>NC_063067.1:10540567-11173067 GCF_018812025.1 Megalobrama amblycephala | reverse complement strand
CTATGTGAAGTATTTGATGTTTAACAATTTAATCACTCAGTTTGTCATGATGCACTGCTCTGCAAAATAGAAATACTTTAATTAAAATAATATAATGTAACCACTGTGTTTTTTATAGAAGTACATGTATTTTTTTCACTTCTGTTCTCTATGACCAGCACAAAAACCAGACTAGCTGATAATTTTATTATAAATAATTATATATTTTTATTAGTTGTTGTGGCCACATTCTCTTGACATTTCCTCAGAACTGTTTATAGCATGCACTGTAAATGGAGAGTGTGCCAGGATCACTTTATTTTCACATTTAGGTAATTTAAGCCTTAAATGCATGAATGTTTCGCCAATCATTATTACATATTTGGGTCTTTAGCGACCCAGGTCTATATCTAACACGGATGGATCTCTACCTGTCGCGATAATATAAAACTCTCCTAATATTAGAGTAACAATCACAGAACAATAAAATAAAGCATATTTTGTTACCTTTTGGAGCTTGGAAGGGTTCAGTTTGAGCAGATGTTTTATACCATCATCATTGTCCTCGTCAGAGCTCATTTCCCAGTACATTCAGCATCGTGCTCATATTCGCGATCTCAAACATATTCACAAAACTATCATTTTCAACATCTTCAAAATCAATATTTTGATCGCTGACAGCTTCTTCAACAGATCCACCATCAAGTGACAGTTACACTAATATTTGATTGCATTCAGTACTTGCTCTGCAGTAAATGGCTGAGCCATTTCAAGTTTTACTGATGATACTTCCTATTCTTTTGTTTTCTGCCTGCAGTAACTATGAGTGAAACGTCACTTCATCATTGTGTATCAGATATTGCCACCTTGTGGAATAAAGGTGAATTGCACTTATTCAGTCATCAAAGATTCAATTATTGTTCTGCAGAAAAAATATATTTACACCGTTACACACCTTGGGTCAATAGCGACCCTATACAATTTTTTAATTTTTTTTCTTGTTATATTGCTTATAATTAATTGGTTGAGGAATACTAAGAAGGTTGATGTCTAACTTTAAAAATTGTATGAGAAGGAGGGTAGTAACTAAAGTCCCACGTCACTAAAGACCCGAGGTATGTGTTTAAGTGTTAAAAAAAAATGCAAGACTGTAACCACACATTCAAGATTTCTGAAAAAACATATATTGGTGTCGTGACAACACTACGCCACAGACTTCCATTTCTGTCAGTTCATTACAAACTAAGAGACCAGATTAAATTGTTTTCTGTGGTAAACAACGGCCGTGACAAATGGTGTCAATAGCTTAACCTGTAATTAACCCCAAACATTCCTTTAAGTTAAAACGAAATAATGACGTTCAGAACACTGACATGCTGCAACAAAGTAAAGGGAGGTCTGACTATTTAAGTCTCATAAAACAGATTTGTTGGAACAGACTAGTTTCAGTTGTGCTCAAAATGACACGCACATGTTATTGGGCATCTGAATGGCCAGTGTGCTTCTCTCTCCTCCCTGGCCAAGCAGCTGGTCTGTGGGATTCAGAGCACTTCCTCAGCCAGGTGCAGCGTTCAAAGAGCCTGCTCTCTCTCCCTTTATTTCTCTCTCTCTCTCTCTCTCTTTGCGCTCTATGGAGTACAGGATCAGAAGAAAGTATGGAAGTGGTCTTGCCTCATTTACGGTCACAAAGAATATCCGTTAGAAAATCCATTAGAAATTAAAAATTCAGGGCAAAGTTGAGTAGAGCTATCATAACAAACCTGTTAGAGCAGCTCTTCCATTATCAGAACCAGATACTTCAGTTTTTCCTCTCTCTGCCCTTTCTCTAATCCCTTAAATTCCACTGCACCTTTGGCCTTATTTTGAACCCAAAACACCAGAGACGAATGAGACACCCACACCAATCCACACCTCTGTTTGTGTGCACGTAGGTGAGAAAAGTGTCAAATGGATGAGTGGTTTTTGATGTGAAAGTAAGGCTGAAATCATTTAAGTGATGCAGATATCATTGTAACAAGGGTGGATATTGGATTTTCAGCAAATAATGTCAAAGTATCGCATAATGTTGGAATATACTGCAATAAGGTGCAGCAACATTTACCACTGTTGCGAATTTTTAAATTTGAAATTCAGTCATTTCAATAGGAATGCATGTGACCTGGAATTTTCGGGTAAGGGCAAAGGATTTCCACACAGAAATTTTTCAGTGGGTTCAAGTTGGTCAAGTAAATTCGCTGTGCTGACCAACAGAAATAGTTTGGTATGAAAGTGACTTGTGTGTGAGTTGTGCTTTATGCAATGCTGTACTATTGACAATAGACCTTTTTGCCCCCAAAATTTCACACAAATTTCACTAATGTGACCATACCTTACGACTGCACAATATGAAAGAAAAATGCAATAAACTTGTTTGTGTCATGATATGAAACAAGTGCACAAGTCATATGGACTACTGTTACGGTACTTTTATAGTGGTTTTGAAAGCTTCAGTCCCCATTCATTGTAATTGCATAGCAAAGAGCAAGAAGAAAGAAAGTAAAAGTTTGGTAAATCATGACAGAACCTAATTGCTACCCCAACACATTTCTTCCATCTTACCGTGGCAGTCATCTTGTCACTTTCCGCCATGATAGCGGAGGAGTACTTGTTGGATGGCATCACTATTTCAGTCGTCTTTTTTATTTCTTCCTCTCTATCCTGTCAAAAAGAAGCAGACTTGATTAAATGATAAAAAGAGGCAAAACAGAAAAGACTGCATCCAATATGAGTCGAATATAGAAAAACATAAGTATGCACTAGCATTTGCATGCTCCCCTGAGAAAAGATTAATGGATAATTGTTGTTAGTCTTTAACTAAACATTGACCTCTGTCTTAGATAAACATATTGTCATATTTGCCCTTAGGAAACAAGCACTCAAACTTCCTTCAAGAACAACAAATAGAAAAATGGGTCAAATAATGATTCATTATTCTGAAAACTCGTTACACTATGAATGACACAGTAAATTCTTCAAAAAGTTCCAGAACAGTATTGATCTGTATCTACACAGCAATCTGTTGCAGTTATGATTAGGTTTTACTTCCAGTTTCTGATCTTGAATGTTTGTTTCAGGTAATGGTATGTAATGATTGTCTAGGTAAGCCAAGAAAAAAATTGTTTGATGTTATATCTTTCACCTTAATAAGACAATAAAGGCCACTAAAGAAATTGTTCACCAAAAATAAAAATTCTGTCATTATTTGCTTACCCATATGGTATGGAACAGAGCATTGTGAATTTTTATTTTTATTTTATTTTTTTTACAGTTTTTCTCAATCGCTTTGGTTCATTTAATGAAACTGTCTTAACTGTAAGTGCATTTGTCATAACTGTTTTACAGTATGGGACATCACAACTCTGTTGCATGTCCGCAAAATGTAGTAACTCACTTAAAACATTTAATTAAATTCAATTCACATTTATTTGTATAGCACTTTTCACGATACAAATCGTTTCAAAGCAGCTTCACAGAGAATGCATGTCAACATTACAATTTAAAGAATGCAGTTAGCAAATAATGTAATAATTTAGGCAATTAATTTACAATCACTGTTAGCAGTTTCATGAATTGAAGCATGAATTGTTAGCAATTCATGCTTCAAAACCTAGTTCTGTCAGTAATTTGGCCAATGCCACTAAAATAAAAAAGTTTTTTGTCATCATGTGAGCTGTACTGGTCAAAATGTTTAGATGGTTTTTCACCATTGTAGTCATCCCTGGAAATTTTTGTTATATATTTTTGTTGACTCTGACTGTCTGTTTCGACTAGCTAAATGCTACGGTGTATCACACTGAGCTTTTCAGATACAGATTTCAACAGTTGGTAAGATTGACTGGGAATCAATACTGTAGTACACAGAAAAAAATACACACATTTGTTATGTATGCAGTACATTTATTTTTGAAGCAATGTGTTCCATGTAAGAATTATCTGTTAAGTTTATGGACATTTCCTTAAACCATAAAAAAAAAAACACAATGCAATGATTAATTCAAAATACATAGACCCACAGCAGACAAGCCTTAGCCAGCGAAACCAAGAAGACTACTGACTGAGGCGGAGCCGCTGGCGGTGGAGACCCAGGCGGAGCCAAAAAGGGTCCGGAGGGACCGGGTGACACGGAAGGTCCAGGAGACCAAGGTGGAGTCATGGGGACGAGCAGCCAAAGATGAGGAGCCGGTGTGTCCAAGGAATGAGGTGAAGCCAGAGGGAAGGAGGAGCCCAGCCGAACAAAGGGGTGGAGGGACAAGTCACCGACAAAGGCCCGTAAGTCATGGTCAGGGCAGAGTGACGACTAACCAAGGCAAAGCCGGAGGGACAAGGAAGCCCGGTAGAGCCATAGGGATGATGGTCTCAGGTGCAGCCAAGGGGGCAAGGAGCCATGGTGGAGTCGACAAGCTGAGGTGGAGTGACGGGCACGGGTCGTCAGTCCAGGGCTGAGCTGGTGAACAAACAGTCTAAGGCAGATCCACAATGCTTAGATCAGGCAGAGTAGGAAGAGATAAAAGGCTGGAGTGCGACAGTGAAGACGGGGCTTAAGGACTGGGCAAATAGTTAAAAAATGGCCTCCTTGGCTAATACAGGGCAGACAGATTATCGTGCACCTGGTCATACTTTTCTTCGGGCTCGCAAAAGGCCGCCTACTCTCCGCCTACAGACCGCATAAACATTATGGGAAGCGTGCTAGCCAGACGAGATTTAAACTTTGTCGGCTGGAGACCCAAGTTTGGTTTGAAGACGAAAAATGTACCAAGCACAATGTTCTCTCACCATTCCCGATTTCTAACACATACTTGTCACGTTTGGCGTGGTTTTGCGGCTCTCAGAGCAGAAAGGAAAGCTGATGCTATGTATGTTTTTCTGTCGTCTCTGGGCGCATAAATTGCGCAAGGTTATTTTGTTCATTAGATCAAAAGATCTAAAAAAAGCCCATACATTTATCCACCCATAGACCCTCCCCTTGAAGATATCATGACAGAAGTAGTTGAAAGTGGACAAAAGAGACGGATTAAAATACCAGGTGTAAATTTGTATGTGTCTCCCTCGTCTACTTGTGATGTGATCGACCAAAACGCATCTTAATATTAGGTGGAAACAGAGCCTTAGTAAGTAACGAACAGAACAACTGGTATAATGTGCAGATAATGATGAATGAACTGAACAAAACATAAATAAACAGAAACTAATTAATGAAATGAACATGTGGTGTAAATCAATGAATAACTATGGAAACAAACTGAAAGCAAGGAAACTGAACTAAAACCCACCCAAAACTGGAACAAACTCAGATTACCCGTAACAGAGACTACATTGGCTGCGGGTTTTTTTTTTTATGAATTTCATAAGAAAGAAAGTCATACAGGTTAGGAACGACATGAGGGTGAGTAAATGATGACAGAATTCTTATTTTTGGGTAAACGATCCCCTTAATAATGACATCTTTAGTATCATTATTCATGTTCCTCTGTAGTTCAAAAATCCCATGAGGTAGAAACATTTAAACTGTCAACACAACAGTCATCAGTCATTCATACTTTTGAGATCACAGCTGTTGTTCACGTTACACCCTGAGGGTGGCGAATGTGTTTCTGTGTCATTATAACTTTTTCCCATAGCTTTGGAAGGCAGTTTTTTCTATAGTCTATATCACAGTCTGTATCTGACATGCACACTGGATCTGGGGAAATATAAAAACTAGGGAAAGCGACAAGTCACAATATGCAGACAGGACACAGGCAGGGCATCCAGGTGCATCCTACAAGCAATGACTAAATGACATTGTGCTTAAGTCTGCAGACAAGCACATGCAAGTACTTGCACACACACAAAGGCATTTACTTCTTAACTTCTTCTATGGATCTCATTTCAAGTCCATTATCTAAGTGACAATGCGTTCGTTTTCCTTATGGGTCCTATAAACACAAGTACTCCCTCCACAGCCCAGTGGGGGGAACTGAGAAAACCTGTGAAGGTGAATAAGATTGAATACAATAAGAGGCCACATCAAAGGTCAGTATGAATGACAGAGATTGTGGACTGAAGCAAGGTTTTTGTATAAATGCAGTTTTGAGTGTGCATGTGTGTGTGTTTGTGTATGTATATTGTGTGAATATATCTGCCATTTAGGATCACAAAACTAACGTATATTAACTTCAACATAAAAAGAGATTGAATATCATTCTCAAAATCCATTATGAATAATAATAATAATAATACAAAATACGTGTCCCCTACTGTAAGCTTAGGGAAGTCTGACAATTGGTTATTTCAAATAGTTTGTTTCTAATGGTGCATTCAAGTCCTCCTGGACATTTTGTATTTACGTAGTTGGGAAGTCATAATTTTGCTGTCAGGTGTGTTGAAATATATATATATATATATATATATATATATATATATATATATATATATATATATATATATATATATATATATATACACACACACACACACACACACATATATATATATATATATATATATATATATATATATATATATATATATACACACACACACACACACACACACACATATATATATATATATATATATATATATATATATATATGTGTGTGTGTGTGTGTGTATATATATATATATATATATATATATATATAGTACAGTCCAAAAGTTTGGAACCACTAAGATTTTTAATGTTTTTAAAAGAAGTTTCGTCTGCTCACCAAGGCTACATTTATTTAATTAAAAATACAGTAAAAAACAGTAATATTGTGAAATATTATTACAATTTAAAATAACTGTTTTCTATTGAATATATTTCACAAAGTAATTTATTCCTGTGATGGCAAAGCTGAATTTTCAGCATCATTACTCCAGTCTTCAGTGTCACATGATCCTTCAGAAATCATTCTAATATGCTGATTTGCTGCTCAAGAAACATTTAATGTGTACAATTGTACAAAATATTTGTGTACAATAATTTTTTTCAGGATTATTTGATGAATAGAAAGTTCAAAAGAACAGTGTTTATCTGAAATCTAATCTTTTGTAACATTATAAATGTCTTTACTGCCACTTTTGATTGATTTAATGCATCCTTGCTGAATAAAAGTATTCATTTCTTTAATTTCTTTTCAAAAAAATAAAAATAAAACTTCTTACTGACCCCAAACTTTTGAACGGTAGTGTATAATGCTACAAAAGCTTTGTATTTCAGATAAATGCTGTTCTTTTGAACTTTCTATTCATCAAGGAATCCTGAAAAAAAAAGTACACAACTGTTTTCAACATTGAAAATAATCATAAATGTTTATTGAGCAGCAAATCAGCATATTAGAATGATTTCTGAAGGATCATGTGACACTGAAGACTGGAGTAACGATGCTGAAAATTCAGCTTTGCATCACAGGAATAAATTACTTTGTCAAATATATTTAAATAGTACACAGCTATTTTAAATTGTAATAATATTTCACAATATTACTGTTTTTTACTGTATTTTTAATTAAATAAATGTAGCCTTGGTGAGCAGATGAAACTTCTTTTAAAAACATTAAAAATCTTAGTGGTTCCAAACTTTTGGACTGTACTGTATATATATACACACACACACACACACATACATACATACATACATACATACATACATATATATATATATATATATATATATATATATATATATATATATATATATATATATATATATAAAGGATGCATTTTGAAATGCATCATTTACATCGAGTAAATGATGATACAAATGATAAATAAAGAATGTGAATCAGGTTTCTTTAGGCTTTTTAATGTTTTTATTCAATTTATGTTGTTGTGAACTGAATTGTTATAAAATTATACAAGTATGGTTTGGTGTAAATGAAAAAAACTAATTTCATCCATTTTAACATTTACTGTCAACTACAGACATTGTTGTATTCCCAAGTTTTCTCATTGCAACTCGAAAATTATGGGATACTCACTTGTAATTAATATAATTAATATCTAGCTTCCGCCAGACTGCTTTCCATATTCAATTTACCAAAAAAACAGAACTGGCATCACATCAGTTAAGCTTTTTCCATAAGTTGAATATGGAAGGTGTAGGACATAGCGTAAGCTTTTTGAACTGCAAGAGGCGTTGCGCTTTCTTCCTAAGTTGAAGGAGGTCTGGCGGAAGCTAGATATTTAACTTCATAACTTGTTAAATATGGATATTTTTCTTACAAAATCGCATCGCTTCGCTCCAGAAGGCCTTTATTAACCCCCTGGAGCCGTATGGAGTACATTTATGATGTATGGATGTGGATGGAAGAAAGGCTTATACACCTAGGATGGCTTGATTGTGGGTCATTTTCATTTGAAAGTGAACTAAAACTTTAAACATATAAATACGATCTTTCTGACATGACGAACCAAAAGAACTAGTTAAAAATAAACTGTTGATTGGTTTTTGAGATATAAGCATTGCACTCAACAATGGAGGCAGATGAACCAAAGTCTATAGTCAAGTCAAGTCACCTTTATTTATATAGCGTTTTTTACAATGTAGATTGTGTCAAAGCAGCTTTACATTGATATCTGGTACATTATTTTGGCTGCACAGCAGCTCTTAAAGAATAGTGTCAATGCAGGCAGATCAAAACACTGTTGAATATCAAATGTCAAGTCAAATGTCAAGTGTCCCCAACTAAGCAAGTCAAAGGCGACAGCGGCAAGGAACCCAAACTCCAATAGGTGACATCAGGTGGCAAACCTGATATATAAAACTATATATATAGAAAGACAGTTCAGTCCTGTTAGTTATAAATGGGAGAAACTGCAATGCGCAATATGGCGGAATACGTCCCGCCTTCTAATTAAAAGAGCCAATCGCTGATTGATAAAGTCATTGGTTCACTGCAGCTGCCATTAGAGGCTCCGGTTCCCATAGAAACCTGAGATTTGCTCATAGGACTGCACATATGCAGTGAAAATAAGCTTTTTTAATGCTATTTTAGCATAAGAAACAACATTTATGGGACGGTTCATGTCAGATTTCGTTGCTGATTTGAAATATGTCATTTAACTGGGAGTTTGCCAAACAGTTTTTGAGATTTCAGGATTCCCCCATTCAAATAGATAGGACTTGGTCTTGGATGACCGAAATAGTCAAGTTGCAAATATGGCCGCTGAGTGAACAAACTTTCCTTGAAAGGGACTTTGGATGAAGGCAAGCTTGAGGGGAGGGGTTTAAGCAGACTAAATTATTGGACAAGTCCTGCACATGTCACCAGAGAGAAGTCTGATGCTTTAACCAGGAGGTCCAGTTATGACATTTTTATTTAAAAATGATGAGGTCAAAATCATTTTTAACATATGCATAAAAAACATGCACTTAGAAAAGGATTTGAAAGAACGGTATGCTCACAAATTGGACATCGCTAGTTTGTGAATGCAGCTGTGAGCTGACAGAAAAGAAAGCGAGTTATGAATGAACGACTTAAGTTTTGGACATCAATAAAAGCCGAGGGAGAGTCACGCTATTCAAACTGGCCGTGTCGTTCTGAGTTCAGTTTGCAGTCTCATTGTTACTAGAGGTTTGATTGAAGTCTGAGTCATTTTATGCAGCAGCGCAAAACCAAAGTGACGGCGCGGCATTCCTTCGAGAGGCCCCGCGGGCATTGAGCGCGCGCTCCGCCGTACAGTCTACCAACGACAATTAGCACGTTACCCTCGCTCAGATGCACGCTCGACTCAACTCACATTCACCCCGCTGCGGAATTCACCTGCACTGATCGCCTCCATATTTACGCGCTCACATTTCTATTGCTTTGAAAGAATAGCTCACTAAAAAATTAAAACAATGTCGTCTTTTTCTCACTCTCATGTTAGCCCAAACCTGTATGATCTTGTGCGGAACCCAATATGACAATGACAGCCTCATTCGCCTTTCACTTGACAGAGTCCGTCATTCATTCCCTACCATTATGACTAACATCCCATTAGGTGTTCCACAGAAGAAAGAAAGTGATATGGTTTGGTTATGTAAATAATGATATAACTTTCATTTTCGGTTAACTTTAAACACATTTCCATAGGCCTAAGTGAAAAATGCACAATAGAGGTGTATAAAATATATCAATTATGTTGCAAAAGGAGATGTCAAGACTGTAAAAACTTTAATCCGTGTGACGCTGTTACTAAACTTCTTGACGTCAACGGAATAAACCGGTTTTAAAATAGGCTGACAGAAATGATTTGACTTCGTTTATCTAGCCTACTTATTCGCAAAGTTAGTAAAACGGTCACTAATTTAGAATATGGGCTTTAATTACATTTACCATCTACTATTTTAAAATCTGTGAGGAAAGCCCACTTGCATCTTCACTAAACATCTGGATTTTCTTGACAACGTGGAAATCTTGGAATAGGAAATTCACGAAAAGTGTAACGAATCGAAATTCATTAGTAAATGTGCACTAAAGAACTCAAACCGGTAAAGCAGGAAAATGAGGGATA
This sequence comes from Megalobrama amblycephala, assembly GCF_018812025.1. Lineage (NCBI taxonomy): Eukaryota > Metazoa > Chordata > Actinopteri > Cypriniformes > Xenocyprididae > Megalobrama > Megalobrama amblycephala. The sequence goes on along the minus strand of NC_063067.1, from coordinate 11,162,588 downwards.
AATCTCAGAATCTTCTCCACGCCATTTACATAATCTCCAATAAGACTTGCTTTCAGCACGCCTCAGCCATACACGCTCGATAACCACACACTATTCCATGGTTTCACAATACATTCTAGTTATATATAGATATATTGGTTAAAGGAAGTTAAATAAAACTAAGTTTGTGCATATCATCAGACATGTGCGGTCATGCTGCACTTGAACTCGTCCCGAGAACGCGCACCAGCGCTCCATGCAGAAGAGGCATGAAACTTACCTGTCTCTGGAGAAGTAGTGTTATTAAAAACGCTTGAGAGGAGAGGTTGAATGTGCAGTCAGAGTAGTCCACTGCCAAGGTACCAAGGTATGTCAGACTAATCTTTGGTGGTACACACGCCTTTAAACCCTTAGGGTGAATATGTAAATGGAGTCTCGTTCACAAGAACCGCTCGGTCTTTCGCCTCTACTACACTCAGGCGTGACTTTTCCCGGGTCTCGAATCGCACTCCCACTGAATAAAAGCTACTTTTACCTCCTACTGTTTAACCCTTTCTCAGGAAGAGATGCCATGCACGTGCTGTGAGATTCTATTTTGTGCAAATAAAATATGCATGCTTCCCCCCCCCCCCTTACAGAACTACTTTTTATGTTTGCTGGATTGCTTGAAACATATTTTATAGGCTTAACTTATTCATAATGTTGGAAATTAGTAAATATCTACTTTGTATGTTGAGCATATTATAATCTAATATTATATATGTTGTTATAGCTTATAGATATTTTAGAGCATGGGAAAGCAACCGACTGAAAATGCCCAATTTCTGAGGAAATTATTAAAAAATTGGTCCCTGTAAAAACTCAGGTCAAGTGACTTAGCATAAAAACCATGCTCCCACAAGAGCTGTCCTGTTCAAACAATCTAACAAACATAGTTTATAGCTTTGCATTAGGATTTTCCATTGTAATATTGAAAGCCGGCATTTTTTTCATGGGAGATATAAAGTGTACAATTGAAAATATAAGCAATATTTCGAATAAAAATACGAAATTGTATTACTTGAGACCTGATGTATTGGAGAATTGCAATAAATTAATTTACTGAGGTATTTTATGCTGCTGCCCATTTAAGGGTTAATATCATGGCACATATTTTATAAATAAGATAAATAAATAAGACGACATTAATCGGCTACTTTTTGCAAAGAAAATCATATTTATGTACATTGTATACATTGATAGTTTAATTAACACACACAAAAACATCTAGGCTACATTATCACTGCACTACAAAAAAGTTCATGACCATGTGCTCAGGAGAGCGCGCAAGTTTGAGAATGGCGAAAGTGCTGCTCTAAATCGTTGGCCTGAATGAGCAGCGGAAGTGTGGAAGCAGATGTGACAGTTGAGTGTATCAACAACGGAGCTGCAAGGAAACAATGTTGCAGTTGCATTTCACGAATGATACATTACCCGACAATGTCAGCACTGACTTTCAGAATCTGAATAAATTCAGTGAACAGGTAAGATTTCAGTATGCTGGGAATGGAAAGTGTGAACTACGACCATAAAGAATGAGTTTAGTGTGTTTGTGATCAACTGAGGTTGTGTATAATTTAATTGAATGTAAATAAACGGTCTATCGATCATCGCTAGTTCAGAAATAAGTCACCTAATGCCTCGCTTAAGTGTGTATAATGTGTTGTCACGTGATATAACAGTACCATAACACTTAGCATTAGCACGACTAACCTGAGCTTCTTTAGTTATGTTGAAGATTTCAGACATAACTTACTAAACTTCGCAGCCACTATTTAAAATTATTTACTATATTTTTTTACTGTATTTTGACACTATCATAATTGTATCATGCCGTAGATATAATAGAAACTCATTTTTGGTTTGCTGTGAATGTTTGAGGAAACAGCTTGACTTATTTTTATAAGTAGCCTAACATAGACACCATTATGCTTTCCTTTCTAATATGTATTTGACCACTGCTATAGAGTTTTATGCAACATTTAGCAACAAACATAAGGTACACTACCAGTAAAGTTTGAACACACTTGATTAAATTTACATTTCTCGTGATATTAAAATGTCTAAATGCTCAATGCTTGATATTGCAATTTTTCTTTGCAAAGCTAATATTTTAATGTTGTTAAATGGGTGAGAACAAGACGAACAGGGATGGAAAAGCAGCAAAAAAACGAGTCTGGTGTTCATTGCTGTTTAAAGTTAAAGTCATAAAGTTTTGTCCAAACATTTATCTTCATGTGTCTCTGCTACTTACTGTCTGTACTGATATACCTTAATTTCAGCCTTTCACCTACATTGTAGATAATACAATAATATGTAACCTACATTCAAGGCCAGTCACTCAACTTTACTTAACTCCCCTCCCTTTGCAGCAATTTGTGAGTCTGACAGAGATCTTATACCAGTTCCTTCTAGAACCCAAAGAGGTGAGTCAACACTCCCAGATTGCATCTCTGAAAAGCTATTTCTCTGTTAAATCATTACCAGGAAATACAAGAAACGATAAAATGTCTAGATTGAATGCCGTCACTTTGGATAAAAGTGTCTGCCAAATACATGAATATAACAACAACAAAAAAATAAAATTGAACATATAACAGTAAACAAAGAGATGGTTAAGAGTGACTAAACAAAGATTGAATATGTGAACATTTGTTGTGATAACATGTAAAATGATTCTATTTGTTTTTAAAGGGATAGTTCACCCAAATATTAACATTCTGTCATCATTTACTCACCCTCAAGTTGTTCCAAACCTATGGAAGCCCATTTCCACCACTAAATAAAAAAATAAAAATGGTAATTGCGACTTTTTATCTCAGAATTCTGACTTTTTTCACAATTGCGTGATATAAAGTCAGAATTCAGATTTTTTTTCTTGCAATTCTGACATAACTCGCAATTGTGAGAAAAAAAGTCAGAATTCTGAGATATACAGTAAACTCGCAATTGCGTGAAAGTCACAATTTTTTTTTTTCCTCACAATTGCAAGTTATAAACTTGGAATTCTGAGATCATAGATGCAAACTCCTCACCTTTCAGTGACAACTCACCTTTTTGAGATCAAAATAGGTCACTTATGGGATTTGCATAGATCCAATGAGAAAGTGTTTTTATGGGGGTGGGGGTGGGGGGTGTTACAAGGGTACTTGGTTGTTTCAATAAGTACTGTACATTGTTTCCTTTACTCTTACTTTTAAAAACTAATGTCTTTAAAGGGGAATATTTTATGTATTTGAGGTCTGAGGTGTGGGAACGGTGAAGAGAGGGAGGGCAAACAGTTTGTAGTTTAGCTCAGTATTGCCGTCTAATCAGCCAATATTGTCTTAAATATCCGGCATTACAGTTTTGGATATATATACGGTATTAAAAATAAATAAAAAATCCCTTAAAGTAACTACAAATGAGCATGTAAAGCAAATATTTTTTTTAAAAAACAATTGCCCCCGCCCCACGCAATGTTCCCACCTTTTACCACCCCTTACCTGTTTGCATCCCTGTGAGATATAAACTCGCAATTGCACAATTCTAACTTTTTTCTCACAATTGTGAGATATAAACTCACAATTGTGTGAAACTTTATATCTCGCAATACTGACTTTATATCACGCAATTGCGAGTTTATATCTCAGAATTGTGACTTTATATCATGCAATTGCAAGTTTATATCTCAGAATTGTGACTTTATAACTCGCAATTTTGAGAAAAAAAAGTCAGAATTGTGAGAAAAAAGTCAGAATTGTGAAATATAAACTCCCAATTACGAGATTAAAAAGTCGCAATTACTGTTTTTATTTTTTTATTTAGTGGCGGAAACCGGCTTCCATACAAACATGTATGAATTTCTTTCTCCTGCTGAACACAAAAAAAGATATTTTGAATAATATCGGTGACCAAACAGTTGATGGGCCACATTGACTTCCATATTTTTTTCAGTCAGTGGGGCCCTTCAATTGTTTGGTTACTTATTTTCTTCAAAATATCTTCCGTGTTCAGCAGAAGAAAGAAATTCATACAGGTTTGGAACAACTTGAGGGTGAGTAAATGATGACAAAATTTTCATTTTTGGGTGAACAATCTCTTTAAAAGTATTTATAATCACAACACAAGAAAAAGTTAAATATTTGGCTTTTTCCTCTTTAGTCCGAGCGGTTCTTGCAACAGCTGACGGAGTTTGCTGGAGAGAATGGGATGAGTGCAGGACCACTGAGGGCTCTGATGAAGAGTATCCTCCTCCTACCTCATGGTAAAACCTTAAAGACCCTCATCTTGAACAGATTGAGCACCTCAATCTGAATATCCACTGTTGAATAATGCACTCCCCTTCTGCTGGTGATAACATCAAATGTAGACGCTTAGCCTGACCCCAGCACTAATCTAAACAGTGAATGCTATGATCCTAATCACAGTGAGTGATTGTTCACTGTATTTTACACCAAATTGCTGCATTATGCGTCTAGAGGATCCTAACATATGCAAATAGCCCTTGTTGCAAATTGCCCTTGGGAATCTGGACCTAATGTCACATGTAGACTGCCTGACCCTACCAATCACTATGCATTGCTGTGCTGCTACATTTGCATTCATTGACTGTCCTGCTGCCTGTGCTTTTAGGCATTAGAATGAAGAGAAATGTGTCAAATTACTAATTATACTGTTGGAGGGAAAATTATCAAAGTGGTAGTGTAGAATAATATGAAAAATCAGACCGACATACAAAAAACATATAGGCTGAGTTTAAAAAAGCCTATAGTGAGCTGCCCTACGTAGGCAGTATTATAAGTGCACTCTTGATGTGTAAACCGTTTCAAAAGGTAGTAACATAAAAGCAAAATCAAATTTTAGACATTTTCTAATGCATCAATACAATATCTTTTACAGAGGAATGTTTATTATAAATTTACTTTTCATTTAATTGTGTTAATAAAATAGTTTAGTGTTTAAGTTTATTTCAAAATTGATTATTTTACCCTGTATTTGTATTAGAATATCACTTGCAGAGTGCAATTTGTGTGTCCTTCAGAATTACTTCCTATGTTTAGTGTCACTGATTTAATTAGCATGTTTCATCGCAAAATGAGGTACTCCAGTTACTGGGGAAAAAAATCAAAAATAAAGCTAATATATCGATTTATTTTTTTTATACGTGTTGCAACGATACATCATATCATTAGTCATTTGACTGATGCATAGATTCATATTGATGAATCATTACACTCATATTTAGTGTTCCACATTGGTACATAATCAAGGTCCATATCAGTTAGAATGCTGCCTATTTAGATCTTTAGGTTTGGAACAGAGATTTAATGTGCATATAGAAACAATATTAATGTCTTCCTCCCTTCTCAGGTGCTTTAAAAAGAAACCTAACAGCTGAACAGGTGAAGGTTGACTTACTTTCATTAGGTACGATCTTTCCTCACATCCATAATCTGTACATTTAATTATATTTCTCAGTAGTCAATATTTAACAGTGAGATCTATTGCTTAATCACAGGACTAAATGAAGACAAGGCCAGTCATTTCACTGACCAGGTATGTCTTAACATTGAGACATCATGGATGAGTTATTGCTTGTATCTGTGCGGTTGTGGATGGGTATGACTAAGATTCAGTATGTCTACGTCTTCCATTTATTTCAGTGGAGAGTTCACTACCCTGTTTTGTCCAGGCTGGCTGTGGGACAGACACTAATGGTCAACCAGCTTGTTGACATGGAGTGGAAATTTGGTGGTAAGCAATAGACAAACATTTATATTTAAATCTATATCATTGTAAATAAGAAAATAAATAATGTGTTACATAATATGTGAATAATTTAAATGCATAATCCTTGGCAGTTACTGTTGGTACAAGTGAGCTGCAAAAGACTGGAAACATTTTTCTACAGGTAAACCTCTTTAACTTTTTGAAAGTCATAGCAAAAATTTACCAATAAATTGATTTTAAGGTGCATTTACCCTTTGCTTGGTGGTTCAGTAAGATTTAAGGCTGGAATATGCTACACACATTTTGCCCAGATGTTTTACAGTTTGGAGAATTTGACGTTAGTTGCTGAAAGCCAGTGTCCGTCTTCAGATTTTGGGAAGTTGACAGATTTCCCAGAAAATAATGTGTAATACTTTTCAGTTCAATGGTAGGAGAAGTCAGGGGCAGCAAGAGGACTTTATTTTAAATCTCATACAATACTAAACAGAAAAGGCACCTTTTCAACTCTACACTCATCTCAGCTCTCCCCCCGTCCCAGGTAAAGGCTGGCCCACACTAAAAGATTTTTAAAATCTTATCAGATTTTCAAAATGTGAGAGATCACAAACATAACGATAAAAAAATCATAGATTTAACGGTTTTGTTCCTATCCGCGATGAGATCAAGACAGCACACCATTCACAAACAGCCAGAGTCCTGACTGTGAATACGAGAAATCTCATAAAATCTCTCACGATCAAACGTGACTTTGGAGTAAACAAACATGGTGGATGACGGGCAAGAAGAATTTCCGATAATAGTGCTTGTACTGGTTTTTACAGAAAATCTTCCGTCAGCTCACTTTTGATTGGGTATCGTTTCGTTCCATGTGACAATCTAGAGAGTGTGCGTGTTTGTCCTCTGGGTTCCCCCCACAAAACAGGATTTCTGATCGTAAATATTCAACATGTTGGATATTTAGAATTTGAGAACGGTCCGAAGTTCTTCCGAACAGATTCAGTCACTCACACCACAATCTGTAGAACCATCAATATAATCGGGACTTTACCTAGAATTGTCAGAAGGGGAGAATTGAGCACAAAATCACCCTGATTATCTTGTCATGTGTGGTTGCCTTTAGCCAGTGCCTTATATCCAACTGTCACTGAGAGTGGAAACAGGTGTTAGTTATCAAACAATTGACCCACTTTCTTGCCACTTGTCTCCTGAGCTCTCTCTACCATCGCAGACTCCGCTCAACCACACCCATCCTGTATAATGTTGGAGGATATCAAACATGTTTGCTATTTTAAGCTGATTTTAGAACATGTTTTCATTTGTAATGCGTCTCCTAGCAATGAGTTTGTTGTGTTCAGAACGAAGGCACATCTAATCCTATGATCGTGTCACGTCCTGTCTAGTCTGATCGATATCCCACAATCTTGTGTGTTCGGTTCTGTGACAGTTGAGCTGAAAAATATAAATGGCATCTGAAAGTTGTGGTTGGTGGTCAGTTAGTGTGTAAATGGACATTTTTGACCAACTTTATCCAATTTTGATATAATTTCTAGTGAGAAATTAGTATTGTAGTAATTAAATGTTTGCTTAGTTAAGCTCTTTCAATTTTGTTGTAGATCATTAAACCGTTATGCGGTTTAATCAGTCTGAAATCAGTTTCGTGAGGTACCTTCTTTTGCAATCGCTGCCTGCAAAGTCATTGCCTGATAGGGCAGCGAGGCAACAAGTCGGTTTTGGACGCAGCCAGTGTGTGACCCTCAGTCGTTTAGTGCTTGATGTTCAGTTGTTCTCTGTAACCGTTTTTAAAGTTGGCAAGTGTATGATGCCCAGTGTTTTTAAAGGTGCCCAAGAATGCTTTTTCACAAGATGTAATATAAGTCTAAGTTGTCCCCTGAATGTGTCTGTGAAGTTTCAGCTCAAAATACCCCATAATTTTTTTTAAATAAATTTTTTTAACTGCCTATTTTGGGGCATCATTAACTATGCACTGATTTTTTCAGCGTGCCGCCCCTTTAATTCGCCTGCACCCTGCCACACGAGCTCTCGATTATATTACAGCACATTTACAAAGTTCACACAGTTAATATAACCCTCAAATGGATCTTTACAAGATGTTCGTCATGCATGCTGTATGCATGCTTCGAATTATGTGAGTAAAGTATTTATTTTGATGTTTATATTTGATTCTCTATGAGTTTGAGGCTGTGCTCCGTGGCTAACGGCTAATGCTACACTGTTGGAGAGATTTATAAAGAATGAAGTTGTGTTTATGAATTATACAGACTGCAAGTGTTTAAAAATGAAAATAGCGACGGCTCTTGTCTCCGTGAATTCAGTAAGAAACGATGGTAACTTTAACTTCATTTAACAGTACATTAGCAACATGCTAACGAAACATTTAGATAGACAATTTACAAATATCACTAAAAATATCATGCTATCATGGATCATGTCAGTTATTATTGCTCCATCTGCCATTTTCGCTCTTGTTCTTGCTTACCTAGTCTGTTGATTCACCTGTGCAGATCCAGACGTTACTGGCTGCCCTTGTCTAATGCCTTTCATAATGTTGGGAACATGGGCTGGCATATGCAAATATTGGGGCATACACCCCGACTGTTACGTAACAGTCGGTGTTATGTTGAGATCCGCGTGTTTTCCGGAAGTCTTTTAAACAAATGAGATTTACATAAGAAAGAGAAAGCAATGGAGTTTGAAAATCAATGTATGTCTTTTCCATGTACTGAACTCTTGTTATTCAACTATGCCAAGGTAAATTAAAATTTTGAATCTAGGGCACCTTTAATATTTTGTTCATATTTTAAAAGTCATGTATATTACTTCCGGTTGGAGCGAGGTGCTAGATGGCAGCATAAAACTATAGCTCAATGAGTTGAGCTATAGCTGAGTTGAAAAAGCCCTCATACTCTAAGAATTTCCAATTCAAATACAAGAAACGACTATAAAATGATTAGGGCGAAGCCTAAAATAGGGCTTGTGAAACAAAAAACGATAAGAAGCGCTCAATTGCATATGGGAGAAGCTTCAGGGCTTCCAGAGACAACCACTAACATCGGATTAATAATTGAACGTACATTACCAAACTGAGCTCTGGAGAGGTATGCAGATTTAACCATGTTTAAACAACTTTTTGGTGGACTATATGTTGAATTTGGAGTCTGAACACTCTTCTATAGACCTTATGTAGCCCCGCCCCTTTTCAGCGTTGCGCTCGTTGTCTTTTGACTTCCGGTTTGTATTTCCACAGCGATATTACATTTATGAATGAACTGCTCGTTTTAAAATCTTCCCGATCTACTGACATTTGTTAAGACATCTGCTTTAAACATAACAATGCTCATGATAACTTTCATTAACTCTATAACAAGTAAATCCACTTAACCAACTAATTATTCTTTGACAGCGATGCCATAGAAATGTACAGAGCTACCGCAAAACGGAAGTTTAAAGACAATTTTATAAAGATGGCGGCGCGCTTGTTTCTCTGGTAAATAAGGTCTATAGGTAAAATATTACTAATTTATTTTTATGATATCATTCAACTATATAGGGCAATAATTGGACATTTGAGAAAATTGACCAGGGACTGTTATTTGACTTATGATTGGTGCTATACTATTAGGGGAGATCATCCCCCATTTAAGTGATAGCGAGGGTCCCCTACCAGTAGTAGGACTAGATCCCTCATCCCAGGATTGATGAACGAAGGTCTTACGGGTGTAGAACGACATGAGGGTGAGTAATTAATGGTATTATTTAAATTTTTGGGTGAACTAACCCTTTAAAACATTTTTAGACTCTCGATCTTCTTTCTATTGGACGGAATCCACCCATGCTGGAGGAACTGTGGGGTAGAAAAACCCAAAGACTATAGAATAACACAAGACGCGTCACTCGTATTGTTTTGAATGGGAGAAAGTGTAACGCGCAATATGGCGGAATAAGTCCCGCCTTCTAAATAAGAGGCAATCGCTGACTGGTAAAGTCATCGCGTCACTGCAGCAGCCGTTAGAATCACCGGTTTCTATAGAAACAGTCAAACGCGCGCCTCCGAAGAGACGCGCATTTAGGTCTGCGCATGCGCAGTAGTTTGATCCAGCCTGAAAAATGAATTTTTTTTGTCATGATTCGAGCGTTTAGAAACTAAATTTATGAGCCGGTTGTTGTTAGATTTCATTTGTGATTACAAATATGAAATTTAATCGTAAGGTTGGTGAACAGTTTTGGAGAATTTGATGTTTCCCCATTCAAAGAGATAGGAGCTGCATGATGCCCAGGATGCCCGAGAGGCGTTTCAAAGATGGCCGCCGAGTGAAATGACTTGTCTTAAAGGGACTTTGAAAAAGCCCATCATACACACATTTTTTGGTTAAATGTGAATGGTTTTTGGTAGGTTGTATGGTCTATTAGTATTTTTACTCTACATATACCAAAATCGTTTTCTGTTTTATATTTGGGAGATATTCCAGATGAGGTTGGAAAAGATGGAAAATATTTTTTTAGGATTTTACTGGCAACAAGTAAAAGGGCAAAAACCCGGAAATTGTACAAGGAAGGACCCACCTACGAGAGAAATGACAGAGATTAGATAAATGGAAAGACTCCCATATAAACTTTGGCTGCAAATGCAAATCTGTGAGAACAAATGGAGGACATAAACAGCTAATTTTAAAAGTAGTGGGGTATATTTGGCTAATGTGTGGTATTATGTTGTTTTTCATTTGTAATCTTCAGTGGTTGTATTTACAGAAGTCTAATATCCAATATATCAAGACAAATATGCAGTTATAAGGCTCATGACTCATGAAACTTTTTTTTCTTCTCACAGCTGAAACTGGTGATCAGAAAAGGAAACACGACAGAAAACGTGTACATGGGTGAGTTTACTTCAGATCTGTTGTCATACTGTATTTGATTCAGAATTTTCAGTATATATTCGATGTCATTTTTGACTGTTTTGCTTGTATCTCTCCACATTAGAGCTGACTTTACCACAGTTTTATAACTTCCTTCATGAGATGGAGCGTGCCAAAGCTAGTATGGATTGTTTCAGTTAACCGAATCAGAGTTTGCCTGTTGACCAGTAAAGAGTTGTAATGATGCTTCCATACTCTCAAAATGTTTCAAGAAGAAACTTAAATAATAATTCACTGATCTTATTCAGTTGTGTGATTGTTAGTGTCTTTGTTTGTTTTTGATCACATTCCACATCAATGCTCTTTATTGATGATCTTCTGTTTATTAAACCTTTGATAAATATCTTCTGCAATGGTGTTTATTAGTACCAACATATGTGCTTTTTGTTCTTTATTAAAGGAATATATTCTCAAAAATAAGCTTTTTTTAGTGCTGGATTTCATATTTTGTTTCCTAAAATTGAACCTTCTGCTTACTGTATAAGTAAAATAATTAATACAGCAAACTGCAAACACTAAAATTCGTTTATTTTGGGATGAATACAGAACATAATTTTCAGTCAAATGTATGTTTTTGTTTTGTCCTTAATAAAATATTTTAGTAAAACTGAAATGTTTTTACTTCTACTACTACTATAGGTGCTGCAGAAATGTATTCATTTTGCTGTCAGCAGACATGCCCTGTTTGAAAAGTGTTTGCTTATATCAAAGAATGTCATGTCGAGTCAGATTTATGTAATAAATTAATTCTGTGTTAAATATGAGCGCTCTGTTACATGGTATTTGTGTCCTGGAGCAATTTAAAATCAAGATTGGCAATATCAAAGAACATACCCAGAGGCCGTGTAGATAAATCATAAGTCTGATTTGTTCAAATGTTGTTGTTTCCCTCTGTTTGAGCAGTAAATTTACATTCTCTTCAGTTTGAAAATTGTCTCAATTACTGACTGACAACCTTCTGTCTGCATGTCAGTGCGTGCTGGTCGTCTATGAGACATTTAACACCAGTTTCTCCAACTTGTGGTGCGTGTTTTTTCATGACAACACTTTCATGACAATTCAGAGTTATTGTATGTTTTGGTGAATAGGAGTTGAATTACTATGAATTTGTACAATCTACTAATGCCCCACCAAGGGTTAGGTTTAGAGTTGGATCTTCATTCTGGGTTTTTTTCCCCAAAAAATATTTTTGTACAAATAATATGTTTTCTCATGAGATAGTGTTGGGACAGTTCTCCCAGGTCAATCAGAGTCCCTTGGCAGTGCATTATTCTTTCTTATAGGTCATTCTGACGTCAAGGAATTCGGTCGTAATCCCAATGATGGTAGCTTCACACAACATTCTCAAAAAAATAAAGGTGAATGAATCGGAAAGCAACATAACTATTAGCGCTTGGCTGCCATAAACGGATCTCTGTGGTAAATTTTCTGACACCTGATTAAAAGGTTAGTTCACCCAAAAATGAAAATTCTGTCAGTAATTACTCACCCTCATGTCGTTCCTCATCAGTAAGACCTTCGTTCATCTTCGGAACACAAATTAAGATATTTTTGATGAAATCTGAGAGCTTTCTGTCCCTTCATAGACTGTCACAATTGGAACTTTGACGCTTCAAAAAGTTCAAAAGTACTGCGTAACCAATGAGGTTCATTTTCAGCACATTTGAGCTTCCGTAAGAGGTTTGTTCTTGTGTGTCATTTAGGTTTGATTGAGCTCCTGTTTATGTTCGCTGATCAGTGTTCATATGTTATTAAAGCCTAAATTAAATTTGCTCATCATATGAAGTGATCGGGTTTCTTAAGAAAATTTGGACTAAACCACTCAATTCATATGGTAGTTTTCCGATCTCTTTATGAACTTTTTGTAGCGTCAAAGTGGTAGTTGCGTAGCTGTCAATGGAGGGACAGATCGCTCTCAGATTTCATCAAAAATATCTTCATTTGTGTTCTGAAGATGAATGAAAGTCTTACGGGTTTGGAATGACATGAGGGTGAGTAATAAATGACAGAATTTTAATTTTTGGGCGAACTACACTGTAAAACCCAATAAGTTCAGAATACTAAAAAACATTTGACGAAACTTTTTACCTCAAAACATTTAAGTAAACTAATTCATTTTTTTAAAGTTGGTAGAACTTAAAATTTTTGTGACAAGGGGGGCGGGGCTGAGAGCCATGGAAGCTGATCAAAGCCAGTGTGGTGCACAGGTGTCTCTCACTAACAATCCCATCACCAGCATCCCTTTCCCAACTCATCATAATTACATACAGTTAATTTACATAAACATCACATTCAGATCTTGGTTAAATGTTACATAGCAAATAACACATGCTATTATAACTATCAGAGAGACTGTCATTACATACTTGCATGTAATCAAACAACATATGTGGTCTTAAATGTTTTGCAGCCCATCCTCAACCTAACCACAGGCTCTACTCTTCACCACAGTGGTAACCCTACAAAACTAACATAACAGAACCCCCCTGAATCCCAACATAACACAACATTAAACATTAACTTATATCTCCATATGTTGTGCAAAAACACACAAAATAACACTTAATTTCAACAGTTATTTATATGGTCTGCCGCAAAGCATGCTGGGAATTAGAAATCTGCTGCAGCTCAACTCAATCATATTAAGTTCAGCTTACTACAATGAAATTTTGAGTTCATGCAATGTTTTTTCTATTAAGTACAATGAACTTTCATTATTATTTGAGTGAAACAAACTCATTTAATTTAATTAATTTCACTGTTAGGTTTTACAGTGTAACCCTTCAAAAAACCTAAAAGGCCAGAAGCATTTTGAGGCCCTGCATTTTAATCATCCTATATAAGATGCTCCTGTCGATATAAAAAAATCGGGTGTGAGTTTTAGGACCCTGCCCTAAACAAACATGTTCTAGCTGTTGCTATCATATAAATGCTCTTTATGACCAATTTATGAGTTGACTTATGCATGTGGGAGGAAGCTCAAAACCATTCTCTAGCAGAGACTGTCATATAAGTTGTATCTGCTTGCTTGCTATGGTGGTCTTGAAGCTGTTATAAAAACACTGAACAGGGTTTTCCAACAAAACAATCTCATCCTAACTACAGCATATGGTAGTGGTGCATGGCTTCATGCTTTACATTCACTAACTAAACAAACACTTCAGGACAATGATCGACAATGAAAATTCCATGTTTTGCAAGTCTCAGTCCTCATTTTTAGCCCAGCTGAAAGCAAGCAATTTACAGAAGACCACAAAAACATCTTGACTGGTGAAGTCCAAACATCTTAAAGGAGGTTTATGAAATAAAATAGAACATAACACCCATCATCACTGCTAAATACTACCAAGATTCGTCTTTCCAGCGTAAATAGAGAGTAATGTTTTGTGTATGTGCTGTGTTAAAATGTTTACCGAGATCATCCTTATGCAGTGCATTAATCCTTATATTTACGGCCATATTAGACAAATGAGACTAATGAATAAAAATTGAGATTTATCAATGAGAAAATACAGATTTATCTTGCATAAAAAATATCAAAGAAACATAAAAGGAAAGGAAAATATTTGAACATCTATGGATGGTTTTGCCTTATTTGACACTAATGTGAAACAACTTGTTTCAACAAGCACTTCTGAAGATGGGAGAGCTGGAGAAGAAAGCAGACTTCACTTACCAAAGAAAATAAATTACTCAAACTCTCTTATATAAAAGCTGACAGGTATCAAGGCTAGATAGCTTCTCATACTGCATGGTATCTAGAAAGTGGAGCATCGCAAAGTAAACCCTCATAGTTAAAATCCTCACCAAATTTACCAGTTTTGTTGTTCAGTCAGTAGGCTACACCAAAATGTTGTGAATGTAAAATCAATCATTCATCGTTGACCTCAGTTTGGCCTCAGAATGTATCCTGAGGTGCAGATCGAAATATCAAATGATGTTGTGGCAGTGTTCTTGGGACGGTGTTTTACAAGAACAATTATGACTTGCAATGAGATAAATCTGAAATCAAATTACCCCTTTGAATTTGAATTTTACCCCTTTTGAATTTTTATGGATGTGTGTTCACATCCATAAAAATGGTATGTTAATCACAGTGTAAGAGGAAAATCCTTAAATTGAAAACTGCCATCTGTCCGCTGTAAAAATGTATTACAAAATTCATCCGATATTTCATCAATAATACTAATACATCACATTGATCAATTTAATTTGAAAGCTATTCTTTCTGTTAATCTGGATCTAAAACTTTGGCTAAAAAACTTATTTTGAATCAGAACTGACATTTGTTTTTACATATAAGTTTCATTTTGTTATTGTACAGAGTGTACTAATTCTATTTACAAACAGATTTAAAATATTGTGAAATACTATTAGCTTTTGTTTGGTACTGACTTATAGGAAATAAAAGAGCTTCAGGCAGTAAACTGTTGCCATGAATCCATCAGTAAGCAATAAATATGAGTAAAGACAGCGATAATACATGCATGATGTTAAACAGACTCTGTCTGAATGAATTCCATAACTGCTCTTTGATTTTCACATTTCTACTTCTTTAGGCCTGTCATGCTTGTTCACACCTGCCGTCCACCAAACACCTGGTGTGTGTGTGTGTGTGAGGTATGTGTGTAACTGAGAGTAGAGAAAGGGATAGGGGAAAGTTACTGTTACTCTAGACAGCAAAAAGAGGAAGTTAAATTCCCACGAGAATAAACTAGACACCCTAAAGCAATTCTCCAAACATCTGCCATATACTGATAAAAATCAATCAAACAATCAAATATTGTCCACAATGTATGTATAGGTGCACATTCTGAGATAAAGAAAATATGGTGTGGACAGTTTTCTGAAGAATTTGGATGGGCCATTAAATGCCATTTAACACTGAAATGTCAAACTTCAAAGTAGCCTAGTGTGTAAAACTGGGTTTTAGGACAAGAAATGTTTAAATTATTAAAGGGGTCGAAGTTAACATAGTCCAGTTAGCCTCTGCATGCTGGTAGATGATGTATATTGAAAGTCCTTCATACAGCCACTGAAGCTTTTTTCAAGTACATATTTTTAAAATGTTTTGTTAATGAACTCATTGTAAAGCAAAATATAAAGTATGAAATAACAGATATTAAAGGGTTAGTTCACCCAAAAATGAGAATTCTGTCTTTAATTACTAGTCGTTCCAAACCCGTAAGAGTTTTTCACACCTGGATTTGGGGATCCTCTGCCATTCCTCCTTGCAGATCCTCTCCAGTTCTGTCAGGTTGGATGGTAAATGTTGGTGGACAGCCATTTTTAGGTCTCTCCAGAGATGCTCAATTGGGTTTAAGTCAGGGCTCTGGCTGGGTCATTCAAGAACAGTCACGGAGTTGTTGTGAAGCCATTGTCTTGTTGGAAGGTAAACCTTCGGCCCAGTCTGAGGTCCTGAGCACTCTGGAGAAGGTTTTCGTCCAGGATATCCCTGTACTTGGCCGCATTCATCTTTCCCTCAATTGCAACCAGTCATCCTGTACCTGCAGCTGAAAAACACCCCCACAGCATGATGCTGCCACCACCATGCTTCAGTGTTGGGACTGTATTGGACAGGTGATGAGCAGTGCCTAGTTTTCTCCACACATACCACTTAGAATTAAGGCCAAAAAGTTCTATCTTATTTCTCACCATCTTGGCAAACTCCATGCGGGCTTTCATGTGTCTTGCACTGAGGAGAGGCTTCCGTCGGGCCACTCTGCCATAAAGCCCCGACTGGTGGAGGGCTGCAGTGATGGTTGACTTTCTACAACTTTCTCCCATCTTCCAACTGCATCTCTGGAGCTCAGCCACAGTGATCTTTGGGTTCTTCTTTACCTCTCTCACCAAGGCTCTTCTCCCCCGATAGATCAGTTTGGCTGCACGGCCAGCTCTAGGAAGGGTTCTGGTCGTCCCAAACGTCTTCCATTTAAGGATTATGGAGGCCACTGTGCTCTTAGGAACCTTAAGTGCAGCAGAAATTTTTTTGTAACCATGGCCAGATCTGTGCCTTGCCACAATTCTGTCTCTGAGCTCTTCAGGCAGTTCCTTTGACCTCATGATTCTCATTTGCTCTGACATGCACTGTGAGCTGTAAGGTCTTATATAGACAGGTGTGTGGCTTTCCTAATCAAGTCTAATCAGTATAATCAAACACAGCTGGACTCAAATGAAGGTGTAGAACCATCTCAAGGATGATCAGAAGAAATGGACAGCACCTGAGTTAAATATATGAGTGTCACAGCAAAGGGTCTGAATACTTAGGACCATGTGATATTTCAGTTTTTCTTTTTTTAATAAATCTGGAAAAATGTGAACAATTCTGTGTTTTTCTGTCAATATGGGGTGCTGTGTGTACGTTAATAAGGAAAAAAATCAACTTAAATGATTTTAGCAAATGGCTGCAATATAATAAAGAGTGAAAAATTTAAGGGGGTCTGAATACTTTCCGTACCCACTGTATATATATATATATATATATACACACATATATATATAGTTTTAGTAATTTTGTTATGTGCTTTTGTCTTTTTTTAAATAATTGTTTTTACATAGCTAACTATAACAACACTGGAAATAAGCCAGAAAAAAAGAATCTTAAATTGGCTCCAACACATTTTACTATATTTAAATCCTTTCCGCAGTTGTTCTCCCAACAAGATCATAACTGAAATATGTGTGTGTGTGTGTGTGTGTGTGTGTGTGTGGGTGGGTGGGGGGGGGTCTGCAAATTTCACTAGGGTAATAAATAAGCAGAGTGAGAAACAGTTGCTCAGAAAGGAAGAAGAGGGTTTAGCACTTCATCAGCCCCATACAGGAGCTCAGTGGGCTGAACACCAGGATACTGATACTCATCCCACACACACACACTCACACACATTTCCCCCCATGAACGCTCTCAAAGGCACAGTTTCAAACAGGAAACAAGACCAGTGTGGTTCCTACAGTCTTCCTCTTTCATATACGGTCCTGTTCTTTCCCCATCTGCGTTTCTCAGAGCCATGTGCACACTTTCATTCAGACTGTTGTTTCACTCTGTCGTGTTCTCATGAGCACCCACACACACACACGCGCACTCTTTAGTCTCTCGTCCACTGGAAAATAATTGATGGTTTCTTATTTAAGTTCCTCTCGGGTGTAGGCCACAGACATCACTGTACCGTGTAGATTGGTCTGTGGTGCACAGGGGGATTTCCTGCAGTATTTCACCCCGGGCGCTCTGGCCCTAATCTGGGCAGGACAGGCAAGACGCTTTGAAGGAAGAAGGGCCTCAATTTGTGTGCCTTGAGAAAGTGTGATGCAGGGTTTCCTGAATATTAACACAGGCAGTAGAGAAATGCAGGTGCAGACACTTTATATGCATTTGTGTATTCTTTAAAATCACACAAGAGATTTGATATACAAGAGTGATTTTTTTTTTTTCCGGTCATAGTGTAAATCTCGTATGTGTATTTCTGCATTATTCTAACTCTCATCTGTTGTTTGCTCTTGTTACTTAGTTACCACTCACCTCAGTTCCAGTCTCTCTCATCACCCTGGCAACCGAGCCATCCCATCGCTTCCCCTCCACTAGCACGCCGGGCCTGTCCCAAGGCTGACCCCTCCCCCTCCATCCCCTACCTCTCCTCTCCTCCCCCTCCACACAGCCTCATGCAGTAGTCAGGGGGGTAGGGCACAAAAATAATGCCAATGCCAACACACACACTTTCTACATCACCTCTCTTTTGTTGCAATATTTTATGAGAGAATTAGTAAAAATTCAGAACTAGGAAATGTGTTAAACCATAAACATTTAGCCATTAGAAGATTAGAAGATACTCTTATATTGAGCATAATCACAAATAATAATATAAAATATATTTTATAATTTGGTATAGAACAGTGCACATAATAATGATAACAATATCATAAAAGCATAAACAACACCTCCGTAATATAATATATGATTAATATAATATAATATAACATTTTAATTTCATTGTGTTTCCCTGCAATCTGAAGCCCAGAACATTCTATAATGAAATACTATAATATTATAAAGCCTACAAGGTAAAATATCTATACATTATCTATACATAAAAAGTATATTATATTATATTATATTATATTATATTATATTATATTATTATTTATGATGTATGGATTATGCTTTTATCATGTATTTTGTATACTAAACCAAGGTCTAGAATGTATATACATATACATTTTACATAATAATATATTGGTATAATATGTAATACTATATTGTTATTTATGATGTATGGATTAGGCTTTTATCATGTATTTTGTATACTAAACCAAGGTCTAGAATGTATATACATATACATTTTACATCATAATATGTGACCCTGGACCACAAAACCAGTCATAAGTCGCATGGGTATATTTGTAGCAATAGCCAACATACATTGTATTAAATTATCGATTTTTCTTTTATGCCAAAAATTAGGATATTAAATAAAGATCATGTTCCATGAAGATATTTTGTAAATTTCCAACCATAAATGTATCAAAAATGTATTTTTGTGAGTGGATATGCATTGCTAAGGACTTAATTTAAGGGTGATTTTCTCAATATTTTTATTTTATTTTATTTATTTTTTTTGGACCCTCAGATTCTAAATATTGTCCTGTCCTAACAAACCACACATCAATGAAAACTTATTTATTCAGCTTTCAGTTGATGTATAAATCTCAATTTCACAAAATTGACCCTTATGACTTGTTTTTCTGGTCCAGAGTCACATATATTGGTATAATATGTAATATTATATTATATTATATTAATTTATGATGTATGGATTAGGCTTTTATCATATTATAGTATATTTTGTATACTAAACCAAGGTCTAGAATGTATATAGCTACATATACATTTTACATATAATAATATATTAGTATATGTATTATGTTATATTATATTATTAGTACACATATTGTAATATGATGAATGTAAGTATGGATAACAATAACATTCACTAAACAGAGAGGTTATGTTGTTTTTCTTGTCATGTTTAATTTGAATCCTAGATCTGATTAATTGCAGTTAGATGCATTAGACACTAGAGGTCAGCATTGGCTATAATGTTCGTTTAGAACTATGAGTCTCATTAGAAAAGTGACTAGCTGAAAAAAGACCCCAGAAAAGAAAGAAAGGGCAAATCAGGGTGAAGAAAATGAAGGGTAGATTACAAAAGAGTTACGGATGTGAACATGGGAGAGGATGCTGAGAGAAAAAGAGGAGAGGCTAATTTAAGTTGTGAGAAAAGGGTCATAAGGTGAGGCCAAGGGCATCGCTGCTGCCGGCACAGTGCTGTAGCACCTCAAATGAGACTAAAAAAAACACTTCTTCCTGTGTGATGACCTGCACAGACTAACCCACGCCTATACAGAAAAGAATTAAAAAGAAAGAAACAGAGTGAGCATGAGAAAGAGAAAACACACTTTGTAAGCTGTGGACAATGGCTGTAGATTTCCGTCTCTCGTCTCAAACGTTCAGGAGAATAACAGGGCAGAGTAGGAGAAGGAACAGTACAGGGACAAAAAAGGGAGGGGAGGAGAGTCAACACAAAGCCCAAACAAAAGAGAGTCACTGAACGACTGATTCCTCCATCTAACACAATCCTTGTATATTGTCTGTAAACACCTACAGGCAGTTGTAAGGACGGTACATGCTAGCTTGACCTCAGGGCACCAGCTGAAGGCAGGTAAGAGGCAAAGTTCAAACAAATGAAAAAAGGACTGATAACTGACCAAGTGTGTTAAGAAAAACTGAAGTCTTTAATTGCGGGTGATCCAAAAAGAGAGACGTGCTCATTAGTGGATAATATTTATAGATGTTTCTGAGTGGGCGTTTCCATAAATGGATCTGAAATCTACATCTTCATTTGACAGGTTATACTGAGATGGACAGGAATGAGCTAACAAATTAGCCCTCATGTGTATTGACCCAAAGCTAACTGTATGTTAGATTTGATGCAATTTATATTCTAGTGTACACATTTTTTACAATGTGACAATTATATTCACATTTGTTACAAGGTGACAAAATTAAGTTTTTGTAGTTATAAAATTCAAAATGAACACTTAAAACGAATAGCCTAGAAAAAAAATACATCAAAACAGGAATGAAAACTGCATTCATGGAGTGATTTCTTGGTGATTTCTTCATGTGTCCTGTTAAGTTAGGTTAATGGGTTGCAGTTTTCTCACTAACATCGTCTTGAATAAGGCTAAACAGGCTGATACTGTATATATGAGTCATTCCACAAAATCGGTACACTTTGGACTTATACATTTTTAGATTATTTACCAAAATGTATTACTTTTCTGAACACCCCACAACATTGATGACATATTTAACTTCCAAAAAAATCCCTATTATTATTGGTCATTATTTTAAGTTATGGACACTATGGGAGCTCTCTGAATATTATTATAAAATGTATTTGTGATAAAATCAACATTTTCCTATTAAAGGATTATTCCACTTTTAAATACACTTTTCCTGATAAATTTACTCACCCCCATGTCATCCAAGATGTTCATGTCTTTCTTTCGTCAGTCGAAAAGAAATTAAGGTTTCTGAGGAAAACATTACAGGATTATTATCCTTTCAGTGGATTTCAATGGCTACCAACAGGTTGAAGGTCAAAATTACAGTTTCAGTGCAGCTTCAAGGGCTTTAAACGATACCAGATGAGTAATAAGGGTCTTATCTAGTGAATCGATCGGTCATTTTCGAAAAAAAATACAACCGTTTATGCTTTATAAACAAAATATCGCCTTGAACGTACTTTCCGCTTCCGCATTCTTCATAACGCTTACGCTGAATGTCCTACGCCTTCCCTGTTCAAGGTACGGAAAAAAACGAAACTGGCGCCGCGTTCGTTCCGTAAGTAGAATAGGGAAGGCGTAGAACATTCAGCGTAAGCGTTATGAAGAATGCGGAAGCGGAAAGTACGTTCAAGGCGATATTTTGTTTATAAAGCATAAACGGTTGTATTTTTTTTTCGAAAATGACCGATCGATTCGCTAGATAAGACCCTTATTACTCATCTGGTATCGTTTAAAGCCCTTGAAGCTGCACTGAAACTGTAATTTTGACCTTCAATTTCTTGGTAGCCATTGAAATCCACTGTAAGGAGAAAAATCCTGGAATGTTTTCCTCAAAAACCTTCATTTCTTTTCGACTGACGAAAGAAAGACATTAACATCTTGGATGACATGGGGGTGAGTAAATTTATCAGGAAAAGTGTATTTAAAAGTGGACTAATCCTTTAATCAGATGTCCCTCACACTAATTCAGTAATTGCAAATATAAAAGTTATATAAAATCTCACACTTTTGCTATATTAAAGCCTGAAATGGGCACTTTTTGTGACAGCAACCTCATAATTTCTGATCAAAGGCTTAACTTCAGAATTTGAACTAAAATCAGTATTCTTATGATTGCTCTGAACATTTCAGACAGAATTCAGCTAACTTTAAATTACTTTTTCATGAACTTAACAAAAAATAAAAAATGTATGTGTGACAGGGTTGACTGTGACAGGGTTGTGATTTTTTGCCCAAATTGGCCACTGCTCTAAATCTAGTGAATAAATGAAGAGCACATGGCATGCATGATATTAAGAAATCATGAATAATGTTGAAATAACAAAGATAATTTTCACAAGTAATAGTTTTCTATCTTTAATTGATGTAACGGGGTTGAGATGTTAAGCTTGACAAGCACAATTTCACAACATAATTTAGTTATAATTATTAAAGAAGGTGGTAACTTGCCTGTGTCTGCTCACAATGTTGTTCAGAAGAATTCTATGATGCCACTTCCTATTAATGATGTCACATAAGTATCAGTTCATTATTTTTTATAGGGGGAGAATGGTTTGTGTAACGGGGTTGAGGGGTTACTGAGGTACAGAACTAAATGATGTGATTTTAATGAATAATCATGAATTTACTTAGTAATAAAAAAACATTACCAGCAACAAAGCACAGATGGATATTCATGGGAATGGCAAAATTAATGGACTTTTTTCTCATTTTAATATTCACATCCCAAGTACACTTTCATAGAAGGCCTTGAGGGACACGACAAAATAAGTGGTGTCAACTGAAAAAAACAAATTAATTTCTAATATGAAGATAAAATGTCATGTTTTTAAACATTATTAAAGGAGAAATTTCAATTAATACAAAAAGCTTTTAAAAATATATTTTGGTGACCCAATAGATAAAATACACTGAAAAAGGTCAGAGGGACTCAAATCGTACCGGTTTTTGTGGAATGACTCATATACTTTAAATTTGAGAGCAAATATTCAAAGACCAAACACACTCAGTCACAGAGTTGGACAAGTTCTCAGCCAATCAATGCTAATACTGCAGTCAACACTATATGATAGGATTCACTATAGGTCTGGATCTACTGTTGATAAAATTTACAGTGGCAATAAGGGATCTTTTCACACAGGATGTGAACTTGTATTCAGTCTGTGCTATTTTTTAATTGTTAGTCTAGGTACAAATATAAGATGGATGTTTTTAGCATTACACTGTGTCTCTCTTCCCCCCCCCCCCCCCCCCCCACCCCCACACCCCACCCCCCAGTGTTGCTTTTTGTTTTTATTTGTTTTGTAATACATATGATAAAGCTTTTAGCTATTGTACCTAAGGCTTTTTACCTGAAAGGGCTACCTGTTGTTTACAAAAAAGACATCATGGCTATGGTTGCTAAGAACCTAATGTACTGAAGATAGAATCTTATCCAATGCTTAGAGCTGTGTCATGTTTAACATCTTGATTGTGTTTTTTTTCTTTTTTTTTCTCTTAGACCATAGGAGCAACATGGCGCATACATTTGAAGTGCATTCCAGGTCTTTGGTATCTCCAGGCACCATTTTGATTATGGAAGATGGATAGAGGATCGTTAAACAGCTATTATGGTCATGTACAGTCTTAGGACAGCCCGGTAATGAGGTGCAGCGCAAGGGATTGATGGGTGTTTGGCTCCACAGTGTTTCAAGAGACCAGTGCTGCCCTAGTTTCGGCCACTGGGACACAGACAAACAATGAATCGGCATTGAGAAGGGATCATCCGTTAGGTTGTGTTTGTGATAGCATTCATGCAGAACACAGGTCAGGGTATAAACAATATAACATATCCAAACCTCGACATATATTTAAGCAAAAAAAATAGTATTCAATATCAGATGTCTTTTCCAAGAAAGCTGAAAAGATCGATTGCTCTGCACAATTTAGTCTTGTTACCTTAGTCTCACTCTACATCTGTCATTCTCAACATTGCATCTTTCCAAATCGATCTCAGTACTTTTATTTTCAATTGTTGCCCTGACACACAACTGATTCTCAGCCACACTAAGCCCATGTGATGACACCGTGAGATATTGATCAAGACAGACATGTCTTGAGTTCCCCCTGTTCAGCTTCCTGTGAAAGATGAGGCTAGAGATCTGCGTGTGCATAGAACGGCTGCTGGCACGCAACCGCACACAGGATCATTGGTGGTATGAACTTCAAAGGTAGTGGAGTGATGATTATGCAAAATGTACTACTTGGTGAGAGACTTTTATGTCATAGGATCACTCCATAATGCTCTTAGTTACGTGTAAAGTCTCCAGGTTTTGCTTTAGCCCTTATTGCTTTATTGCCCCTATACCTTCTCCAATTCTCCAATATATGACATGCAGCAGGAAAAAAAAAACAACAAAACTAAAAGGCTGGCCCACACTAAAAGATTAAAGATTTTCAAAATGTGAGAGACCACCAAAATAACGATTAAAAAAATCATACATTTAACAGTTTTGTTTGTCTAGTGTGTGGAGTGCCACGATGTTACCAAGTCAGCACACCACACACTAACAGACTCCAGCTGCATCCGAAAACTTAGGCAGCTGATTTGTTGCCTCACCGCTTATAGGCAATGAGTCTGCAGGCAGTGTTTGCATATAGCGAGATTTGGTGAGAACTAAACAAATATTTAATTACTACAATAGCAATTTCTCGCTAGAAATTGCATCAGAAGTGGAAAACGTTGGTCAAAAATGTACCAACAACCAACCGCAAATTTCAAACGCCATCTTTATTTTTCTAGCTCAACTGGCACCGAATGGAACACATAGGATTGTGGGATATCAAATGCAGAGAAGGATACATCTGTGCTGCCTTCAAAAATCAATCAGATGAAGGTATCTCAGGAGAGAAGAAGTGAAGCTAACACTGGATTAGGACATGCCTTGATGCCTTCTTACCTTGGGATTCAAGTTTTCAGATGCAGCCTCCATTCACAAACAACCAGTCCCGGCCTGTGGACACGGGAAATCCCGTAAAATCTCTCACAGTCAAATGCGACTCTGTTGAAAAAACCAGCATATGCAGGTTAGGTATGTTGTGAAGCATGGCAGCTGGTTTATGCTGGCTCTTAGTTGGTCATGAGCTGGTTTAAGCTGGTCTTGAGCTTGTTATAAGCTGGTCCTGATCTGGAGCTAGTTCCTTAGGTACGGTGACCAATACGTCCTCTTTGTCCCTGCCAGGATTTCCAAAATGCGTAAAATGGCTTGAGCCCCGGCCCTTTCTGGTCGTATCGAGGTGCCCCCGGAACGTAATTTCGTAATGTGATTTCTACGCGGAGGTCTGTGCACGCCACTGTTCCTGTTGACATTCCTCATGCATTAAAATGTTGTTGTATTTGCAATGCTTTAACCGATCTCTGTAGATCCCGCCTTCTCGCAAGCCACGATTGGTTGATTATGTACAATGCCTGCAAGCTATTGTTCAAATTTTTTAGTCATTACATTCATCAAGAATTAAAACAAAGCCAAAACTGGGACATTTTAGGCAATTTAGAAATCCTGGCCAGGATATGTATGGGAAAAAGAGGATGTATAGGTCACCCTAACTTAGGACCAGCACTTGACCAGCTTAAAGGTGCTAAAGAGGATTTTTTCCTCGACTGAGAAACCAAAGACTGTTAGTGAGTTTTTGAAATGAGCCCATGCGTAAGAACAACCCCCCTCCTTCACAACTCGTTTCGAGGGAACGCCTCCCAAAACTCGTGCACGAGTATTAGAACACAAGTGTTTACCACCGGCATTCGCTGTGTCGTGTTAGTGGATTTATTATGTCGGACTCACTGCAGGTAACTCATAATCTGCAGTTGTTACTCCTGTCTCCTGACAAAAACATTGCATGCAGCGCCTGTGGAGTGTGGAAAGTTACTGGAGAGCGCAGCCGCACAGGTCTCGCACAAGGAACATCATGGCAGTGATTGACAAGCCAGAGGGCCAATCCGCGCACGTCTCTCACAAGGAACGTTTTTAAGGCCCTACGTCGTGCACAGATGATGTATATTAATATTATTCCTTTCAGTGCACCTAATAAATAGTCTTTTATCAGTTAGTAAAGACAGTTTCAAGTAATATTGCAAAAATGTATAAAACAAAACATCCTCTTTAGCACCTTTAAACCAGCTCAAACCATCTGCCATGCTTCGAAACATAGGCCTACCTAACAGGCATATGCTGTTTTTTTCAACAGGGTAAACAAACATGGCGGACAACGGGCAAGAAGAAATGGTGATAATAGTGACTGCATCTAAAAAATTTAAAAATGCTGCCTTTGGAGGATGCATTCCAAGGTAGGAAGTCATCAAGATATGTCCGAATCCAATGTTAGCTTCACTTCCTCTCTCCTGAGAAACCTTCATCTCATCGATTTTTGAAGGCAGCATAGATGTATCCTTCTCTGCATGTGATATCCCACAATCCATTCGGTGACATTTCTAGCGAGAAATTACTACTGTTGCAATTAAATATTTGTTTAGTTCTCACCAAAGCTAGCTCTATTTTGCTGTAGATCATTAAACTGTTACGCTGCCTCAAGTCTGTCCAAAATCAGTTTCATGAGGTGCCTTCATGCGCAAACGCTGCCTGCAAAATCATTGCCTATAATGCAGTGAGGCAACAAGTCAGCTGCCTAAGTTTTTGGACGCAGCCAGTGTTTGTACTGCTTTTTACAGAAAATTGTTTGCATGAAGTCGTGTTGTTTCCGTCAGCTCACTTTCTGATTGGGTATCCTTTCGTTCCGCATGACAATCTACAGAGTAGGTGCGTTGACGGTGCTTTCACACCCTCAAAACTCATGAAGAGTTTTGAAGTGCTCCTAAGAGTGTGAAATCAACTTTTATTACTTTTTGTATTTTATTTTTATCGTTTTATTTTATATTTGACCTTTTTTTTAATGTTGGAAGGGGTGTGCAGACATGGAACATGGCAGGAAGTCATTTTTTATTTTTCCATGCTGTATTACGGGCACTATGTGGGACTTGACTTATAGACAACAAATGTAAAGCATGCATGTAAATGTAAATGCATGTCTGCTTATGAGTTGATTTATTGAATTAAATTTGAAATTGAATGAATAAGAAATTCATTTGATCAGCATAAAACATTTCACATTTGTAGTAATGGAAGCAGTCCGAATTGCACAAACCCATGCACACAAGTCAGCAAGGATAAGCAGCACACTGTACCCTACACCCACTCACAGCCTCTGCTGATGACTGCCGTCATAGCAACAGATAGACATAACTATACCACCCTTACACACAGTCCTGTAGAGCAGAGCCTTACACACATACACATATCTCCAGTCCCATGTGGAGCTAGACAGCTACACTCAGCGAGTAAAAAAGAAGGATAACAGAAAGTCAACGCACTATCATCCGTATAATTCAGTTTCAGAACGTTAGGTGGGTAATATGAACACATTGTTACATTTCAATGAACGTTTATTTCCACTACATACATATAGTATGTAATGGGAAGTTTAAAACATGCCACTCTGACTGCACAATACTAACAATCCAAACAGTCCCAGATGACAACATAAGTGTCTGATAGGCCTACTGGAACATGGTGCGGCCCAAACCAGCAGTTGTGATTTCGACAGACAGAGTGACAAACATTTCAGGGAAGAGACTTTAGTGGGCTAACCACAGATGACTGACCACTTTTCTCTGGAAGCAGATGCTCGCTTCTCTCTTGGGCCACAGCTGAAAAGGGGAAAAGAAGGCAGGGAGGGAGTCAGCAGGGTTTTGAAACCCACTTTCACTTCCCAAAGCAAAAGGCTATTTCAATACAGCTCGTTCTAGTGATTTGTTTCCCTGTGCCCACTGCTAACTTTTGCTGAAAGGGAGCGTTTAGGATTAGAGTGTTTACAAAAGACCTACCAGTTCCCAAGTCATGAAGTGAAGTTACTCTTCACTTGTTTTTCATAAATCAGAAGAGGAAAAAAAAAAAAAAAACTACATGACTAAAAACCCTTTAAAATCAGACTGATATGGATTTTATATGAATTTCTGTATTATCACTTGACAGGCACACTTTTCATTCCAGTGTTGATGTATTTCCTATTAAAACAAGATTTGGGTCATCCCTTTTTTAGCCAATTGAATCATTAACCATGATTTGGTAGTTGCCAGTTGGCAGGAGGAGGGGCATACTCATTCTAGGGTGCATGTGATTGGATAAAAATCTGTGTAGTGCAGGATGAGTCAACAATATGTTAGTATTCCTGGAAAAATACGTTTTTAAATTATACATTTTTTCTCATAGTGTATTGATGCCTTCAAAGCTAATAGACATTGACAAAAAGTCACAAAACTTTATTAAATGGAGTTGAGCTGTCCATAAATTTCAAAATCAGCCCTCGGTTTTCATGGAACATCAATGATATGTGGATTTTTGTAAAATATTTCGAAAGCTCTTTTTTATTATGACACCCAAGTGTTTGTACTTTCAGCGCACTGAATGTGTATCTGTATGTTATGTCTGATTCAGTCACATGGTACTTGGGAATTACACAAACTCTCTCAGCCCAGCACAGAATGTCCATGCTCACTGTTCACTCAAGGTCTCCTCTATCGCCCACATTATTTAATTATCTGCAGTAGTATTTCTCACTCTAATCACTTGGATAAGTATTGGTTGGTTGATTATTTAATGATTGTATTTTTTTAAAGATTAAATTTTTTTGCCTTTATTGCGATAGGATAGTGTAGAGTAGACAAGAAGCGAAGTGCGAAGACTAATATTAATTCATTTGAATTATTCTTATATTTTACATATCTTTAAATCCATTGAGTCTCCTAAGATATGAAAGAGCAAACTCTCATGATCAAATATATTTTTCCTCAGGGCATATGTTTCTAAGTTCCTAGACTTTTTTATTATTATTATTATTATTATTATTATTAATGATTAAAGTATTATTATAATTTTTCCACAACTAAAGTTTTTTTTAATCATAGGAATGAGCAATTTCCAAGAGTTTCCTAGGCCTTGAAATCAATCAAATTAAATATTTCCAGGTTTTCCATGACTGTCCTGTGAAGACCCACAGTTAACTATCAGTTTAAAGACTAATATTTACATTCATGCATTTTGGCAGACACTTTTATCAAAAGCAACTTAAATTCATTTTATTAGCACATGCATTCACTGGGAATCGAACCCATCACCTTATTGTTGTTAGCGCGATGCGCTACTGTTTGAACTACAGGTCAGGAAAGCTAAAATAAGTTAATTAAGTGTTTTAAATACATAAAGGACAAGCCTACAATACCAATCTCTTACTGAAATCCCCTTTTAGTCAAACTTCATGTAGCTAGAAAAATGCAGCCAAGACTATTCTTTGTAAAGCCCTGTTCACACTGGCATCGATTAAATTACTGAAAGTCTCAGAGTTGTTATAATATCAGTTTCTCATGCAATTTCATTGTACTAAATATGCCTTACATTCGGTTCGCCTGGATACAGTAGTATAAATTACATACAAAAAATAAATTAAATAAATAAATAACGCAACTTGTACACGCAATAACCTCCTAGTCCAAAACTGGTTTCTGCAGGACACTCATCTGCTTTGTGTTGATTTGGGCTATCTGAGCGCGTGCACTTCCTGGATCTGGACCGTCCCACAGCGCATGGGACGCCGCTCAAACCCATCCATCCGGCCGCCTCGTGTGTCAGTTAGTATTCCTCACATTACACGCACAATCCCGTCCTCCGTGTGAACAGGCGCGATGAGCGTCGAGCTCATTCTAACAGGTGGTGAGCGATTTCAGGTGGAGCAGCAGTTCATTCACTGAGCCGACCGGCGCGCGAGCTGAGAGAATCACTTGCTCCTCGTTATTTAGACTCCAGTGTGTATTGACACATCCTAATCGTCGTATTTAGGTTATTTAGGCGATGGACTGTTTGTTTTAATTAGCCCTCAGCTTACAGGTGGGCGAAAGCCGTTTGTAGGACGGCCCCTCTTTCAGTTCCTCAACAGGAGACGCGGGACTGTCATTTGTTTGCCATCCTGTGGGACAGAAGAAACGGCTCCGTTAACAGGTGCGAGGCTAGACAAACACAACGCGATTTGAAGAGTATTTTTATTTGTGTTCGCGGTAAATTAGAAGCTATATCTACATATCTAACATTTTTACGAAGCCTCTTTCGTTCCGGAGGAGGACCGACACAGCCATGTCAACCAAAAAACGGATGGATTTAACGAGAAGGAGCCGAAGCCCCGCGGTGTCCGAGGCGGAGATGTTTGGTGATTTTCAGGAGTGGTGCCTTCGCACTTACGGGGACTCCGGCAAAACAAAGACCGTCACCCGGCGAAAATACAACAAAATTCTGCAGACCCTCTTACAGAGCGACGACTCGGAGGGCGTCTATATCGAGAGCAACCACATCAACGCCAAATTTAAGTTCTGGGTGAAATCCAAAGGTTTCCAGGTGGGCAACATGGACAGCGAGCCGAACGAGAACGAGAACGGGGCAGCGGACAGACCGGTCCTGTACGTCCCCATTAAGGCAACGGTTAGTATGGGTGCTCTTTTCCCCGTCTGCTTATCAAACGCGTAATACTGCGTGACATTTGCCTATGCAAATCCTGCGCCAGACGCACAATGGAGCACATGTTTACGCATCGCGCTGCCGGTGAATCTTGTTCACGGTTGTATATTATATCTGTAGTGGAGTTCATGTCACTCTCGAGTCTCCGGTAACCACTTGTTCGTGTGTCACTCCGCCCGGTATCCACGGGAACGGTGGAACGGTCTGCCACCCGATTGTCCGGAAGCTGTTATCATCACTATCAGACACTAATAATCAACACCAATTTACCCTTAGTGTAATTTAGAGCTAACGAATCAAATATTTATTGTGAAATGTGCATTTAAGATGCTCTGCTAGTTAAAAATATGTATTAAAATTTAATTTATACAGGCGATACCTTGAACATACCTGTTTGTGACGTTGTTTTCAGTTTCTGAATGTTTTTCAATTTATGTTTGAATTGTTTTTTTGTTTTTTTTGTGAGGCTTAAAAAGACTGTCCATAGTTTGTAAAACATGCTGGCGTAAATGGCTTGGCATACTATTTATTATATTATATCAACCTTTTATTCATATTTTTATTAGTAGTAGTAGTAAAATAGTGTAAAAAATGTAAATGTAAAATAATATGGTTTTGAAAAGTCAGTGTAGTGTGACCAGCAAGGAAGACATTTTGTTGTCATGTGAAAGGAAACCAGACACAGAGGAAACCTTTTGATCTTCATGAGTGTTAAAGAAGCTTTTACAAAATATAACATATTTTAATATATATAAGACAGATTTTGTTCAGGTCAAGTAGTCCTGGGAAAACTCTTGATATTTTTATTTTTTGTGCAGTACTTGAAATTTTTGCTACCGTGACCTTTTAAGTAGTGTATTCACTGAGTAAACTCAAGTGTATTCAAAGTACATGGAAAGTATTTTAGTACATTTCATTTGAGGTTATACACTACTTTACATTTTTAAAATTAGTAGGTCAAACTATTAGTAGAAATGTTTTTCAAAAATGTAGGAAGCCAATATCATATAACCATTATCACTGACCCACATGTGTCTGTTTGGGGTTAGTTAGACCAACACAATCTCATGATAATTCATAATTTTGGCGAATTGGTGGCCATTCGTATGAAACCACACAGTTTCATCTGCTTATGCTGCACTGACAGGTTTAACGGTGGACCTTCAAGCTTATTTTTTCCCTAAAAATCATGTTTTCATACGAATCAAATCGGATGAATTCATATGGAATTGCCAACTCATAAAATAGTTACGTGTTTAGAAACAGCATCCTTTTGAAAGCCCATTTCAGTTAGTGGTCCCTATTCATGCATTTCTTTCTTTTCTTTTCTTTTTTTTGCATTTTACCATTTATAAAAGCATTTAGTGACACAAAAATGAAACCATGCCAATTTCTTTTTTTTACAGCATTCATGTATTGAGACCTGTTTTAGAGAGAAGATGCATGTTTTTAATTAGAATGACTCTTTCTCGAATGATTAATCTTCATAATGTTATTTTCTGAGCTGAAGAGTTCAGGTTTTCAGGCCGTTGACTTTTTTATAATAATTGACTAAACCTAAACACACCTGCTGATTCGGTTCACCTGTGTAGCTTAGTGAGACAATATGGCAGTGTGTGGTATTATTGGTGAAAAGACTAGTAAGAAATGTGTGTGTACAAGAGCAATAGAGAGGCAGAGAAGAGGTGAGCAGGTCAGCTCTCAACAGAACAAATGGTATAATCAAAAGCCCAGATGAAGATTCATCTCATGAACATTTCACTGATAAAGGAAAGGAAACTGGTATGATGGAAAAGTTAAGATGGATGCGCCCTCCGCGCTCTGTGTACCCTCATAATGAAGAGGCTGCCCCAGATTTGTCCTATTCAAATACTATTTTCGCTCTCTCTCTTTGATTTGGGTGTTCTGCTTTCTTTATGAGACATTCCTCCCATTCAGTTCACTCAGGGGGGCTAATTGACGTGAATAGGAGGAACTGAGAGAAAGTGATTCCCTCCCCATTCGATTACCAGTGCAGTGACCGTGTACCAATATGCACAGGTAACACAGATCCAGACACCCAGATTAGCTCTGACCTGGTGTTGAGCTCAGCTTAAAACAAAGCTGTGAGGCCGACTCGCACTCGAGCACCTGTGTGAAGGAGATCTTGTCTATCAGCATGTTTATATCATGGCCATTGCCTGAAGGTTTTATATCAGATGTGAAAAGTAGAGAATCTTATATCTATCCTGTGGTACACATTTCAACTAAATAGAACTTGTTTCAAAGATCACCTGATTCTCTTCTTTGAATTTTAAAGGAATTATTTAACCTCAAATCATTATTTAATCACCTTCATGTTGTTCCAAACCATATGCTGTTATTTTTTTCAGTGAAACACAGACTTGGATGTGTCTAAAGAAATGTGATGCAGCTATTTTCCATACGAAATTTTAAAAATGTGAAGTTTTGAGCGCTGTTGAGCGAATTCGTAAACAACTCTGATTGGCCATTGTGTTCACTGGCTCAACATATATGTCTGTGATTGGCTTCAATGATCAACGCTTCAAAAACGTTGTAAATAGTCATCAATGACGCTCTTCACCGAGTGCTTACACAGATACATATGGGAGCGTTTGAAAGCACTCAAACACTCCCACTTTCGACACGCTTTCAAATTCAAACACTTCCGTGTGCTTTCAGATGCTCCTGTGCGTTGATTATTGAAGCCAATCAAAGACATATCTGATGAGCATGTGAACACAATGGCCAATCAGAGGTGTTTACGAATCCGCTCAACAGTACCCAAAGCATCACATTTTTAAAATTTCAGTACCGATTGGTACTGAAGTCAGTACTTTGGACAACTCTATGGCAGAAGAATACCTGAAACAGTGTTTAAGTGAAGCCCTGGGTATATTTTGTTTTTTTTACACTAGTGTACACACACAGTCGAATGCACAGCTTGCAAAGTATATACTTCATTTGACTCGATGCATACACAGGCGATGCATGCACAGTTTTGAGTAATCTCTTGCCACGAGTTACAATCCATGTAAACATCTTTGTATTCTTTCTTGCAAGAGTTGTACAAATGAGGGTTTTTTTCTAACCTCTTCACACAATCTCTCGTCTATTTAGGCCTCCATTGTCTCTGTAGTTTGCATGCGTTCCGGTCTGTTCTGTTTATGCAGTTTTTCTTTGACTACCTTGTGAATCGATGGCCCCATGGCATGGTTGCCACCTTGAGGACAAACTAATTATTGCAGAAAAAAAAAAAATAATTAAATACGCATGTGTGACCTGCGCGTACAAAGTAAGTGCGGTTACAAAAATCCGGCAGTGCGCATACTCTTCTGATGATGAAATTTGCATTACGCGCACTATATGCTGACCCTCGCATATGTATAAAAAGTGAAGTATACTTTGGCCTTAAAGGTGCCGAAGAACATGTTTTCAAAAGATGTAATATAAGTCTTAAGTGTCCCCTGAATGTGTCTGTGAAGTTTCAGCTCAAAATACCCCATAGTTTTTTTTTTATTCATTTTTTTAACTGCCTATCATTATAAATGCGCCGATTCAGGGCACGCGGCCCCTTTAAATCTTGTGCGCTTGCCTTAAACACCATAAACAAAGTTCACACAGCTAATATAACCCTCAAAATGGATCTTTACAAAGTGTTCGTCATGCAACATGTCTAATCGTGTAAGTATAGTATTTATTTGGATGTTTACATTTGATTCTGAATGAGTTTGATAGTGCTCCATGGCTAAAGCTAACATTACACACTATTGGAGAGATTTATAAAGAATGAAGTTGTGTTTATGAATTATATAGACTGCAAGTGTTTAAAAAATGAAAATAACGACAGTCTTGTCTCTGTGAATACAGTAAGAAACGATGGTAACTTTAACCACATTTAACAGTACATTAGCAACATGCTAACGAAACATTTAGAGAGAGAGTTTACAAATATCACTAAAAATATCATGTAATCATGGATCATGCCAGTTATTATTGCTCCATCTGCCATTTTTCGCTATTGTCCTTGCTTGCTTACCTAGTCTGATGATTCAGCTGTGCACAGATACTGGCTGCCCTTGTCTAATGCCTTGAACATGGGCTGGCATATGCAAATATTGGGGGCGTACACCCCGACTGTTACGTAACAGTCAGTGTTATGTTGAGATTCGCCTGTTCCTCGGAGGTCGTTTAAACAAA
This sequence comes from Megalobrama amblycephala, assembly GCF_018812025.1. Lineage (NCBI taxonomy): Eukaryota > Metazoa > Chordata > Actinopteri > Cypriniformes > Xenocyprididae > Megalobrama > Megalobrama amblycephala. Next base: position 11,127,790 of record NC_063067.1, on the reverse strand, counting down.
TGAGATTTATATAAGAAGGAGGAAACAATGGAGTTTGAGACTCACTGTATGTCATTTCCATGTACTGAACTCTTGTTATTCAACTATGCCAAGGTAAATTCAATTTTTGACATGGAGCATTGTTGTTATTGTTAGCTAAAATTAAAACTATTAATTGTTTTCAGTAATTGAAAAAGTTTTTTTAAGGAAAAACATAAAATTTATAAAACGTAACTGAACTACTAAAATGACTAAAACTGATATAAAAATAAATTAACTCTAAATAGCAATATTAAGAAAAAAACAAAAACTAATAAAAATATAAAACTTAAATAAAATTAAAAAAATAAAACTTAAATTAAAAAAAAAAAATACTATAACGATACTGTATGTAAATAATACTAAATAACACTGACATGGACTACTGTTTTATGGTGTCTTTTTGGTGTTTTTTGTCCTTTTGGAGCTTCACAGTTCCTAGCGACTATGACCTGTTGTGGTTTGGAAGAGCTGCTTCAAAAAAATTCTAAAGTCCATAAAAAAAAGGAAAAGTAAAAGGTTTGGAAGAACATGAGGGTGAGTAAATAATGATAAAATTAAAATTTTGTATGATCTATTCCTTTAACATTCTTTTTTGTTGTTGTTTACATTAGTATATCTAAGTCAAGTCACCTTTATTTATATAGCACTTTTACAATACAGATTGTTTCAAAGCAGCGTTACAATTATAACAGGAAAATTATGCAATAAAGTTTGTTTCGGTTGTACAGCAGCTCTAGAAGAAAATAGTGTCATTGTTTAGCTTGAGTCAGTCCAGTGTTGATATAGTTCCGTTGTAATAATCATCAGTTATTAATTCAGTGCATTTCATCTATATTTATTCATCTATAAAATGTTGTAATAGTATGGTGTCCCCAACTAAGAAAGCCAGAGGCGACAGTGGCAAGGAACCCATCAGGTGACAGAATGGAGAAAAAACCTTGGGAGAAACCATGCTCAGTCAGGCGGCCAGTTCTCCTGTGGCCTTTTATCCTGATGTACTTTTACACTGATTTTAAGTGAAAACTAACTACAGTACTGCATTCTGTTATTCGCCTCATTGGTGTGCTTGTGTGTAGTAGTAATTTGACGTTAGAGTGGACTGATCAGCAGCTCGGTATGAAGACGGTGATCAATCTGTCGTTGCGACTGACAAACTGTTTTTTCTCAGACAGTATTACTCATCAAAACAATCAGCTTAAAATAGTGTGAATACAGCAGATATCATCCACACATGAAAATAGTTCCTCATCTGACTCACCTTAAATGACCTGTAGCAGGAGAGTTAAGTGGGAATGACGGGATGAAATTGCTTATAGGGATGAAGGCATGAGAGGAGAAGGAGGAGAATTTTTTTTTAATGTCAGCTCAAGACAGAAACATGACAATAGCCAGGTTTCCATCCAAGTTTTTTTAAGGTTTAGCATTTCAAAATGGTTACCGATATAGCTGATCGTTCAATGAGATGGAGCAAGAGAAAGCAGAGGGGATTTCAGGAGAGGGAGAAACAAGAAATGATGTTGAGAGAGGGAGAAAGAGGTGGCTGGAGGAAACAGTCACACAGCCATCACATGCAGTTGACACCAGCGTCTGTGGACACTATTAATAGCCCTTAACGTTCCTCTCTTTCCTCCCTTTCTCTCTCTCCAAACACTGAGCAACTGTTGCAGAAGAACGCTGTTCTCTCTTTTGCTTATTTTGTTCTAAAGCTTCTTTTACTTTGTGGGGTGGGGTAGGACAGGAATCTTAAGACAACATAAAAACATTAAGTACAGGGAGCCCAAAAAGTATTTGGACTCTTACATGTTTAAAAACGATTGAATGTCTTTGTGTTTTAAAAGAAACTCTTCTGAGTAGAGCTGGGTTTTGAAGGATTAGTTCACTTCAGAATTAAAATTTCCTGATAATTGACTCACCCCCATGTCATCCAAAACGTTCATGTCTTTCTTTCTTCAGTCGAAAAGAAATTAAGGTTTTTTCCATATAGTGGACTTCAACAGCTACCAATGGGTTGAAGGTCCAAATTGCAGTTTTAGTGCAGCTTCAACGGGCTCTACATGATCCTAAACGAGGAATAAGGGTCTTATCTAGCGAAATGATTGTTCATCAACGTATATACTTATTAACCACAAATGCTCATATTTCACTGCTCTGCGATAAACCACGCATTACGTAATCATGTTGGAAAGGTCACGCGTGATGTAGGTGGAATTAAAACTCATTTTCTCCCTCAACTTCAAAATCGTCTGACATCGTTGTTTTACCTTTTTTGTAAAGGCCGTTTGACTTTGCACATTCGCTTTGTAGACACTGGATCGGTACTTCCGCCTACATCACGCATGACCTTTCCAACGCGATGCTTGGTGCATCGCAGAGCAGTGCAAGACGAACATTTGTGGTTAAGAGTATATACATTTTTATTTCTTTAGAAAATGAACGATCCTTTTGCTAGACAAGACCCTTATTCCTTGGCTGGGATCATGTAGAGCCCTTTGAAGCTGCATTGAAACTGCAGTTTGGGCCTCCACTATATGGAGAAAAATCCTGGAATGTTTTCCTCAAAAACCTTAATTTCTTTTCGACTGAAGAAAGAAAGACATAAACATCTTGGATTACATGGGGGTGTGTAAATTATCAGGAAATTTGAATTCAGAAGTGAACTGATCCTTTAATACAGATTCCCATCTTCAATATGATTCCAATTCACAAGCTCTTGATTTTTTTCAATACAGACTGCAAACTCACTTTTGCTAACTCAAATATGTGTAATATATGGCCCTCTTTGTGCTTAGCTGGATGTGTGTGCATGTGTTTGTGTGTAGTCTAGCCTCTGCCCTGCCTAAGGGAGCATCTCAACTGGGACGGCCTGTTTTATCACTCCATTCATCTGAGTGCCTTTTAGGAGCCCCAAACGCTGAGCTAAATTATTCTGTGTTAGTGAAAGACCCTCCCTCAGCACACACGGGCTGGGAATGTTTGATGGTTGTTTGTGTTTGTGGTCGGCCATGTGCAGGTGTAGAGAAGAGATCGTGGTTGTGATCGTTGACATCATCATGGGCCATACCCCTGCAGATGGAGTGGGAGGTGTTTTTGCTGTGTTTGTCTGAACGGTCAGTGAGCTGTGACGTGTTTACCACCATTTCCAATTAGGGATGGGCATTTTGGTCATTTTTTTTTAGCATTTTGTGCCATGAGCGTCTCAAGAACCCTATATTCTGTTCTGTTGCACTTTAGAATTTGAAATATTTTTAGGCTTTTTTAATGGCAGTTCTCTCTTTAAACAGTTTTGAAAGCTGTAAATTGCTGTCTGATGACAGACAATTTGTTTTATTGGTATCAGTCAATATATTTAAATCTAAATGCTGATTTCCTCTATTTTAGATTTCTTTCAGGCATCTAACATTAATTTAACAATCTGTAAAAACACTAATAATTTAATCAATGTTAATGTTATTTTAGTATTATTTATTTAGTACACTCTAAAAAGTGTGGGGTTAAAAATAACCCAAGTTGGGTTAAATATGGACCCAGTGATTGGGTTGTTATTATTTTAAAAAAATTACTATATTGTTAGCTTAAAGGGGCTCTCTGTAGGAATGACACCCAGTGTTCAAAATAGGTACTGCAGTCCAAATTCAAAATATTGTTTGGCCCGCCGCCTCGTTCAAAGACAAGGGTTGCCAGCTTTTACAGCATATGGTTGCCAGCAACAATAGGGAGTGCAATTGACAATGAAAGCTGAGGAGACTTGCACACTGTAAGCTGATGAGTTGATTTATCTGTTTTTATATGCTGTTGTTCATATAGATATTTAGATGGATTCAGAGGCTTTTTAGTAGAGATGCACCGATTGCAATTATCTTGGCTGATTCCGATTTCCGATTTTTTTGTTAGTGTGATCGGCCAATACATATTTTTTTCCGATTTTCTTTCTAAGAACTATAAATGACAACATATACAAACAAAAATCTACTTTTCTTCAATGCAGAGTTTTTATTTTCATTAAAAAAAAAGTAAAAGTCAGTAATAAAATATAAACAGCTCAAATAAATGCAATAGAATAAATAGAGCTATGAAACTAAGTTTTTCGTGTTAACTGGCTTTTTATTCAGGTAAGAAATACTATGGAAATTAAAGTAATCAAATGTAAAATAACACATTGTGTTATTTTGCATTGGTTACTTTAATTTATGTAGTCTTTATTGCAAATAATTCTTACCATTAAAGTTATAAAACGTATTCAGTCAAGAGCAGAAAGTGATTTTCTTTGTCTTTTGTTCTTTGATTAACATGACAGACAGCAGCAGGAATATTGGACTGCTGTCCCTTTAAGAGTTCATGAACGGTGTTCAACGGACCCCTTAAAAGTTTGTAAACATTGCAACGTTTCTTGGTGGGCGGGGCTTAGCTGGAGGCAAAAAGAGACGCTGGACTCAATGTTGACAAGCGTAAACTAGCATGTTTTAGGAGGGATTTATTAAACATAGATGCAGAAGAAGGTTCAGAACTGTCCGAATATGTACAGTCACTGACTCTGCGGGACCGTGACAGCTATTTTTGTCAATTAACTTAAGTTTTGGATATTTCCTAGACAACATATGAATTACTTTCGGGTGGTTCGGGGCATTTTGTCAAGGTTTATTGTCTAATGTAACCTAACGCTGGGCTAACTATGATTATGGCTAGCAATGTGGATTATTTTAAGAGACCATTCAAAGGATGGCACACACATCTATCGTTGTATGTTTGTTTAACATTTAAGCTAGCTAGTGTGCTGAAAGTTGGCGACATTTCACCTATAAAACAGAAACTTGCTGATTTGTACTAGATAAAACCCAACACACCATTACATATGCATCGATTATTTTACCAGGGGTGTATTCCAGAAAGCAGGGTTAACTTACTGTCACATATACCCTGAACTCTCGGTTGATTAACCCAAACCTTGCTTACTCGAGGTATGCTGGTTCCAAAAATGCATCCGGGAATAAGTTCAGCCAACCCAGAGTATGTTCCCGGTTAACACACAAGACATTCTCAACAGAGCGACGAATCGATGATTCACCATGGAAACAGACGCTAAGAAAAAGCGCGCCATTCTACTTCATTCTTCTTCTTTTATTTAATGGCGATTTACATAACCTACTTGGTGCACATCACCACCTATTGGGTGGTTGTGCAATAATTTTTAATCTTAATATTGTTTGTTTGATGCTAATTATTTAATAAAATATCACATATATGATATGTATTTTATTATAGAAATTATAGCATAGAAAATGTCCTGTTATAAAGATTAAGTAGATCCATGTGTGCTATGACAATAAAATTCATATATTAGAATTGAATAAACATTTATATATTGTATAATATAACATTGTGTATATAACTGTAACTATATAACAAATTTAGATACATTAATATAACCATATTGATAATATAACACACATCTAAATTCCTCTTAAGCTAACTAACCCTTGAACATAACCTGCTCCGGAGCAGGTTATGTTCAGAGAGCAAGTTGCTATGGTTACTTACCCTAAAAGTTACCTCCGTTTTTGGAACCGAAAGTTGAGGTTATCCGCTTACTTACTCTTAAACATACCCAGGTATGTCACATAACCTGCTTTCTGGAATACCCCCCTGATATGAAGTGTGCACTGCAAACACGAGCATTATTTATGATCGTCTCCGTCCAGTCTGTACGCCGTATTGCTTTCAACCACAATTATCTTTTTGATTTCTGTGAAGGAATGTCTGCCGGGATCTGGTAAAACTTTAGTTTTGAACCAAAAGTCCTGTTCCTTCTATTCTGGCAGCCAAAAACACAACAAGACGACATTTTAAAGTCAAAACCTCAAACTTTTAGCGCGCCCGCTATTAGTTCTTATTTATGTTTTGCCTCCAGCTATAGCGGTGATGTCACAGTGACGTAGGCGATTAAGGGGTCTATACTGTTACACACGGCATGAGTTCACTCTCTTAGCTATTTAACGATTCAAAACTGACTGTGTTTATCTGTATACTCGGCAAGATTGCCTGTGCCGCTGGTTTTGACATACTTTTGTAAGTATTTGACAGTTTAAGCGCAGGAAGGCGCTTATTTTGGTACTTGTGACTCTGTTTGATTTCTGTCTCTGAGACTGAGCGTGGCTTGTTCGCTCCACTAATATAGATCAGTAGTGCGCGCGCTTTCGGTGTGAGCGCGAGACCTGCGGGAATGACTAAAATGTATGCGCAATACAAACACTACTTAACCGGAGCGAATGAGACGAGAGAGAGAGAGAGAGAGAGAGAGAGAGAGAGAGAGAGGAGGCGCCCGCGCGGGTGTGTGTCACTTCACCGTGACAGAGAAGAGAGCGAGAACGCTCAGCTGACGTTATTGCCTGATTCGCCGACCCAGTTTGTTTATTGGTTTCCATGGCTGCAATACGCGGTGTTTTCTGCCAACTGGCAACCTGTGATGTCGAAATACTATTGGATAAACTGCAGCACGAGGTTTCGCACAGACCAAAACAAAAACAGACATTCTGACAAGGAATGCACATTTTCAAAGTAGAATATTTGGCTGTAGCATTGTTTTTCTGAGAAACATGTAGGTGAACTTGGCATGTTTCTTAAATATCTGCAAACATATTGGGGTATTTTTATGCTTTATTAAAGTAAAAATCTTACATAGAGCCCCTTTAAAATAGCCCAGTATAGGTTGGAAATGAACATTTATTAATATGTTTATTAAATGAACATTTTTTTAGGGTCAGTGATGTGACGGGTCATTTTTTTCCCCCAAAGGTCTTAATAATAATAAAAAAACAAAGATATGACATCAAAAGTATATAAGGTAGTACAACTAGATCTCTTTTGTTGAATCCAAAAAGGTTTTAATTATATTTTGCTACATATAAAGGCATTTTAAAGGTTTTGAAGTGTCAAAAGGTCATTCGGTTTAACCGTCCAAAGGCCAATACAGTTCATTTCATTTGTGATTAAAATATCTTAAAATGTAATAAATGTATATATTTTTTTATTCTGGCATGATTTTATAACATCGTATATCAACATAGTGCAAAATGGTATTAAAATTACGTGTTGAAGTCATTGCTTTGTTATGAGAAAAATGAAATTTCGTTGATGTCATTCGGAGTAACCAATATAGAGGGACCATTTTAGATCAAGTTATGCGGTGACAGGATTTGCCATCATTCAGACACCTGCAAAGGGCCACGTGGTCGAGAAGCAAAGTAACTAACTCTCTTTTATATTTGAAAAATTCATGTTTTCACTTGCTCATACGCATGTCCCGAAATATTGGGTCATTCGGTACAACCGTTATAAAACATAGAAAATGTTGTAATATTTAAAAAACTTGTACTAAATATAAAATGTTTGATTGTCCTTTTGCTAGCTAGCTAGCTAGATATCAGTCTGTTAGTTTTAAAATATCGTCATTCAGTATAACCAAATGTGTCATTTGGTAAAACCAAAATTTTGGTTAAACCAAATGACTTTTTTGGTGACAAATTTTGCCCATCTTGTAAAAAATGACAAAAGCATTGTTAATTGATTATAAAAACCACATAATCTCATTGTTAACACTTATTAATTTTGAAGTTTTATTATTTTATATCTCCATTATGTTTTTTTTACACTTTTAAAAACCTTATTCATCATTGACCCATTAATAAGTTTAATAAATAGTTATTAAATAATAAACATTTATTAAATTTCTTATTGATAAATGTTCACCCTTTGATTATTACTGTTGCCTCTAGTAATAATGTGTCTGCTTTTTAATTTCCAATCTATTTTGGGTTCATTTTAAGCCAGCTATACAGTCATTTTTAAACAATAAAAACTCAATCACTGGGTTTGTCCATATTTAACCCAACGTGGGTTGTTTTTAACCCAGCATAGTGTATTACAATATTAATTCATATTTTTAATGTGCTTTTATTTTATTTATTTATATTTCAGTTTTAGTTTTATAAATTTTACTACTTCAGCTTAAACTTATTTATTTACCTTTGTAATTTTCATTGAAGTTTTTCATCTAATATTTGTTATTTTATTTCAACTTTATTTCATTTACCAATAACATACTGATCACTGTTAAATGTATTTCTTAGCAAATCTCAAAATTAATATTAATTTATTATTATTATTATATTATTATTTTTATATTATAATTTTATATTTTTGTGATGCCTAAATTCACTTGTAGCATTTAAAATAATTGATTTTTAGTTATTAGTGTTTTATTTTGAATTTATTTAGAAGAAAAAAAAAATGTTTTTATAGCTCATATTATCAGCCATAATATGAAAATAATTATCTGCTTATTTTATACTAGTTTCAATACTAAAGAAATGGACTGCAGGACACTTTCCCATAATCATGTCCAGGTCATATTAGAAAGAGAACTTTAATTGATCTGCTAATTTGACAAAGTTGAGATTGTCAAAAGAAAGCAAACTTCATCTTTCTTTTTTCTATGCACCTCATGTGGACACTAAAGAAGAGCAACCTCACAACACCCCCTACCCCCCGGTCACTGTTACCCGGGGCTCAAATATCTCTTACACATACACACACAAAAAGCAGGTGTAGGGGAGCAGCTGGTAAGATTAGTGTGTGTGTGTGTTGGTTGGTTTAGATGTTGTATGAGGACAATGATCTGAGTGGTTAATCATTCAGAGCAAGTAAAGAGCAAGAGTTTGTCACATCCACTGACTGCTCATCAAGGGCTCTCGGTTTATTCGGCTTCGCAACAATGAGAGAACCAGAGAAAACATCTCCTCTCCTCTTTCACTCAGATTACCACTGCCGCACACACGCGGCGGTCCTGACCCCCCTCTGCTAGTTGAGCAGCTGTAGATGTAGCTCCAGCGGTAATTGCGGTAGTGAGTGTTCAGGCTAACAGGAGCATGAGGAAGAGGGAGGGAAGGAGGGGGATGAGAGGACAGGGCAGAAGCTGATAAAAAGATGAATGCATTGGAACAGAGGGTTGGAGAAGGGGACATACGGATGTTTGCAGGGCAGCTAGTGGCCAGTGTGTTCTTTAGTGTACAAACACAATGTTCTCTTCTCTATGGGACTTCATTAAGAGGTCCTACAGGTGACAGAATATCTCACAGTAGAGTAAACTATTTTGCTATTAAGAAACTGTCAGTTGTGTTAGCTCATAAAACTAGCCGCTAAGATGTTAGGGCATTGGTAGAGCATTGCTATGCTGTTTCTAAGGTGGTATGAGTGGTTGCTACATGTGTTTTGGATCATTTCTTACTGGGAAAGTCAAAAACGCCCATGCCCATGTCTCTGTGGCTATGTTCACGCTACATTCCTTAAAACTAGCAGCTAAATGTAGGTTGCATAGAGTTGCTATGTAGTTGCTAGGGTGTAGTTAGTGTGATTCTATGCTTTTTTAAAAGCTATTTTGGGTGGTTGCTGGGGGGTTACTACTAGGAAATTCTAAGTTGTTGCTAGGTGGGTGTTACTTATGAGATGCTAGGCTGTTGGGAGAGCATTGCTATGCAGTTGCTAAGTTGCTAGGCTGTTTTTGGTAATTGCTTACTGTGTGACACTTAAAGTGTTGCTATGTAGTTGCTAAGGCTTTCTGAGTTAATGCAGCGTGTTGCTATGCTTTTTCTAAGGTGTTTTGGGCGGTTATTAGGATGTTGCTTACTGGCAGTGTCTTAAAGATGCCATGAAATCAAAATTGTATATTGGAAAATTGCAGTGTTTATTGTAAATTTTTATCCGTGCACATCATTTGTTTTTATTCATGTGCCCTCATAATCTTTAATCAAAATAACTTCCCCTCTCTCTCGCAACGACATCTCTCATCTTCTTTGATGATGTGTTTACTTGCATGAGGGCGGGACAACCTGTCACTCGCATGACATCACAGCAATAGCGTACCACAATGATCCAATCAATTCCAGATGTACAAAATCAAGTTCCGCTCCACATTTTTTTCTTGTTTGAGAAGCAGTTTCACTCAGATATACTGTATGTCACAACAGAGAAGAAAAGACTATCGGCAAATTGTTTAATGCTGACTGAATTTTTTAATGCTGCACCTGAATTTTGCAAAAATTTTGGCTAATCTGTGCTATGTGAACATAACTGTGAGTACTCGAATTTGTGGGTTATTTAAGATTTGGTGGATGAAGTTTTTAATAATAATTTTAATAATAAAATTTAATAATAAATAAATAACATTGTGTAAAAAGACTTTCCTGTGTTATGGTAGTCACCATCTGGGATATTTATCAGTGTCACTGTGCTGACATGCATAATTCAATATTATCATAACCACTGTGGGGAAAAGTTACTTTTAAAAGTAATGCGTTCCAATTTTATGCGTTATGTCACAAAAGTAACATAACGCATTTCTTTTCATAAAAAAGTAACTAATTGCATTACTTAGTTACTTTTTTATGAAAAGAAATGTTACTTTTGTGTTAGGCTAGGCTGGTTTTGCTCGTTTGCTTTTTAATAACAAAAAAAGTTACATTTTTAGCAAATGCAAAGGCCCTTTCACACCAAAAGTGGAAATGCAAAAGAAAATGCAAATCCATGCCTGTACAGTAGCTGTGCTGCCATTCTGGATCGCAAAAGAAGAAAGTTAAACACTCTTCAGCAATAAAAAAATGAAACAAAGGTAATATTTATTAAGTCATTTTTGCTTATTTGTGTGGTTGAATTGGATAATTGAAGGTCAACAGCAAAGACATTAATTAATAAATTGAGATTAAATACATAAAGTATATTTGTGTTATTTAACATATTTAACTATTGCAGGATTGTGTAATATTCTGAGTTTACATTTCACTGTTTTTATTCATTTTGAGGAATACTGAATCTGTTTTTGTTCAAGTGAGTTGAGTAAATGCTCACATTCAGTCAGTCAATAAATGGGAAAACAAAATAACTTGCATTACTTCTTTGAAAAAGTAACTTTTGTTGTAACATTAAAAGTAATGCATTACTTTACTAGTTACTTGAAGAAAGTAATCTGATTACGTAACTCGCTGTGCTTGTAATGCGTTACCCCCCCCAACACTGATCGTAACAATAAAAAAGCATTGTGACTTCAGTTGGAATACAGAGTGTGTCTAATTGTTAGAAAAGTAAGTACGGTTATGAGTTGCATGCCAAAGTTTATTACTTAGTGTTAGGGGTTTATTCAGAATACCATCCTGAAGTATGAGCATTAGCTTTAGCATGCACTGCTAATAAACTGATCTCATGACATTGACACTGAGGTTGTGTGTGGAACGAGAGATTAGTAGGGAGCACTGCGTCACACTCTATCATAGTGGAGCTAATTGATTTTAATAAAGTTGGTGTGAAGCTACTTTTGATATCTGCAAATAGAGTGACTCGTCCTGAATATTCATGGGCTATTCACAGGGATCAAGTCTAAGGCGCTTCACACAAAACCAAGCCTTTCATTCAGAGGACGGCCTATAATTTGGCCTCCCCAGGAGGCCAACCATATCTGTGGCCATAGATTCAGATGTGTAGCCATGAGCACAGATATGAGACTGAAAGAGTGATTATTTATGAATTAGAGAAAAGAGGAAGTGTCGTTCCACCACCCTGGAAGTCTAACAGAAACACATACACACAGCTGGAGGGAGCTAATGACAGACCAAAATGATTAGTTTCATTTATCACCCGTGAACAGAGAAATGAAATAAGTCTAACTAGACGGAGATTAATATTATGTGACAGAATACTGAATTTCACACTGGAGGTACTGAGTTCAAAAATAACTGATGCAGTGATAGCACTTTCGTACACTCTTAGTGACTGATATTTAGTGGCCAAGCATTATGTGTTTTTCAGTGCTGATGTTTCAGATATTTACAGAGTGGAGGGAGATAAAATTGAAGTTGATTAAGCTGAAGTATGTAAAAAAATTTTTTAAAGGTGCCCTCGAATGAAAAATTGAATTTATCTTGGCATAGTTAAATAACAAGAGTTCAGTACATGGAAATGACATACAGTGAGTCTCAAACTCCATTGTTTCCTCCTTCTTATATAAATCTCATTTGTTTAAAAGACCTCCGAAGAACAGGCGAATCTCAACATAACGTTACGTAACAGTCGGGGTGTACGCCCCCAATATTTGCATATGCCAGCCCACGTTTCCAACATTATAAAAGGCATTAGACAAGGGCAGCCAGTATTAACGTCTGGATGTGCACAACCAAATCATCAGACTAGGTAAGCAAGAACAATAGCGAAAAATGGCAGATGGAGCAATAATAACTGACATGATCCATGATAACATGATATTTTTAGTGATATTTGTAAACTGTCTTTCTAAATGTTTCGTTAGCATGTTGCTAATGTACTGTTAAATGTGGTTAAAGTTACCATCGTTTCTTACTGTATTCACGGAGACAAGAGAGCCGTCGCTATTTTCATTTTTAAACACTTGCAGTCTGTATAATGCATAAACACAACTTCATTCTTTATAAATCTCTCCAACAGTGTGTAATGTTAGCTTTAGCCACGGAGCACTATCAAACTCATTCAGAATCAGAAGTAAACAATATAACCGTATACAATACTCACATAATCCGATGCATGCATGCCGCATGCATGACAAACACTTTGTAAAGATCCATTTTGAGGGTTATATTAGCTGTGTAAACTTTGTTAAGGCACTGTTCAAGGCAAGCGCGAGCTCTGTGGGCGTGGACCACGGGATTTAAAGGGGCCGCAGCATAAAATCGGCGCGTTTATAATGATGCCCCAAAATAGGCAGTTAAAAAAATTAATAAAAAAAAATCTATGGGGTATTTTGAGCTGAAACTTCACAGACACATTCGGGGGACACCTTAGACTTATATTACATCTTTTAAAAACATAATCTAGGGCACCTTTAAACATAATTGCCGGTTTCTGTCTCAGGAAAAAGGTAAGTCTAAAGAGAGAAAGTTTAAAATAATGGAGTGTCTTTTTACACTATGTGTAAATAGCCTGTCTTGTTGGCAAAGGCTATTTATACTAACTCCGCCCACCAATGTCTGGTTGAGCCACACAAGATTAAAAAAAAGAGACATGCCACTTAGCGCCTACAGTGGCGTAAGTCATCGGGAGTATGGCGCATGGAAGTAGCTTTTGACGCGATCGAGTTCGAATCCACCTTTTGCCGAACTCGCTCTTTTCCCTTTTCCCATCACAAACAAATCAGATCGGAAAGGCATTTATCTTAAATAAAAATGAAGAAAATATTTGAAAAGTGGAAGTAAAGTGCCTAACGAGTGTTTAATAATAAAGTATTTATCGGGTAGGGTTAGAGGTGGGTGTAGGGAGGGCTTTATTGTCCCAATAATGTGGCATCCATTTAATAATTTTAATAAATATAATCATTTACACTCTGTTATTATTGCATCCTGTTAATGTACTGAGGTGCAGATAGTGTCTGCCACTATTTATAAGTATAAATAACAACTATTTGCACTTTTTGCAAAGAACTGCTACTTAGTGTAAATAGGATGTATTGCTAAGAAAATATGCTATTTACACTTAGTGTAAATAGCATCTAATTGCACTTTGTGCAAATAGCCGCTGCCTTAAAATAAAAACAAATAATGCCACATTGTAAGATATAAAGTCACACTGAAGGATAAAAATTTGCAAAAAGTCTCGCAGTGTGACTTTTTGTCTCATAAGACTATATTTATTGTATATGAAGTCTCATTTGTGAGATCTGAATCGATTTAGTTATTTTGCAGTATCGTTTGGTGCCACTAGTGGTGCCAAGATGTACTCTAACGTCTAGTGTATGAATGTTACAAGGATATTTTGTCATCCAATGTTGGAGTCTGATAATATCCGCTATGTAAGGAAAGCTGCAACTGTTCAGTGCACGAAGCATTTTATTTAATGCCATCATCTGGGTATTTGAAGTGCACTTTTTATTTTTGCGAATTGTCAGTATAAGTACACTACTCAACCTATACTAAACAATGGCAAAGAATACTGCACAAGTATGTGAATTGGGCCACACCTCGTCATTTGACTTGGCAAAGTACATTGACACGGCTGTTGTGGATTTTGGAAATGACACAAAGAGCTAATATTTCTGTTAGTCATTGGCCAGTGCTGATCTGAAACGGCTCAAATATTGATCGTTTTCTGGCCTGGTTTCTTATTCACGGCTGCATCACTGGTGAGAATACAAGAGCTAACAATATACCAGCAGTCACTCATCCTCATTTCCACTGTCAGCATCTCACTGCGTCTGCACACACACTATAGTAACTGCAGGACAGCCTGTGAGGTGAGTGGCTGCGTATTCTGGTCTCCCTGCATTCCTGCGGTTGCCATGGTGAAGAATCTCTGTGCTCTAGAGCAGGATAAATTAACAATGTTTTAATTGGCTCAGGGCTCTGAGTTACAGTGCACCTTATCGCTACACTGTCATTTGCAGTGCATTATCATACACTCTGCATATGCATTCACTCAGGTGTGCAATGTTTAAGGCCCTTATAAATCCCAATGGAGTAGTGTAACCCCAAGTGTGTGTCCAATCTTATTTCCAACTCAGAATCACAGCTCAAGCCCAGAGTGCCAATACGGCCAAAACATACAACGTAAGTGCTCTTCACCAATAGAATGCACAGTACTCCATTGAGCAAACTAATTATGCACTTTACCTAGGAAAAAGATGACTGAGGCACAAGGAGAGGGGAAAAAGGAGGGATGGAGACAGGAACAAGGGAAAGAAGAGAAAAAAGAAAGTTGAGGGTATATAGGTGAAAAGTCATATGGGACTGAGAGAGGGCAGATCAAGAGATTTCTGCCCTGTTCTTTGAGCTAGTGAGATGCTCTGGTGCATACAGGGCTGTCTTCTAAAGGTGCGGTCAAATTTACCGTTGCTCAGTGAAATTTTGCTAGCAAAATCCAGTCATTCCGAATCAGAACCTGTGTGATCCTATGAAAAAGTTCTCTATGCGGACCAGCAGAAAGCAATAATAACAAAAATCACAATGTGAACTACCATTCAAAAGTTTGGGGATTTTTAAAAATCTTTTTGAAATAAGTCTCTGATACTCAACAAGGCTGTCCTTAAAATATATAGTCTTCATTTATATAGAATATAGTAATTGAAGACGCCCTTTGAAGCTAAACGGAGACATTTATGTTCTAAGTCACTGGATTAATGAAACCTGAAAATGAATTTGATGTGAACAGTAAGTCTACATAATATTCACATATGCAGTTCATAGGGGACATGCATACATAGCAGTTTACAGCATGAAATAATATTTAAACCTACAACATTTTACATAGATAACAGCCTTTTTAAACATTTATCTCACAATTCTGACTTTTTGTTTTTTTTGCATTTGCGTGTTTATATCTCCCAGTTCAGACTTTATAATTTGCAATTGTGCTATTCTGAAGGAAAAATGTCAGAATTTTGGGATATAAACTCGCAATTTTGAGAAAAAAGACGAGTATATCTCACAATTCTGTTTTTCCTTTTAAACTTGGATTTGCGGGAAAAAAAAGTCAGAATTGTGATATATATAAATTCGAAATTTTTAATTCTTTTATTCTGTGGCTTCCACACACTGCTATTGCAGAACTGTCATTTTCTGCCACCAGGTTGGCTCCGCCCACAAAAACATCATCGCTGTTTGCAAACACAAAATAGGTCTATATAAAATTTTGTGTAAGGAACGCATGTGAGGTGAAACATTTCCCTGTACAGATTTTGCATCAAGCTGCTTAAATCTTTTGTAACATTATAAATGTCTTTCTATCACATTTGATCAATTTAATATGTCCTTGCTAAATAAAAATATTATTTAATAATAAAAAAAAAAAATCTTACTGACCTCAAACCTTTGAATGATAGTGTATATCCTTTAGAGATTGGCGTTAGCATGTTGCTGAGCTAATGGCGTGATACTCTAATAAGCATAACTAAAACACGAATATTGGGTAAAATAGATTTTTTTTGTTGGTACTTTCCAATAAAAAAAACAACAACATTTTTTTCTACTTCATCTGTGATCTTTGGAGTTTGCTGCAATGCATTCTGGGATGCATGCTGCCTTAGAAATTGGCCAAAAGAAAGTATCCTTGGAGGCCACATAATAAAGTTTATTAATTTCTGGAATGGTCTTCATGTCGGGAGCTTGCCAACAATGCCCTAAAATGCTGCCTCGGTAGGATGTTAACAAGGTTTTGGAACCAAGCAGATGTGTTGGGGGTCCTTCCCTCTTGTTAGTCTTATGAACACACACAGACTCCATCATTTAGCCATCAGTTTGTTTATCTGCGCAGCCATTTGCCAAGATTAGCCCATAAACTGTGACCGCCTGTCACAATTAGCACTAACCCAGTCAAACTCATTCCACTCCCACTCGATCCTGTCCATCTCGCCGCTACAGATAAAACCCTCTTCACACCCCCATGCCGCACATTACCTCTCGTCTTCATAATTATATTTTGTCCCGTTTTCTAAAATATCCTTAAAACTATAGATTTACTTGAGAAGCAAATCTGTTCTCTGGATGTGTGCCAAAACATTCAGCACTCGTCCTGGAGAGGGTACGACCCCGAAACAGTCAAACAGACAATCTTCAGTACCATAAATGTTTGCGTCGCTATCAGCAGGTTTTCCACCCTGAATTTACCGTGCCGAGCTCGGCGTGTGGTGCAGGTGTGTGTAAGAACTTTGTGAATTTCAGCGGTTTTGTCATTATTGTTTGTTTGGATGTCTGTATATCAGTGGGGGGTCGGTGTCTGTCTCTTCCTTTTGGCTGAGCACACATGTCTGAAGGGCTTCTCCCCTCCACTGAACTCTTCCACCATCCCTCCATCCCTCGTTTCCAGAGAGGCGGAGACGTGGGGGAGCTGCCGTTGCCGCTGCTGTTGCCTCTCCTGCTCCGACCCAGCTTGTCTCCTAGCAACAGGGCTGTTTGGTCCGGGACCTGGGAGTGGAAGCAAGAGAGAAACAGAGTAGCAGAAAGGAGAGAGTGTTGAGGGAGAGATTAAAAGGAAAAGAGGGAAAGCTGTAATTATCCGGTGCTGCTGGAAGGAACAAGCGCCTGGAAGAGCACAGGAGTGAGGGAGAAAGACAGTGAGGTTCTGGGTTAGAGGTGCTAGTGCTCGTAGAGGGGGGTATGTGAGAAATCAAGGGAATGGGGGAGGTATGGCAGCAGGGCTGGAGGAAGAAAAAGTGTGAGGCTTTAAAAACAGCACAAGCATCCGCTTATAGAGGTGGAAGTGGAGTGAAGGGATAATTCCCCTTGCTCATTTTGTTCATCTGTTCATTTCGTGCAGTTTTTTGTTGTCTAAAATGGTGCCTTCCTTCCTGGTCAGTCAGTGGAAATTGAGTAGTGTCCTAATACAGCTTAAAAAAAAGTGAACGAAAACAGCATTACAATCATGGAAATTATTATATAATAATAATAAAACATGGAAACTGCCCAACAATAAGCAAGTGAACCTTTTTTATATTTTCTTTATTTTATATTGATATTAAATTTGGCATGAAAGCAGATGAGCACTAAATACTGTTTGATTGTACACACTGTTTTTTGATATCAACATAATGTATGCAAAGTATTTTCACCCTTTTAAAAGTTGAACATTATTTCTAGTTTTTTGAGCCTATCAGTTAGCCCAAAAATGAAAATTATGTCATTAATGACTCACCCTCATGTCGTTCCAAACCCGTAAGACCTCCGTTCATCTTTGGAACACAGTTTAAGATATTTTAGATTTAGTCCGAGAGCTTTCTGTCCTTCCTTTGAAAATGTATGTACGGTAGACTGTCCATGTCCAGAAAGGTAATAAAAACATCATCAAAGTAGTCCATGTGACATCAGAGGGTCAGTTAGAATTTGTTGAAGCATCGAAAATACATTTTGGTCCAAAAATAACAAAAACTACGACTTTATTCAGCATTGTATTGTCTTCTGGAATCCTTTCCATTGAATTGATTCCATTGAATCCTTTCATCTGTCGGCATTGGTAATGAACTTTTACGTCGCCGTGGTTGTTTTTGGCGATTAGGACATCCGTGACATTTTGAAGCATCGAAAATACATTTTGGTCAAAAAATAACAAAAACTACGACTTTATTCAGCATTGTATTCTCTTCCGGGTCTGTTGTCAATCCGTGTTCACGACTCCGCTTCTTCTTCTTCTTCTTTCCTGTTTTACGGCGGTTGGCATCCAGCTTATTGGTGCATTACCGCCCCCTTCTGCTCCGGAGTGTGGTTCACGACTCCGCAGTGACGCTGCTGATGTAAGACGCTGCTCACGTGTTATCCGGTGCGCCCGAGCTCCGTTTACAGTCTGAGGGAGACACGCTGTATTCAAGCTATTCTACATTGTTTGTATTTTGGTATTGCTATATTTTTTAAAATGGTGCGTAAGTGTGCATGTCGTGGATGTCCTAATCGCCAAAAACATAAAAGTGCATTACCAGTGCCGACAGATGAAAGGATTCAATGGAATCAATTCAATGGAAAGGATTCCGGAAGAGAATACAATGCTGATTAAAGTCGTAGTTTTTGTTATTTTTGGACCAAAATGTATTTTCGATGCTTCAAAAAATTCTAACTAACCCACTGATGTCACATGGACTACTTTGATGATGTTTTTATTACCTTTCTGGACATGGACAGTATACCGTACATACATTTTCAATGGAGGGACAGAAAGCTCTCTGACTAAATCTAAAATATCTTAATCTGTGTTCTAAAAACAGTTTCAAAAACACGGTTTGAAATTAACTACCTTTTAACCAATCACGTCCACATGCCGGTGGGCTTTAGCATATCACTAAATAGTTAGTTCACCCAAAAAATAAACTATATGCCTTTTTCCACTGACATTCTGAGTTGTTCAAAGCATTTGTAAGGATACTGATTGTTAGAAGGCAGCTGTCTGACTCTGACATGGCGAATGAGAACAGGGTATAACATTAGCAACACATTATTAGCTGTTTGATAACATAGTCAAGCACAAGGCTAATCATATTAATTACCATTATGTGTGCGATGTTGTAAAGAGCGATACCATTGTGCAGCGTTTTCCTTAGTAAGTTGACCGAGTGGATCTCTGAGCTCATGCGAGTGGAGGCGGGTCTTATTAGCATATTCATAAATCCAAGTATACTAAATGAAGCAAGGGTGGAGAGCTACATTCAAGCTATTTTAAGGCATGAACAAATTTTTTCACAGGAAATTTTTTTTAAATATGTTGTTCTGGCATTCAAAGATGAGTTTTTAGGGATGAAATGATTGACTAGAGGGGGACTTCAAATAACTGTAGAGTTTAATTATTGGTTGACAAGATGAAAAATGGACATTTATAAACTAATTTACTACTTTCAAAGACACCATCAGACACCATTTCTGCTCTTCCAACTAAACGCTGCAGAGGATTGTAGGTTTTTCACAGGCAGTGACGGATGCATTGCTGCCTTTAAAAATCCACTAAATGAAGGCAACTCAGTGGACTGGATGTTAGACGAACCTAAAATAGGATGTGCCATGATGCATTGGCCACCTAGATTTCAGATTGCCTTTAATTTATATCCGTGCATGTGCATTCTGAGCACAAGATGCCATGCTGCAGTGGCACAAAGAAAATGCTAATGTCGGGCTGCGAGTGTGTGTGCAGGACAGCCTGGTTTTACCCTCTCAGGGTTCGGTGACTTTGACCCCGTGTAGGCGTTGGGGGAAGGGGGATCTCTCTCTATCCTGTCCTCTCTGCCTTGAGGTGCACCCTGTGTGTGTGTACAGGCATGCGTGAGTGTCCTGTCTGCCATGCCTGAAGGTACTGCGCTGACCCCCTCCCTCCTGTGTCCCACATTGGCGCGTGTGGTTGGGCTGCTGCTGTCACACACACTATCGTCCCAGGCCGCTGATGTGCCCCGCAACGCTGGGAAAAGGGGGGTGGGGGGGGGTTGAAGGCTGGGCGGCATCAGGCTACAACAGCATGAATTTCTAACAAACACACACACGCATTGGCAGAGCCTGCACACGTGTCCTATCTCCTGAAGTTAATGTAGTGGAGTGGAATCCAGCAGTAAACATGTGTGAGCGCATGTCACATTATTGCAGCGGCTCGTTGCATGTCAGAACGCACCCCGCGCCCACGTCGGTAGCTTCATGTTTAGTGCAGAACTGTTGTTACACCGTAACATGATGATTTGCAGGTGGAATATAAGGCTATGTCTACATTAATCCAGATACATTTTAAAACAGTGTTTTCGTTTCAAAACATCTCTGTCCACATTAGCATTTTAAATTGTTAGCAAGTTTCTTGTGTTCATTGAAACCTGCTTAAATCATCTTACACTTTAATATCGAACTGTTGGTTTAGCTTAAAAAAGTAAGTTACCTGATTACCTTAAATTTTTGAGTTCATTGAAATAAAAAATTTGACTTAATAGCATGAAAGTGATTGGTTTAATCAACGGAAACTCAAAATATTATGTCATCTGAACCACATTAATTTATTTAAGTTGATACAACAATGCGAAAAGAGCATTTGCAGATTTATACACTTTGGAGTGCATATTTAAAAAGCTAAATTTTCACTGGACAAAAATGCTGTCTCAGTATGGACCAAAATGTAGAGAAAAACTTATATTTTCAACTGTGTCCAGATGTAGCTTAAGTTATAATTAACGCTAAAATGAATGGTGAGATGCTGCATCGCTGATACACCCTTGCTGCCATGGTAACCTGTGGCCCTGTACCGGGGGGTGAAGGGGTCTGAGTGGGGGATGTGATGAAGGTGAAGAACTGAGGATGCAGCAGAGCATCACTGCATGTTACACAGGTGATGAAAGTAAAGGAAGATACGGATGTTGATTTGAGTTAGTAACAAGATTGGCCCTCCGGTGGGAGCTGGATCCCCAAACTACCTTTTACTGCTCCGTAAACCTGATGCTGAAAAAACTGCACGAGTGAAATATGCTCCTCGTTACTTTGGAGGGTAACACTTTAGTTTAGGGTTCAATTCTCACTATTAACTAGTTGCTAATTAGCATGAATATTATTAGGATATTGGCTGTTTATTAGTACTTATAAAGCACATATTAATGCCCTTTTCTCCATGACCATATTCTACATCCCATAATCCTACCCAATACCTAAACTTAACAACTACCTTAGCAGTAATTAGGAGTTTAAGGCAAAAGTAATAGTTAATAGTGAGAATTGGACCCTAATCTGAAGTGTGACCGCATGGAGGTTCATGGTCATATTTATTATACAAAAGTACTGCGTTATTACAATAAATGTATATAATGGAAAATGTTTTTGTGATTATAATGAAGTACCTTGCAGTATCATCGTATTACCATCTGATGAAATCACTGAACCATGGGACTGATATTGTACTTTATCTTCATATTTTTATATATTTACAATCTTATGTTGTAAATAAAAATTGTTCTTAAAGTTGCGATGAAATGGTGGTAGCAACAGATGTTTTCTTCCATATTGTGATGTACATCCGAGTGAACCAGATTATGGAAAAAGAAAAAATGTGGAGTGGGACTTGATTCTGTCCATCGGTTATTGACTGGATGACGGAAGATCTGAATGCTATAGAAGCTTGTTTCCACCACGTAATAAAAAATAAAAATAAAAGATAATTTTTATCTCACAATTCTGACTTTTTATCACAATTGTGAGATAAAAACTCGCAATTGCGAGAAAAAAGTTCAGAATTGTGAGATATAAACCTTCAACCCCCCTACCCCCCTTTTCCTGACTTTAAGTTATAAACTTTAAATGACTATTTTTCTTGCAATTGCGAGTTTATATCTTGCAATTCTGACTTTTTCCTCATAATTCTGTCCTTTTTTCTCACAATTGTGAATTTATATCTCATAATTCTGACTTTATACAGGTGCTGGTCATATAATTAGAATATCATCAAAAAGTTGATTTATTTCACTAATTCCATTCAAAAAGTGAAACTTGTATATTTTATTCATTCATTACACACAAACTGATACATTTCAAATGTGTATTTCTTTTAATTTTGATGATTATAACTGACAACTAAGGAAAATCCCACAATAGAATATTGTGAAAAGGTTCAATATTGAAGACACCTGGTGCCACACTCTAATCAGCTAATTAACTCAAAACACCTGCAAAGGCCTTTAAATGGTCTCTCTGTCTAGTTCTGTAGGCTACACAATCATGGGGAAGACTGCTGACTTGACAGTTGTCCAAAAGATGACCATTGATACCTTGCACAAGGAGGGCAAGACACAAAAGGTCATTGCAAAAGAGGCTGGCTGTTCACAGAGCTCTGTGTCCAAGCACATTAATAGAGAGGCGAAGGGAAGGCAAAGATGTGATAGAAAAAAAGTGTACAAGCAATAAGGATAACCGCACCCTGGAGAGGATTGTGAAACAAAACCCATTCAAAAATGTGGGGGAGATTCACAAAGAGTGGACTGCAGCTGGAGTCAGTGCTTCAAGAACCACTACGCACAGACGTATGCAAGACATGGGTTTCAGCTGTCGCATTCCTTGTGTCAAGCCACTCTTGAACAGCAGACAGCGTCAGAAGCATCTAAAGACAAAAAGGACTGGACTGCTGCTGAGTGGTCCAAAGTTATGTTCTCTGATGAAAGTAAATTTTGCATTTCCTTTGGAAATCAGAGTCCCAGAGTCTGGAGGAAGAGAGGAGAGGCACACAATCCACGTTGCTTGAGGTCCAGTGTAAAGTTTCCACAGTCAGTGATGGTTTGGGGTGCCATGTCATCTGCTGGTGTTGGTCCACTGTGTTTTCTGAGTTTATATCTCGCAATTCTGATTTTTTTTTTGCATGATATAAACTCCCAATTCTGAGAAAAAAAACAGAATTGGAAATTGTGAGTTTATATCTTATATCTCGCAATTCTGGCTTTTTTCTTGCAGTCGAGTTTATAGCTCGGAATTCTTACTTCATTTCTTAGAATTAGGAGTTTATATTATGCATTTCTGAGAAAAGAAAGTCTGAATTGTGAGATAAAAAGTCGCAGTTATCTTTTTAATTTTTTTATTCAGCAGTGTAAACAAGCTTCCATTGAACTCTAGCTTGCAGTCGATTGTTGAAAAAAAAAAAAAAAAAAAAAAAAAAAAAAACAGGGAGGGGAGGGGGGGGAGGGGGGGGGGGGGGGGGAGGGGGGGGGGGGGGGTTAAGTGAACTTAATGACTGGAGAAGTCTGGCGTACAGTAAGTCACCAGAGAGAAGTCTTTTGCTTCACTGGAAGAACATTACATGGTCAAAAATTAAACACACATACATTAATAACATGCATTTCTTTCTTTTTTCTTTTTTCTTTTTTTTTTTACAGCCTGCGCCACTTTTTAAAAAAGAAAGAAAGGTTATTTTTTCTCTAGCCCATAGCAGTTGGCAGTAGCGCTGGTGAAATTTGCTCATAGGTGATCTTTTGGACATGTTGTGCTTTGATGATTAATAAATTCCACTTTGCAGTTGTCCGCTCCAAAATGTATTTATAAATAAATTAGCCATTAAGGTCTTTTTCCATCATTTACCACTAAATGATAATCTGGTGTTGAACACAGACACCTGTGCTGGCACTATTAGTTCAACCAGTCACACTGAAAACAATGAAGCTATTTTAATGTCAAAATTGTTAAATGATTTTAACTGTGTTCAACAGGTTTCATTTATTTCAAAAGATCACAAAGGCAGCCCTAATTATATATTACCAAAGCACTGCTGTTTAACATGACAGAATTATGTGCAATGATAATTATTATTTGACTTTAAATTGGCTGTTTAGAAGTGAGAGAATAAGTAAAAGGGTATATAAATATAACATGTGATATTACTTAGGCATATCAAGTAAGGAAATCTCCACGTCTCTGTCTGATTTCAGTGTGTGGACGGGAGCTCGGGGTCAGAGAGCTCTTCTCTGAAGAGGGTCGCTGTGGTGGAGGACTTCTATGATATCATCTATGCCATGCACGTTGAGATCAGTTCCGACCCAGCCAAAACACCCAAACACGCCGGGCAGAAGAAAACGTATAAAGCGGTGAGTAAAGCGAGGAACTTCGCTCTCATTGTCTCTGATCAGTCATGGAAGTATGTTTATGACCTCGTGCAGTTTAGATTTAATACCCCGTGCGGCCCTTTTTGACCGCCTGTATCTGTCTGTCACGTCGAGTGTCCCGTACTCTGTCAGCTTGATTTATTTCCTCTGTGATTCTTATGAGCAGAAGCGAGCGGCTCGTGGTGTGTGCTGCACTCCTGCTGTGTGTTGTCCTGGTGTGATTTGTAGCAGAGAATCGCTGGCCTCTGTGAGTTTTGGGTAAATCAGTCAGAATACACAACATTACCTGATAAATGAAAGCTGGAGGGACTCTGTGGGACTCTGCTTCTTTCTTGTTTCCTGCTTTTTTTCTAGTTTTCTGTTTTTTGATTTCTCCAGCATTTTTTGCATTACATTTTTCTTTCTGTATTTATTGATTTTCATTCCTCCTCTTTTTTGCATTTATGTGCTTTTTCAGTTTTTTTTCTTTCTGCATTTCTTTTTTTTCTGCATTTCTTTCTTTCTTTCTTTCTTTCTTTCTGCATTTTTTCTTTATTTCTGCATTTCTGTGTTTAATGTATTTATACACTTTTTTTTGTCTTGCATTTCCTTTTTTTATTTTTATTTCTTTTTAAATTCTTTTTGCATTTGTCTTTCTTTTTATTCTGTCTTTTTATTCCTTTCTTTCTTTCTGCATTTTTTTTCTTTTTGGACTTCCTTTTGCGGTTTTAATTTTCTTTTTTTCTGCATTTCTGTATTTACTGTATTTCTACACATTTTTTTTTCATTTCTTGTCTTGCATTTTCATTCTGCATGTTTTTGCATTTTCTTTCTGTATTTCTTTTTCAATTTGTTTTTTTTTCAATTCTTTTCTGTCTTTTTAATTTTTCTGAATTTATTTTCTATTTTTTCTTTCTGCATTTCTTTCTTTTTGCTGTTTTTTCTTTCTTTCTTTCTTTCTTTCTTTCTTTCTTTCTTTCTTTCTTTCTTTCTTTCTTTCTTTCTGCATTTATTTCTTTTTGCAGTTTTTACTTCTTTCTTTCTTTCTTTTTACATTTCCTTTTGCAATTTTTATTTTCTTTTTTTCTGCATTTCTGTGTTTACTGTATTTCTACACATTTTTTTTTCATTTCTTGTCTTGCATTTTCATTCTGCATGTTTTTGCATTTTCTTTCTGTATTTCTTTTTCAATTTGTTTTGTTTTTTTCAATTCTTTTCTGTCTTTTTAATTTTTCTGCATTTTCTTTTCTATTTTTTCTTTCTGCATTTCTTTCTTTCTGCATTTATTTCTTTTTGCTGTTCTTTCTTTCTTTCTTTCTTTCTGCATTTATTTCTTTTTGCAGTTTTTACTTTTCCTGTTGCAATTTTTCTTTTCTTTTTTCTGCATTTGTTTACTGTATTTCTACACATTTTTTTTCATTTCTTGTCTTGCATTTTCATTCTGCATGTTTTTGCATTTTCTTTCTGTATTTCTTTTTCAATTTGTTTTTTTTTTCAATTCTTTTCTGTCTTTATTAATTTTTCTGCATTTTCTTTTTTCTATTTTTTCTTTCTGCATTTATTTATTTTTGCAGTTCTTTCTTTCTTTCTTTCTACATTTTTCTTTTTGCAGTTTTACTTCTTTCTTTCTTTTTACATATCCTTTTGCAATTTTTATTTTCTTTTTTTTTCTGCATTTCTGTGTTTACTGTATTTCTATACATTTTTCATTTTTGTCTTGTATTCCCATTCTGCATTTAATTTTTCTTTCTGTATTTCCATTTTAATTCTTTTTGCATTTCTGTCTTTCTTTTCTTTCTGGACTTTTATTCATTCCTCATTTCTGCATTTTCTTTTCAATTTTCTCTTTCATTCTGCGTTTCTTTCTCTTCATTGTTGTAGGCAGAAAAGAGGTTAGATTTATTTAGGTTCGCGGTGAACATCTTTAGAACTCTGTATCACACAAGTGCTGTCATGGAAACATGGGAAGTGAGAGTGACATGGGCTGCTCTCACCTGGTGTGGTCCAGTGCTGCTGCCCTCTTTTGGACAGTTACAAAAGTGCATGTTTGCGCTCACGTGCATTTAGCTAGCACTTACACACGTTATTCCAATAAATGCATAAATAAGCTTGTTTTTGGTTGTGTTACATTAATAATTTCTGTGATATATGTTTTAGTCTTTGACTCACACACACATATATTGTGTCCTCCACACTGTCCCTTGTTCCTCTCGCGCCTGACAGCTGTTAGTCTATGAGGGGAGGGGAGGGCAGGGCCATGAGCAGAGCTTTTCCCTCTGCATCAGGATTTGTGTGCTTGCTCTTCTTAGGATCTCCTGGAGGAATCGGGGTACTAGAAAGGAGAATTCTCAGTCTTTCTGGCTCTTGGATCAGTGCTGCAGTGGGGTTTGTGTGTTTAGTTCAGTCTTCATAATGCACACACATACATACTATATCCTCCAGCTGTGGTTCCATGGCCTCCCATGCTGGTTTGTTAGCGCCTCATGGGAGATTAGAGAGACACGAGGGACCTTCAATGAAAGTCCAGTTTAATGGCAGAAATGTGGAGGAGGGAGAAACTAAACAGACATGAGAAAGAAGAGTAAATATAAAAGAAAGATACATATACAATTTTGTTAAGCTTTGAGGGGTGATGATGAATAAAAAACTAGTGGATTTGTGGTGATGATAGTTTGTTTAATGGTGTGTAACCTTCAAATAATGCATTGTTTTATACTAAATTACCATGTTTGGCTTTAAGAGAGTATATGGGAAAGAATCATCTATATGTAGATCATCTTTCAATGTGTGTAAATACAGTAAGGTCTGAGACCACTATTTAAAATGTTTCTGTTTTTTTTCCTCATTTTTTACTTGTTATAATATCAGCAAACAAATAATAATCTAAAGTTGAGAAAATAACATGAATATCAGAATGTCTTAGTATTTAGTTTGTCTCCCTTTTGCTTAATTGACAGCAGCACTTGTGTAAAATCTGATGATCATGTTCTCCAACATGATTTGAGATGATCCAAAGAGGATCTTGAGATTCACTGTCGGAAAAAAAAAGGCACAAAAGCTGTCACTGGGGCGGTACCCTTTCAAAAGGTACACCTTTGTACCTAAATAGTGCATATTAGTACCTCAAAGATACATATTAGAAATTTTCGAAAGGGTACGGCCACAGTGACAGCTTTTGTACCTTTTTTTTCAATGTAGAAACCACTGACCGTCTGTCACAGAGTCACATGATCAGTGTCACTAATTTATTTCATTAGTGAGCTTCACGAATTGCAAATTGCAAACATTTTATAAAACATTTCAAAAACCTAAAACGTTTTTTTTTTTCCCAATTTCCAGTTTAAATGTTTCACTGATTTGCAATGTGGTCTCAGACGTTTGGATCTACTGTAACCGTATATATGTGTGACAGAGAAATGTTTTGACAAAGACAATTATGAGCATTCTCACAAAAGTAAATTATTTCATCCTTCATATAGACATGGAATCGAGAGGTGTGAGCATATGAGAGAGGAGATCAGCTCTTTGAATGTAAAGATATCAGAGATTATTAGTCCACTTGATGACAGTATCCTAAGAAAACATTCACAAGCATTCACACCCTGCCAGCAAACTAATCATCTCTTGTGTTTCCTGTTACTGACTCCTCTTTGTTAAGAGAAAATGGTAATAAATCATTCTTACTCTGCACCTCTGATAGATGTTAGGTGTCTCAAATGTGCTAAATTGCTGGGAAAATGTTGATAGTGAACATTAACACTTAATAAAATGTATGTTAAAATTACGAGTATGACACGTACTTGAATAAAAAAATCAATAAATTAAAAGGAAAAAATAGCAGCAATAGCAAATGATTACTTGTGCATATTCTCTTGTAAAAAATGGAAAGAATAAATAAATAAATAGTCCCACTGATTTATGGGTTTCATTTCTTTTCTTGTTTTGGTAAATGTAAACTGCATTGTTTTTCATAATCATCACTGTTCCATCTTTCTTATAAATTGTTGCCGTCATGTCTGGTCTGAGAGCATTTTACCATATATTAAGCTTTGGTGCTACTAAATGTGATTTTTATAACACTCCGAGTTGCCGTTTGTAGGATCAGTGAGTCTAAAAGATCTTGAAGTGAAGTTCAAAATGGTGTGTTTGTGTGTCAGATAGCGGAGACGTATGCGTTTCTGCCCAGAGAGGCGGTGACCCGTTTCCTGATGAGCTGTGGAGAATGTCAGAAGAGGATGCACATCAGCCCCAGCGGAGCAGAGTTCAAAGGTATCGCACCAAATCCACACACAAACATAGACCAATCTAGATTACTTTAGATTTAATCTAGGTTTACGCCTTTAGGTATTAGCATCTGCTTGACTCCAAAGAGCTGACAAGCTAGAATCCATTCATTCCCATATATTTTAAACATATTCATGCCCATAATGCTTCGTTGGACAGCTCATTGTCTTTGTTAAAATAACCCCCTCTCCTCCCTTTTGTCCCCTGCCCACCCTGTAACGAGCTCCCCCCGTCGCGCCAGCCTGAAGCTAATGAAACCCCCTCTGGCCACACCTCCTCCCACTCGCACACACTCATCCCAACACCCTCTCTGATTAGGCTGCAGTCACTGGAGTGTCCTGCTAGCCTCCCTACACATGGCAATTAGCCCAATTACAGGCCTTTTAACAAAGAAAATGCCTCTGAAACCAGATTATTTCTACAGAGAGTGAGAGGGAATTGTGGGTGGAATCCATTGGGGGAAGGATTTGATTGGGATGTTTTCATTGGGACGGAGAATTCAATGAATAAAACTCGGTTATTTTGTCATTTTGGCGCAGATGCGATCTCAGTTAGTCCGAACCCTACGGTGCGGGTTGCCAATCAGAAGAACTGCCCTCAAATGTCCCGCTCGCTGAGATAAACAGAGAGGAAACCCCTCCCAGGCCTGAACTGTCAAAGTGTTGTGTCAACGTTGCGGGCTTAGGTTGGGTGCTGCTCATAAAGAGAGCAGCTAATTGGCTTCTTGCCCATGGGGGTGCACAGACCTCCCTCCCTCCCTCCAGCCGGCCATATGAAAGTTCAGTGCTGAATTATTCAAAGTAATTAATTACTGTACACTCACTCTGTCTTTAATTGACACTCAGGCTGTGGTTGATATCGGCTCTTTTATCCACATATCTGTTGCTGTTGTACGGCTTAATGTGCATATTATATATAGGTACTTAAGAAGTGATATTAGTAGCAACACATGATTTTTCCAACACATGATGTGTGGCATAATGGTTAAATATAAACTAATTAGTGTTAATTACTCTGTTCTGCAACTAATGTGTTTTAAAGGAGAAGCTGTATAAGTTTTCTCAGGTTGAGTGTGGATGCTACTGTTGGATGCTAGCAGTCCCTTGTGAAAAAGAAGTGCACTTGTAGTGTACTTCAGATCTTAAAAGTATATTAGAAAACTGTACTTGCAGATAAATATATAAATGAAATAAAGGCCACTTAAGGGTACTTATTTAGAGTGCACTTTCATGACTGTTTCTTAACATTACACTTATAATAATGTGAAATTAAAAGTTTAACTTTAAAGCGCATTTTAAATAATTAAGTTTTAATAATCTTTGTTGTGCTTTAAAGTAGTACCCTTATTTTGATGTGTTGACTAACATACTAAAGCACATGTAAAGTACTTGATTGCAATTTTATCTGTTGTTTAATTTGATATTACATTTAAAAGTAATATATTTTAAATGTACTAAATAGCAACTTCATCATACTATGAATGCTTGTCAGTACAAACAGCAGTGCACTTTAATCGTATTTCAAAGATAACAGAATTATGAAATTACATATAAAGATGTACTTAAGTACTACTTAAATGGGTCAAAAGCACAACTAATTGCATTTAATATAAATAAAACATGCAAATAAGTGTCTGTTTGCACTCAAGTATATTCTTTTAAAGTATATTATTTCCATAGTAAGTGACCTAAGTGAACTTTTTCACAAGTGGTATTACCTTCAGTAATTTACACTAGCTTGTTTGTCTTTGTTGCATTTCTTTGCTGCCTCACTGAGATATATATATATATATATATATATATATACACTCTAAAAAATGCTGGGTTAAAAACAACCCAAGTTGGGTTGAAAATGGACAAACCCAGCAATTGGGTTGTTTTAACCCAGCGGTTATAATTTATAATTTTATATATTTATAATATATTTATAAACTATTAAACTATTAAATTTATATTAATAAAATATTAAAGCTTATTAATAAACATTCACCTTTTGTCTATTATTGTTGCCTCTAATTGCAACTGGTTTTTAATTTCCCAACTATTTTGGGTTCATTTTAAGCAAGCCATATAGCAATTTTTAAACAATAGTTGGTTTAAATAAAACTACCCAGCAGGTTGGGACAAACATTTAACCCAACCGCTGGGTTAAAACAACCCAATCGCTAGGTTTGTCCATTTTTTTTTTAACCCAGCATTTTTTTGTGTATTATTTATATATATATATATATATATATATATATATATATATATATATATATATATATATATATATATATATATATATAATATTGACAGATTAGTGACCAAACAACAAATAAAGCTTTTAAGTTTTTTTTTGCAGTTCCAGCCTAGGTGAGACTTCTTAGCAGCCTGACAAAACTGGAAGCCTGAAAATCATTTTTTGTTTGTTTTAGTGGTGATCTAGTTCCTGAATATATAAATATATATATAATATATTTTAGTTTGTTGTGGTAAATCCATATGAAATGAGAAAATGAGGTTGATCAATACACAGCAAACAGCTCATCCATTACTGATAGCCTGTGTGTGTGTATGTGTGCGTGAGATTATCAGCAGGTAATGGGTTGCTTCATGGCTCTTTTAACTCAAAGCTGATAAAATCCATAAATGAGAAGGATGTTACATGACTAAAAACTGCCTCCACGTTTACGAAGTCTAAAGGAAATGGTTGAGAATTCCTCACATTGTGTTTCAGACCTTCTTCAGAACACTCAGGGAGACCATAAGTGCACTTCTTTGTGTGAGCGCACTTAAAATTGAGTGTATATCTGTGCTTTAATCACACACAAACACACAGACAGATGAATTAAAAAAACAAATCAGTCATCATTATTGTCACTGTCAGAAGCATTATCATCATGATCTTTCCAAACATTCATAATGATTTTTTTCACACTGTAGCATTGGATGAAAAAAATATCATCTGTTTTTGTGCATTTCTCTATGCCTATTAATGTAATTTGCATATGGATTTTTTTAATAATTAGGCTTTTGTTTGGATTGTTAATCTGGCAGAGGCTGAAGGGTGACTGCAGAAAACACAGGGACAGATACTGCCCTCTAGTGACAGATTAGAGAAATAACACTCTTTATATGATTCTCGGGTATAACAACAGAATTATTCACTTTTCCTGTCACAATAATTATGTATAGCCTCACTTTTGTAAATCTCTCATGCTTTCTCAGAGAATAACCAGCCCACCTCTCTGGCGGCCGACCTCATAGACTACAACATGCCCCTCACGACAACATACCTGAAACAGAAGAAACTACAGTGCATGAACAACAACAACAACGAACAGGTAAAGCACTCTTCTCTAATATCTCTGTGTGTTCACTGACCGACATGCAATCAGTAGGCATCCACATCTCATTTTAGTCCATCCAGATGGTGCAGAAATCATTGTGAGGGTTTTTACTTCAGTTTGCATTTATGTATTTTTTCTTAGAAGGTATAGCAAATCATTAGCCTTAAGGAAAATATTTCAGGCACTTTCAGCATGTACTCCAGGTAATATGCAGTAACTTGAGCTCTGCCACATCGGCCACCCGTGGGTGGGGTGGGTTGTTGTGAGTTTGTGTGGTGTGGTATTTAGAAGGAATGGCAGTTAGTTCTGTTCTAATTAACAAGTTTTCTGAGCCGCTTGCTAATTAGCTGAGGTGTGAGAAAACCGGTGAAGTGCCAATCTAACAATGAAAGGCAAACCATACTTGGAGTCACACACACCTTAGTTTGTACACACACAGAAACATGTTTAACTTTAACTCAGTTTGCTCAGTAGAGCAAAGCTAGCTTAAAGGGTTAGTTCACCCAAAAATGAAAATAATTATTTACTCACCCTCATGTCGTTCTACATCCGTAAGACCTTCGTTCATCTTGGAACACAAATTAAGTTATTTTTGATGAAATCCGATGGCTCAGTGAGGCCTCTATAGACAGCAATGTCATTGAACTTCTCAATATCCATAAAGGTACTAAAAACATATCTAAAACAGTTCAAGTGAGTCCAGTGGTTCAATCTAAATATTATAAAGCGACGAGAAAACTTTTTGTGTGCCAAAAAGTTAGTGATTGTGATGGTGTTTTCAAAACACTGCTTCAAATCTTTTGTTTTCTTTTGCCAAAGTCATGTGATTTCAGCAGTTTTGCATTTTGATACTCGATCCGAATCACTGATTTGAAACAAGATTTGAAGCAGTGTTTTGAAATCGCCATCACTAGATATCATTGAAAAGTCGTTTTTTTTTTTTTTTTTTTTTGGCACACAACAATATACTCGTCGCTTTATAATATTTAGATTGCACCACTGAACTCACATGAACTGTTTTAAATATGTTTTTAGTACCTTTCTGGATATTGAGAAGTTCAATGACATTGCTGTCTATGGAGGCACTGAGCCATCGGATTTCATCAAAAATATCTTAATTTGTGTTCCGAAGATGAAGGGCTTATTTTCATTTTTGGGTGAACAAACCCTTTAACCAGAAAGACCTCAGTGTTCAAACAGAATAACCATGATGGCTAATTTAGGCTAACTAATTAGTCTTTTTACAGGTTTTTTTTCAGCTACTGTACTTACACACATTTTTAAAACTTTGCCTCTTTTTTTTTTTTCAAAACTTTACACACAAATCCAAAAACTGCACACACAAAATGCAAAATGCCTCACATCTCTTGCAAAATGAAGCACTGCATTCAAAATATCACAAACACATCTCAAAAGCAAACGTTTGTCTTACGTTGCAAACACCTTTGCCATAATATTCTATTTTTGGATATATCATATACACAGTTATTCAAAACCTAAAGCTCTTCTTTCATGAGCTCCTATGTATATTTCTGTACAAGATTGAAAGTAATAGGCAGAAAGATGTTGAAAAATTCATGGTAAACACGAAAGCAAGATAGAAAGCAAACTGTTTATTTTTTCACTGTAAGCATTTGTGGTTGTGAATACAGTATTACACTGTACGAAAGAAAAAAAATACATAAACCATGTGAAGTTGGACAGAAACAATGGTTGTGTTTGAAAAAAGAAATCAAGATAATTTCTGTTACACAGAGAATTGTGTGTTGTGCTTTGCAAAAATTGTTTTTTGAAATTGAAAACTTCAAAAGTCAAAGGCAGAGAATTAGTGTATGGTTTTGCAGATTTGCTGTGTGGCTCTGGTGTTTGAGTGTCATTTTTCAGAAATTGTGTGACAAGTAAAGATTTTGTGTGTAAGCCGTTGAAAAAAACGAATTTTATTTCATTTTAATGTTCATTTAATGTTAAGTGCTAAAAATGACATCATAAAAATCATTGGTTTTAAACAACATTTGGACATTTTTAGACCAAATATTGATGATAGTGTTATTAAATAACAATTCTGGTTGACTAACTTCACTTGGCATGGCTATACTGTTCCTTCAGCTAGTCTGGCACACAACCTAGACAACACAAACCACTATATAACTGTCTGAACCAGCATTCATACTGGTCTAAGCTGGTCTTTTCCATTTCAGTACACTCTCTAAACTGGTTACATTCTCCTATAATGTGTAGCCAATGCAAGACAAGACATGCCACAGTTAGATTTCCTTTTATTATAGAATCTACCTGTGCACTGCAGTTGTTTGCTTTCAATTTACTGTGAAATTTTTCCAAGAATCTCTAATATAAATGCCCTAATATAAAACCCCACACTGCTTATTGGAATCTATGTTTTGAATACATACCTTTAGTATGAGAGGTTTTGTTTTGAGTAAATTGCAGGGAGCAGACAGGAAGTGTGTGTGTGTGTGTGTGTGTGTGTGTGTGTGTGTGTGTGTGTGTGTGTGTGTGTGTGTATGTGTATGTGTATGTGTGTGTGTGTATGTGTGTGTGTGTGCATGCATTTTTGTGACATATCAGGACACAAATCTGTGTAATGACATGGGTATGACATGGGTATTACAAGGAGAGGGTGAATTATGAGGACTTTACCCCATGTCCACATTTTTCAAAAGGCTTATAAATCATACAGAATGAGTTTTTTTGTTTTTTTGTTTTTGAGAAAGTAAAAATGTGCACAGTTTCCTGTGATGGGTAGGTTAAGGTGTAGGGTTGGTGTAGGGTGATAGAAAATACAGTTTGTACAATATAAAAACCATTACGCCTATGGAATATCCCCACAATTCACAAAAACAAACCTGTGTGTGTGTGTGCGTGTGTGTGTGTGTGTGTGTGTGTGTGTGTGTGTGTGTGTGTGTGTGTGTGTGTGTGTGTGTGTGTGTGTGTGTGTGTGAAATGTCCTATTGTAGTTTTGGTTTCCAAAGGGTGTGGCATGAAAAGAGAAGCAGGCAGGTGATGACTTGAAAGCACAAGAAGCACTATAAAAATAGGGTACAGTACCCCACTATCTACTGTTATGTTAGATAAACTATTATCTAGCATAACATTACCATAGCATGAAATCGAGCTAGTTTTAAACACATGAAAAACTGTACCTCTTGATTAAAAAAGGGGACTTGTCCCACCTCAAAGGTTGACCTTCTCAACTGTGTGCAACAATTAAAATTACACAACGATGTAATTTTGACACAATGTGCTAATTTGATTTTGTTTATATATATATATATATATATATATATACACGTTTATAAACTGCTACATGTGACATAACTACAATAACTACAAAACAACATGGTCCCAAATTAACTAGCCTCTACCAAGTGACAGCTTAATTTTACGGAAGAGGATTAGGGCCAAGCAATAATAAAAAAATAAAACCATCTCGAGATTAAAGTTGTTAAATTTCGAGAAAAAACTCGTTAAATTTCGAGAAAAAAGTCGAGATAAAATGTTGAGAATATCTCATTAAATTACGAGAAAAAAGTCGTTAAATTTCAAGAAAAAAGTCGAGATAAAATGTTGAGAATAAACTCATTAAATTTCGAGAAAAAAGTAGAGATAAAATGTTGAGAATAAAGTCATTAAATTACGAGAAAAAAGTTGTTAAATTACGAGAACAAATTCGTTAAATTATGAGAAAAATGTCGTTAAATTTCGAGAAAAAAGTCGAGATAAAATGTTGAGAATAAACTCATTAAATTACGAGAAAAAACTCATTAAATTATGAGAATAAACTCATTAAATTATGAGAAAAAAGTCGTTAAATTACGAGAACAACTTCGTTAAATTACGACTTTTTTTCGTAATTTAATGAGTTTATTCTCATAATTTAATGAGTTTATTCTCAACATTTTATCTCGACTTTTTTCTTGTAATTTAACGACTTTTTTCTCGTAATTTAATGAGATATTCTCAACATTTTATCTTGACTTTTTTCTCAAAATTTAACGAGTTTTTTCTCGAAATTTAACAACTTTAATCTCGAGATGGTTTTATTTTTTTATTATTGCTTGGCCCTAATCCTCTTCCGTATAATTTAGCCTACATTTGCAGTTTAGTTAGTTTTATCTTCTTGGAATTTTATTTCATTTTGATGTTCATTTAATGTTCATTACTAAAAACAATAGTAACATCATACAAATCAGGGTTTTAAATAACATTTAGACATTTTTTTTAGACCAAATATTGATAACAGGGTTGCAAAAATCAAAAACCTCATGTAAAATTAATGTATACCATTCAAAAATTTGGTGTTGGGAAGATTTTTTTAAAGCTTTTGAAAGAAGCTCACCAAGGCTGCATCTTTTGGATCAAAAATACAGTAATATTGTGTAATATTATTATAATTTAATGAACTGTTTTCTATCTGAATATTATTTCATCATTACTCCGGTCTTCAGTGTCACATGATTCTAACACGCTGATTTGATGCTCAAGAAACATTTATTATAATTAAACAGTTGTGCTGCTTATTTTTCTGGAAACCATGAGTTTTTTTTTTTTTTTGAGGATTTTTTGATGAATACAAAGTTCAAAAGAACAGCATTTATTTGAAATAGAAATCTCTTGTAATATTACAAATGTCTTTACTGTCACTCTTGATCAATTTAGTGGATCTTTGCTACATAAAAATAGTAATACCTTAAAAAAAAAAAATCGAACTGATCTCAAACTTTTGAACAGTAGTGTAAAATGAAATGTAATTTGACCTCCTAAAGCTAGCGACGATCATTTGAAGGTTAAGCTCCTCCTTTCATTGTTAAATGTCCTATTTTGTATGCTATTTGCAGAAAGTGCCAAAAGGCAGATGAAGAAAAGCAGAGTTAGAGACAGAGACTAAGTGCTGAGATATAGAAATAGCAAAAGAAAAGAGAGAGAAACTCAGAGAGTCACACAAATAAGCAGAATAATTAACAAAGAGGCCCTTGGATGAGTGGGAGCGAGAGCAGAGGATGTGGCGAGGAGGATGGTCGGCTCTGCAGGACGCGTGTGTCCAGCTCAATTCAATAAAGAAGGAAATTAGCAGCATCCTTCCTGCAGGCTGCAGACTCCCGGCTCTCAGAGGGGGGATGGAGGAGATTAAGGAGAGGGGGAATGTTCATTATCGTTTATGGCCTCCCCCCCACCCCACCCCCCCATTTGCTGTATCTCCTCTTCAGGAAACTCATTTTGTTCTCTCTCCTCCTTTAGCTCTCTCTCTCTCTCTCTCTCTCTCTGGGGAAAGGTGTGAGATTCTCAAATATTCTTGCAAATGATAAAGGCCTACTGTAGTCACAGAAAACACATGATAGAATTTGTTCCATCTACATTCCTACTTTCTCATGCGTTAAATAGCTAATCATTGTTTCTTTTATGTGGTAGTCAGCTTTTCTGAAAAATAGCTGCTGTGTTCATAAGTGTTATGTATATCGTCCATTGTCACACTGAAAAATTAATAGTGTCACTACTAAATTTAATATGGAAAAAGTGGCAAGTCTAGCAGTGTGAGTGAATGTGAATGCCACTTGTTCTATAAATGCTGTATTGTGCCATTTTGTCTGTAGGTGGCAGATTTACCAAGCAATTCATTCTGCTAACTAACAATACTAGCTGAACAAAGTTGCTGTGTAATCTTTTGCTGGCTTATTTCAGACAAATGTCAAACATTTTAGTTACCATGACAGATTATTTTATTCTTTTGTCACGTGTTTTCTCTGTTTTGGTTTTTGAGGGCTGTTTTTAACTTGTGTTGAGTATTGATATGGGTTTCTATTAGTTGACCTGTGCCTTGTTTTACTCCTCATCTTTGTGTTTTTGTAGTCCCCTGTTTGGTTTAGTTCTTTGTCTGTTCTCGTCTGTTTTATGAGGTTTTCTGTCCTCCCAGTGTTTTCTTGGTGTTCCTGAGTGTTTTTCTTTTTCTTTTAAAGGGTAGATTCATCTATAATTGCCTGTCATTAAAGGGTTAGTTCACCCAAAAATGAAAATAATGTTGTTTATTACTCATCCTCATGTCATTCTACACCCATAAGACCTTCGTTCATCTTCGGAACACGAATTAAGATATTTTTGATAAAATCTGATGGCTCAATGAGGCCTCTATAGAAAGCAAAGCCATTGAAACTCTCAAGGTCCATAAAGGTAATAAAAACATATTTGAAACAGTTAATGTGAGTTCAGTGGTTCAATCTTAATATTATAAAGCGACAAGAATACTTTTTGTGCGGCAAAAAAAAAAACAAAATAACAACTTTTGGCTCGATTTCAAAACACTGCTTCATGAAGCTTCGGAGGTTTATGAATCGAATCAGTGGATCGGAGCACCAAAGTCACATGATTTCAGTTGTTTAGCCGTTTGATAGGAGATCTGAATCACTAATTCGAAACAAAAGATTCATAAAGCTCCGAAGCTTCATGAAGCAGTGTTTTGAAATCAGCCCATCACTATATATTGTTGAAAAGTCATCATTTTGTTTTTTTGACGCACAAAAAGTATTTTTGTCACTTTATAATATTAAGATTGAACCACTGAACTCACATGAACTGATTCAAATATGTGTTTAGTACCTTTATGGATCTTGACAGTTTCAATGGCTTTGCTCTCTATAGAAGCCTCATTGAGATTTCATCAAAAATATCTTAATTTGTGTTCTGAAGATGAACGAAGGTCTTACGGGTGTAGAACGACATGAGGGTGAGTAATTAATGACATTATTTTCATTTTTGGGTGAACTGACACTTTAATTACTCACCCTCATGTCTTTCCAAACCCATAAGACTTTTGTACATCTTCGAAACACAAATGAAGATATTTTAATGAAATCTGAGAGATTTCTGTCCCTCCATTGACAGTCCATGCAACTACCAATTTGATGATTCAAAAAGTTACTAAAGAGATTGTAAAACCAATCCATATGAATCGAGCAGTTTAGTCCACATTTTCTGAAGAGACACAATCACTTTATATGATGAATAGATTTAATTTTGGCTTTTATTCAAACACTCATCAACACACACATCATTTATGGAAAATGCAGAGCCCTGAAGCTCAAGCATGTTTGCTTGACGTGCAAGAACCAATCAGGTTTGTTCTCACGCGTCAAGCCTTTAAGGTTGAGCTTCTGTTTATGTTCGCTGATCAATGTTTATATGTATATAAAAGCCTAAATTCAGTATTTTCATCATTTAAAGCAGTCGAGTGTATTCAGAAAATTTGGACTAAATCACTCAATTCATATGGATTCATTTTACAATCTCTTTATGAGCTTTTTGAAGCATCAACATGGTAGTTGCGTGGACTGTCGATGGAGGGACAGATTCTCTCAGATTCATTTAAAATATCTTCATTTGTGTTTCGAAGATGAACGGCTTTGGAACGACATGAAAGTGAGTAATTGATATTTTTTCATTATCATTATTATTAATTTTTGGGTGAACTAACCCTTGATTAAAAAAGGCAATTATATTCTCTTCTCTCCCTGTGTGAACCAAGCCGTGACACACATTGTAAACTGGCTTAAAAGACAAAGACTCTTGCATTGCTGTTGTATATCATTTTTCCTATTGTCATTTTTTTTATTTATTTTTTTTTATTGTCAAATATAACGCTGGTGCAGTTTGTATTATGAGTGCAAATTGTATTTCCTGATTCCTTTGAATGTATGTGCTTCTCTTGAGGGCTCCATTAGTGACTCTTAAATCAAAGGGTGTGTATGTGTTTGTTCATGCACTTAGATGTGCACTG
The DNA here is from genome assembly GCF_018812025.1 of Megalobrama amblycephala. NCBI lineage: Eukaryota > Metazoa > Chordata > Actinopteri > Cypriniformes > Xenocyprididae > Megalobrama > Megalobrama amblycephala. The sequence continues at coordinate 11,088,310 of NC_063067.1, read as the reverse complement.
GGTAATTGAGACTGTGCTAATGTATAGGAAAAGAAAAAAACTTGGCTGATTTCCTTGTTCTTATTTCAATCATACAGTCTTCAATATGCGGAGACAGTGAGTATATGGAATAGATCTACAATTATTGAGATCTTTCTTTAGCAAACTCCAAAACAGATTATTTTTTATACAAATATGGATTTTCAGCACAAATGTCGCTTTTACAATAGAAGAAGATGGAGGCAGAACGAAAAGAGGGAGGGAGGGAATGGGAATTGCTCTAAAGTGGTTTTGGTGATTCTGTACCTCACTGTACTTATAGCGGGGCTGTGACGTCAGCTCGCGCGGCCCCGCCTCCATCTTCGGGGCTGGTTGCTAGAGTGAGTCGCGCGGAAGGCTCTCGCGACCGCAGCAATATTGTTGCAATATTAAACGGATAGAGAGTGGAGAGGAGAAGGGCTCTGCAACGAGAGGGGATCTGAGAAGAATATTAAAAACAAATTGCGTCCACCAGTGAAGGTAAGGACTCAATTAGCCTGGCATGACTTCATTATCTTAAATAGCAGGTTATTATAGATTTCCTCCAAGCAGAAAACGGCGTTTGTTGACTAGAGCTGCAAAGAGCTTATGCGGAGGTCGTTATGTTTATTTATTTTTTCTAACTGGGGTTTTGATACTGAGTTATGACATCTGTATATTTTAAGTTGAACAGTTAAATCGACATAGCCGTTGTTTACCATGGCGTTTATCCTGTACAAACACGCGACGCGTTTGCCGGTCAAGTTGAACAGTATATCGATGACGGAATGAAAACGGTTATTTTAACATGTTGGCTACCTTGACAACAGGATAGCGTCCATAGATTGTTTATCATCAGTCAGCATTTCTGACCGAAGTATTTGTGCCTGTCATATGTTGTAAAATATGCGCTTTCTGCACGCTTGATGGATTATTGATAATGCATGCATGCTGACAGCAGCGTGTTTTTACTTTATTTTGTTCAGTCTTATTTAACGTTATAGCACGAACAGTATAAACACAACCTGGCAGAAATATGTGCAGGACAGTCAGTTGGGTCTTTTTGAAGTCTTATACTTGTTTAAGAAAACATGTACTACACATAGGATATGAAGCTTATAGAGAAAAATATGAAACTTGCATGTTAATAACATCTGAACTTTAAGCAATAGAAATGTATGAGACAGAATTGTTGAGGGTCAGACTGTCTGAAATACTTTATGGATCATGACATTGTTTTGGCTATATGAACATATAAATTATAGAGTTATGAACTGATTATATAGTATAAAAATGGTGGATGAAGAAGGGGCATCATATGAATGGATTTGTCCATTTATCTCAAGGAATCCATCGACAGATCTGGGCAGCTTGCATGATTGAGGTGTTTAAATGTTACATATATTCAAGATATTAAAGTTTTAAGTTAGAAGGGTGAGGACTTTACCAGATAACGTTGCTGTAAATGATGCATGGATAAATTAAGCTGTATTTTTAACATGACTTTTGCTGAATGACGATAAACATACACTTTTATGGTAACTTTACTAACTTTTAAGTTATTCTTAATCTTATTTAATAATATATTTTATTTAAAATGTCCAGCATGTGCTTTGAAGTGTTTTGTTGTGGGTTTTTATCAGGATCTGGCAAAGCTGGTTCTGCAGGCTTACACATGCATGAAGGCCTGAAACTAGAGAACAGCTTGCTAACTTACAAATATCTAAAAGTGCTTTATGAATCATTAATATTCATACATTTCAGAGATTCCTGCCTTTGCTTTGCCCTTTACGTTTGCAGACGGCAATTGCCATATAACTTCAAGTCAGCATAGAAATCGAAATAAAAGGTATTTATTTGTTTAATGCTTATATCTTGCTCTAAATTGGCTGTAATTTTGTGTGAATTATGTTTCGTGCAATTAATAGACAGCTCAGCAGTTCCGGTGTTGTTTCTGTCTCTTCTGCTCTTCTGTGCCTCTGGCAGGTGGTTTTATAGACTGATGTGGGCGTTTAAGAACTGAAGAAATGTGCCACTGAGACAAATGCCAAAATTCACTTTTCCCTCCATCTTTTTAACCTTTTACAATCCTTAATTTGTGACTCTTTCAATTTTTATCACGACACACTACCCCATTTTTTTTATATACTCTGTTGCACATTTACTGGGGCTATTTAAACATCCCTTTCTGGTTACGTTTAATGGCTATGCAAATTAAAAGCAGAGAGGGTTGGCAAAGGGTTAAATGCTTTAAAACCGCCTTTATCATCCTCTGCCTTCTGCCAGAGCTTCACAAGGATAAAGCCTACCAAAATAAAATCACTTTTTTGACCCCACGTCAGCCTGTCCAGCAGAAGGGAAGCTCCATGAGCCATAATCCCTCCCTATAGCCAAGCTGTTCGGCAGCGAGGATCTCCCTCGCTCCTTCTCTCCCTCCTCCTCCTCTTTGCGCACTAGCCATCTAAATAGTCAAACTCATCCTGTCCAATCCTTTTTTTTCCGCTCCCTTCCGCTTGCACTCCTTGTTTCTCTCTTCTGTCCTTTCTCAGCTCTGGTTCTCTGAGTCTATTGTTCTTTGTATTGTCCCTGTGGTATTCCAGTGACTGTCTCTTTGCTCCTTCGTTCTCTGAGAGGGTCAGTACCATCCTCTGCTCTTCTCCAGCCATTACAAGGCAAATCAAAATTCCCATCTGGAGCCCCGAGATGCGCCTCTTTCTCAGCGCCACTGTTTCAGTGTTCCACGGGTCTGTATGGCCACTTGTTCTCGCATCACTGCAGATGGGACGTGCCGTATCTTAAAGTCAAACCACCACCAAATCACCAAGCCCTCTTATTTTTCCATGTCTGAAATGCAGTACACTACCCTTCAAAAGTTTGAGGTCAGTACCAAGAAATGTATACTTCTGCATGAATGCATTAAATTAATAAAAAGTGACAGTAAAGACATTTATAATGATACAAAAGATTTCTATTTCAAATAAATACTGTTCTTTTGAACTTTCTATTCATCAAAAAATTCCCAAAAAATTGTATCATGGCTTCCACACAAATATCAAGCAGCACAACTGTTTTCAACATTGATAATAAGAAAATCAGCTTATTCGAATAATATGCATATAAGAAAGGATCATGTGACATTGAAGACTGACATAATTATGCTAAAAATTCAACTTTACCATTATTTCAGAAAATAGTTATTTAAATTGTAATCATATTTCATAATATTACTGTTTTTACAGTATTTTTGATCAAATTTTTATAACGAGCATAAGAGACTTCATTGAAAAACATTTTAAAAAATCTTACTGACCCCAAACTTTTGTATGATTGTGTATGTAGTGAGGATTTTTCACTCTCCAGTCCATACCTGATGGACTATATTAAGTCCTGTCCTAATTTTTTGTTCTTGTTTTATATCCTGTTTCAGAAATATGATATATTACAGGAATGAAATGGGTTGTAATTGCAAATGACGTTATGTATCAACTTAAAAGTTTTCCCCATATTTTCCCCAGGCTGTTTTTGATTTGTCATAACATTCCGATTGTAGCCACAGCTGGTTTGAGCTTAATTATTTCTGAGCATCTCTGTGCATCTGTGCTACTGAGCAGTCTATTGTCATCACATCCAAGTGCCCAAATGCAGTATGTTTGTTTAGAATGTTATTGTTGTTCTTTTACAGCCCACGCGAGCGTTGGGCTAACCAATGAGATGCTCCCCTGATGATGGGTCCCCCACTGTGTAATTTCTTGTCTTTTCATGGCTCGTTTCCTCTTGGGCAACATGTGCTTAGACCTGAGGGGGAATCTAGGATGTGACATACAGGCTCCCTGGTGCCCTCTCTGCTTGTCTGTGCTTTCCCGGTGCTTCACTGTATGTAAGACTCATCCAGCAGAACGCCAGGCCTCTCTTTGGAGAAGCCTGTGCTTTACTGTTTCTTATCCGATGTCTGAAAGTGGACCTTAGGGTATCTTCCCTGCTGAAAAGAATGCCTTTTCACTCTGGTCCAGGCTAGTTTATGCTGGTGCTGATTTGGCTGACTGAATCTGCATTGTATGTAGATAAATCTCTGCCTAAAGGTGCGGTCACATTTACCTTTGCGCTGCAAAATTTCACTTGTTCAAAATCCAGTAATGTAAAATAGAAATCCAAGCTATCATGAGGCCAAAAAAAAATCCTCGGATTCAAGTTTGTCACACAAATTTGCAGTGTTAACCAACAGAAAGCTGCTGGATTTAAAAGTGACTTATGCAGCGCATTGTTACATTATTGACAATACACAGTGGACCTTTTTTGCCTGCAATTAATGACAGAAATTAAATTTTTGGGTGAACTAATCCTTTAACATCAGTCATTACTTTTAATCTGACTTAAAATTATGTTGTAGCTATTTGAAGTTTCTGAGACTGTAGTGTTCTTTTAGTATAATGTATAGACTATTATAGTATTTATTAATATTTATTAGTATTTATTTTATTTTAATATTTTCAGTTTTCATTATTATTTTATTTTAATTTTGTCATTTAAAATGTTAAGATCTACTAATTAATTAAAAAACATTTGGCTTCATTTTTTTTCCTGTTTTATTATTATTGTTATTATTTTATTATTAGACTTATTTATTCCGGTTAGTTGCCAAAGTAACATTTTATTATTAAAAATGATCTATTATCTATTATTTACATTTTATTTTAATTCAGCTTTATTTTAATTAACAAAAATGTTTTTTTAATAGTTTTTAATAGTTTTAGTTAACTTTAACTACACCATACTTTAACAAATTTATGACTTGTGCTGTATGACAATATGAAGAATAAAGGTTTACTTAATTAAAAAAAAAATGTTCAGTGTTTTTTGTTTAAAGGTGCCATAGAATTGAAAATTGAATTTACCATGGCATAGTTGAATAATAAGAGTTCAGTACATGAAAATGACATACTGTGAGCCTCAAACACCATTGTTTCCTCCTTCATACGTAAATCTCGTGCATGAAAAACACCACGAAAAAAAGGGCGAATCCCAACATAACACAGACTGTTATGTAACAGTTGGGATCATTATTATTTACGCCCCCAAAATTTGCATATACCAGCCCATGTTCAAGGCAAGCCAGTATTAACGTCGTGGAGCTGCACAGCCGAATCATCAGAATTTCTGCAGGTATTGTGAAGAAGCAAGCAAGGACAATAGCGAAAATGGCAGATGGATCGATAATAACTGTTCATTATCCATGATATCATGATATATTTAGTGATATTTGTAAATTTGTCTTTCTAAATGTTTCGTTAGCATGTTGCTAATGTACTGTTAAATGTGGTTAAAGTTACCATCGTTTATTACTGTATTCACGGAGACAAGAGCCGTCGTTATTTTCATTTTAAACCCCAAAACGCGTGTAGTCTGTATAATTCATAAACTCATCTTCATTCTTATTGAGTTTCTCCAGCAGTGTGTAGCTTTAGCCCTGTTAGCCGTGCAGCACACTAGTAAGCTCATTCAGAATCGAATTTTATCAAACATCCACAAAATACATGATATGCTGCATCACAAACAGTTTGTAAAGATCCATTTTGAGAGTTATATCAGCTGTGTGAACTTCTGTATTATTTATGCAATGTTTAATGGAGCTTGGGGGCGTTGAGCACAAGCATTTAAAGGTGTACACACACCAAATCAGCGCATTTTTAATCCCACCCCAAAATAGGCAGTTAAAACATGGTATAATAAAAAAAATCTGTGGTGTATTTTGATCTGAAACTTTACAGACACATTCTGGGGACACCTTAGACTTATATTACATCTTGTGAAATGGACATTCTATGGCACCTTTACAAAAAGAAAAAAATAGATAAAAGTATGGTACAGTTGTGTATATCAAAGTTATGGTCATTTAATTGATAGTTCCTCAGAAAGTACTAATAAATATGAATGGAATCATTAGGTGGAGTTAGAATTGTGATCAAAATTGTAAAATTCCCATCCCTAACCAACAATGTTGGAGTAATTTTAATCTGTACTATATTTGTGGGATTTGTGGTTTATGGAGGAGGGAAAGGGGTTAATCGTCAGGATAGATTTGTGACTGACTGGATTAGAGGAGAATAGCAGTAGTGGAACCTACAGTAATCCGTGTGTTTGTTGAATTCTGGGTTTAAGGCTTGTTGTGTCATCTGCTCTTAACTTCTGTTGATTTGCTTCTTGCTCCCTACAAATCAGGCCGTGAAATGGGAAATCTTGATCATCATCCTTTTTTCTTTCAGTTCTTCCTCTAAACATTTACTCTAAACACTGCTCATGCTGAACATTGTCTCTTGTCCCTGAAAGACTAAATTGATCATGCCCCTTTTGTTTATGCTTACAAAAAGGCTAGGACCCTGCAGACAGAGATGATGGGATCAGTAGCAGAGGTTGTTTAGAGACAATAGTGGTCGGCTGCAGAAGCCGCATTGGGAAGACATCAATTGGTCAGTGCGTACAGAAAGAGCGGGCTGAGATCGGTTGCAGAGGTCACAAACATGCACGGCTATGCCAGTCGTCTCTGCTGACCTGGATAAAGCCATTGCTCCAAGGTATATCTTACAGGAAGTGAGGTCATCTCAGATATCAGTATTCCTCGAGTGGCATTTTTTTGCAGTGTAATCTGGTTTATATATACACCACCATTTCTATACGGTCCTGATGGTCAGTTTAACAGTGCGAGAGGACATCAGGACATCTGTGTGAGTACATTCTTAATTCACTTCACACAAACAGCTGTGTAATTCTATGTGCTGTCCTTAACAGATATTTTCCACCCATAAAAGATGATAAAACAAGCCTTTATTGTCAACATTTGTCAAGAAATGGCTCCCTTTAAAATTCAAGCAGTGATGCACGTCTCATAGAGAAAAACACATCTATGCCAAAGGGGGGGAAAAAAGAATATGTTTTTGTCTTATCTCAGCAGGAGTAAGTATCAAAGGCTTATGTGCTTCACAGGAATGTGAGACACTTCATTGAGTAGAATGGGCATTTTTTTTGTCAATTTTTCATTTCGAATACTGATAGTTCTCAAAAACGAGTACTTGGGAACGGGGGTGTGTCTCTCATTTCGATAATGAAAATATTTTAATTAAAACTCTGTTACGAAAATTAATGCTGACGAATAAAAAATGCTTTATAAAAATATGAATATGTGACTAGAAAAATTACACTGATTATCAGTAGAGCCTATTTGGCAATAATTTGGATTTAAACACAATGCTAATAGGGAACCTGCTAGCGTGCCAGTGGACGCACACTGTTATGAATGCCTGTGCGGCCGTGTGCATTTTACTTTCGCTTTCAAATTATCAAATTGATTTCATCAAAGTGATTCAGGCATCACTGCTGCTTTCAAATATGGTTTCACTTTATTTCGCTGGTCTGGATGGCATGCAGTTCTCACGCTAACCAATCAGACCTCAGGAACCTCCTAAAATGCTGCAATAACCACTCAGAAAAAAAGAAATATATTTTTAAAAGTCATGGCGATTATCGTTTTCATGATTGATCGTCGCATCTGAGTACTTGAGTACTCGTGCACATCCCTAACAAGAACTCAAAAATCTGCTCAGGAATTGCTGTCATACAGTAGAATATCTGTTAAGCAAGTGTCTGCACAAAAGCCAAGATGTTTTTCCCAGAGTACAATTTGAAGAAATGGACAAAAATGCCCCATGTGTTTCATTTAGCAATGCTGTAGGGAGCAATCATGCCTTCTGCAGAGAGGGGGAAAGATCACGTGTTTGGATCAGCTCTGATTCAGGAAGCAGAGCAGGTACAATAAAGCAATGAATATTGCTATGAAAACAACTAATATTGTGTGAAAACTGAATGCAGATTATTGAAGTATCATAAGATTTGTGAGTGATTTAAAGCACAGCAGAACTCGGTCAGATAAAGGCTTATTAAGAAAAGTTTCTGTCAATCAAGTTATAATTGTATTAAAAGGGCAGCTATAAAAAAAGCCAGAAAACAGGTATTTGAAGCTTCTGGAGTCTCAAGAAGTTCTCCATGCAGGCTGGCAATGTGTAAAATTGCATTTTAGCCACCACTAACCAAACCTCACTAAGAGAAACATTTACAGTGGGGGTCTGAGATTGATACCAGTTATCTAAAAAGGCATAATAATTTAAGTATATTGGCCATTTTTGGTAAATTTGACGATGTTGGTTGTCATGTCTTATACCGAATGGCTGTGATGATCAGCTCACTGCGATCAGTGGAGAATAGCTGGAAAAAAGATATGTGATGTGAATTTAATTTCCAGAAGTTTTTCAACTTCCTAGTGACTTTGTACTGATGTCTGTCCATAAACTCGTGGTTAATTAATCTGGAAAGCCTAATGATAAATGTTCACATCATTTAGTGAAATATTATTTGTTTGTTGTGATTAAAATCTTTATAAAATTTTAAAATGTATGCAGGTTTAAGGGAAATATGTAATATTTTGGATACTCTATCTGGCCACCATTCATTTAAAATGAAGTACAGATTTTCTATATAGTCTGTTCATATAAATTAATTATAATTATGTATAAATATGTTAATATTATGATATAAATATTATGATACATTATATTTTAACAAATTATAAAAGGAAATAGAAATATTTGTTTATAAAGTAAATAAAAAACAATAACATTCATTTAATTAAATAAATTGTAATATAATGCACAAGTCATGTGAACTACTTTTATGGTGTTTAAGCTCGACTTTCATTGTATTGAAAGAAGGGGCCATATTTTCTTTTTGTGTTCCATAGAACAAAGAAAGTGATTATAACCAAAGACTATAGAATAACACAAGACGTGTCACTCGTATTGTTTTGAATGGGAGAAAGTGTAACGCGCAATATGGCGGAATAATCCCGCCTTCTAAATAAGAGCCAATCGCCGACTGGTAAAGTCATCGCGTCACTTCAGCGGCCGTAAGAATCACCGGTTTCTATAGAAACAGTCAGAAGCGCGCCTCCGAAGAGACGCGCATTTAGGTCTGCGCATGCGCATTAGCTTGATCCAGCCTGAAAAATAGCTTTTTTTTGTCATGATTCGAGCGTTTAGAAACTAAATTTATGAGCCGGTTGTTGTTAGATTTCATTGGTGATTTCAAATATGAAATTTAATCGTAAGGTTGGCGAACGGTTTTGGAGAATTTGATGTTTCCCCATTCAAAGAGATTGCATGATGCCCAGGATGCCCGAGAGGCGTTTCAAAGATGGCCGCCGAGTGAAATGACTTGTCTTAAAGGGACTTTGTTATAACAAATAACATGTTTTAAACATTGAAGAAATGACACACTACACCTTTAAAGCTTGTGAAGACCTCTATGACGGATATGAGTGATGCCTCTGAGAGACACTCTCGTCTCTTTCCTCTTTTTGACTTTTGTTCTGGGTCGTGTATAGAATAATGGGCAGGGGTGGTAACCGAGCTTGCAGATTTGGTTTCGCTGCTTTTCAGAGAGGAAAAGAGGGGCATCTGCAGGCAGAAATAGCTCCCTCCCCTCGCCTCTGGATCAATGAAGGTCCAGTCAGAATCATTGATCATAGCCCGTCTTCATGTAACAGAATGCTTTATGTTTTTTAGCCTGTGGCTGATACTGGGGTGTAATATCACTAACAGACATTGATATCAAACTGTCTGTTTGTCCTTACAGTGATTTGATCACATCCGCACCCACATTTTTTTTTAAATCTATAGTGTTTGTTTTATAGCATGCTTTAAGTGTGTTTTGGCATGATTATGTATGTATACCTTATGTGTCATTGCTAGTTTTTTCCCTTTTCATGGCTGGTTTTCTTACCCAATCAATATTCTGCAGTGAAAGCTCATGGTCTGCAAGATGTTAATCCTCATCGGACCTCACAATGTGTGTTTTTGTGTGAGAGTGTTTGAGGGCGAATGGTTATGTGTTCAAGTGTGCAGGCTTACATACCTTAGTAGTAAAGGCACTCTTATTAATACGCTCACCTTTCTGTGTTGAAATGATACAGTGTGGTTCCTTAGGAAGCTATTGATCCCAGTGGACGGAGGGAAGGCGGTCAAAGACAGAAAGCTCATGTAACATGCTCAGACATCTGTAAGACGTGAGAAATAAAGGATTTGACGTGACAGACAGCTGTCAGTGTTCATCCTACGGCCCACAAAGATCTTGTGACCTTGTGTGTGGTGGATGTGTGAGAAATTGGCTCCTGAGCTGAATGTGCCGTCATGATTTGAGTTCCTGTCTATGCCATAACATTTCCTGTTGCTAACTGCTAAAAAAAAAAAAAAATGGAAATAGTTATTTTAATTTTAAGTTATAAGATTGAATTTTTATTATTATGATTATTTTAAGACTTTTTAAAGGGTTAGTTCACCCAAAAATGAATTACTCACCCTCATGTCATTCCACACTTGTAAGACCTTTGTTCATCTTCGGAACACAAATTAAGATTTGTGATATTTTTGATAAAATCCGATGGCTCAGTGAGGCCTCCATTGACAGCAAGATGATTAACACTTTCAAATGCCCGGAAAGGTACTAAAGACATATTTAAAACAGTTCATGTGACTACAGTGGTTCAACCTTAATGTTATGAATCGACGAGAATGCTTTTTGTGTGCCAAAAAAACAAAATACTGCTTCATGTAGCTTCGAAGCTTTACAAATCTTTTGTTTCTAATCAGTTGTTCGGGGCGTGTATCAAACTGCCAAAGTCACGTGATTTCAGTAAACAAGGCTTCAAATTCTGAGATTTTCCAAATGCATCGCGATTCTCTCTCGATTCTGAGCTTAGATTTTAACAGCAGATGGCACTGTGTTATTCAGCCGTACTATGCTTGCTTCCAGTTCCTTGCACACACCACTTGAACCTTTTATAAAATAATCATTCATGAAGTTTGAAAAGGTTGAAGCAAATTACAAGGGTGTTTGCAGTGGGCTGTTTACATTAAGCTCGCGTCATAAAAACATTCTGAGGTGCAAATACATTCTCAGACTCGGCCAAAAGCATGATTGCTTTTCTTCACAAGTGCTCTTTTTTTGTGAGTATTTGAGCCTGCGGTTAAAGGATTAGTTCACTTTTAAATAAACTTAATTATAATTTACTTTCTTTCTTCAGTCGAAAAGAAATTAAGGTTTTTGATGAAAACATTCCAGGATTTTTCTCCATATAATGGACTTCAATGGGCACCAAATGGTTCAAGGTCAAAATGACAGTTTCAGTGCAGCTTTAAAGGGCTTTAAACGATACCAGACGAGGAATAAGGGTCTTATCTAGGGAAACGATCGCGATTGGTCATTTAAAAAAAAAAAAAGAGTTTGTTTTATAAGCACAAATGCTCGCCTTGCTCTGTTCTGCGATGCATGTTCGTGACGTCACATAATACGCAGTTACGTTGAAAGGTCATGCTTGACGTAGGCGGAAGTACAGACTCAGTGTTTATAAGTTGAACGTTTGACTTGAGTATTTGCACGTTCAACTTGTAAACACTGAGTCGGTGCTTCCGCCTACATCAAGCGTGACCTTTTCAACGTAATTGCGTATTACGTGACGTCACGAACGCGCAGCGCAGAACAGAGCAAGGCGAGCATTTGTGCTTATAAAACGTAAACTTTTTTTATTTTTTTTAAAATGACCGATCGTTTCGCTAGATAAGACCCTTATTCCTCGTCTGGTATCGTTTAAAGCCCTTTGAAGCTGCACTGAAACTGTCATTTGGACCTTGAACCGTTTGGTGCCCATTGAAGTCCATTATATGGAGAAAAATCCTGGAATGTTTTCATCAAAAACCTTAATTTCTTTTCGACTGAAGAAAGAAAGACATAAACATCTTGGATGACATGGTGGTGTGTAAATTATCAGCAAAAGTTTATTTAAAAGTGAACTAATCCTTTAAAAACTAGCCTAGATCGCCATCTGCTGTTAAAAACTAAGCTCAGCATCGATTCAAGAGAGAATTGCGATGCATTCGGAAAATCTCAGAATCAATCCATGAATCAAAATGAATCAAGCCCTAATTATTATTATTATTATTATTATTATTTTATTAGAACTCACATAAATGTCTCTCCAAACTAAAAATGTACATCACATTGTTTTTTTTAAAGATAAAAGTATTTTTTTAAAGAATTATTATATTATTTTTAGTATTATACGTTACAGTCCAGACTGAAAATGTAAAATGTGGTTTTTTTTGTTCTGTCTAAATCAGTTTCAGTATTGCAGATCTTGATCAGTTTCCATGGCAGCACATATATATGCTTAGCATTCTTCTTTTTATTTATTTAATTTTTAAGCCTTTAAATTTATTTCTTTATGCGTTTGGAGCCATGTCGCTGTCCTTGCTGTGCTAAATTAGAAAGATGGAAAAAGGAGGGGAACTAATTGCAGACTGAATAAGACGAGACGCTGAGAACTATCACTTGTTCCAAATGCAGATGCAAAACAGTCATATAGTCACATAACCAATCATTTATGCTCAGGAAATACCATGACCACCTCACTCTTTTGTTGATGCTGCATTCACTGTTTTCTATTGCTGAATGATTCAATGTGAAAAGGTCTTGTGAAAAGTCTAAACCCAGTTATATCAATATTAAAGGCATTTTGTGAGAGTTTCATTGATTTTTACAGTATCTGCGATGCAAATGGAGTTTATCAGGTTAATTGTTTTGGACTTGCCAACATAAAGGGTTGCACAGCATTGTGCTTCTCACAAGGGCACCAGCAGCCGGCTTGCCGATATGAGAAGGAAAGGTTGAAGAGGCGGACAGGAAGGGTTGGCTTGCTAACTGGATTAGCTTTAAATGGCCTTGGTACCAAAAAGCCTCCCCATAACCCAGCCTAGAAGATCCTCATCTCTTTACGCAGGCAGAAGGGGCCAATCTCCTTACAAAAGCTTTTTTTACAAGCTCAGGAAAGCAAATGTTGCCCCAGCGTTCTCATGCTTTAAGCTGTCTCAGAGAAATACGTTCATTTGTATTCATATTTTAGTGCCTCTGTGCTTGACAAAATAGCACGGCGTGCCTCAGAAGGTAGGCATCAATCATTGAAGGTACATTAGGCACGTGTATTTACACGATGAACCTGTATATTAATATGCTGTCGTTTATTTGTTTGTTTGTTTTTCCCCAGCACCTTTTTTTTGAACTTCAGACCTGAAGGCAAAAGAACGCCCAGGTAGTCCGACTACCCTCGGCATGCTATTACAAATAGACTTACTCCTAAAGTTAATGATTTTTTAAAGACTTTACTCCCTTCATGTCTTAATTTAGACAATTTACAGCTCAGTATACAGCGGGGCAGCTAACAGGCTAACCCTGCTAATAAAGTCACTCTACAAATGTCCACACTCCTGGCTCGGAGGTTCAAGCCGCGTGAACGTAAATCAGTTAAAGCGATAAAAGGCTCCTTTCATTCTCGCCCACCCAAAAGCGTATCATTATGAAAGCAAAGTTAATCAACTAAATGAAAAAGCGAGATGGGACAAAGGTAACGCCCAGCCCTGGCTGAGAAGAGACCGTCTCCCAAGGACGTCTGCTCTTTGTGTTTTGTGTACGCACACACAGCTCTCAGACAAAAGAAACCCCGAAATGCACGTGCACAGCCCACAGAGCCACTCAAACCCTCCGTAAATGAAAGAAACCAGGTGATTGGACTCGTTTCTATCAGTTACTCTCATTAAAGACACAGAGGAGCCAGGATGTTTTGTGAAGGGGGAAAATGCCAGGCTGTCCCTGCTCTCTTTATCTGCATAGACAGCAATTTGTCAGAGAGAGAGAGGGAGAAAGCGGAATGTCACCTGCATGCAGATGAGAGGAGGCCGTAAGCGTGATCATTAATAAACAATAAAAACTAATAAAAGACCATCAGAATTGAGCCGTAGGGGTGCGGGGAGATGGAGTTGGAAATATTCGGCCGCTGATGACCTGCATTGTCCTAAATTGGATTAGCTGTACAGCGCTGATCGCGGGCTTGAAGTGGTTAAATGCGATTTTACAAGATTATAATTGAAAAGGAGTTAAATGTCAGATTAATAGAGGCTCCTGTTTGATGTCCTATTGGAAGATGATTAAGGAGGTGCTGGATTGTCCATTTTGTGACTTCAGCTAGGGAATGAAAATGCGGCAGAATACATTACGCAGGGTTTGGGGGGTGGGACGGGTGTGTGGTCGCTTTAAGGGCGATCCTCTTTGTTGTCTTTCTGATGGTTTGAGCCAGCGTGTTTCCTTGTGACCTTAAAAGGGTGTCTCTGACCCCTCCCTCTGCAGTCTGTTTCTATCAGCTGACCCTGCTGACTTCTGCTGACCCCTGGGCATCATTCTTGATCTCTGGGGGCACATTTATACACATACACATGTATCTGACTGCTGTATTTGTTTGATGTATTATTTAAATGTTGATCATTTAAGTCATTTCAGGGCTCAACAATAAGGATGGCCTGTTGGCCCTGGGTTAGTGTGACAGTTTCAGGCTGGTCGACAACACTGACGAAGAGCAATCACTTGTCCTTTCAGGCCAGTGCTGCGCTGCCACTGAAAATCATTTGTTGATCTTGCGCATCCATTTTTATGGCGCAAAATGTCAAATTCAGTTAATTTGTCACCAAGATACTGTTATCTGGCTAACATGACTTACAAAATTGTAAGATAGCAAAAATGTGTAAAAATGACAAATCAATAAGTAATATTTTGCATCTCATGTTATCATTATCCAAGAAGTTACATTATAGCTTGTATATATTTCTAGCTTTTTGCAAAACAAACAAACAAACAAACAAACAAACAACATTTCAACACTTTGGTTTTGTGGGGAAAAAAAGTTTACTTTTTTTTTTTTTTAAAGTTGTGAATTATTTTGTAGTTTTGTGAAGAAAAAAAATGTAACGGAACTTTAATATACTTTGCTATAATTGTGTATGTATACTACGATTCAAAAGGTTGGGGTTTTGATTTTTTTTATGTTATTAAAAAGAAGTCTCTTATGCTTAAGGCTACATTTATTTGATAAAAAATACAGTAAAAACAGTAATAGTGTGGAATATTATTACAATTTTTGAATATATTTATAAATTTAATTTATTCCTTTCAGCATCGTTACTCCAGTCTTCAGTGTCACATGATCCTTCAGAAATCATTCTAATATGATGATTAGCTGCTCAAGAAACATTTCTTATTATTATCAATGTTGAAAACAGCTGTGCTGCTTAATATTTTTTAATATTGGAATTGGAATATTAAAGAGTTAGTTCACCCAAAAATGAAAATTATCCCATAATTTACTCACCCTCAAGCCATCCTAGGCGTATATGACTTTCTTCCTTTAGTCAAACACAATCAGAGTTATATTAAAAATATTCTGGCTCTTCCAAGCTT
Source organism: Megalobrama amblycephala (assembly GCF_018812025.1). Taxonomy (NCBI): domain Eukaryota; kingdom Metazoa; phylum Chordata; class Actinopteri; order Cypriniformes; family Xenocyprididae; genus Megalobrama; species Megalobrama amblycephala. The sequence goes on along the minus strand of NC_063067.1, from coordinate 11,072,932 downwards.
TATAATGGGAGTGAATAGTAACTGTGATTTTGAAGCTCAAAAAAGCACACCCATTCATCATAAAAGTAATCCATAGGGGTGCAGGGGATTCTTCTTAAGCGAAGCAATGTGTTTTTGTAAGAAAAATATTTATATTTATAGCTCTATAAACTTGAATCACTGGCTTCCGTGCGAGAGTCGATTCCGACAGAAGAGTGAACTTTTACCCGACGCATGACCTGTTGATGAACCCGGAAGTGCAGAAGATAGAGCAAAACAAAACACCAGTCATGAATTACAACTGTCAAATGAGAATTTTTAAAGAGAAATGTCAGAGGAGCTTGAGTTTGTTGACCAGCCCTATTTGTTTGAATCGCAAGAGGCGTCTACATCTGCCGGAATTCGACTGTCTATGTGAACATCACTGCAAGCTAGTGATTACAGTTTATAAAGTTATAATTATGGGTATTTTTCTTACAAAACGCATCGCTTCGCTTCAGAAAGCCTTTATTAACCCCCTGGAGCTATATGGATTACTTTTATGATGGATGGATGTACTTTTTTGAGCTTCAAAATCACTCCCATTATAAAGCTTGGAAGAGTCAGGATATTTTTTATATAATTCCAATTGTGTTTGAATGAAAGAAGAAAGCCATATACACCTATAATGGGTTGAGGGTAAGTAAATCATGGGATAGTTTTACTTTTTGGGTGAATGGAATGTATGAATGGATTTTTGGGTGAATCCCTGGAATGGAAATGGAACCCATGATGATTCTTTTGAGGATTCTTAATTAATAGAATTTTTAATAGAAGTCATTTGAATAGAAATCATTTGTAATATTCTAAATGTCTTTATTAACACTTTTTTAATAATTTAATGCATGAATGCTGAATAAATTTGCTAATTTATTAAAAAAAAAACTTACCGTCCTCAAACTTTTGAATGAAAGTGCACATAAAAATAAAAACTAATCACACTTTTGTGCTTGAAGGCCAGTGAAAACATTGACAGGGCAATGTTAAAATCAGAACTAGCAGAAGAAGAACATCCTTATCAACATATCGATGTTCCTAAAACACATTTCTTGTTTACTTTTTAAGGTTAAAGTATGTCGTTTCTGTGCTATTTATTGTGAATTTATTTTATTGTGTCCAAACAGGTTACCCAATCACTTCTATCCCAAACAGATAGTCCTGTCCCAAACTCATGCCGCTGCTTGCACCATGTTACTCAAACATACAATCTGTTTGAGCCGCTATTGTGTTTTAGTAAGACAATATAGAAGTGGCTTGCTTTGTAGTCACCTTTGCACGTTAAACTGTATTTTAACAGTAAAAACTCCTTTACGGGAGCAGCAGGAAAGGAGAGAGCGGGAGAGTTTCTCCCATCAATGATGCACTGTCAAATTTGCATGTAAGCACTTTAACCAATCAGAGCTGGCACTGGGCTGGAGGTGGGAGGTATTGCGTGATTGGCAGCTCTGGGGGGGGGGTGTGTCTGTTTAAACAGAGGTCGTGCCGTGCGGCGGAGTGGCAGGGTTCCCCTTCAACAACAGGCATGAGCAGATGGGTCCTCACCCGCTGTCCCTGGGGGCGGCTTTTACTTTCGCCTGTCTAATAAATCATCCTCTTCCGTCCAGCACATTATGCACAGGTATTTCATTGCTTTACAAACCTGGCACAGTGTGTACGTTTGATTGAGCCAGTTTGAGATGTTTGTGTAGATAATGAACACATGTTCCTTGACTATAACTACCGAATGGAACGGCTCTTGAGATTATTTAGAGACATTCATTTGAGGATATGAGTTGTTATGTGATTAAAATGGGATGATGGCGGTGCTCCAGAGGTGGAAGGCATGGACATGATTCTATCAAACTGAACAGGTTTCTCAAATTGAGGAGCAATTTAATAAGTCAAGGTTAAGTATAATAGCCATCGTTACATAGTCATTATGTTTACAACAATACATTGTGTAATTTAAGATTTTAAGATCTTCTGAAGATTCTGAATAGATATAAGGTGTTCTCTCTGAAAAATTATTTCGACAAATGTGTATTTTTGAATTCACTTTAACATTAGAAATGTGCTTGAGAAATGTCATCCTAACACTCATGTTGAAAAAATGTTGCTGTCAAATGTGCCAAAAAACAGAATGGTATGATTTATTTGATTCATATATTTATACAGGCGTCCTCACCACCGGTTCAGTGCTGCTGTGAGTTTTATATATTGAATGGAGAAAACAGATTTATTCAGGAAAACAATCATTCATTTGAAGAAACTTGTTATGAAACAGGACAAATTGCTTGTCGATGAAACACATAGTTAATTTTTCAGAAATAAATTAACAGACTGGTATCATTTTGAGCTTGCTATTTTTGAGTTAAGTTTTTAATAATAATAATAATAGTACATTTCTCTAAGAATAAGCACTTTCTAACATGAATGATACTAAAATCATGCATTATTTTCTAGGAGAGATTTGCTGTTATGGTAGACTTTTGCCTGGGCGATGCTAAATCTAGCAACAAAAAAAACTTTTTCTTCTTCTTTTTTTTTTTTTTGCATTTTTTTTTTGCATTTTTACAATATAATACAACAACACTAATATTGTGAAATTCTATTACATTTTAAAGGGTTAGTTCACCCAAAAATTTAAATTATGTCATTAATGACTCACCCTCATGTCGTTCCAAACCCGTAAGACCTCCGTTCATCTTCGGAACACAGTTTAAGATATTTTAGATTTAGTCCGAGAGCTTTCTGTCCCTCCATTGAAAATGTATGTACGGTAGACTGTCCATGTCCATAAAGGTAATAAAAACATCATCAAAGTAGTCCATGTGACATCAGTGGGTTAGTTAGAAGTTTTTGAAGCATCTTATATAGATTTTGGTCCAAAAATAATAAAAAATGCGACTTTATTCAGCATTGTCTTCTCTTCCAGAATCCTTTCTATTGAATTGATTCCATTGAATTGATTCCACTGAATTGATTCCATTGAATCCTTTCATCTGTCAGCGTTGGTAATGCACTTTTACGTCGTTGTTTTTGGCGATTAGGACATCCGCGACATGCACACTTACGCACCATTTTAAAAAATATAGCAATACCAAAATACAAACAATGTAGAATAGCTTGAACACAGCGTGCGTCTCCCTCAGACTGTAAACGAAACTCTGGTGCACCAGATAACACGTCAGCAGCGTCTTACGTCAGCAGTGCGCTGCTGTTCACTGAACCCGAGTCGTGAACCCGGATGAACAACAGACCCGGAAGAGAAGACAATGCTGAATAAAGTCGTAGTTTTTGTTATTTTTGGACCAAAATGTATTTTAGATGCTTCAAAAACTTCTAACTAACCCACTGATGTCACATGGACTATTTTGATGATGTTTTTATTACCTTTATGGACATGGGCAGTATACTGCACACACATTTTCAATGGATGGAAAGAAAGCTCTCAGACTAAATCTAAAATATCTTAAACTGTGTTCCGAAGATGAACGGAAGTCTTACGGGTTTGGAACGACATGAGGGTGAGTCATTAATGACATAATTTTCATTTTTGGGTGAACTAACCCTTTAAAATAACTGTTTTCTATTTGAATATATTGTAAAATATAATTTATTCTTGTGTTGTCAAAGCTGAATTTTCAGCATCATTACTCCATCATTACTCCATCATTAGTCTTCAGTGTCACATGATCCTTTAGAAATCATTCTAATATATTGATGTGCTGTTAACAGTTGTGCTGCTTGATAATTTTTGTGGGAACTGTGATGCAGTTTTTCAGGATTCTTTGATGAATAGAACGTTCAGTTTTTGTAACAACATAAAAGTCTTTGCTGTTACTTATGTTTATTTAATGCATTTAATGCAATTTATTGCATCCTTGTTGAAAAAAAAACATTAATTCCTTTTAAAAACAAGTTTTACTGACCCCAAACATTTGAATGGTAGTATATTAATTTAAAAAGCTAGAGTTTAGGCCGTCTGTTCCATTAAATGAAAGTTCCACTGATGGTAGAAAATGTTCTTGATTTGAACAACTTTTCACAACCTTGCTTTTTACTTTTAATTCATAGTCATGTCCATGATAGGAATAGTATGAATATGTCTGCTTATAAAATATCAGTTTATTTGAGACGCATACCTTGGAAAATGTTTCACAAATTTTATTTTTCAATGCATGTTTGTCAGCAGATAAATCATGTATTTATGTAGCCTTATATACCGCAGTGCAAACCATTATTCACGCATGTGAATCAAATATTTTATGATACATATTCCTTTAATTACAAAATGATTCATGTTCATTGATTTGATTTTAAAAAGCGGATGCACAAATGCAAAAAAACTGAATGACTCGACTGAATCAGGTTTCAGGGAGGTCAGAATGTGAATTTTTCATCAATAAATCATGTTTTTCATCATGTTCATGCCTTCAGTAGAATAGATATACTGAAGCAGTACACTATACTCTCTTTTTCAGCACTTCTATGTATTCATGCTGTCTGGACTGTGCTTTGGGGCCCAGTCGTAATTTTGGTGGTCCCGGTGGACCACTGCGCCTGTGTGTGTGTATGAGTGATGCTGTCACTCAGCAGGGGGTGACTGCTCTCTCTGACAGCCGTCCTCATGGGCCTGTTTGCCTGCCAACATCACGGCCCAATCTGACTTTCACATCTATTCTAGTTTTGCACACATGCACAGACGTGGCGCCGATATGAGCAATCTCGCCTCAGCTGTCGGACTGACATCTCTTTGGCTCTCTCTCCGCAGGATGAGTGTTCAGTGAGTAGTGAGGAGTTTGATATGAGTGACCCCACATGGATATCAGCTGAACGTCACACCGCACTGTCTGACCTGAACCACCCCTCCAGCGCAGATAGGATGCACAGCCCGCAAAACACACACAAGGAAGAGGACGGTAAGAGTCACTGTATGCTCATCTGCTGCTTAATAAAGGGTTTGAACCCTCTGATTACTCTGGAGTCTCAAATGAAATGCATGTGCGCATGTCTTCAGCATAAAAAGTCATTTTCTTTATCAGTATTTTTCTCTTGTTTTGCAGTAATCATATCTAAACATTATTGAAGAAGGATACACAATTTTTGGGAAATATCAAAGAATATACCTTGGGAAAATGTATAAATAAAAGTAAGATTCATGATTCATAAATGCATACATTTTAGTCAGATCTAGTGAGGTTTTTCCATATAAAAAAAAAAAAAAACAGTGTGGAATAGTTAAAAATAGTTAAAATAGTTTATAGTTTAAAATAACTGTTTTCTATTTGAATATATTTAAAATCATAATTTATTTTTGTGTTGTCAAAGCTGAATTTTAAGCATCAATAAATCATTCTAATTAGGGATGCACCAATTTGAAAATTTTGGCTGATACCGATAACCGATAATTCTTTATATTTAAAAAGCCAATAAATGATAAATTGTCTGATAAATCTAAATCCAAATTTTTATAAAATTTTTGAGAGCCTGATTACAAAAACAAAGGTCTCAACATTAAAAGCCATGTCCAAAGCACACAATTATAATGTTTCCATTATAATTTTATGTAGCCTATATGACAGACATGTTGAACTTAACTAAATTTCCTTTTTGAAGTAATTCCAATCATATTTCAAGCAATTCAGAACCATCATGGCAAACAATGCCTATCTGTAGTGTCTCAGCTGAAGGAAATAAGCCATTATTTATCTGCTTTAATATATCGACCAAATTTACTTGTCGGGCCGATAATGATAGCATTAAAAATCAACTTATATCAGCTGATACTGATATGGTGGTCGACATATTGTGCATCCATAATTCTAATATTCTGATTTGATGTTGAAAACGGTTGCGCTGCTTAATATTTTTGTGGAAACATTTTTTTTTCAAAATTCTTTAATGAATGGACAGAACAGCACTTATTTGATATAACATCATTTTGATCAATTTAATGCATCCTTGCAGAATAAGTGTTAATTTCCTTAAAAAAAATCTTATTAATACTAATGGTAGTGTATATTAAAATATAAAATAGGAATGTAATTTCATAATATATTTTTTGAAAACAAGTTTTAAAATTTTATATATTTTTACTTCTGCTTATAGATTATTTAGATAAGGATGCTCAGATGTTTCTGAGAACAAGAAAAAAATACTGATATATGTTTTTGGCAGTGGTGATGTGAGATTGTGTATGCAAGTAGATGAAGCTCTTCTTTTACACACATGCTGTTTGAGAGCGCTGGAATGGCCAGAATGTGGCGAGAAGAGATGGAGGTATTGATTGTGATCAAGTGGCCTCCTCCCTGCTGCTTTCAAGGAAAGAGAGGGATCTGGACAAAGAGAAAAATTTATAGACGAATGGAGATAAGGAGAAAAAGAGGGATGGAAAGCGAGAGCTCTGAAGATATAGAGTGGTGTGGATGTGTCTTTGGATGGTTAAAGGACTAGTACAGCATGAAATTCATTCATCCGTCATCATTTACTCACACTAGTTTCAAAACTGTATACTCTTCCATGAAAAACAAAAGGAGATTTCCACGGTACTGTTCTGGGGTGCGTTTCCCAAAAGCATCGTTAGCCAACTAACATCGCAAGTTTCGTTTATACCAAATCGTTGAACTATGTTAGTGTTTCCTGAAACCATCGTTCAAACAAACATTCGCAAACTGCATTGCAACCTTGTGTGGTTGGAACGACAGCTCTTAAGCTGTGGTTAGAAGCATAGTTTCTTGTTTTTATGATATGTGGATTTACTAAATGGTTATCTTGAGCAAAATAAGCAAGCTGACGTTAAGTAAAATGTATATATTTTATTTCGAATATATACAAATGTCATTTACATATTTTAAAGTCAAGAGATTTTAAGCACCGTTTCTGAAGAGTGTGCATGTGCGTACGTGCTCTGGTATGTAAAAACGAGCCTATGATTGAATCTGGAAATAAAGCAAAATAACTGAGAAAAATGACAATTAGTCCTCAGATGCCATGTCCGTAATTTATAGCAAAATATCTAGCATTAATTCGAACTCAAACGGATTCATTTAAAGAAGTTATTAACGTTCACCAACGTGACTGAACGACAGGTTTGCGCCAATATGGTTTTGTGACTAGCTAGTTGATTTGTTCAACGATGCATCGTTCTATGGTAGTGGGAAATGCACCCCTGGTCTTTATGGAGCTTCATTATTGACTGAAAATACCTACATCTGCCAGATGTCCTTGGCACGTTCATGTCAAAGGTAGCGGTGTTAGTCTGATTTATGAACAGTGTCTTCTTTTGAATCACATCTTTTCAATGTATCAGTTGATTTGGTTCATAAAAACCATTGTAAATTGTACTGGTCCAGTTCTTGTGTTCTTGTGCTCACAGACTTGATCACTGGATTGAATAACAACTTAAAAATTTTCCTTGTTATCATATGACTTAAAAGGAAGCAAATTAAAGTAATTATTGTAAATAATTGTGACTCTTCTAAAGCATGAAAGCTTTAGTCCTAATTAAGCCTGAGTAAATGATGAATTTTTATTTTTGGGTGAGCTACTGAAAGAGTCAGGAGAAGTTTCTCCAGGTCTTTAAGGTCAGTGGTTTCTTGCTACATTTTCCAGCAGTTTCTCTGTCTGTGGGTGACATTAGCAACCCAGAAAGCTCTGCATTTAGATAATGATGGCGAAGCAGAGAGCATTTTTTTTTCTTCTCTCTACCTCTCTCTCTCCGTGTATGGTGAAAGTATATAGCTGTAATCTTTTTGTATTGAAGGCAATCTGAAATCTTCAATACAGAATGCTGAGCAAAATCACATACATACAGTTTTCTTTTTAGATGCTTCAGATAAACATATAGGCTGCATACAGACGTATACACACACCCACACAGACGCGAACACTCAGTAAAGAATATCAGCTACTGAATCACAAACTGAACCAGTGACTGTACACTCCCAGTATTCACCTTTTCTTGCTCCTTCAGCCATGACAAGTGATGACAAGTGTTCATTTTTTGGGTAAACTTTATGCAATTTTATTAATATAATACTGTGGGGGGTTTTTTTGGAATTGACCCTTTTCTCATTTCCGGGTTTCTCAGAAGCGAAAGTCGTCATAGTTGGGTGATCTTCTATAGTGGTGAATGGGAGATGACAGAAAAATGGATTTTTTGTCTTCCCGTTTGCTTCAATAGCAAAAGAAAAAATACATGATAGCGTTTTCATGACTTTCCAAAAGAGTGAAAAAATGTAGAGAGATTGATTACAGCAGTCAGAAGAGAGAATTATATGAAATTTGCAGTCTCTCTCTCAGCCGTTGTATTAGAAACACCTTCGCAGCAGTGTTAATTATTTTTTTTTAATTTACTTCCAAGGTGATATAACACAAAGTATAGCATTATAAATGCATTTTAAACATTTTAAAAAATGTTACTAGATTTGCGATGTTGTTAACTGTGTCATCACAGTTATCGTCTGAAAGGTGTTGTGACTTCCAGAGCGACTTATTGTAATTAATGTCAAGTGCAAAAAACACACATTTGAATTTGTGATAATATAATTAATTTTTTCCCCACTTTGATGTGTCTTTTTACATGGCGGTCAGAATGTGCGGCTCCTGAGCTGGAATGTAGACTTGATGGTATATGGCAATTACTAAATTGCTAAATCAGTTTTTGCACAGGAAACCTGTTATGAAACTCTAGAATACTGTATGGTTCCCTGCAGCAGCCTTGCCTTAAATTCTAAGGATCTCCATGGCTTTACCTACACCTTCCTGTAGCTCATGGAGGTGTAAGCATGAAGTTATAAAATGTATAACTTGAAATCTCTGTAAGTTGCTTTGGATAAAAGACATAGCTGTCGAGCAGGGGCAGTGCTGCTGTCCTCTAGAGTTTCTCTCATGGAGGCCAGGCGTGGGCAAAGTACTCTCTGAGGGCCATCGGCTGAGAAAGACCCCCCTCAACCCCTCCATCAGCAGGACTCTGACAAGAATGTATAGAGATGATGATGATGATGATGATGATGGTGGAGGAAGAGAGATGGAAAAAGAGATAAGAGAAAAAAGAGGGAGGTCAGGTAATCAAGACTGCTCTCTCTGACTGATTAGAGTTGCTCTTGAAAGTGAAATGTTCTGCCACAAAGAATAACCTTCATCACCTCAGGCTGATTTCAGATTGCCTGAACATGAGGAGACACAGGCAAATGTGATCCTATATACAGTATTTGCAGAAAGTTTCTTCTTTGAAGTAGTAGATGCCTCTTTCCCTTCCTTGTACCTGTTTGACCTCTTGTAAAAGTTAATCATTGTCTAAATGCATAATTACTCATGCTGTTAATCTCAACCCAGCTTGTCGGTCTTAACCTGTGGACTGAAAAAAATATTGTATAGTACTTTTGTTCTCTTGGATTGAAGTAACATGTTGATTGTAGTGGCTTCAAAAGGAGTTTTGCACATTTTCAAACCATTGCTGGTCTAGTCATTTAAACAGGAAAAGTGATATTTTTTGCATTTTCCATTTAGATGTTGGTCTTCACTAGTTTGTTTGGCTTTACTCATTATGTTCATAACCTGCAGGTGTAACTGCTTTCTGACTTGTGCACTGGTGTTTGTTTAGCATGTGGTTTGTGTGCGTGCAGTGTCGGTCTTGACGCTGTGGCTTCCACTGGCCGTGGCCTTGGTGCCTGGCCCTCCTCTCTGTGCAAAAGCCCGAGGCCAGGCAGGAAGAAGAGAGGAAGAGAAGAGAGTGGGGGGATGGTTCAATTGGACAATGCAAGCTGCATGATGGAGAAAATTTACTTAACACCTCAGTATGAGGGGCAAACACACGTAGTGCTAAAAATGTTGTTCAGTGCCTCAGATAATGAAACTCAGAGCAATGGAGCAATGTTCTGTGAACAGGTGCTGTCAAGGTCACGGTCTGCCCCAAAGCATCGTACTACCCCTGTACATCACTGCACCTCATGATTGGCCGGGGAAGGTTTATCAGAACCCTGCTGTGGTGTATAATGAAGCTGAGATGCATTATACCAGCACTTTACTACTGCGTTATAGCCCTGCAGCAATGAATTATTCCTTTACTAGCCTTTACTCGTATTTAATAAATGTGAACAAGTTATTCATATCCTTATCTGGCTAGTGCATTAAAAAGACATTATTAGTCAGAGCCATTTCCTCTTAGTTAGTGCATATGGTCCAGACATGGTCATATTTACTTTATACATTATTTTATATTATATTTGATTTGAGAATTGATGGGGGAAAATGCTTAATTCATGAAAATAGTGTTTATAATGCTTTTTAAAATAGGCTTCATTTTATTTTAGCAAAATGTCATTCATGTCATTTTTTTTCTTTAAGCTTCGTTGTATTCATGTTTGTTTTTATTTACTAAAAACTGTCAAAAATGAACATGAACAAAAATAAACATGAATAATCTCAACATTAATCCCTGTTTATGCCTTTTAATGCATGGTCAGGTCATAGTACACCTTTGCCTCTAGTGACAGGTGCCTTCGGATGCCATCAGAGGATCTGGTCATAAGCTGAAGCTTAGGAAAGCTAAAGCTTGAGTGATTCAGACCTGCTATTAGAGCTCAGATGGATTTGAATGACCTTTGTCATTACATGGGTGGATTTGTTTTAACCCTAGTGGCAAAGTAACCCAAAGGACAAATGCAACCGCAGCCCAGAGCCTGTGTCGTGTGTGTGTGTGTGTGTGTGTGGTAGGGAAAGTAGGCCATGTAAAATGACAGTGTGACTTTGACGGCTTTACCTCTGGAGGCTAGCGATACAGGTCAAGTGTAAAAATAAATAATTAGATAAAAGTGTGAAGCTCCGACTTTTGTTTAATGCTCAGCAAAAGGTGTGATTATCCTGGGGGCCATTAGACATGGATATCACAATATCTGCCCTTGCAGCCAACACTTAACCAGCACACAGAAGTCCATGCTGATGCAATGAGCTAAATTTTGAACTATTTCCATCATTTGACCAAGTAGCATTCAGAAATTTGGGGTCGATAAGTTTCTTATTCTCACAAAGGCTATGTTTATTTGATTAAAAATGCAGAAAAATATTGGGAAAATTTAATATGCTGAATTGGTTCTCAAGAGACCTTTCTTATTATCAGTCTTAAAAACAGCTGTGCTACTTTTTTTTGTGTGGAAACTATCATACTTTTTTCTCAGGATTATTTGATGAATAGAAAATTAAAAAGAAAAGCATTTTTTTTATTTTATTTTATAGTATTATGTGTTTACTGTCATTTTTAATAAATTTAATGCATCCTTGTGGAATAAAACTATTAATATCTTTAAAAAAAAAATCTTACTGACCCCAAACCTTTATACTTCATAGTGTAAAGGTGCGGAAAAAGTTAAGGTGTCCTTGTTATAAATTTTAGTACTGAGTAATATTAATTAAATTCATGTACTAACTATAGGGTTAGGGTTTGATTTCAGGGTTAGTTGCATGTAAATTATGCATAATTTATAGTTGTTACTACAGCAAGTACACGTAACGTGTAACAGTGACATTGTAAAATAAAGTGTTCAAAAATCTTGCGAATTCGCCACACTGACCAACAGAAAAGTGACTTTTTATGCTATTGGCAATGGACAATGGACCTGTTTTTGCATGTGAAATTTTGCTAATGTGACGCACTTTAAATATGCAAAAATATATTAAAAAAACAAACAAAACAAAAGTGTTTATTGCGGCTGGTAAAAATGGTTAGTTTTTAGTATTTATAATTAGCTGCATTTAAAAACAATAGAAATCTATGGAAGAAGTCTGTTCATATTTTGGTAGTTGAGTGTGTGTGTGTGTGTGTGTGTGTGTGTGTGTGTGTGTGTGTGTGTGTGTGTGTGTGTGTGTGTGTGTATACATGTACATGTGATGGTTCCTCTGGCTGCACCGGAATGCGTGTCAACATGCGTGTCAGATGCATGCTCTCATACATACAATACACACACACATCGGCGGATCTGTCAGTAATAAATGCTGTATCACCCTTCTGTTTTCCGCTTCTCTCCTGTACTAACCTCCCTTGATCATCGCAGCTCCTGTCACCTCCTCTCCTCATCTCTCTTCTTTTCACACCATTGCTCTCTGTTCATGGAATCCCTCTCTTCCCATCCTTCAGACAGCAGACGTCTCTGATCTGCTCTGAACTCTCTCAGCGTTTACAGACAAACAGCTTAGAGATGCCCAACAACAACATCAGCAGCAGCAGCAGCAGGTACAGTCATCAAAAGCAGAACAAGTTGAAAGTCTGAAGCCCCCCATCAGACTTGCCACTTACCCACTTTTAGTTCTTTGTGTTCGGTTGTTGCTGCGATTCAGACCCAAAAGTACAATTTGAAAAAAAGAAAAAAAAAAAAAAGCTGGTTGAGGGGGTGGAATTGCACTCGGGTTTGGACCAAGCAGACGAATCGAGTGTGAAAACAGCCTTATAGCACACTGTGTGACTCAGAGAAGCAGCAGGCTGAAACATGACAGTGAAAGCTTCACAAAAAAGTGTTATGGTCGTCTAGTTGCTTTGTGAGAGAAGACAGTGATTATGTGCATGTGGGACTGAATTTCCAAAGAGCTCTTTTCTGTAAAGTGCAACATGGCCAGTCACCCATTTTTTTTAGTGGCCTTGGTTTTGAAAGAATTTTTGCCATTCATTTCCTCAATAGGACTTTTAAAATGTACCTTAATAATATCTCCTTCAATAGAGATTTCTCTAGAACTGAAGAAATTGAAGAAAAAAAAAAACTAACAGTCTGTATATATATATATATATATATATATATATATATATATATATATATATATATATATATATATATATATATATATATATCAGTGTCAGTGGCTTCACTTATTGGTTGAACTCTCTTTGGTATTATAGATGGTTCTTCCACTAGAAACACTTCTTAAAGGAATAGTTCACCCAAAAATGAAAGTTATCTCATAACACAATCGGAGATATATTTAAAAATATCCTTAGTCCTCCAAGGTTTATAATGGTTGTGAAAGGAACCGTGTTTTAAAACAAACAGGAAAAAATGCATCCATCCATAATCAAAGTAATCCATATGGCTCCAGAGGGTTAATAAAGACCTTCTGAAGGCAAGTGATGCACTTTTGTAAGAAAAATATCCATATTTACAACGTTATAAATTATACTAAGGATATTAAACTAAGGATATTTTTAAATATATCTCTGATTGTGTTCGTCTGAAAGAAGATCTTATACTCCCAGGATTGCTTGAGGGTGAGTAAATCATGGGATAATTTTCATTTTTGGTTAAAACTATCCCTTTAAGAAAATTAAGTGCCATTGCTAAATGTCCTCAGAGTTACTGTATGTTAAAAGGTTTATATGTTATTAATAATGATTTTCTCTAAATGAATGGGATTTTTGTTTTTGGCTTGTCTTGATATCCTCCATGATTTTCCTATCAACATGGCTATCACATGCACTATATACATTCACACAATCATAGCATGACCTCCTGAAACTCTCAAGCAGCATTGTGTTTGCCAGTCGAGTTGACACGTTTGAATGACAGGCAGGAGAGGAGAGGGTTCATTAATGCTGTCAGGTCATTCTCTCTGGTTTCAGCAGGTCATGATTCTTATCTGATTCAACCGTCCAACCGGGCAGCTATAGACATATATCCCACCCTTACTGAAGAGTGCAGCTATTTCCAATAAACTAGCCTGTCAGTCTTCTGATGTACCATGTGTATAGATGACGTGAAGTCATTTGAAACAGACGGTCGTCCTCGTCTACTTCTGAGGATTGAAAAAAAGATGACTCTGTCTCCCCAACATGAGCCTACAAGGCAATAAAGACACTGTGTGGGAGAGACAGAGAGAGACCAAGGGCGATAATCACATGATCACCTAATGGAAATGTTATTAAAAATGCAAGGCCATTAACATATGACATTTCCCAGTGTGTGTTCTATTTGATTATGAGTATGTTTGCCGAGTTAATCTGGAGGACCCGGAGCGAGATAGCGAGGCACTGAGGGGAGAAATAGGGAAGGAGCTAGCCGATAAAATCTGAAGGCCTCTTCAGATGAATCATACAAAAGAAGGGAGCCTGAAGAACGGACCAGTGTTCTCCTCCCCCCTCTTTTACGCACATGATCAGGCATCCCCCCTCTTCCATAATGACTCCACGTGGAGGCAGCGGCTGATAAAAAGATAAAAAGATGGGAAGAGATGGGAAAAGAGGGAATATGAAAATGTCTTGAAGAGTCCTCCCTTTCTCTGTCAAGATAAATATATAGTCTTTTAAGAGTATAAAAGACCCTCTGGGTCTCCAGCTGGATAGACCCGGAGGGTCTTTCGGATAGCATATTACCGTACTACACCCCCTCCCCAATATTTGAAATTCTTGATCTGCTGCACTTCATTACATAGCACTCTGTATGTTGTTAGGATGACAAAAAGGTATAAAGTTCCATTTTTAGTCTGGTCTGCCTCAGTGGTCTGACAGCGCTCGTCAATGTCAAAATGATTGAGATGGCCAATCAAATCAAAATAGGTAGGGTTTACTGTTCTCAGAAGCAGTGCATGAATTCCAGCACTTTTTTCCCCAAATATGGCCATTTTGAATTGAAAATATGCATTTACGTGATTCATGTAGTTTGTGCAAATTAATGCAAATATTATTTGTTAAAAATGATAAAATAAATATTATTTATTAAAAGTTAAAAATGATCATTTCCCAACTAGAGTTAGACCTACAATTTCTTTCATTGTTCTGTTTCTATGCTTTATAAAAAATCGGTCCCCCCAATGGTCCAGACATGGTTACGGCCTTGATACAACAAGGCATATTGTGTAGAATACTACTATATCCCACAATGCAATTTGACATTCCAAATCCACTGTGACAAATGAATAGGTAAGCCAAAGTTATTGCTTAACAACTGACCAATATGCTACCTTTTTTACAAAATAGTTTGTATGCGACAAGCAAATATGAAAGATTGCTTTTGAAATCTGCTATAGAATAAACAAAATTCAGAGATGTCAAGAGACGGTGCTCTTAAATGGTTAACTTTTGCCATAGTCCATTGCTATTCCTTTAAGTTGGTACTATATAATGATTTAGATCTTCAGTAGGTGTAAACATATCCAATAATGGTCAATAAATATTTTAAATAATCAGCCAAAACTGATTAAAAAAATAATATGGCCGACCTATTATACACTTCTACAAATGAACTCATTTGTTATTTTTTTTGATTGCACTGCAAAAATACACGTTTTTTTTATTTATTTTTTATTTGTTTATATTATTTCATTTATTATTTTTTATTTATTCTAATGTTTTTTAAATAGGATAAATTGGATAGTAGGATTAAGAAAATTTAAATAATGAAAAATCTGATAAATTAAAAACAACCATTATTTTCCAAGGTGATAAATGGACTTGCTGAAGTAAATGTTATGAAATCATGTGACAGAAACACCTATGGTTTTACAGTAGCGTTTTACACACTATAGTATAGTAGGCAATATAGCATACTGAGGTGTTTGCAGTAGGCAGTGTGCAAGCAGTTCATTCTTTGCCATTGTGTGTAGTCTGTGTGTGTGTGTTGGGGTGCTCTATACTGAAGACCTAATTTTCTGTGAGAGAAGACGCTTTCCACTGAGTCAAGGCCAGAGGTTGCTTAATTATTAACTGCCACCCCTCAACGCCACCCTCAAATAACAAGGGTTTGAATTAATTATTACACATAGGTTTGTGCCCATGACCGACGGCTAACAATGTGTTTTGTTTGCTGGAATGACAGCCTGCTGTGATTTTAGCACATGTGCATGTTCGTTATCTCTGGGCAATTAGATTGTAGACTCCTAATCATATGGTTGCTTTATTTTAATGAGGTGGGCATGTGTGTGCTGCGGACTCCTGGATATAATCAGGGACGATGAGGTGGCGTGCTTCCCCACGTACAAAACGCACGCCCCGACGCCTGTTCCAGCACGCTTAGCGTTTCAAGCCTCAGTGTGAGGGCTGTGAAAGAGTGTTTGTGTAAGCACCCTCTCGCAGGGGCCGTGCACCTCTCCCTGATTGTTTTATGGGGAGTGGGTAGGGTACATTTCAGAGAAACCGTGTAAAGGTTGCTCCATAAATCTCCAAAATGCCCCTGAAATTTGGACCCGGTGCTATCAGCTCCTTCTGCTTTTACTGGAGGGTGAATAAAACACCCTATTGGATGAAGGAGATAAGATAAACTATTATAAAAGGGGCACTCCATTGTGCCTGTTTGCTCTTCTAAATTTAAAGCAGGTGTGTTCGTGGCACCCTGTGACCTTGGTTCGATTGGCACTCTACAGAGAAAGAGTGACAAACATGGGTGTTGCCTCAGGAAAGATTGAGTAATGTAACCCTTCACTTAACACTCTGAGGTCTGAGGTATCGCCGGCGATACCACCGCGTTTTTTTTCTTACCAGTGTGAAAGAGACTCAAAATACTCCGTCAATGTTGCACATACAATTAAGAGTTATACACCATTTTAATCTGTTGAATATCTTCTTTCATTTGTGTACACTCAGAGCAAAAACTAAATGTTGTGCTTTTTGTAAAATAAAGAAAACTAACATGATGCGTGATCTCTCTCTGAACGAAGTCCAATCTGATAGTTCTCAGAAAATGAACTGTAACTTAGTGAATACTAATGCCAAAAAATTAAACTTATGTCTAAAGAAACGTTGAAATGTCAGGTTTTAAATCGTGCAAGTCAAATCGAAAACAAACATTTTCTGTTTATGTAATCTGTATGAAAAGAGAACCATGTCAGAAGTCAGTGATTCAGCTCATTATCCGCTAATGCGGCCACGCCCACGGAGCCAGCACTATTCAGACGCAAATTCAGAAGCAAATTCAGAAGCAATACATACATACATTGTCTCAATCGTGTATTTATTATCTTGAAAAGTGTTTATCTGGATGTTAAAGCCATGGTTAGCGAGCTCTAGAAGACATGCAGTTAGTTCCTGGTTCTTCTTCTTCTTTATATGGATTTGTGGCCTAAAGGTGCACAGAGCGCCCTCCGGCTGCAAGTATGAATTGAAAACACAGTATCCAGCACTCATAGTGATGATATATAGAATAAATATTGAATAAATATTACTCCTGTCCTCTGTATAGAAATTTGACATAAACATATAAGAATCCATCAATATTTCTCCAAATGTGCATGCTTTTAAGCTAAAAGCCTATATGAAATGCCATAGAGGTAACATAATTGTTCAGACACTTTGCATCACAGAAATACATTATATTTTAAAGAATATAATAGAATACCATTATTTTAAATTGAGCTGAGACATGATTACAGAGGGTTTTTTCACACCCTACCTGACTGAAAGGCCTTATTAATATGCAAGTCATTTCAGGTCATTATTATGTGATTCTTTTGTCTTCTCAGTTGTAAATGGCCCATTATTCATGATGATTCACGCCTCCACGAATACTGTGTTTCTTGACAAAAAGTGACTTACAAAAACTAAATCAATATATTGTTTTATATGAAGGAGTAGGCAGCATAATTTTTACATAATTCTGAAGCAAAAACTCTAGTCTACAACCTCCAATACCCAGAAGTCTTATGAACACAGATTTAATATACTTTTTTTGGCCTTATTTCAGTGACTTAAGTTTTTTGTTTTTCAATAACCACGCATAAACGTTATTCCTTCAAAAACACAAACATGTACATACATGTTCCTCACATATTATGGTAGCCTAGTTTGTGTTGAATACAGTGTAATGACACTTGTGTCATTAATATGTTTATGAACAAATGAAAAAAGCACAAATGTCAGGGCATGTCAAAACTTCTCCAGGCCCCAAATCAGCCTCAGACTCCAGAGGGTTAAAGGAACAGTCTACCCAAAAATGAATAATATGTCAAAATTAACTCACCATCATGTTCCAAACCTGTATGACTTTCTTTCTACCACACCGAACACCGAAGAATAAATATTGTAAAATGTCCAGAGTGAAGAATTTGAAGAATTCACAATGTTTTATTACAATAGTGTTCTCTCTGTAATGTTATGTATTTGACAGTCCCAATCATAGTTATTAATGTTGTGCTTTGCTGTTTGAGCTGAAGCTAAAGATGATCACTGAAAAGCTAAACTGAAACTAGTAGCTCTTTACTACCGCTTTAATTAACTTAACCAAAGCATATATACAGATTTGCAGAAAAGGCTGCAAATGCACAAGCGAACTTGACTCTGCTCATCATGAAGATGTAACTCCATTGTGGATGTGCTTTTCCTGTAACAACGCGCTGAAACAAGGGTGCTCAAATAATTCACAACATTCTTTCACAGAAGTGTTCTCATTATAATTTTATGTAGCCTATATGACAGACTTGCGCTGGTTTTCAAAGTGATTCCAATCATATTTCAAGCAATTCAAAACCATCATGGCGAACAGTACGCATCTGAACTTTCTCAGCTGGAGGAAATAATCAATTTTACAATCAATACAATTTAACTTAAGAAAACAAATGTCCAGAAGACCAGATGAAAGGATTTATCAAGAAATTCAACAGAGTAAAATAATTTCATATTATTTAATAAACCGTTTTAAGTGGTGTTTCCTGACAATGTCTTTTTCATGACAAAAAAAAAAAGTCAAGGGACATGTTTGTCACCATCTTTTGAGAATGACCTAGAGCCATTCACCTTTATGGAATGAGCAATGGAAAATCTATAAATTATATTTTGTGTTCCACGGAAGAAATAAATGATGACAGAATTATCATTTTGGGCTGAACTATTGCTTTAATATGTGGTGCGCCACCAGCACCAAGTAGCAGGCCATAGCAGACCATATAGCAGGCTGTATTAAGAGGAGAATCAGCTTTAGAAAGCAGCACCAAGCGTCGACCTTTGGCACATTTTCTGTGTTAATATTGGTGTGATGTATCTCTAGAGGGGGTTCCATAAGAAAGTTGTGAAAGGGACAGATGTGAGATTGAGGGATAGAGGAGAGTCGGTATAACACAGGATCACCCAATGACCCAGCTGTTGGTCACAAACAGATGTGAGTTTAGCACAGATGTTAAAAGGGCTGTTAGACGTAAGCCCCAACACACCCACCCACCCACCAACCTAACCAGGCCAGAGGATCAGCCATCGGGTCTGTACATTATACTCGCCCTCTCTGTATCTCTCTTTCACTGCTACTGAAAACCCTCTTATTAATGTTAATGAGGCCTGCGCCCAGGCTTTTACACTTTTAACCCTCATCCGGTTCAATCAGTAATCTCATGGATGCTTAGCAAGTGCAAGAGAAGTTTTTTTTCTACACAAACAAGACTCTTATATTGTACAGAATGTGTAAAATTACACTTTTTTTTTAATGGACTCATCAGGAGGCTGTCTGAAGAGTTGGTCGACTTGGACAGAACTGTGTAGGTAGGCATGTATAATATGCATTTACATTGTCCAATGTGGTGAATTTATTACACAAGCAGTGCTTGTGTACCTACGTTGATTTAAAAGGTGAATTTAGTAGAGATGCACAGTATATCGATACCACTTCGGTTATCAGACAGTATTAGTGGGTCTTTTTCTCTATCAATCAATATTGTATGTACACTACAATATTGTAAATGTTCATATCCTTTATTTTTACATGTATATTACAGTAATCTAATTTTCACATAATCTTTAAAAATGCTTATAATTTAATCACTGTTACATGTAATCTTCAGCAAATTATTATATGATGTTCTGATGCCTAAATTCACTTGTATCATTTAAAATGAATGATTGTTGTTTTTAGTGATGTATTTTTAATTTAATTTGAAAAAATGGTAGTACTGGCCAGAACTTTAAAGTCCCCCTGAAATCAAAATTTAAGTTTTTTTAACTTTTAGTATTAATATGTTAGTCTTAAGGTTTTGAATAAGCTGGTGTGTTCCAAAACTATGACATAATTCACATTTAGGAGATATAAGCATTCAAAACTTAGTCTCTCACTTCTGCTAAAATGGATCACAGATTTTCATGACATCACCGCGCACAGATTCTCATCAGATCTTCTGTCCAATCAATTGCTCTCTAGAATCTGAAGTCCCGCCCCTCCTACACTATCAACAGACGCTGAAGCCTCGGCTGAAATCAGTCATTTGCTCACACATTTACTAGTTTCTATATGGTGAATGGCACATAGTGCACTATATAGAGGATAGGGAACGATTCAGACAATGTAAATATGCTTTCCATTGATGCAAATGAAGTCCGTTTTCGCGTTAGTGTCACGTGAACCGCCACAGAGCAAGCAGTCTGCTCCGGTCCAGAGACACTAGAGCACAGAGTGGATCATATGCGCGAGTCGGCTCAGACAACAAAACGTATTGGACCCATTTGAATTCTGCACAGAAAGCTGTATTTTAAAGGGCTTGTTCACCCAAAAATGTCATTTATTACTCACCCTCATGTCGTAAGACCTTCGTAAGACCATCTTCGTAACACAAATTAAGATATTTTTGATGAAATCCGATGGCTCTGTGAGGCCTCTATTGCCAGCTAGATAATTTACACTTTACACTCAGTGCCCAGAAAGGTACTAAAAACATATTTAAAACAGTGCATGTGAGTACATTGGTTCTACCTTAATATTATAAAGCGAAGAGAATACTTTTTGTGGGCCAAAAAAACAAAATAACGACATTTCAATGATGTAATGATGGCCGATTTCAAAACACTGCTTCGAAGCTCTAACATTCATTTGTTTCGAATCAGTGGTTCGGATCGCGTGTCAAACTGAAATGCTGAATTACGTGACTTTGGTGCTCCGAACCACCGATTGGCTATTTAAAAAAAAGGGGCAGGGCTGTTTGATATGTCCCATCCTGTCTTCCTGTTTCAGTTGAAATTACGTCAACACATTGAATAATGCTGCGCGTTCCAAGACACTTCAGTGCACCTTTAATATCTGCGCATCCTTAGAATTTCCTGGAGATTTTAAGGGTAGTGAACATTAAAGCAAAGCATGCTGACATGCTAAAAAGTTGCTTCTCAAAATAAGAAATGTAGATAAACTAATCAACCTCACTACAACCTTGGATACAGTGTGTGAATCCGTTTACCTGCCCACCGTGTGTGGAATCTTTGGTCTGCAACATCAGCGTCAGTGTTTGAAGTCAACTACTGATAATGATATTAGAGGACACATACAAAGACTAATGCTGGTGAAATCCTCTTTCAGATCACCATCCGATGTAATGCCTCATCATGTATCTGTTGTAACAGCAACCCTATTAGTCATACAGGATTAAACTGTAGTCTGTAGGTAAACTTACACCGCGTATGCTGTTCGTTGATACTCTTCAGTCAATAGCAGTCATCAGGATCCCTTCCTCTTTTCCAGAGAACTTCCTGTTTTTTTCCACAAGATGTGCTGCATAAGTACTGATATCTTAGACCTTTCTCCCTCAGCGCTTGCACATCAGTGCAAGTGGGTTTGTATGTAATTCTGCCCCCTACCCACTGAGATGATTGGACATTGTTTTGTGCTGAAGGGAAATTAGATCAGATAATGCTTGCCCACAATTTTGCTTCTGACCCACAGCTGATGCACACACACATGTACATGAATGAAGTCTGAAACGATTGCAACAGGATATGTAGATTTCATCCAATCAATTTTATATAGAATATAAGCAACCAATTAAAATTTCTATTATTAAATAAATTAATGATTCCACTTTAGTTTAGCTTTCAAGTGAGGACCTCCAGATATACCTGATAAACCATCACAGTCATGCCGCTTCCACAACGTTTCATTTGTAACAATTTGTGATGTTTCCTGCCCCGAGCATAGAAGAAAAAAACACTTGACTCCACAAATGTCTCCACTGATCTTGGATGATCAAAGCTAATGTAGAGAGAGATGTACAGTACCTACCTGTATTAAAGCTGCTATACTAGAATAATTAACTACTTTGAAGCTATATCATGAAAATCCTTAATGATAAAAGATGGCAATTACAATAGCAAGTCTTTGGATGTCTCTTCTATCAATTGCCACGCAGGGATTGTCCTCTTAAACCGACAGTGGGGGCTTAGCCTCAGAAACTAAATGGTCTAATGATATTAGCAGTAATTATAAGACTGCTACTAAATTTACCCAAAGCTGAATGGAGCGGGGTTGCTCTTCCTAAACTGCAATGAACTGCAATGTGATTTTGTGCTATTGTGTGGGGGAGGGGCCTTTTTTTTGACATTTTTAATAAAACATCATCTCACCTAAATATTCGTGCAGTGCATTTTTGTTTTTACAATGGGGCAATTGTTGCACGATAGCTTACTGTGGCGACCAGGGCGGGCGAGAGCCGTGAGGGAACGGCGCGAGGCCGGTGGCGCGAGTGTTAATGAGCTTCACCTGGGAGGCGCACCGGCCTTGAGTCCCTCACGGAGGAGCTCCGGGAGCATAAAAGGAGGAGCGACTACAGTGAAGGACGAGAGAGGACCAGGCCTGGACTTTACGTTATGTTTTATTATGTTTGTGTGGCCGGCAGACGTCCGCGAGGGTCTGCCGGCATTACTTTCGTTTTGTTTGTTTATTTTGAGATTAAAGTTTTGTTCAATGTTCGCCGGTTCCCGCCTCCTTCTTCCCATATCTACTAACCTCGTTACACTTACACACAGCACAAGCCTGATTTCAAACTTTTTTTGATTTGAATTGACAAGAAAAGACAAAGTAGACAGTCAGTAATAAAATAAGAACAAATAAACAATCTACAAGCAGTAGCACAATTAAATAGAATAAAGATACAAATAAAATAAAAATAAAAATTATTTTCAGGTAGGTCGAACAGGGTTAGAATAAATACATTTAATATAGAATCAAATGTAAAGTAATACTGGATAGTCTTCCCTGAATAAATTAAATACAGATTAATTACAATTGAGGTTACAGAAGTTAGTTATTCAAGAGCAGCGAGTGTCATTAATGTTAATCAAAAAACAAAGAAAGAAATCAGAGACAGCAACAGGATTATTAGGCTGCTGTCACTTTAAGACCGAAAGCACAGATCCGCTACTGTTAGTGTTACACATGCAGTTACACAACTGTTTACGATCCTTTCGTCAAGACGGTAATTTTGTACATGGGTCATTGACGAATAATGTTTTTAAAAGTGTAAAAAAACTAATATAGATATAATTAATTTTGAAGTTTTATTAAGTGTTAACAATGAGATTGTGGTTTTTATAATCAATTAACACTGCTTTTGTCTTTTTTTACAAGATCAAGATCAAGATCAAAAAAGTCAAAATTTCGGTTTTACCGAATTTCACTTTTGGTTATACCGAATGACTTGTCTGGCTATCACCAGACCAAGCTCAATTTAAAATTGAACATTGGTCTGGGGAGTCTCTATGTATTTTCTACTGCACAAGAGGCGTGATCAACGAGCATTATTCACGCAATTGGATAGTTTGTTTGCTAAACTAAAGAAGTCATTCAGCATCGTCGAGAGGTTAAAAGGATTGACGGTCGAGCTTGCCGTCGCTTCTCTATTGTCATCATGTTATACCCGCCAATAGCGAGCAAGGTGGATAAAGCCAGTCTGTGATTGGTTCCCGCAAAAGTGTAACAGAAGCAGTAGAAATGAATGTACGGGTTTCCAGACTGAGTTGCTGGGCGAAATCAAATCGCCAGCAGATCAGGCTGGGTTTAGCCAGTCTACCGAATGACGATATTTTCAAACAATGCTAACAGGCTGATATCTAGCTAGCTAGCTAGCAAAAGGACAATCAAACATTTTATATTTAGTACAACTTTTTAAAATATTACAACATTTTCCATGTTTTATAGCGGTTGTACCGAATGACCAGATATTTCGGGACATGCGTATGAGAAAGTGAAAATAGTTATAGTAGAGAGTTAGTTACTTTGCTTAACCATGTGGTCCTTTGCAGGTGTCACATGATCCTGAACGCATGACTTGATCCAAAATGGTCGCTTTATATTGGTTACTCCGAGTGACATCAATGAAATTCATTTTTCTGGACATTCTTTCTCATAACAAAGCAACGACTTCTACACATAATTTAAATTTTGCACTATGTTGATATACGATGTTATAAAATCATGCCAGAACAAAAAAATATATACATTTATTACATTTTAAGATATTTTAATCACAAATGAAGTGGCTGTATTGGCCTTTGGACGGTTAAACCGAATGACCTTTTGACACTTCAAAATCTTTAAAATACCTTTATATGTAGCAAAATATAATTAAAACCTTTTGGATTCAATAAAAGTGATCTAGTTGTACTACCTTACATAATTTTGATGTCATATCTTTGTTTTTTATTATTATTATTAAGACTTTTTGACAAAAAAATGACCCGTCACGTCATTTACTCACATACATTTGTGTGTATTTGACCATCATGCACAATTTGGTACTTGCAAGCTGTTTGTGAGGCAGTCTCAAGTGCTAAGTGGTTTAAACACTGGCAAGACTTATAAAGAAAAGCATGTTATAAACTTTAGTGATGATGCGACACTGCCTCGATTGTGCGTCGCCAGCGTGAGATCGGTTTATAAGATCAGCCTTTATAGAAACTGCTAATCAAACTTCACAAAGTGATTATTGGCTGATAGCGATCATTAGTCGATCAATCGGAGCTCCCCTACTGTGATAATTATAATTACTATTCAAACTAAAAAAAAAATGTTATAGCAGAGTTTTTTGTTATAATCTGTACTAGCACATTTAAAAAAACTCCCACATAAAACACATAACTCCCCACAGCCTGTATCCAAATGTCATGTTTTTGGGGTGAACAGTTGACTGCACTGTGCAGCGCCGTGTGAAGATACAAAGCCGTCCAATAAAAACACAAGGTCTCTGTAAACAGCAGCTCTCTGTTTATTGCCCTGTAGACTTTTCTGTCCCTGACAATGTGAGGCCATTTTCATTTTCACCTTCACTGTTCCCCTCCCTTTCTGCCCTCTGTCCTTATCCTCCACAGTTTATCTCCCGTGCAGCCTTGAGGAGGAGGCCATTTGGAACCTAGAGTCACTGTGTGTGTGTTTCAGGGTTATGACTTGGTTCAATCCTCATCAGCACAGATATCATTCTTAATACAAGTACAAACTACCATCAAAGTATACTTTATACCTTTATAAACTATTATACCTGTAACTCAAAGCTAAACTGTAAACCCAAATAAGTTGGCAAAACTCAAAAAAAATAAATAAATAAATTGCGGTAATCAGTTAAATCAAAATTTTTAAGTTAAGGAATTCAAAGTTTAATTAAGTAGAACTGCCAGATTTTTATTTTGTAGTCATACATTTTAATTGCTCTCAACTTGAATTTGAGTAAGCTAATTAATACACTTTAACTACATTTAACTTAAAATTATCATGTAATCTCAACTTAAATATTTTATTTGTGGAAACTTATACTTATAAGCTATAACTAGCTAACTGAATAAAATAAAAAAACGTAACAGAAACTCTTCTAAATTAGCGTAACTAAACTCTAAACTCTAATCTCCCAGTTAACATTAATATTTCACAAGAAACATCACATAACACTTAATTTTAGTATTTACTGTCCCTTTTCGAGTGCCATGGCAAAGCATGCTGGGAAATAGAAATCTTAGCTCATTTTCAGTTAAATTTAAGTTCATCTAAATTAAAACAAATGAGTTTATAAAACAAATCAATGAAAGAGTTTAGATTACTTAAATTGTGTCAGTTATATGAACTCAAAGAAAAGAAAGTTCTAAATACTCATAAAAGTTCATTTACCTGAACTAATTTTCTTAATTTAGGTTTGCCCTACTCAAACCAATTAATTATTTTGAGCATTAGGGTTTATGAGTTTATACCTACTGTATGTGCTGTAATCAGACATTGAAGGGGTCTCCTGGCAGTCTATCAATATGGTGTTTTCATAAGTCAGTTCTTACACATTGCTTTCCATTCTATTTGCCAATAAAGTGTTTTTTTTTTTTTTTGGTATAAATTCAAAGTAAAAAAAGTAGCAAGTAAAGAAAAAACATGCAAACGAAAGTATGGACCCATCATGGCAGCATGTTGTAGACATTCAACAAACTTGTGAATTGTTTAGATAGATAGTTGTAGTAGTTAGTATAGTTTAAATAGATAATTTGTATCCCAGTTGCACAGTCAAATCCAAATAAAGGGCTGCTGCTTGAGTTCACTTCTGTCCACCCCGCAGCACCCCTCCTCCTCGTCCTCTCCTCCCCCATCACCATCCCTGTGATGCGACACTGCCCCATCAGCACGTCTACCCAACGGCGGTGCCAATACCACACACACACAAAGCACAGCATACTGTCTCAACCAGGACTCTGACCAGCTCGCCTTTTTTTCCATCAAAGAGGTGCAGCTCAATGCTTGTGTGTGTGTGTGTGTGTGTGTGTGTGTGTGTGTGTGTGTGTGTGTGTGTGTGTGTGTGTGCGCATGTCTATGAAAACATTATGTTCTCATTCTATTCACTTTTGCACTTGTAATTCTATTCGAATTTCGGTGTATTCCCATAAAATCCCACCTGTTCCACCTGCAGTCAGCCTAATATGTAAATCCACAGCATGGTAATTTCCTGACGACTGAATCAGCCGTGTCTGGGCTCAAATTAAAGATGCATATGGAATGTCCTTTAGAAATGCATTTGGAGACGCAACCGTCTGCATTATTCTACCCACTCACCGCGGCAAGTCAGACTGGGGCGTTCTCAGCCGACAGGCAGCAGTCTGGAGGGAGGGAGGCACAGCATATGGGGGTGTGGAGGACTGTTTGTACGCCAAACAAAGAAAATGAGAAACTGTTGTCCACAATGGCACACAGGCTCCAACCTGACTGAAAGACAAAGACTGAGAGGAGGTGTGTATGTGTGTCTTAAGACTTGACTATGAAAATGAGACCTTGGTTTGGGCGATGTTGTCTAGCACTGCCTCGGGCTGGAGCAAGATAGCATTACAGACAGAGAACAAAGGTTGCAAACACTGCGTTATTCTCCTGAGTACACCAAACTTGCCTCGGTTTACCTTTTGCTGCCTGTTTTGTGTAAGTAGGTTGTCGATAAGCTGCAGCACCTGTGTGAATGTAAATGAGACTGTTCTCTAATAGAATCCAGAGGCCTTGACTGGCTGTCACAGGTCATAAAGACTTCATAATGACTGCTGGATTGCGGCGGGCTGCAGTAAAGGTGCTATCAGTGTGCTGTTGCTAATGGGCCACATGGACCTAAAATAACCGCTTTGTGCTGTTCCCACATCACTTCTGTTCTGACTCTCAATCACACGCTGAATAGTAAAACATCATCTCTGTATGTGTGCCCCTCCCCACACACACACTGGGAATATTCACTTTACAGCACTGCTATATTTGTTCTTTCTTTCTGCATTTCTTTCTGAATTTCATTCTGAATTTCTTTCTTTTTCTGCATTTCTTTCTTGCTGCTATTCTTTGTTTTTCAATTTCTTTATTTTTCTGCATTTCTTTCATGGTTTCTGTGTGAATTTCTTTTTTTCTGCATTTTTTTCAGATTTTTTTTTTTTTTTAATTTCTGAATTTTTGCATTTCTTTCTAATTTTTTTTAATTGTTTCTTGTCTAATTGTTTCTTTTATTTTTCGGCATTTCTGCGTTTTTTTTCTGAATTTCATTTTGAATTTCTTTCTTTCTTTCTTTCTTTCTTTCTTGCTACATTTCTTTATTTCTTTCTGAATTTATTTCTTTTTCCTCATTTCTTTCAGGATTTCTTTCTGCATTCCTGCATTTTTCTTTGTTTTTTACTTTTTTTTTTATTTTCATTTTTGCATTTCTTTCAAATTTTTTTTCCTTTCAGCATTCTTCTGCATTTTTATTCTGGATTTCATTCTGAATCTCTTTCTTTCTTTCTGCCTTTCTTTCTTGCTGCATGTCTTTCATTATTTCTTTCTGAACTTTTTCTGCATTTCTTTCTGAATTTATTTCAGCATTTCTTTATAATGGTATTTATTTTTTTATTTCTTCTATATTTCTATCTTATTTTTGCATTTATTTCTGCATTTTTGCATTTTTCTTGCTTTTTAATTTTTTTCCCTAAATTCATTTCTTTCTGAATTTTTGCATTTCTTTCTATTTTTTCTTTCTTTCAGCATTTCTTTATTTTTCTGCATTTCGTCCTTTTTTCTGAATTTCTTTTTTCCCTGTATTTCTACATTTGCTTCTTTTTTTTTTCTACAGTTTTTTCTTTCTGCATTTCTTAAGCATAAATGATATGAATGTAATTGATAGTGTTGAGGTTAGGTGTGCGATCACTTTTCTAAACAATTAAACTTGCACTGCGGACAATAAAATATAAATATTCACATACATTTATGGTTAAATGGTAGAACTGAGACATTTGGCCAGCCATAAGAACGAGAAGATTATAGAGACTTGGGTGTGCACTATATTCTCTTGGCCAAGTAAAGGTGCAGTTACACTGCTCATTTCGTTCCATTGACTTCCATTCAAACGTATGCGAATGTGTCAGACAGGAAACGCAAGCTTGTGTGAAAAAATTTCACATTTCGCTGCGTTCCAAAGTTCAAGTTTGGTGAACTCTGACCTGCGAATTCGCATCACGTGAAGAGGTGCGACCAGTATAAGATCGATTCGTCACGGCATGACCTCTTGGCTGAATTAAAAGAATTCTATTTTTGCAGTAAAGTCGAGTATGTTTTGTATTTTTTACATTTTGAATGTATTACTTTGTTATATGTTGAATTCATGTTTATAAAAAAGACGCCGTAGACCGTGACGTCATATCACGATCATTACAGCATGACCGCGGCTTAAGCAACCACCCAAATTATCTTCAGAAAATTTAAAAGTCTTCATTTTCCATTTGTAAAAATATACTCATGCTTTAAGACAGTCGTGATTGTTATCAAAAGAGATGAACAATACCGTCTTTTATGCAGTGGGGATTTGGGGCATAATTTTTTTCACCTCCATGCTTCTGCAGACAGCATTTCTGCCGCACACACACATAGACGCACTCTTCCCATCCTCCTCGGATGCAATCCATTAAAATGAAAGAGGCTGTTAGTCATTAAGAAAAAGGGAGAGGAGAAGAGGCTTTGTGTCATATGGGTCCAAATAAAAGGCTGCTACCTCTGTCTGACTGAGCCTCCTCCTCCTGCGCTCTTTATTTCTTCTCCTCCCCCCCCCATTACCATCTCTGGGATGCGGCACTGACCCATCAACATCCGGCACGGGCTCTAAACAAGAACTCAGGACAGCCTGCCTTGCTTTGGACTCTCCTTCAGCGGTATGCAGCTCATTGTGGCACTTCAAAAGATGTTGTGCATGTCTGTGCATGTAACATTTGTTGTGAGAAAAGTTGAAATTATTTGTCAAGTACATGATTGCAGTAATTAGGATTCCACAGGAAGCTTGTTGATGTCACGGCCGGGACTTCAGCAGACACGCACTGTTCATTCCCAGCGCTGCGGGCTACAGTAAGAACGAGCGAGCATGCTTGCGGGGCGGATGGAGTGGGTGACACAGGGTGAGAGAAAAGGTGGAACGTGCCACTCCCACTCCTACGTATTCGCCTGCTTAATCGCTTCTTAGACTTGCAAAGACGAAAAGAGCCACAGGCTGCGTCTGCACTCTCATGTGACCTCAGAGTTATGTGGGCTGCTCTGACTGCATCTCATCCACTGCTACTGGCGAACACACACAGTTGTGTGAATTTTAACAGGTTAGGCTGGTGAGTGTGCATGCGGGGACTTATTTCTGACATGACATTTAATGAGTGTGCAAAGTAGTTGCTGAGGTATCTAAAGAGCTTCTACCAAGTGTTCGTTTGGTCTCATTATGGCTGTTATGATTATAAAATTTTGTCTAATGATTATTTGTCATACAGATAATTGCACTTAAAGAGCTGTTTGCCTTTTTTGTTCATGTCATAAAGTATAAACTTAATAAAACATTTATTCACAAAGAAGTATTCACGTTGAACATTGAACAGATGTGGCACTGGTGTAGAATGACATGAATAATACGGTGTTAGTATGTTATATTGTTATATATTATATAATTATGGTTAAAATGTACCTTTTTTCATTTTCATTTGTAACATGAATTGGAGTTTAAAGTGCACAGGATACGTGGTTCTTTCAGATGATCGCAATCAGATCAAATAATCGTCTCAGAAATTTTAAGTGCATCTCGTAAGAGCTCAGGAAGAAGAACGAGAAGAGAACAGAGGTGCAGAAACAGGAAGGGAGAGCAGAGAGGGTTTCTTTATGGCTCTCAGTATGTCGTCTGTTGGCATGTGGGAGGCTGTGTTGGGAGGGGAGCTCTCACCCTTTCAAGGCCATAGAAAGAGATGGAGGGAGGGGAGTTAGAGTACTATAATACACTTCAGCAGCTCACCATGCCTACTCTACCCTAGGAGAGGATGTGGGGATGGGGCAGGAGAAAAAGAGGGTTGTAGGTCATGTGGCATGATTTGGAAGGAGGGAAGAGGGGAACAGAGGAGAGAGATAATGAGAGATGAGTCAGAAGATGAGCGATCAGAGTAACTAGAAAGGAGAGGGCAGCGTTTAGCTCTGAAAGATCTGGTGATTTGCGTTTGTGTGTGTGCGCTTAATGTCCTGGATCTCTTCTGACACAGTTGAAACTAAGATTAGGGGTGTGTCTGAAAAATGTACAGCGAGTGTGGTTGTCTTTAAGTACACAGTCGATGAAATCATCATACACTGCCGTTCAAAGGTTTGGGGTCAGTAAATTTTTTTCAGAGTGAACTGACTCGCCCAGAAAAAGCACCCGAGTCACGAAAGTTGTGAGAAATCAAAATGAACAAAAGCACGACACGAAATGCAATCTATTTACTTTCTTCTCTGAGGTTAATATATCTCTTGTGTTCGCCGTGACAAGAAGTTATCGTGTTCAACTTTCATTCTGTCGCACTTTACTAGGGTGATTTTCCTGAACGAGTCGGGGTGAACTGTGGTGTTAATAGAGTCTCACGAACTCGCAGTTGTGCACAGAAGACCAACGGCCAAGGTCAGGGTTTTCATTAAATAATACATTAAATTTCGGTTGTTTTTCACCAAGCCAGAACACTTGGAATATACAACATGTCACATGGGATCATTCTGCGACACTTTTGTGTCTATTTTAAAAAGCTTGATGCTGGTCGCTATTCACTGCCATTATATGAACGAGCGTGAGTGAGACATTTTTTAAAATATTCTCCTTTTGTATTCTGAAAAAGAAAGAACGATATACTGCATTATAACAACAGCAGGGTGAGTAAATGATGACTTACTGTATTTTTCATTTTAGGATGAACTATCCCTGTAAGTTGTACAACTGTTTTCAACATTGATAATAATAAGAAATGTTTCTTGAGCAGCAAATCAGCATATTAGAATGATTTATGAAGGATCATGTGACACTGAAGACTGGAGTAATGATGTTGAAAGTTCAGCTTTGACATCACAGGCATAATTACATTTAAAAATATATTAAAATAGAAAACTCTTATTTAAATTGTAATAATATTTCACAAAATTACTCTTTTTTTCGATCCAAAAATGCAGCCTTGGTGATCGTAAGCAACTTTCAAAAACATTTTAAAAACAGTATTGTTGTATTGATGGTTGCCTACCATTTGTGGTTGGAACAGCACATTTGTCAATATAGTACTAGCTCATGTGTGTGTGTGTCTGTGAGAGAGAGTGATCCTGCAGTGCTTAATGAGACAGAGAGGTTGAATATTAAACATGATGAAAATTCTAATGGGGAACAGCCGCAGAGTGTGAGTGACCCAGATTAAGATCACCTTTCTGCTAAATCTTTTATGAGGAACAAAAATGGGAGCAAATTTAATTTACAGTAGAGACAGACGAAGGATAACCGGAGATGCTGCTTTGGAGGACATGGTTGGAGGATGATGACCAATGAAATAGTTTTGTTGAGATGTTTTGTTGTTTCTGAAGTATTAGCAGTGCTTAATTGATGATTTAATTTGTGAATTATGTCGGAACAAGCCTTAGTGAAATATCCCACAGGTTTTAGGGTATCACGGACCACAAGTGTAGAAGAATACACTTGACAAACATGATAAACTAAAAATCAAAATCAATACAGTAGCTGTCTACACGGCAATAAAAAATTCTCTTCTCTGTGAATCTAAAAACAAACAGTCAAGACAGACTTAAATTTACATCAACTCAATCAGCTTGTTTGTGTGCAAAATAAATACATAAATATTAGTGTTGTAATTTTACAGTAAAATCTATTTTTAATACTTTTTATTTTACAGTGAAATAGTATTATTACAGTAGTATATTTCTTATTTTGTTTATTATTTAATTAATATAATAATATAATAATAATAATAATGAAATTGCCAAACAAACTCAAAACAGCTCCATAATAAATGTAATTTTTAATTAGAAAAACTAGGCTCTTCAAGACTTCATAAAGAGTGCTGGATGAGTTGGATATTTACAGTCCTTTGTAGAAAACAAAATTTGCAGATGTCTTCTATCTTTTGTCGGTGATGAAGCAGCTCTTTACTGCATGTGCAACTTGTGAATGACTCTGTACTACAGTTTAAAAAAATTATATTCATATATCCATAACAGTATCAAAAAAGAATATGGGGACACTTTGGTGGCCATGTTGCAAATTATTGATTTAATAACATTTCATTTTTCAGTACACATGTACAGCATGTCCAATAAAATGGCTGCCAGATCAATTCCAGCCATGGTTATAAAGCTGTGGGATATGTTTTGAGTTGGCAGGATTGATGGCATGGTGTGAGGATTGACTCACATTATCTTCATGTAGCTGGATTAACACGGCCTGTAGTAATCCTGGGATTACGTAGTAAAGTGAGATATCATGGTAAGACCACTCATGTCTTTAGCCTACTGATGAAATAGAAGCAAATCGTGTCTCGCGGTAGGAACCACTTGTTCTCAATCTAACATCTCGGCACAGCTGGATCTGTCTTGCTTGTGCAGTCATACCTCCAAAAACAGTCATACAGATTTTTTCACATCTGTTTCAAATCTCAGGTGATAATTGCAAACCTTTCTAACCAACCATCTCCTCTGAAGGTCTAAGTCTACATGGCATGGACTCTTGATCCTCTAGAGTGCTGGTCCAGTAGGTTGTCTCCTCCATTTTTCCAGGCAGTGTGGTCCACTAAGTGGGTCAGTTCTCCAAAACACTGCAAGCACAAGCACTACCACATAATGATGGGAATCTTTAGGCACCTCATGATTCAATCTGGTTCCGATTCTGGCAGTCATTATCCAATTGACCATTCGCAAAGACGTGCCCACTTTAGTTACTGTTGCTATGTCCGACAAGCCATGCCTCTCTCACGCCACACATCACACAGTGCAGAGCAAAGGGGACACTGACAGCTTGTTGACAGACAAGACAGAGCAGGTTACTTTTGATATGAAACAAAGTCTCAAATTTCAAATTTTGGCATTTTTAAAGAAATTTAAACAATAAATACCACTTTGTGGATCTTAAATGTGTCACATACACACCATTTTTCAAGTTCAAGTCCACCGACATTAATCTACCACCTCCCCTGACTGCTTTGTTGGCCATAACAGCGGATTCGGCATTACGATTGGTTAGATCGCCCGTCAATCAAACTCCCGGCGAAGGGTCAATTCCAAAACGATTCTTGATTTAAAGCTGCAGTCTTAGACTTTTTTTAGTTAAAAATCATCCAAAGTCAATTTTCGAGCAAGTACATAACCAGCCGGTGTTCAAAACTATCTCCTTACCTTAGCCTGATTCACAACGGTAAGCTTGTAATAATGTTTTCTTATTCGAGTGGTACCAGTAGGTTTCTGCCGGAAATTCGAGCATGCCGCCTTTTGTATTTGCATCATTGCGTCACGTCTGTTTACATAAAGGAGTCCCAGCTAGTAGGCTATATCGTATTTGAGGATGGCGGATCATTTATAGCCTTTTCTCACAGCAATTGCAATAATTAAACTTATCATTTTGATGGCGGATTGTATTGTTTGACAAATTAACGTTAGAGATTAGACAATGCTGATGTTGTTAACATTAACAATTTGAGAACAAAGTATAACCATAAATAAAATATGAGCTAAGCGATCATTAGACTTAATCACCATTGGTAGCACAATTTATTGTAATCCTTTATTTATTTATTTATTTTTTTACGGTTGGTCAGAAGAAAAGTGAAAAGTGAAAAAAGAAAGAAAAAAAAATCTTATTTTGGTCATACTTCCAAGACTACAATCTGTGATTCTGAAGTACAGTATCCACATCCACATTCATCCGCACTGAGGAGCCGTGGCGATGCACAACCCATGTAAAGATGATAATTCCGCAAATAACTGCAATTGCAGATTTCAAACAGAGATGGCGACAAAGAGGCAAAACTTACAGACTGTAGCTTTAAATTATTTAAAATGGTTTAACTACTTTAAATATTTAGTTTACACCATTTTTATTTATTTTATTATAAACACTTTTTTAAATAAGGGCAAAATAATTTTACTTGCTCCAATTTAAGTAATTTTCTAAATATAGCTTAAAAACAAGCAAATGGTCAATAATAAAGAAGAATAAAGAAAGATGCTTCAAGCAATAAACAAAGTTTAAGTATCTGAAAGTTTATAGACAAGTGCAAATATTTTTCTTTTTATCCAATCATTATCATACTGTTTGATTGTTAATGATTACATTACAGACTGCGTGTTTTGTGTATCTGATAATGCATTCCAAACTGCATAAATTATGTCTTTAAAGAGCATTTTGATCTGAAAACACTGAAATACAAGGGGGAGACAATATCAAACAAAAGCCTTGGTTTCTCACAGCACATAAGCTATTCAGCACAATGTAGCCTGTGTTTGCCCTTGTAATTTGCTTCGACCTTTCCTAACTTAATGCAATATTAGATACTTGTTTGAGGGTTTTGTGTGCATGTGTAATTGGCAGCAAGAATAATGCTGCTGTCTCTAGCACAAGTGCCAGCACGCTTATGCAGTAAAAACTAAGCTCAGTATCGATTTTGAAGTTTTCAGAATTGTTGAAAAGAGAATTGAAAAGCATTGATGAATCGATTTTTTTTTTTTTTCTTCTTCTTCTTCTCCCAACCCTTTATCCACAGGTGGAAATTGTTCTCCTCTCTGACAAATGTTTTAACAGGGAGCATCAGGCTTTTATTATGTTATTTTACTTCATATTGATTAATTTCCAACAAGTCTCTTACCTATGCTCTGTGTCAAGGTCCACGTCTGCCACCTGTTCTGATTGAGTTGAACTTATTCAAGACTTTCCAACTCCCTCAAACACGTGGGTTTACTCAAGATTATGCAGCTCTCAGACCCATGTAGCCTTCATTAACACAAAAAGCAAGCGTACTCTCCAGTTGCTGACAGATCAAGGCCATTATTACAGCTCAAGAACTGCCAGACTCCTGCTCACGCCAAGATAAAGCTGCTCGCTTGTTTTTAATGCTGCCGTAGATTCAGCCTTACATGAACTGCTCATGGACCGCCTCATGCATATTGCACACAAAAAATGACATTTGAGGTGCTCCGGTTTTATCGTTCAGCTAGGAAACAAGGTTTGTTCACAAGTGGCCAACACACATTTTTAGTTGTTAAATTTTCCAATCTTTAAAAAGTAACAATTAACAGTTTTGTTTGAGGACATCGACACTGTTAAGATCGCCTCATTGGTTACTCAGACAAGCTTTACAGACAGTCACATATTAGAATGAACTGGAGATTTTTTAAACAGTGGATTTTTTAGCATGATTTGCTGTCAAAGTGGTAAAAAGGGGCAAAAAAGACTTCATAAGGTACAAATTTGTTCAAAAATTTGTGGTCTCTTGTGCTCACCAAGGCCGCATTTATTTGATCATATTATTACAATTTAAAATGTCGGTTTTCTGTTTTAATCTATTTTAAAATGTAATTCCTGTGATGGCAAAGCTGGATTTTCAGTGTCATTACTCCAGTCTGCAGCATCACCTTCAGAAATCATTCTAATGTATTTTCATTCTAAAATATAGATCTTTTGTATCATTATCAATGTCTTTACTGTCACTTAATGACCCCAAGCTTTTGAACGGTAGTGTACGTTTGACAATTGTTAAGATATCTATCTGTGTAAAACTAACACTTCTATAATGAAGAAAAGTTTAGTTTGTCTTAGTTTTTGTTTCTCATTTGCTGTCTTACATGTAAAACGTATGATGTTAAGGTGCTTGTAAATGACAATGGAGTGAACAGCACAGTAAAATGAATGTTACAGCCATCTTAAGATTCTAATGGACCCTTACAGTCCTCCAGAGAGAAAGAAAACAAGAAAATGCGAGAATATGAAAGAGGATAGATAGAGAGGGAGATCTCTGAATAGACTGCTGAGTCACACACTTAAGAAGCACAAACCACAGGAAACCTGACCCTCACACATTCGCAATCAACCTTCATCACTAATATGCCAGTCTGTGTCTTAGGATGCAGGATTCGCAGTTGATTCGGCATTGTTCGCTAAAGAGAAGATGACTGAATTTATGATTATCAGTGGCTGATCTACAGTAGAAATGTCTCTCAGTGGGCTCTCGGCCATCTCTCTCTCTCCGTAATCCTCTCTGCTGGAACGTAAAGAGGGGAGGGGTTAATATGTTTTGACAGAGGCATGTGACTGCCCACCCTAAATGAGGACTCGCTGCCCGCGGCCACACTCCCACTCCATCCCTCTGTGTAATTAAATTTTAAATTTTTGCAAGCTACAAAACAGCGTACAGTCAGAGCTGACCCCTTACCACACATTTAAAGAGACATACTCTTGCAGTACCATCTGTTTGGAGACAGTCAGGGTCAGGTGTAGGATTCCAGTAAACTGCTGTTTAGCAACAGATACATTCTGTCATGCCTGACAAAACTGAGCAGAACTGAATTACAAGATAAAACTGAACAGACCAAAGATATATTCACATTCTTGCTGTCAATTATAGTGTGGTTTTGTTAGCATATACATATATTACATATTTACATAATTTAATGATATAATTATATAAATCACACACACACACACACACACACACACACACACACACACACATATATATGGAGAGTTCAGATGCAAAAGCCATTAAACGCTACCTCCGTCAAAAATTAATGAGATAATGATATTGAGCGATTGCTCTCAGCACATAGCATACGTTCATCAAGCACTTTCGCTTAAAATCCACTAAATCCCACCATCAGCCCATTCAGAAATACCGGTTTGTTGGCAGAAACAACTAAACCCCACTTCCCTTTGTCATCAAAAGTCTCTAAGTCCACAGAAGAACCAATTGGAAGATGCAAATCAAATCATATGATTTCAAGATGAATGACGGTGTGCGTATGAGCCGGCTTTCAATTGCCAAGCTGCTGGTTTTTATCATGTTTTGTCCATCGTTACATTGGCAATGACAGGATTTCACGAGTAGCCATTAAACACAACAGTAGCTGCTGTTAAACTGACGGACGTTTTACTATGTCTTGTTGTCCAAAGAGCTGGACTTAGAGGTTTTGCAAAAAAAAAGCACACATGGACTTAGCTGGTTTGCAGCAAAAGAAAATAAGGCATTTCAATAACTGACTAATAATCTTTTCATTGTCATTAAAGTGAAATTACTGAACCTAAACAGGAGCCTGGTAAAAAAAAAAAAAAAACGCTCATTTAAAACAAAACATGTTAGATGGACTTTTTGCATCTGAATATGAATATATATATACACACACACACACAGCCCCTACCCCTCCAAACCATACTCTGTCTCTCTATGTCCATCTCATCCTTTTTTTCTCACTCAGTTTTGGCTTTTCTCTTCCTTCCCCACACCAGTGTCAATATTGCCTGTTACTGCTGGTCTTTGTCCATGACCACACTTGTGCAATAATTCAGTCAGCCTTTCTTTCTCTCTCCCCTGCTCTCCCAGTATTCCTCCTTTCTCCCTAAAGACCCACCGCAGGAGGAAGATGGTTCCTTTAACACTGCAAATCTTCCTCGTACCCTCCCCCCACCCTTCCGCCAACACCCTCTCTTTCTCTCAGAGTGGTGCATTGCTAAATACCCCCATCTCTTACCTTCCTTACCCTCAGCTTGCTGCGTAACCCTTCCCACTTGTCTCTCATGCCCTCATACCGTCTGCTCTCTCTCTATCCATTTTTTCCTCTTAATTCTGGCC
Source organism: Megalobrama amblycephala (assembly GCF_018812025.1). NCBI lineage: Eukaryota > Metazoa > Chordata > Actinopteri > Cypriniformes > Xenocyprididae > Megalobrama > Megalobrama amblycephala. Next base: position 11,034,666 of record NC_063067.1, on the reverse strand, counting down.
CAATGCCAGGACGTGCACCTACATTCAGAGATGAACGAAAGGTGCGGATGGTCCGCAGGTCTCCTATTGTGTCAGCTCAACTTGAGTTGGTGAACGTGCTTGTGTATATTTGTAGGTTAAGAGCGTCGGTGTGTTAATATGTATAGGGCTTCCTACCAAAAGCTATTTCAGAACAAATTCCCCCCACGTTTAGTATTGGAAATCATTGCTTGTTTTGAGTAGCACTACAGACTTGCAAATGAGCATGTGAGTGACGAGAGAGAGCAAGTATAGAGGTTAGCAGCACCTTATTCTCTCACCACACTCCTTCTGTCTCTGGGATACAATATACATTTGCAATGAAGTGTGACTGTGTGTGTGTGTGTGTGTGAAGCTACTCAACCTGTTGTCTCCCTATGTCTAAAGTATAGGAACACTTGAACATTGCAGATCTGCAAAGAATTATGGGTAATTACCTGGGTTGTAGGAATGATCTGAAAAGTTGGGGGCACATTATAAAACCTTATCAGCCTGGCTCATGAATATTAATTAGGTGATATAACGTCCAGTTAGTAATCGCAACAGATTTGTTGAAAAGCAGATAAGTGAGCACTAACCATATTGGCCAACTGCATGTTTGCTGATGTAACCGCTTGTCGGAATTAAATGAAAATAAAATTCTAAATGTATGTTATTGTGAATGATTGTATGTGTTATGTTTGACCTAATAATTAATCTAAATGTCATTACTCGATTTTCCATTGAAATGACAGACTTCTCCCTGGTGACGTATAATGGACTTTTCCAATCATTTTGTCCTCTTAAACTCTTATGCCCTTTCTCCCAATTGACTGCAAGCTTGCATTTAGATCTGCCTCCATCCAGTCAACAACCAGTAAATAGAACCAAGCCCCAAGACTTTTTTCTTTTTCGATAATCCATTATGCCCGGAGGTACATCATAATACCCAAGAAAATCTCTGTCACTACTTTTTGTCACTATTTTGTCGTGACTTTAAAGTTGCCATTTTGTTGCCAGTGCAACAAGTTGCCACTGCTCAGTGCAATAGCTTCACATACTGCTAACATGGTACATCATGTTTACTTATCCTAAACCTACACAATTAACTTAAAGGGTTAGTTCCCCCCAAAAATGAAATTTATGTCAGTCTCCAACACTGTTGACATAGTGAGTGAATAAAGTTGTTATTTTTGTTGCGTTTTTGTGCGCAAAAAGTATTCTTGTTGCTTCATAACATTAAAGGTGCCCGCGAATGAAAAATTTAATTTATCTTGGCATAGTTAAAAAGAGTTCAGTACATGGAAATGACATACAGTGAGTTTCAAACTCCATTGTTTCCTCCTTCTTATATAAATCTCATTTGTTTAAAAGACCTCCGGAAAACAGGCGAATCTCAACATAACACCGACTGTTACGTAACAGTCGGGGTGCACGCCCCCAATATTTGCATATGCCAGCCCACGTTTCCAACATTATAAAAGGCATTAGACAAGGGCAGCCAGTATTAACGTCTGGATGTGCACAACCAAATCATCAGACTAGGTAAGCAAGCAAGAACAACAGCGAAAAATGGCAGATGGAGCAATAATAACTGACATGATCCATGATAACATGATATTTTTAGTGATATTTGTAAACTGTCTTTCTAAATGTTTCGTTAGCATGTTGCTAATGTACTGTTAAATGTGGTTAAAGTTACCATCGGTTATTACTGTATTCACGGAGACAAGAGAGCCGTCGCTATTTTCATTTTTAAACACTTGCAGTCTGTATAATGCATAAACACAACTTCATTCTTTATAAATCTCTCCAACAGTGTAGCATTAGCCGTTAGCCACGGAGCACTATCAAACTCATTCAAAATCAGAAGTAAACAATATAACAGTATACAATACTCACATAATCCGCCGCATGCATGAAGAACACTTTGTAAAGATCCATTTTGAGGGTTATATTAGCTGTGTAAACTTTAAGGCACTGTTTAAGGCAAGCGCGAGCTCTGTGGGCGGAGAGCACGGGATTTAAAGGGGCCGCAGCATAAAATCTGCGCGTTTATAATGATGCCCCAAAATAGGCAGTTAAAAAAATTAATAAAAAGAAATCTATGGGGTATTTTGAGCTGAAACTTCACAGACACATTCAGGGGACACCTTAGGCTTATATTACATCTTTTAAAAACATAATCTAGGGCACCTTTAAGAACCACTGCAGTCCAGGGCGGAGCCAGGGGGTGGCCAGGGGTGGCCGTGGCCACCCTTGGCCTAAGCTTGGCCACCCCTTTGACCACCCCGCTCACAATTGCTGTTTCTGTCTACTTTTTTTGTTGACAAGAATTGCGTTTATTTAAACGCAGAACCGTCTCTTTAAGACCACAAAAAACGGGAGACTTTTCAGACGCGCACCCCAACTTCGCCTCAGCGCCAGGCGCAAGTCAAACGCGCGCGATACAGGTGCCGAACGAGCTTCAGCAGAACAACAGTGAACGGCGAACATTATATATAGCTATAATAGCTTACGTAAATGTTTCTCAGCTGGTGGGTTGCAAGACCGTGAACTTTTCAATCACGCGCAAATATGGCGCGCTGTATATTACTCACTATAAATGCAACGTCGTATAGTTCTGTCGTCTATTAAGTCATGAAATAACCAAAAAGGGCCATTAAAGCTGCGTTAAAACTGCATGCATGTAGGCCTATATATGCGTCACATGTCTCTGGACTAAAATATTCTGCAATGTGAGATCACAAAATAAGGCACAAGGCTTATATGTAATTTTTACTGCATAAATAAATGTGAGAACTGTGCATTTGTACTAGAAGATGCTAATATGCGTTAATTTATAAAGTACAAATAAAAATGTATTACATTTAAATGCATAATTAATTTTACATTCTGGCATTTATGTGCTGTTGACTTCCATATCAGCAAATGGGAATTCAAAAGAGAACATAGGCTTTTTTTTTTTTTTCTTTGTAGGCCTACTGAGTTTAATTTTAAGTATGAAAGAACTGTTGCAATTATTTATTTTGACAATATAGAAAGTTAAACATTTAGTGTTTACTTTTTTGGTTACTTTTTGATACAGACAAACTCAGAATTGTTGAAGAGTTCATTGATTATACATAAAATTCAATGAAGGTTGAATAATCTTTGAAGTACAGTATGTCGTTATCTGTCTCATCCATGGAGATGCAACAATGAAGAACAAGCTATTGGGGGTTCTGAGAGCCAGAAGTGACTGAACAAGTTGAAATTTAGTTATAGTATGAGCCCCTTTATTCATATGCCTGCAAGTGAGGAATGATTAAAAAAAAGAAGAAAAAAAGGGTCAAATTCACTCAGCATTCCATTATCTCAGTTACAATTAAGTAGGCTAAAAACGAACTGTATTCAGTTGTGTTGTAGGCACAGTCCAGTAGCTACATTATAATCAGACTAATTTTTATGTTTAAATAATGAAGATTTCTGTGCCACCCCAGACTGGTTACTGGCCCCTGCCTGGCCACCCCTATGAAAAAATCCTGGCTCCGCCACTGCTGCAGTCATCTGTCTTTACTAACTTTCTTGCCCTTGAAAGGTGAAATGACTTATGCGTGGTTCAGAAACCTCTCGGATTTCATCAAAAATATCTTAATTTGTGTTCCGAAGATGAACAAAGGTCTTACGGCCGGTTTGGGACGACATGAGGGTGAGTAATTAATGACAGAAATTTCCTTTTTGGGTGAACGAACCCTTTAACCTACATGTAATCATAGAAATCATTACATCTCCTGGGGTCCTATGCCAACTAGATTCAATGGGTTGACCAAAAAGTTCATGATACTGGCAACATTTTTATTTTTATTTTCACACAACAACAAAAATAATAATGATTATTGACCAAAAAGTGAGGGCACATGACATTTTCCTACAGATGAGTCCAAAATCACACTCATAACTATACATTAAATAGCAAATATACTCTGACTGTGTGATGTCTTGCAGCAGTTTCACATTCAGGAAATTTGTCGCATTGCGTCTGGTTAGGACACCGTGTTTGGGTCTTTTAATTTCAAGTTCTGCGTCAAACTTCTTCATTTCCAGTGTCATGATTATAACAGCCGTTGACACCATTGCAGTTTTAGTGTTGCCCGCCAGCCCATGCATGCCGCAAAGAACAGACTGACATCCACATGTAGCTTTGGACGACTGACAACAGAACAGACAAACAGTGGGTTGATTCTGGCACAAAACACTGTCTGTTGTTCTGCATGTGTGTGTGTGTCACTTTATGACTACTATTAGCAAGGCTACAGAGGTATACTGTACTGAGCTGAACAAGGGAGAAATGGTTCTTCACTGCATGTAATTTTGTCATTCCTTCAATCTCATGATAGACCCTCCTCTCCCCCCTCCGCCGTACTTTCCTCCATCCCCCTCTCACTCCATCTCCTCTGCTGTCGCCCATACTACGCTAAATGCTCTATTTGTTTCTGCCCTCAGCACAGTCATAACTATTCAGAGCAGAAAAAGGCTGCACGTGCACGAGAAACATACCCTGACACATTTCGGTTAGCTTTCTCTTTCTCCTCCACACCTCCATATCTCGCTCATCCTGTCTCTCGCTCTCACAGTACCAATATGGCACTCAAGAAAGATGGAAAGAGGGGAAACAAGCTGTGACAGAGAGAAAGTCCCTGCCTTGGGCACTCTCTGTCTTTATTTCTCTTATTCAATCTCTCCTTCTCTCTATCTTTGTCCCTTCCCCCTTCCCTCTCTTTTTCCTAGGGAATTAGGTGAAAGGCCGATGGAAAGGCCGGGCCATGCTTTCACAGGACTGTCTACTCACATCCTATTACCAGCTGAACTGCTGCCCAGATTCAGCATCTCAGCTGACCGCAGCTCTACTGTACCTGTAGCCTGACCTCCTCTCATTTATAATGCGGCTCAGGCCGGCTGCTCAGACCACAGGGTTTTTCTGTAGCGCTTGCGACGTGTAAAAGCTCGAAGATATTGAAGTCATGATGAAATGGAAGTAGCGGCAGATCCTTTCTTCTGAAATTGTGATGTAATCGATTAGCGAAAAAGAATAAATGCTGGATGGGGGACTTTGTTTTATGGATCGGTTGTTTATTGGATTTTGAGACTCAAAAGTGGAGGCAGATGAACATGAGCTTGCAGGGGTGGGGTTTAAGTGACTAAATTGTTGGAGTCCTCCGTACATCACCAGAGAAGTCTGTTGTTTGCACTTTGAGGTCAAAAAAGAGAAACATATGCTGAATTGTTCACAAGAAGATCTGTAAAATAGATATTTTTATTTTCAGTTAGAATAACAGGTTAACGCTATACTTTGACTTGTACACACACTATAACTACAGCATAAACTGTACTTCTCCATCCTGTGTGTAGTGTGTCTGGGCTCTTCGGTCTGCTGTATTGATGTATTACAGACAAACAGAACAACCACTAGCAGTCCTAGGAGAGAGATGAGGAAGAGAGGCAGGGGGAGGGAAGCAAAGATTAATAAATGACTTTTCTTTATTAAATGTGAAAGGGGGTTTTGAGCCCCTCTCTAATTATCTCTACTCAGTTTGGAGCCCAAACTGGGGAATTTCAGCCGGGCCCATTAAATCTACCTGATTATGGTCTCTCATCAGCTGTGCCATTAGGATTTACACATTGAGTGTATGTGTGAGGGGCATAGTTAAACTTCTTAAAATCAAATCCTTCGTTCCTCATTTAGCTGTGCATTCTCTTAAAGGCATAGCTCACCTGAAAATGAAAATTCTCATCATTTTCTCACCCTCGTGTTTTTCCAGACCTGTATGACTATCTTTCTTCAGTGGAACATAAAAAGTGAATTTCTAAAGGGAAAATTCTAGCCACTCTTCTCAGTATAATGAAAGTGAATGGAGAAAAATCTGTCATTAATTACTCACCCTCATGTCGTTCCAAACCCTCAAAAAGATTTCATCAAAAAGATCTTCATTTGAGTTCCGAAGATGACTGTAAGTCTTACTGGTTTGGAACGGCATGAGGGTGATTACTTAATGACAGAATTTTCATTTTTGGGTGAACTAACCCTTTAAATTACTATTCACTGCTTTGATTCAGATATTTTTAATGAATTGATTGTTCATGAATTGGAATGATCCTGATTCTTGAACTTGGTGAGTTATCAGTGAATAGCGACTTAATCTCATTGGTATATAAATTGCATGTATAACTTTTTTGCATTTTTATGGTACTTTGGCATCCTTTTTGAAGCTTGAAATCTAGGGTTTCCATTCATTTTAATTAACAGTTGTAAAACGGAAAAGATCAATCAGTAAATTATTCAAAATTTCTCCTTTACATTCCACAGAAGAAAGTCGTACTGTAGTGTACTGATTGTAACAACTTGAGAGAGAGTAAATAATGACAGAATTTACAATTTTTTTTTTTTTTTTTTGAGGGATCCCTCTATTTGAGAGGTTCGCCATTTGTGAAGTTGTTTATGAGCACATGCTGAGTCTTGCACAGGGAAGTCCGGAGTGAAGATAATCTGCTGTGTCAGGGGCACCAAGACAGTAAAGGACAAACCCAAGAAGATGAACCTCTCTTTCTTTCTCTCTCTCTCTCTCTCTCTCTCTCTCTCTCTCTCTCTCTTTCTTCTTACTTCCACCTTCTGTCATCCCAGTGCAGACTTGCATTTACCTCCATCTGTCTGTCTCTCTTGCCTCTCGGCATTTTCATTTTGTATATTTGCACATCCTCCCTTCTTCCTCTCTCACTCTGCTGACCCATCTCCCCTCTCTCTTTTGGGTAGGGGACAGCTGTCACTGCTACAACAGTGGATGTTTCAAAGGGGGGAGCAGGGAAGGGTTCGTTGCTATGGCAATGCCAGGCCTTGTGCCGGCATGGGGAGCAGCTCGTGCCGCGTCTTAGCAGGATAATCCATTGTAATCCCGCAGAGGGGAGGCCGACACATATACGCGTTCGCGCGCACACTCCCTGCAGGGCGGCTGGGGAAGTAGAAGTGAAAGAATTAGCATCTGTTACTGCTTGTGCTCAGGTCAGCTCCGCTGAGGCTTAAAAAAAATCCTGGCTGACAGAAGTTACCGGGCCTCACGTGAAGAAAAAATAAAAAATACACAGCCGGTTCGTGTATGACCAGTCTGACTGTTCCTATAAGGTTCTCATACTGTCTTATGAGTCATGCAGCAATGAATGTATACAAGATGAACGGCAATACAATGTCGCCATTACGAGTGGAAAACTTTTCTTAAAGGGGTAGTTTGCTGGCAAGATGGGGTTTTAATAAAAGCAGGAAGTAGAAAGGATATATATATATTTTTTTTAATTGGTGCTAGTTTTTCATTATATTTATTTATTTATTTTTTTATTTTTTTGGTCCACACATTGGATGTCAGTGGTGTCCAGTGTTTAATATGGACAAAAACTGTTTTTCACAGAAGAAAGAAAGTCATACAGGTTTAGAACAACATGAGGGAAAAATGATGACAGAATTTTCATTTTTAGTTGAGCAATCTTTTTAAAGAAGTAAGTTTTTAACTGGCTTTATGGATATGATACTATATTTGATGGCTAGTTTTTATTGGTCGTAATTTAGTCATAATTGTGTCTGTTGACTGTACAATTTAGTTTTGTGTACTGTTTGTGAAGAATAAATCTTGGCTGAAAATACTACCAATTTAGCAATTTTATGAGGCGTCAGGCTCATAAAAACTTTCCCGTCATTCTCTGCCCTAGATAATAGATCAAATATATAGATAATGCACCAATTCTTTTGCTCCTCATTTTGATAAAAAACCTTTTAAGTGATAAAGAAAGAAAGAAATATGACATGCCCAGATTGTCCATTGTGTTTTAACCAAAACCACTTTAATGCCCATTGTAATTATGACTGAACATCTAAGTAGAATTGTCCAGTAAAAATCCTGCTGCGTTCCTGCTCAGTTAAATCCAGCACTTCAGAAAAAAACAAGTGCCTGAACAGTATGAACCCTAGTGTGGTTTTACATGCGCAGGAAATTGTCTGCTTGAGTTTTAGCCTTCTCACTGTGATCATTACACTATAGCATGCCATAATATATACACTTTTAATTGTGCTTATTTCGTATACACCTACAGTTACAGTATATATTATGCTGGTATGCATATATGCATACACATACTGTATATAATTTGGAAAAACAGACATTCTTATGCATGAATATATACATTCATAAGTGAGTGCGGGTGTAAAGAGCTCTGTTCTTTGTCTGTGTGTGAGTGAGTGAATGAATCAGTGTATTATTTGTTTGTGACAAATGGAATCCAAGTCATGCCGTGTGTAGTCTCATGGTCTCATAAATTGACCGTTGAGTGAGACATTTGTGTATTTGTGAATGCATTTTGATTTGTTAACATACAGTGACCCCAAAAAGTTTGGGACACTTAAATGCCTGGACATCATTGCATTAGATACAACATTTTAAACCTTGTGTTATTTGCAAACAAATTTTAAATACTTTTTACATCTATTAAAAAAAACACATGGTTTTCAATTTTTTTGCTCATGAATTTTCTGTGTTTGAGCTTGTGAGTTTTTACCATGTGTGTTGAAGCATGTGTAAGTGTTTGCATGGTGTGAGTTTTGGCATGCTTGTGCATGCATGTGCATGTGTGTGTATGTGTGAAGGCCCACATGGTTAAGTAGTATTTTTAGCTCTGTGATTCATGCTTTAGTTGTCCTGATGTCATAGAATTGAGCTGATTTGAACGGCGAACTAGATTTTCATGTAGTCCGCTGTCCCCTATACACTGCAGGCTATGCTGTGTACATGACATACGATAATTTAATTTATTGGCCCGTTGCTGCATTAAAGAAACAATTCCCTTAATTAATGCCATACTTTATCTGTAGCGTTTATTTAAATCAATGTTCTCAGACCGGACCACAATGAGAACATTGATTTATACCGGCTCCTGTAAAATATGAAATCGCAGTTGTAGATTAAATCATATTGATTAAAATGTTTGTGCTTAATCCTGAGAAGGATTAGCGTTTAGGCCAAGTAAAAGTTGATTTATGGTTCATTTTAATTAACATGTTGTTATTACAAAATTTCTTTGATTTGATAAGAAAGAAAGAGACTTCAGCTTACTGATTTGAGATTTTCCAATGCCCACTGAGAACTGAAAGACCTGCATAATTTATTATATACTGCATAAGATCTCACTAAGACAGCATGAAGCATAAGACAGTGTTAGGTTCTTTTTCCAAGTTTTTTAATGTACTTTATATGTCTGTGTGGTATTAATGTAATTGGTAACACTTTAATGTTAACTAATGAACCTTACTGTAGTTAGCTACATTAGTTAACTTGAACTATTAATGAACTGCACTTATACAGAATTCATTAATGTGTTAATGTTAATTTCAACATTTACTAATACATTATTAAAATCCTGTTAACATTAATTATTGGTATGTGTCAACTTTTATTCAAATTATGAAAGGATTATATATATCCCTTTATAATCACTAAAAAGCTGTCACTCATCTCAGTCCATCTCTTATTTACATCATGAATCAGGTATTCTGAGCTGGTGTGATTGAATGGAGGCGGAGACTAATTTGCATAATCATGGCTCCGTGTATACTAAATAAAGCTTAAATAAAGGTTTTGAATTACAGTCAAGCTATTTTAAGGCATGAAGAGGAAAAATCATTTAAATATGTCGTTTTGATTATCAAAGATGAGTTTGACTGCAGGGGTACTTTAAATGAAACCTGGATGTCTTAACGTGAGAGAGTACGTGTTTGTGTGCCTCTGTGGTTTTATGTATGTCTGTAAGGAAGTACTTTACGATGAGTTTGTTGGCAGCTGGTGGCTGATGCAGCACTCCGCTCTTCCTGCCTGCCCTCTGCCCCCACACCCCAGGAGAATCATGGGTAAAGCATTGATTGACTGTTTGTGGACCATTCTCACAACCTGACAGCAACTCAACGAGCCTGGTTTCAATCAGCATGTTTGTGTTTGTGTGTATGTGTGTGTGTGCCCTTGTGCCTGTTAGACCCTTGCCCCCTTAAACACACACACACTCCAGTGTTGTCCTGTCCCCAGTGCGCTAAATGCCCCAATGAATCACTGTGACATTCAGAGCAGCTGGACCGCACTGTCAGCTCTCTCTCTTTCATTTCCAGTATCCGAGCTCTGGATATATATATATATATATATAATATATTTTAGAAGAGCCGGGAGGAGAGGGGTGGTGCAAGCAGACAGGGTGGGTCTCTATTGTGTAGAAGTGAGATGCAGGGATGGGGGTGGAAGAGGATGGGAAGGGGTGAATTTTTCTCTTTTAAACCAGCTGTACAAACTGAATGATATACTAAACATACACACACACACACACATAGGGCACTGCAACTTACAAATGAGGAACATTGAAAGTAATTTATGCAACTTATTAAAATGTATAATTATAGTTAATTAATGTATGTTTTTATAGTTATAAATATACATTACTATAGTGCAGAGTGCTGTGCTTAGCTGTTTGCATGGTTAAAAATCTTCAAAGTTGAGCAGGTGAGTGATTTGTCATTCAAGTCTGAAGAAATTAGGGATGAGGAAGAAGCTGTTAGGAGCTGTATGTGTGGTGGGTGTGCGGTAAATAAGATTCTGTTAGACTGCAGTGGAGGGAGTTGACTGAGAGGCTCAGGCTTATCGGAGGTACCCACTGATAGGAGGTCATCTACATGAATTAAAAAAACAGTGTGCAAGGAATGAGCCGGCCATCTCTCATTTCCTCCTGCTTGATGCCATGTACATGTGTGTGAGGTGGGGGTGGGGGGTGTTCAAAAATTACCTATCCTCTCTGCCAGTCACCGCATGGACTGCACCCCTTGATGAAATGTTTGTGTTATGGTGACTCCTCACAGGTCCTGCTGTGTAGACTGGATCATTATGCCTGATTGGTCGTTACTGAGATTCTGAGACAGGAAGCACAGCGGTGCTATCGACTGTTGTGCCTGCACCCCTCTGCGTGTCTGTGTGTGTCACATGCAAACACACACACACACCTGCTAGAGTAATTGCGGGAATAAACATAGCGACAATCACTCGACCTACTGTGTTTTTTTTCTCAGAGATGTAGACATTTTTATACAGCATTAATGTAGTTAACATTTGTATTTGTAGGATGGGTAGAATTTTACCCTGAAATCATGATGGATTGATGGTGAAAACTCCAGGATGTTCAGATGCAGTGGGTTTGATGATTTAAAGGGAAACTCTTCTCAGGAGCGAACTGGACTGTGGCCAGATGAGTGACATGAGCCAGGGCTAATCATATTTCACGCTTGTCACACGGTTAAGAGGTTTTATTGGCTGTTGTTATTTGTATCAAATGAGAAAGGAGAGCTTCAGGAAGCTGCCACCTGGTTTCAGGGATTCATATCGTGCTAAGGAGGGGATCAAACCACCATTCCACCGGCCTTGCTAAAAAACAAGGGTCTGTATTGTATGTTTGTCCGAGTTGGTCTGAATGCTACACTGCTATGATAAAGAAACTCCCATCAGTCCACTTATCTCAAAGATGAATTCTGTGTTCACAGTAATACTCAAAAGTGACAAATGATTAAATATTTGAGTGCTGGTCTGTTGTTGTTGTTTTTTGTTGTTGTTTTTTTCAGTTTGAGCAATTTTTTTTAGCCTATAATCATCATTTTCTACTTAATAAATAACAATAAATAATTACCAATAAATGCCAAAATTTAATTTAGTATATTGTTTGCATAAATAACTCAATTCATCTGTTTTAATCATTTTAAACAGGTGAAAATAAACATTTGACCATTTAGATTGAAAAACAACTTTGCATAAAGATAATGGCAAAATATTATTAATAACATTTAATATTTCAGAATATTGGGGTTGGTTTGATTTAAAAAAAAAATTAATAATAAATAATAATAATAATAATACCATTATTTAGCAAGGATGCATTAAATTGATCAAAAGTGACATTTACGAATTTATTAATAAATAAACTTTCTATTCATCAAAGAATCCTGAAATGTTTTATCAAAAAATTTCAGGTTTGGTGACCTGAGGGATGTCTTTCATAAAACATATATATTATAGAATATATTTTTAGACTTAAATCAGTGAAGTTTATATACTCGCCATTGACAAGTATGGCAAAAAGTGAATATTGGCACTTGAGCTCTCACACTTCAGGAAGGACATATGTGACCCTGGAGCACAAAACCAGTCATAAGGGTATTTTTTTTAAAATTGAGATTTATACATCGTCCGCTGAATAAATAAACTTTCCATTGATGTATGGTTTGTTAGGATAGGACAATATTTGGCCGAGATATAACCATTTGAAAATCTGGAATCTGAGGGTGCAAAAAATCAAAATATTGAGGAAATCCCCTTTAAAGTTGTCCAAATGAAGTCCTTGGCAATGCATATCCACTCACAAAAATAAATTCTTGGATCATGATCTTTACTTAATATCCTAATGATTTTTGGCATAAAAGAAAAATAATTTTGGGTCACATCTGATTGTTGGCTATTGCTACAAATATACCCGTGCGACTTATGTTTTGTGGTCCAGGGTCACATATTACATATTACATACATATATAGTGGCATTGCACTGTAAATAAAATAAGTCACAATGTACTGTATAAATATAAAGGAATTTCCCATATTGTTATTTTTTACAGGTGTTTTACCTGTATTTTGAATTACACATTGCATTGTGTTATGTTTTAGGTTTAATTGAAATGTCCATAAAATGACTGGATAATGTCCTGGCAGAAAATTAGCAGTACATTTTCCGTTTTTATTTTTCACAGTGTGTAACTCCCAGCCATTTGCCAAACCGGTTGAAACATAGAGAGAGAAACGCAACAGCAGCCTCTGCCCAGTATCTGCACTTCAAAAGCCTGCCTGCTGCAGCCGTTTACTGAGCAGAGGCAAGCAAATAGTGTATTCAGCACATCACTGTGCATAAGAGACACGTCCACCGCAGCGCCCGTGTGCACACTCACACATTTTATGGATGCTACACTGGGAGCTCTCTCATCTGTCATTCAAACACCTTTCCTGAAAGACCAGTGAAGGAGGGAAAGGCAAGAAAAAGTGAGAGTGTATGTGTGTGGACGCTTTAGAGCTTTTTAGCAGAGCTGGCAGGCATTAGTCCGGCCTTCCTCTCCCTGCATGAATACTCTTTATACTCCAATAAATATGCGGCTGTCTCTGCCATGCTCACCCCCTCCACACACTCGATGTCTCATTTTCTGCCTCTCTCTCACTCTCTGGCTTATTTTTCCATCCCTCTTTTTTTCTGCCCCTCTCCCTTTTCTTACTACCCAGCTTTCTTTTATCTTCCTCCCTCTCACATCCTCTCATCCAGTGTCCTCCACTGGTAATGTCACCATCCCCCCCATCCTTCTCTCCCTTCCTCCATCGATGTTCAGTGCCCCTGACTTTGACCTGCTTCCCGCTGCCCTCTTCCCCTAACTCACTCTGCATCACCCCCTCCCTCTTTTCATCCAATCTCTATCCCTGCTTCTCCAACCGGCCTGTGCCCTCTCCTCTACATCCAATCCATCCTGTCCTCTCTCTTTTTCTTCCCTCTCTCTCTATTTTTCCTGCTGGCACTGTACTCTGACCCCAATTCTACCCTCACTGTTGTTTCCCCCTATAGCCATGTGTAGGCATTACAGCTGTCTGTTTGCACTGTTTTCAACCCACTTCAGTAGGACTTAAACACATATTCATATGTGATTTCATGATTACTTCTATTGTCTTTGAAATATGGTTAAAGTGCACTGCTGAATATATCATTTATGGTGAATTAAAATACACCAGAATTTACATCAAAACTATTTTGGATTTAAATATATTTAATGTATTACACATTTGCAATGATGAAGTTGCAGTTTATGAGCTGTATATGTAATTTCTGAAAGGAACACAAATAATGTATTGCATTTGTGTATCTGGGTTGTGTTTTTCAAGCACAGCGATGTGTGTGTTTCTGTGTGTCTGAGTGTATGTGCTGTGTTTGGCGCTCTTCGGTATAGATCTCTTCATAAACTAATTTTCATACATCAAGCCCTTCAAACTGGACGGCATTAAATCAACTGCCGCCTGGTAGAACGGACATTGTAGTGGATGTACTGTAGATCCAGACGGGCTGTCATTCTTAGATGTTGTGAATGCTTCCAGTGTAGCGCATTAGCATGCTAACATTGTTAACATGACAGGAAGAAGTCCTGGCAGTGGGCAACATAAAAAATGTGTTTTAAAAGGATCGTCTTCTAAAAAAAGCTACAAATAGGCTTCACACTTACAGATGAAGTCAAATGTGTCCTCTGTAGACAGTTGCTGTTAGCTGCGTTACAGTTAGCAATTAGCTATCTTCCTGGAGCAGAAAGCACTTAGCATAGAGTAAAATATGACCAGCAAGTTAACTGTTAATGTTGATTTCCTTTATTCATATTTTTAAATAATTTTCCTCTCCCATTATTACTATAAGTTAACCAGTTATTGTTTTTTCCCCCACCCAAGATTGTAAACACTGGCACTTTCTACATATTTTTTTTGTTTTGTTTGAAGACCCCAGCATATAGCAGATCAACCAAATGTTTCTGACCATTTTTCTGACCAATGACTGATGGGGTGAATATTTGGGAAATTGTCGTTTTATGTTTTGGTGCTACTAAATATGCTGAAATTACATGCAGAATATTATCAAACTGTATGCTGTCAGAACAGTGCAATGTGTTATCTGTTGTAAAATTAATTTTTACTGTATTTGTGTATATTTACAGATGATTCATCTTCGGAAAGTGGGAGTGGCAATGGGATTCACACACTGACTCCTCCCTCAGTAGGTGCGGCCGGTGTGAGCGACAGTACAGGGACAGGACCTGGATCGGGCTCGTACGCCGAGGTTAACGGCAACGGTACCGCGGCTCCACTCGACTTCAGCACGACTTCCTCGTCCTCGTCCTTAGAAGACCAGCAACCAGCCAACCTCAGCGACAGACTGAGCCAGGCCCTGCCCAGTGCTGCCGCCATGCTGGCGACCTTTAACCCAGAGCAAGCAGAAGAGCTGCGCAGAAAATACCCCAAATCCTCAGAACTACGCCTTGACCGAGACATCAGGGACTATAACAACAAGGTATATACATTAATTTAGAATAAAAAATGGTAAATGCTAATAAGGGTTCAGATACCAAAAGCAGTCAAATTTCACTGGTATCGTTAGAATTTTTTTATTTAGTATTGACTTGGAACCAAAGTACCTGAACATTTGACATCCTTATTTGTTCATCTCAGTCACATATAAACTCTAATACAGAGACTGGGAGGGAGGGGTCATGAGATAATTTCCAGAAATCAAACATTTTTTTTTTTTTAAACGATTAGAAATAGCACAAAATACTAAAAATATTAACCATGCAAATAAAAAAGCCATCAACCTTTTGATTTTCCTTCCCCTCGACCGTGACTCCTGTGGTGATTACGACTAGGGTTGCCACCCATCCCGTGAAATACGGAATCGTCCCGTATTTACAGCCAAAATGACGCGTCCCGTATCAAATCAATATTGTCCCGTATTTTACATAGGTCCATATTATGCAGCATCCCATGCAAATCACCCCACCCGCATTGTGTGAAGACACTTCCTGATTCTACCCCTGATCCCCTGACTCGCTGCCATCATGGTTTGATTGGTTTGTTTCAGGTTCACGGGCCGTGAATCACGGCCAATCAGAGTCAGAGGAGGGCGGGACGCCGCCTCGCCGGTTCTCTCCTGAGGCAGATAGTGTAATGTTTTATTTTTTTTATCACCTCAAGTTTTTGATTGATAACGTTAGATTTCATATGCTGCCTATTAAGAAATAATGTTAATAATGTACATTAATCATGTTAGGGTAGGATTTGTTTATTAAGGTTAAGACACATAAGCATTACTTTAATAAGAGATAAGAGATATATATTTAATACATATTTAATCAAAATATAGTACCTATGTGAATAAAATAAACAACTATTTGTTATGCTTAACCAATTTAAATAATTGCATCATTCAATACTATAGAATTAACAATAGACAATATAAAAATGGAATAAATAAATACATAAATATATTTACTTACCAATAATAAAAATGTTAAATAAGAAATGTTTGTAGATCATTTCCAGTTATTTAGGTGTGGTTTCACTGTTTGGATGGCGTTACTGCAAACAATGACAAATATTTTAGCCAAAATCTTTGTTCACAACAAATGAAAATTTACAATTTGTTTAATTTATAATTAGGCCTACTAAGTTATGGATCTGTTAATTTAATAAGTTAATAAAATATGGTTCACATCTCACAAGTTCCTCCAAAAGCTTATTTTTTGTGGTCTCAGTCACACTTTGTTGGCCTATATTATTGTCATAGCTGTGTATTCAATATGACCACATAAGTTGTGATAGTGAGAGACTGCATCTGTTCACACTGATTTCAATAGCAGATATCTTATTATAATGTCCATTGGTATCAATCTTAATATTTTTATGAAAATATGTTTTAAGTTATGATATACCACCACTGGCACGCCATTGGGACTGTGGTCATCGTGGCCCCGAGGGGTGTGGCCCCCGCTGCGGCTGGCGTCCCTTATTTTTCTGTATTGAAGGTGGCAACCCTAATTACGACAGATTCCTGACATATTAGCAACAGCATCTGTTGCAACAGGTCAATTCACAGCTCCATGTTAAATATTCAGACTTGTGCACGTAGGTAATTCTTTAGGCTTTAAGCTTTGGATATTATTTTTGTCGAAATGAAACGTTGGTTAAAATCACAAACATTTTAGATTAAAACTCCAAATAGACAAAAACAGTCGACTTCTTTCCTTTTAAATCTGTTTACAAGAAATCTCTCAGGTCATAAAGAACTTTGTTTTTCCACCTTCACGAAGAGACGAGTTCTATCGTTTATGTCTCCTTGTTCACCTAAATGCCTGGTAAGGTGTCATTTCCTTGCTTTCCCCGAGGCAAAAAAGCCATGTGTAAACTGTGTAACAGACTTTAAATTATATGCATCTCTGGTGAAATTACTATTTTTTTCGCATCAATACATGTTTATTTTAATGCAAACAATGCGCTATCGTTTTAATTCAGAGCTGTGAATCACAGCAAAAATAGAATCGGCACGGAAACTATTGCTGCACTGCTGCAGACGCACCGCTCATTGAACGCATAGCCGGACCGCATCCGCGTGCAGTGTGAACGCTCTAATCCGTTAATATGGGCACAGAACAAAATGTGC
Source organism: Megalobrama amblycephala (assembly GCF_018812025.1). Taxonomy (NCBI): domain Eukaryota; kingdom Metazoa; phylum Chordata; class Actinopteri; order Cypriniformes; family Xenocyprididae; genus Megalobrama; species Megalobrama amblycephala. The sequence goes on along the minus strand of NC_063067.1, from coordinate 11,017,347 downwards.
ACTGCAAACAGAGTATGTGTGAAACAGGCGTTAGCCACTGCGCACAACGTTTGTATACTTTAACCACCTCTGAGGATAGTGGGGGTCGCGAGTCACTGGCATCATTATTTTGGGGGTCATGGGCTGAAAAGTTTGGGAACCCCTGCTCTAATACACATTCACACACTTGCTTCTAGTACTGCCAGTATGTATGGAAGTAAAATAATGACTAATGACTTTAAAACAAAAAAGCATATTGAATTGCACTAATTGAAATACAAAAATGCATTACATTAACAGGGCTTGCATTTTAATGCATTGTATTTTCAGGGCTTGCATTTGAAAATGAAATTAAACATGGTTGTATTCACATTTCAATTTGCATTATTGAAAATTTAGTAATCCATATTCATCTTCCAGACTTAATTTCTAAAAACATTCACTAATAATCCACTGAATTTGTAAACCGGGGGGAAAAAAAGAAAAGAAAAAAAAGGACTGAAAATTGCCCATTGAATATTATAGTTATTTTTTTTTAACAGACAGAATATTTTGGAAATGAAGTCTGGAATGTGAATATGAATTACTGAATTACTGCTTTTTTTGTTTCAAAGACATTAGTCATTATTTTACTTCCATAGAGTAGACTTTTCCTTCACCCTTGTTCACAACAGATTGTCATTTATTTTGAGCGTACAATGCGAGTTGAACCAACAGTCATGAAAGGCGCTCGATTAAACTTCATTCATTTCGTTAGCTAGCTACTGGCACAGCATCATTTTTCATACAGACAGAAGCAGAGAGGTTTGAAACAATCTGCCAAGCGAGGCTCCGGTCTGAATAGAAACTTTCATTACATTCCTGTTTTCCATGGTCAGCCTCTGTTGCTTCCTCTCTCCGTTTTACTTGTATTGTCTTTGTAAAAAGAAGAGCACAAAACTGTCTTTCAAATGAACGGATTCACAATCTGAAATGCAATGTACTTATAAAGTCTGAATAATATGGTTAGACCTTGAAGACATGTTTTCATCAGCCGAAGCGCCGTAGGTGGCCATGAATGGCCTTATTGGTAGATATCATCTTTTAGTCCGTGTCCTCGTTTGAAAGTCTTTTCTGATCGTCTATACGCTCTTGCAGACAGAAGACTTACCTTGGTTTCTTTGTGTTTGTGTAGTCTCCTCAATACAGTTCAGGCAGCTATGATTCAATAAAAATGGAGATATGTGCTGAAGATCTGACTGTTGGTCGGTCTCAGACGGCTGATGATGATGATGATGACCATGATGACCACGACGATAGCGATAAGATCAATGATGTAGAAGGAGTGGATCCAGAGAGGTTGAAGGCCTTTAATGTGAGTATCAAGACATTCAGCTGATGATTTTCTACTGCATAAAAAGAGCCGTACAGTCTCGCAGTAAACCTTGTGGTTTCTCACGGCTTTTTATTTGCAAGTTAAACTGCAATTCCTCAATGCATGTGTGCTTTTCACTCATTCCTTACACTTCGATTAAGGAAATAATTTGGCGAGCTGACCTATTTTTCTCTCTTCGTTTAGATGTTTGTGCGTCTCTTTGTGGATGAGAACTTGGACCGTATGGTGCCAATCTCTAAACAGCCTAAAGAGAAGATCCAGGCCATTATTGAATCCTGCAGCCGTCAGTTCCCAGAGTTCCAGGAGCGTGCTCGCAAACGCATCCGCACCTACCTCAAATCCTGCCGCCGCATGAAGAAAAACGGCATGGAGGTACACACACTGCCACTTTGAGTTGCCACTTCTGTTTTTTTGTTATGGTTAGATGACTTATATCGCTCCCTGGTGGCCAACACAGTACATGGCAGATACTGAGAAATGCAGTTTTGTTTAGTGATGAAGCAGTGTTGGGCAAAAATTCTAAATTAATATTCATGAGTTGCAATTTTAATGGAATTGGCCACGCTCAACATTAGAATGGCTATAGGTGGGTTTTTTTTTGTGTAAGTGTAAATTACCAAGTTGAAATTCAAAGAAATTTAGCAGAGGAATTTCTTTTGTTACAAAAAAGTTTTGCTACAAAGCAGAAATAATTACATAATCAATTTAGACTAATTATGCAAATATATTGCTTGATATTCATATTAGACACATTTTACTAAATTAAGTTCAAACCTGTCAAAACTATTAACACATATTTTTAATATTACTATACAGCAAGGAAAAATGTCCACAAAATAGTTTTCAGATAACTGTACAGAAATAAATACATCTATTGTGTATACACTACTATTCAAAGGTTTATCTAAAAATCCTGAAAAAAATGTATCAGTTTCCACAAAAATATTAAGCTGCAACTGTTTCAACATGAATAATATGAAATGTTTCTTGAGCAGCAAATCAGCATATTAGAATGATTTGTGAAGGATCATGTGACACTAAAGATTGAAAATGTAGCTTTGCCATCACAAGAATAAATTACATTTTAAATATATTCAAATTGAAAAGAGAAAGACTTCTTTTAAAAACATTAAAAACCCCAAACATTTGAAGAGTTGTGTATAACATATTTAACATAAAAAATGAGAACAATTTGGAGAAATAAAATGTTCTTCCACCATGACCCATAAAATGAGTCCATAAAAGCAAGTATATTAAATATGCTGTTTGTTTACTAGCAGACTCGACCCACGCCACCCCACCTGACCTCAGCCATGGCTGAAAACATTCTAGCAGCTGCCTGTGAGAGCGAATCACGCAAAGCTGCCAAAAGAATGCGCATGGATGTCTACCAGGCGCACGTAAGTAGTGTTGTTGAAGTGTATGTAATGTATTCTTGTGAAACTTGGAGATGGAGATTTATTTTAAAACCAAGTTAGCCCTAAGCCTGATGTATTTGTCTCTTTCTCTCTCAGGAGGACCCAGTATCTCTGGAAAAGGCGGTCTCTCGTGAGCCGGTTTCGCTGACCCACTCTGCATACTCCCTTGCTGCATCAGCCTACTCCCAGGACCAGCTATACATCAATGGAGGCCTCAACTACAGTTACCGAGGTTACGGTGGACTGTGTGCCAGCATGCAACACCCTGTGTCCCTGACAACAGCTACCGCCCAGACCAATGGTGAGAGGAAGCTGGCAGCATCCTAAAATAAGTGATAACTGATTTGAAACTTCATTAATGCTTAATCACACAATTGCCTTATCGGTGAAGGACACATGCAATGCAGCTGTAAAATGTGACCTAATTTTATGATAAAGCAAAGCTATGATGTGTAAATCAGTGGTTCTCAAGCAAGGTGCAATATAAACTGACACTGCGGTTATAAATTCCCATGAACGAGTATAGAAAGTTTGTGAAAAAGTCATTTTGAATGATTCATTAAAAGGACTGACTCTTAGGAGTCAATTGTTCATGAATCAACCTGCATGTTTTACACTTTTTGATTTATTAAAAAGTAGGGCTGTCCTTGATAGTAATTTTGTGACGATTACCCGGCAAAATAATGGAAGTGGCGCATTTCAGGGACAAGAATCCATGAATTAGTGCTGTCAAACGATTAATCGCATCCAAAGCAAAAGTTTGTGTTTACATTATATACGTGTGTGTACTGTGTATTTTTATTATGCATTTATAAATACACACACATACATATTTAAATTATAAAATATTTATATATAATATAAATTATACAAACCAAAATTTATTCAGACACCTTGAACATTTCATTCATTAATTATTCAATATAGTTTAAAAAAATGGTAATAAAATATGACAAGATCTCACAGTTAAACTGTATCAGAAAAAATTAATCTTAATTATGTCAGATAACACTTAAACAAAACATGGTCAGGTTAAAGTGTCTAAATTTTTTTTATCATTTTTACTGGTAGTCCACTGTATGAAGATTTATTGGGTATGTCACAGTTTATTTTGCTATCTTCACTTATATAAATGAACTGTAGTGTCCTGCATCCACTAGAAAAAATATATAAAAATGTCTGAATAATTTTTGGTTTGAATGTATATAAATATAAATATATATACACATGTAAATATTTCTTAAAGGTGCCCTAGAATCAAAAATTGAATTTACCTTGGCATAGTTGAATAACAAGAGTTCAGTACATGGAAATGACATACAGTGAGTTTCAAACTCCATTGCTTCCTCCTTATGTAAATCTCATTTGTTTAAAAGACCTCCGAAGAACAGGCGAATCTCAACATAACACCGACTGAACGTAACAGTCGGGATCATTAATATGTACGCCCCAATATTTGCATATACCAGCTCATGTTCAAGGCATTAGACAGGGGCAGGCAGTATTAACGTCTGGAGCTGTGCACAGCTGAATCATCAGACTAGGTAAGCAAGCAAGGACAACAGTGAAAAATGGCAGATGGAGCAATAATAACTGACATGATCCATGATAACATGATATTTTAGTGATATTTGTAAATTGTCTTTCTAAATGTTTCGTTAGCATGTTGCTAATGTACTGTTAAATGTGGTTAAAGTTACCATCGTTTATTACTGTATTCACGGAGACAAGTGCCGTCGCTATTTTCATTTTTAAACACTTGCAGTCTGTATAATTCATAAACACAACTTCATTCTTTATAAATCTCTCCAACAGTGTGTAATGTTAGCTTTAGCCACGGAGCACTATCAAACTCATTCAGAATCAAATGTAAACATCCAAATAAATACTGTACTCACATGATCCGAAGCATGCATGCAGTATGCATGACGAACACTTTGTAAAGATCCATTTGAGGGTTATATTAGCTGTGTGAACTTTGATTATGCACTGTATTATAGTCGAGAGCTCGGGGGGGCAGGGAGCACAAGATTTAAAGGGGCCGCAGCCTGAATCGGTGCATAGTTAATGATGCCCCAAAATAGGCAGTTAAAAAAATATCTATGGGGTATTTTGAGCTGAAACTTCACAGACACATTCAGTGGACACCTTAGACTTATATTACATCTTGTGAAAGAACGTTCTAGGGCACCTTTAAATATATACGTGTGTGTGTATTTATATATTCATAATAAAAATGCACAGTACGCATGTTTTTATGTAAACAAACTTTTGTTTCGGATGTGATTAATCGCGATTAATCAGTCGACAGCACAAAAAAAAAAAACATTTTAAAATCATAACATAGCATAGTGCTATTGTGAAATCACGAAGGCTGCGATTAAAATCAAACAAATATATGCAATTTAATTAAATGAATACACACAGGTTATATGCGTCTCAGAGCAGCCTTAGGTCTATTTTTATTACCACAAAAAAAATCTGATTACTCGATTAATCATCAAAATAATCGACCGATTACTCGATTACAAAAATAATTGTTAGTGACAGCCCTATTAAAAAACTGGTTTAAAAGAGATTGGATTACACTGGTGATTCAGTGGGTATGCCATTATTTCAGTACACCATCATTTTATTTCCTATAGGACTGTAGATTAAAAGAGAGTAAAAGAGCAATCCTGGGATTTTAAGATTTGATATTGAGGTCATTCAAATGCAGTTAGAGATTAATCATAAAATCAATATATGTATCCTCCCCTAAGAACTACCTTGTCTGTGTTCTTATGTCCATAATTATATTTTTATTCTCTCCGTTCAGGGCCTACTGATCTCAGTATGAAGTCTCTGGCATCGAATTCGTCCTCGTCAAGCTCCAGTAGTCTCGGCAGGAATGGAGGAGGGGGCGGGGCTTCAGCTCAGCTCAGCCATACAGAGGTAGCGGCGGTGCGTCAGCTGATCGCGGGATACCGTGAGTCCGCGGCCTTCCTGCTACGATCGGCAGATGAGCTGGAGAACCTCATACTGCAACAGAACTGAACCCATCTTCTGCGCTCTCTCTCTCTACATCAACCCATGTCCCTCTGGACCACATAACTGACTGTGTCCCTCACATGATCATCATCCTCATTGTCAGAGGTTTTCCGGCCACCAAGGAAAACCATCTGGCTCTTAAAAATTTTAGAAGAGAGAGAAAACACAGCTTCATCAAGCTTTTGCTTTCATATCGCTTCGGTGAGAATGACCGACAGAGGAAGAGGATAAACGTGGAGATGAATCTCTGAAGGACACCGCAGTGCTGAAGCGGACGGTTCGATGTATCCTCCGCCTTCTGCTCCTGCATTTCATGCCTTCTCCACAGCCTCCCTCCGCTCATTCTGCCTCCATGCCCCTCTGAGAGCCATTGATTTCTGATTTTCTTTGTCTTTAGCTACTTCAAAGGAGGAATTACGGCGCGCCAATCCTCCAGACAGCACTAACTAAATGAAGACACTTTTGATTTGGAGGTGTAATGGAAAGAAAGAAGAGAAAAAGAGCAAGAGGAAAACAACTAAGAGACCTTTGTATTTGCTGTAAATAAGCACTCGCTGTGTCCTGAAGCACTTTTCCATTCGTTCTGACCTCTGAATCATTAATTTATGCATTTAGATACGCAGGTGGAAGCTCACCTGGAAATACCTCAGCCTGTCTGTCCTGCTATCTCTCTCCCAGCGTGTCCCTCTGTATGTGGGAGAAGAAAATTATCACCTGTCCATCCTCCACTTCACGGTCCACTGATTTGGGCATCGAAAGCGGAGAGTGGGAGTGAATTTGTTCCTGTAATTGAAGTGCAGATTTTCTTTTCCACCTTCTTCAAATGTATATATCCCGATCTATTTCAAGGTATTGATTGCAAAAATACACTGGACTTGTTTTGGGACTGGACCCTTCCTAATGCATTTAAACCCTTCGGTTTCGCAGATGCCAACTCTCTACGTGTCCTCTGTACGTGTCACCTCCCGTTCTCCTCTTCTTTATGTGTCCTTCCATTTCTCCTGTACGTCCTCTTCTCCTCCATCTTAGTATTCTACTTTGGAGGGAGATGGAGAGGAAGGATCCGGAATGGAAGCTGTTAGTCTTTTATCTGTTGACTTTTCTTAATGGCCATTAATCCACTCTGCTGCTATGGACTCCAACGTAACGCCACAAACCTGAAACCTCAAGCCTCCCAAACACAACCAGAGCACCTCAAGGTGAAACAACAAGGCAAAAAAAAAAAAAAAAAAATCAATATGGAAGCCAAATCCAGAAGAAAGCCGTTTTGCATTCTGGTCGAGGGTGTTTGATTTAATACTGAGGGCTGCTTGTGTTTGCTTTCGTTTGATTTGTTCTAAAAGCGCGGTGTGTGCTTAAATCTCAACTGGGATCAAATCATTGGCACAAGAGCTTGGCGCGCACACACACATGAACACGCATACGACACAAACAGATATGCTAAAGAGTCTTTAGTGAACTGAATATAGCAGGAGAGGTTTAAAAATGTGTAGTTAGCGAGGTAGATTTGGTTAGGGACTGACTGACAGTAATGTCACTCTAATTTGCTCCATTTTGCACACAGAGGCAGTGCTGATCTATGGTTGAGGAGCTCGGCGGCTCCGTGTTGCACTGCTAGTGGGGGATGGAGAAAGAATATCGCAATGCAGAAGATAATCAAACGCATTTCTGGCCCTAAAGGAGACAGGCTAATACAGAGAGGCTACCATGACCCCCGCTGAGAAGCCTTTAGAATCATTACATGCTTGATCACGTGACCAGGACCTACATATGATTGAAAGCCATGATGATGAGTGAGCGTGACTGGAGACTACACTGCTCTCTTAAGACATATTTGTGTGCAATGTTGACACCCCCGTTCAAAACACAACAGTACAGATATATAGAAGTAGTGATTTCTTCTTAATGTATTATATTTACGGTAGACCTTCACAGTCCAGCCTCCTACTGCGATATTGATTTGTTAATTAGAATGTTGCTATAGATGTGAATACATATGCAAAATTGTCAGCGTGAGGCTTGTCCTCACTGTGCGTGATCTTTCTATTTAACATTGATCTCATCATAAATGGTCCTTGACCTCTTGTCATCTCTGACTGCCTTCGCTGTTTCTTTTACTTCATTTCAGGAGAGAACGTGATAAGGAAATATTTTCAAGGGTAGAATCCATTTTGCTTCACCCCCAGATACAAAAAAATATATATATAAGAAATTATATTTTGCATTAAGAAAAGGAAGTCTGCTTGTAGAACCAAGACTTTTTAATTGTGACATTATTTTGATGTCAATCAAGCACATTTTCCACCCAAATTCTCATTACCTTAATGCGTCCTAAAATTTCACTTTTTTAAAAGTGGTGTTAAATCATGTAATTTATCATTTCAATTATAAATATTTTTTTTTTCATTTATTACAGTACAAAAATTACAGTAGAAATACTGTAATACATTTTTCATTAAAGTACATCTACATTATATAAAGATTACAAATATTACTAAGATGTTTACATACTTTATAATTTTAATATAGCAGAATAAGTTACATATATTAAATATATGAATGATATATATATATATATATATATATATATATATATATATATATATATATATATATATATATATATATAATTTTTTTTTTTTTTTTTTTTGCATTACGCTAATGAGAATTGTGGAGAAATATGCTTAAGTCATGCAAAAAAATATTACTGTCCTAACAATAGTTTTCATTTTCACAAAACACAATTTCTGATTTTATTATTTTGATTTTTGGAGTGAAATTTAGCGGGTTAGTTTACCCCAAAATTAAAATTCTGTCATTTATTCCTCACCCTCATGTCGTTCCACACCGGTAAGACCTTCGTTCATCTTCGGAACACAAATTAAGATATTTTTGATAAAATTCAATGGCTCAGTGAGGCCTCCAGTGACGGCAAGTTAATTTACACTTTCAGATGCCCAGAAAGCTACTAAAAAACAGTTCACGTGACTACAGTGGTTCAACCTTAATGTTATGAAGTGACGAGAACACTTTTTGTGCGCCAGAAAAACAAAATAACGACTTTATTCAACAATATCTAGTGATGATCGATTTCAAAACACTGCTTCGTGAAGCTTCGAAGCTTTACAAATCTTTTGTTTCGAATCAGTGGTTTGGAGCGTTCAAGTCACGATTTCAGTAAACGAGGCTTCGTTACATAAGCGTTTCGAAATTTCAAAAATTCATGTGACTTTGGGAGTTTGATACACGATCCAAATCAATGATTCAAAACAAAAGATTTGTAAAGCTTCGAAGCTTCATGAAAGTGTTTTGAAATCGTCCATCACGAGATATTGTTGAATAAAGTCGTTATTTCCTTTTTATTTTGAACCACTGTAGTCACATGAACTGTTTTAAATATGTTTGAAAGTGTAAATCATCTTGCTGTCAAAGGAGGCCTCACTGAGCCATCGGATTTTATCAAAAATATCTTAATTTGTGTTCCTAAGATGAATGAAGGTCTTACGGGTGTAGAACGACATGAGGGTGAGTAATAAATGACAGAATTTTCATTTTTGGCTGAAATAACCCTTTAAACCATAGACATGTTTTTCACAAAATTGACCTGCACATTCAAGGGGGTTGGTTTGAAAAAAAAAAAAAAGATCAAACGTCCTCTCTCCTTCTTTTCTGTGCTGTTTCTATTCATATCCTTCTCACCTTCTTTTCCATGTCATTCTTGTCATGTCCGCTCTAGACACACAGATGGTGAGAGGTCAGGTAATAGAGGTTTCTAGCTGCTGTCTCGGTCATCTGTCTTTCTCTCGTTGAGGTCTGATATGGGTCCCACTGCCGTCAAACGCTGCTGATTATACGCCAACCTCACACGCTCTTCTATGGATTTATAAAAACGTACGACGGAGATGGACCTGCTAATCGCGTCTGTGTGGAGAAGCCGAAAAAAAAAAAAAGCGAAGCGTTCATCTGTTCGTACGGTGTTTCTTCTCTCCGGTTCACTCAAGGACAGCTACTGAAAAACAAACTGTAAAATGAGGCAAACGACAATCTTGAAAAAGGTGAAACTAGTTCACGGTTTTGTTTCCATGCTCTGTGTTCTGTGTGTGGTCGTACAGCGCAGTGCGTCCCGGGAGAGTGAGGGGTATTTTAGCCATAATCAGAGCATCTCTCACTCTCAGATCCGAGTTCTCATGCTAGCCGCTGAGGACTCCTTGTGGCCCACTGTTGAAAACCTTTTTATCTGATTCCTATTTTTTTTATAATTATCTCGATTACTATTATTTTGTAATTCTTTTTGTATCGCAAGTGGTCTTTTCAGAACTGTTTTGTACCGACATCACATGTGAAGTTTGTCCTGTATGCCTATACATTCCAAACAAGGATGTCAACATGCCAAGCAGCCAGCCAAACCACGGTCACACCGGATTGCAGGTTCACACTCCGAGGGCAAATTCAATCCCACGCTGCACAGGCTTTAAAGTTGAAGTGATAGACATTAGCACCAGTACGTTGACAGCCTGATGCCTGATTCCTCTTGCGTCACAAACCCCAAAGAACTATTATCTCAGTACTGTAAGACCAAGTTTTCTGATTAGTTACTGCGTCGTGCCTTTAAAAGGGGCTTAACAGAACCGATTGTCGTGAATGTCCCTTTATTAACAATGTATTAGAAACCCCTTCAGCTGTCATATGGTACCTCAGAACCTTTTTTTGTTTTTTTTAATCAGCACCGCAATCTACTGTGATATTATGTACAATTAAACAGCCCACTTGTCATACGTTAAAGGCATCACTCACAAACACACGGATGGTCCTATACGGGTTCATGCTTTGCATTCAGGTGTGACGCTGGTTATGGTTGCTGCTAAACTACACAAGAAAAATGCTCTGGTTTGATCAGATGTATAGCTCTGAAGAGAAAAAAAAGAAAAAAAAGAAATGAAAGAAGAAAAAAACAACTTGACTTTTATTTTTCTACCACAGTGGTGTACAGCTGCATTCAAATTCATGTGGTTCCCAGTTTTAGTCTGTTCTCTTTAATAATTTGTTGGTGTTTTGGATCTTTTCCATCCCGTCTTGGTTTCCTCCTGCATAAAGAGCTGATGACGTCGGCTCTGGTTTTGATATGTACCTAATACCAATGTGAAACTGTCTCTTTCCTTCTCATTTTGGACTCAGTGGAAGTGTGATGTTTACATGTACAGATTTTGGAGATTTTCTCTCTCTTTTTTTTTTTTTTTTTGTTGTTTTCTTGTTTAATTCAAATGCTTTTCCCTTCTTTTCATGCATTGTTTAATTTGATCATCTTTAGTGAAGGGAAATGGGACTTGCAGCAATGTCCATGCATTTACAGTCAGTAATTTTGTCTGGGAGACCCCCATCACTGACCCCAATCACTTTCTGTAACTGCTGTCAACAGATCCACAAAATGAAGAAGGCTTGTTGTAAATGAATCTTTTCCTCTGGCCATTAGGGATAACGCATCCGGCTGTTCCTTAATGATTAAAAGCCATTATCGCACCCGTCGTCGGGTGCAGACGTCAAGTATTACAGAACAAGAACAGCAGAGTGAAAACCTCAGGTAAATGATTGCTGTTTTATAGTTGAAAAAGAAGTCTTATCGGCGACCCATTTCCCACTTTAATACCATAATATATATGAAATAAATCCTTTTTTATATTTATTGTGTTAAATATATATAACAGTGAATACTTTTTTCAGTACATGTGGCTAAATATTTTAATTCTTTAGAAAGTGTTGATACATATGTGAAGAAACTGAAAGATTGAATGAAAATGAAAAAAAAAAACAAAAAAACAATTTCTGTTGTTTAATGCAAAACAGCATGGGCGGCTCCTAACATATCACTTTCATTAATGAAACCAATGATTTGAGATAAAGCTTTCTCCAGTGGGATGTCACTGCTAAAATGTCACTGACATGACATTGTGACTTTTTTTTTTTCTCCCAAGCTGTACGTCACAAAGCTAAATATACTAATAAAACAGTGTGCTATATATCAAATCCAGCTGCTGTATTTCTTCCCCCCCCCAAGGAAAAATTTCGAATCAGCATCACTGTATTTGTCTGCATCTGTGTGTGGGTCAGGTTTTGCTATCTAAGTAAAACCTGAAACTGCTTAATGAGAACGCTCCCCCATCATCCAAGACAATATTCGAATGCTAAGCTATTTCCTCTGGTGCTTAGATGTCAGTTTATTGGTGCATCTTGATTTTTTGCAGTATTTTGATTATTTGATTATTTTCATTTTAGTCATTTTAAATCATGTTATTGCCCACTTGGAAGACCTTTAATGCCTGTGTTCATGGCTTCAGGTCTCTGGTTGAAAATCACTGAAATAATAGGGATTAGGGTTAGGCACTGGCCTAATTTGGGGCTTTTGAGTATCAATATATAACCCACAGTTTTAAGACAAATATAATGTTGGTAACTCCTTAACTGTCACCGTCCCGCTAGCGAAAGCTTACAAGTTGTAGTTTTCATATATGTAGTTTTATGATTTTTCAAAGCAAATGACAGAGGAACAATAATTTATTAATTTGCAACAACAACAACATATAGCATGTTCAGATATTTATTCTGAAATAGCAGTGAAAATGAAAAATCTTGTTCTTTTTGCATGTCTTTTATGTGTGTGTTAAAGGTGCCCTAGATTCAAAAATTGAATTTACCTCAGCATAGTTAAGAGTTCAGTACATGGAAATGACATACAGTGAGTCTGAAACTCCATTGTTTCTTCCTTCTTATATAAATCTCATTTGTTTAAAAGACCTCCTAAGAACAGGCGCATCTCAACATAACACCGACTGTTACGTAACAGTCGGGGTGTACGCCCCCAATATTTGCATATGCCAGCCCATGTTCCCAACATTATGAAAGGCATTAGACAAGGGCAGCCAGTATTAACGTCTGGATGTGCACAGCTGAATCAACAGACTAGGTAAGCAAGCAATAACAACAGCGAAAAATGGCAGATGGAGCAATAATAACTGACATGATTCATGATAACATGATATTTTTAGTGATATTTGTAAATTGTCTTTCTAAATGTTTCGTTAGCATGTTGCTAATGTACTGTTAAATGTGGTTAAAGTTACCATCATTTCTTACTGTATTCACGGAGACAAGAGCCGTCGCTGTTTTCATTTTTAAACACTTGCAGTCTGTATAATTCATAAACACAACTTCATTCTTTATAAATCTCTCCAACAGTGTAGCATTAGCCGTTAGCCACGGAGCATAGCCTCAAACTCATTCAGAATCAATGTAAACATCAAAATAAACACTGTACTTACGCGATTAGACATGCTGCATGACGAACACTTTGTAAAGATCCATTTTGAAGGTTATATTAGCTGTTTGAACTTTTTTTTATGTTGTTTAAGGCAAGCACGAGCTCCGTGGGCGTGGAGCACGAGATTTAAAGGGCCACACACCCTGAATTGGCTCATTTCTAATTATGCCCCAAAATAGGCAGTTAAATTAAAAAAAAATCTATGGGGTATTTTGAGCTGAAACTTCACAGACACATTCAGGGGACACCTTAGACTTATATTACATCTATTAAAAAAAAGTTCTAGGGCACCTTTAAAGGTTGAATTCAAACCAAATACTGCCATTCTGCCCATACTACTTCTGAATAGGATGTCAGTTTCATAAATTGTATGAACATTATGGAAATAAATGGTTCAGGTCACTCAAACCATATATAGGCTATATGGAAATGGAGTCCAATGGAGCATGGATGGAAAAGTTGGGTACTGCGCCCAAACTAAATTTTACTGAAAGCTCCATTTTTGAGATATCAACCTAAAATTTTAAGAAAAACTTTTTCTTTTAAAATTTTAAGAAAAACTAGAGTAAAAAGCTGTTTTGTAAAATATATATTTTATATAAATTCTAAGAAATCATATTTTACATGTTCCTAAACCAAAACTTCAGTAACTTTTTATTTCACTTTCACATTTTTTCTTTTACTTCTAAAATAATCTGCCAAGTGTCCCCTTTATAAGGAGACCTGTGCTCAAAAGTATACAAGATTTAAAACAATTTAAGTTGGGGTCTATTCCTCAAAAATGGGAGTGGCAGTTAAGGGGTTAAATAACTTAGGTGGATATTACATACTCCGCATAGATGTCGCCCTGTGGTGGCCAGTTTACTGGGTGTTTATTTTACGACATTTTAATGATGCTCAGATTCTACCCAAAATGTATTTACACACACAAAAATCACAGACGCGGGAAACAATGAAGTCTCACATGCTCGAACATGGGTTATAGAGTCGCACGCACATATACTCTGTGTAAAGCCACTGGTACCAGAGCAGTTGCTTTCCTGACATATGCAAGTTTTTACAACTGAGCTTTATTCTATAATCTCCTTCCTCTCATTTTTGTGATGGTAATATGTTAGTGGGTTAATTATAATATACATATCCAGTAACTTTATGTAGACCAGGGATGTATTCCAGAAAGCATGAAAGCTAATACCGTTTTTAGAACTGAAAGTTATCTCTAACTTATAACTTACCCGAGTTATGTTATACCTGCTTTCTGGAATACCTCCCAGATGTAGCCTACTATACTTTCTAAATAGCAGAAACCTAGAAGTATGCTAAATGTGCAGAACATGCAAAATAATGAGAGAAGAATTAAAGGCATAGTTCACCCCAAAATGAAAATTCTGTCATCATTTACTCATTCAGGTTTGGAACAACTTGAGGGTGAATAAATGATGACAGAATTTTCATTTTCGGGTGAACTATCCCTTTAAAGACATAAAGCTGCCCAAAATAAAATGTTTCTATTATTTAAAGGCCCACTGAAGTGCCTTGAAACACACAGCATTATTCAGTGTGTTGACGTAATTTCCAGTGAAACAGGAAGACAGGGCAGGACATATCAAACAGCTCCTCCCCTTTTTAAAAAATAGCCAATAGCGTTTCGTTTTTATATCACAGCTCGGCCAGAGCCGTTGAGCTCAGTAAAGCCGTAGTTTCCTCCTAATCGTCTACATATTGCTTTGAAATACAGCATTCTGTGCAGAATTCAAATGGGTCCGATACCTTCTCGGGTACGCTCCGGCTCACGCATATGATCCGCTTTGTGCTATTGTGTCTCTAGAGCGGTGTGGTCAGAAATCGAGTCCCCTCAGGAATCGGGTATCCTTTAGGACCCCGAGTGATCCCATTGGTTCAACAGGCTTTTAATGCGTAGTATTTGTAGCACCTGATTATGATTCCTGCAAAATCACGTTATAATTTATATTGTTTAAAATGCGTTATGATGACCTTTTAAATTACATGGTTCATATATTAGTATGTAACTGCAGCTATAGGTTGTGAAATCAAGCATTTCTCATTCTTACTGTTTTTTTTAGTCACCTTATGTACTAGCATAGCATACATCTACCCGATTAGCCTGCTAGCTTAGTTTATATTATATTAGGTATGTTTTTTGCTTCCAATATCTGTTTCCAGTTTATGATGCAATAGGCATTCATTTTATATTTCAAGCATGTTGTTTGTGCAGGAGACCCGATTCCAGCGGTTCATGTGACATTAACATGAAACCAGACTTAATTCGCCCCAGATGAAAGCATATTTACACTGTCTGAATCATTCCCTATCCACTATATATAGTCAAAGGCTATAGAATAACACAAGATGCGTCACTCGTATTGTTCTGAATGGGAGAAAGTGCAACGCACAATATGGCGGAATAAGTCCCGCCTTCTAAATAAGAGCCAATCGCCGATTGGTAAAGTCATCGCATCACTGCAGCGGCCGTTAGAAGCTCGGGTTCCTATAGAAACAGCCAGACTCGCGCCTCCGAAATGAAGCCCAAGAGACACATTTAGGACTGCGCATTAGCTTGATCCAGCCTGAAAAATACCGTTTTTTGTCATGATTCGAGCGTTTAGAAACAAAATTTATGAGACAGTTGTTATCAGATTTCATTGGTGATTTCAAATATGAAATTTAATCGAAATCTTAGCAAACAGTTTTGGAGTATTTGATGTTTCACCATTCAAAGTGGTAGGAGCTGCACTTGGATGCCCGAGAGGCGTTTCAAAGATGGCCGCCAAGTGAAATGACTTGTCTTAAACGACTTTGATGTAGTGCACTATGTGCCATTCACCATGTAGAAAATAGCAATATGATTTCAGTGTCTATTTTTTAATGTAGGAGGGGGGATGCCTAACATTCTAGAGAGCATTTGATTGGACAGAAAATCTGATGAGAATCTGAAGTGTTCATCAAAATCATTAATTCATATTGGCGGAAGTGAGAGACTGCAAGTTTTGAACACTTATATCTTCTAAATGCGAATTTTGTCATTGGTTTGGAGCACACCAGCTTATAACAGTAAGGCTAACTTATTCATAAGCCAAAAAAAAAAAATAATAATAATTTCATGGGGACTTTAACATCTATACAAACACACATGTATGGGCGGGTCTATTTGTGCTAGTGGTTTAAATAATTACAGCTTAATAATTTAAAACAATATGTATTAATTGTAACTCATGTAAATATGAAATTACCACCCATCCTGTAGCTATAACAGACGTGGGTTTATGTGTTTGTGTGTCTTGAAAAATAATAGAATAATGTTATTTTCCAACTAGCAAAACGTTTGATGCATATGCATGCAAATTTAGTCCTTACAGGAGGGACGTGTTTTAATAAATGCAAATATTTGTCGGAGATGTATAGTCTACGTTTAACGATTAAAGGCGAATCTAAAAATAAAGGGTTACTGGTTTCCAGCTCCAAGTGTGGGCTTGTGCCTATAGTGAACAGATGACCGCACTACAGGAGAAAGGTTAGCTTGCAGCCAAGTTTACACACTGCGAAGCGTTTTGCTCCGGAGCGGATAGAGGCACCGAATGCTGCGGCGCACTGCAACGGTCATTATGAGAGAAGATCGAGGGACGCCATGGACAAACAGAGCCTAGATTAAGATGAAAAGAGGATGTTCTTCAAGGTACTTCAACCACAAAATCTTCTCCTCGTCTTAATGTCTCATTAAACTCTCCAACATGTCTTTTCCGCATACCTTTGTGATCCATCCCGAAACAGAACCGGTTTCACCTGATCCTCCGCTATGATCGCGGCCAGCGCGTTAGCTCAACAAAGGCGATCCCGGTATAGAATCGCTACGGACGGTCTGTCACCATCGGTAAGGGACCCGCACACCTCTTTTATTTTCAATTTCAACCGTTTCGCTTGGTGGACAGCTGCCAGATATTCTAGCTACCCTGGAGTCCGTAGAAGGAAAGGGCTGGGATGGAGAAGTGTTGTCGCAGCTGTATGCCATGCCTGAAGAGGTTATGGGACTGGATATGGCCCGAATTTTACTATCCGAATGTCGTTCGTCCGGCCGAGATCCGCACCGTTTCAGGTGATATTCGGGTCCCGGCTCCTAAGAAGAAGCCGTCGCAGCTGTACGCGGCTCTGTTCGACTTCGAAGCCCGCAGTGAGGAAGAGCTGACGGTGAAAGAAGGGGACAAACTGTCTGTCATAGAAAAGAGGGGAGATTATGTACTTGCCAAGAAGCTGACGGGATCCCTGGAGTCCGGACTGGTCCCTGCTAATTATGTGGCCCTAGTACAGGATGAATTCGCTAACTACAAGTAAGTGCTGACAATCAATAGATGTATCCTACCTATAGCCATTATATTAGTGAGATGTTTTATTTCATTTAGAATATTCATTATATTTTATTGAAAATTATTACTCATAGTCAGCCACTAGTCTTTTCCAGTGCACATTTTTCCTAGAGTTGAATGAAGAGCTTGACACTATACAATAGGCTACACATGTCAATGGTTGAACTTTACAATTATTTAGCCTTCTGTTGTTTTCATATTGGACTAATATTTTTTACCGATACACATCAAATAAACATTGCATTTTAGATTTTCATTGACATGATTTTGTTTATAAAGCCCCGTAAAATTATTTTAGGTTTAAGAGCCTTATAATTGGGTTGTGAAAAATGGTCGGTTTTGGGGAGTCACCATAATTAGAGGGTTAGTTCACCCAAAAATGAAATTTCTGCCATTAATTACTCACCCTCATGTCATTCCAAACCCATTTTTGGGTGAACTAACCCTTTAAGGCTTGAACCTTAGGTCAAAACAAAAGGTTGGTCTTAGTAAACATTGCTTTCTCATATACATGACAGGAGTTTTAAATGTAAAAGAATATATTTGCAGGCAGCCAGAAGAGGTGATCATAGCAACAGTACACTGCTCCCGAGCTTTTGTTGTGATTAGTTTCTGGTGCTACGTCCATGAACCATGACAAGTAGGTTACTGCCATTTCAACTGAGGAGAGCCAACAGAAACAACCTGCATAGGGGCCCTGGATAGCCTGTCCATTATATCAACAAAACCTCTAGTGTCTTTGGTTAATTGACGTTTGGCTAACGGCACTAGACTAGTCACACCAAATATTGCGTGAGACGAACCTCGACAGATTGTGCCCTGAAAATCACTAATTCTTCAGATGTTGTAATGTCTTATTTTGAATTCTTTTAAATTAGACCCTGAAAACCATTGTATAATTCACACTGTAACAATAAGGTTCATCTTCAGAACACAAATTAAGATATTTTTTATTAAATCTGATGGCTCAGCAAGGCCTCCATAGCCAGCAATGACACTTCCTCTCTCAAGATCCATAAAGGTACTAAAAACATATTTAAATCAGTTCATGTGAGTACACTGGTTCAATATTAATTTATATGAATTAATATTTTTTGTGCACCAAAAAAACCCCAAAATTACTTTTTAACAATATCTAGTGATGGCCGATTTCAAAACACTGCTTCAGAGCGTTATGAATCTTTTGCGTCGAATCAGTGCCCGTGTTTTCGATTTGTAAAGCTCCGAAGCTTCAAGAAGCAGTGTTATGAAATCACCCATCACTAGATATTGTTAAAAAGTCGTTATTTTGTTTTGTTGGCGCACAAAAAATATTCTCATCGCTTTGAAATATTAAAACCAGTGTACTCACATGAACTGATTTAAATATGTTTTTAGTACCTTTATGGATCTTGAAAGAGGAAATGTCATTGCTGGCTATGCAGGCCTTGCTGAGCCATCAGATTTAATCAAAAATATCTTCATTTGTGTTCTGAAGATGAACGAAGGTCTTAGGGGTGTAGAACGACATGAGGTTGAGTAATTAATGACATTATTTAAATTTTTGGGTGAACTAACCCTTTAAAATATTTCTTTGAAATCAGCAGTGTGCCTAGTCTGGGTTTTACATGAGCTCAGCCAAGGAAGCTTCATATCCCTGCACTCGTTTCATTCACAATGGCCTTCATCATTGTCCATGTGAACAATGAGCTGTGCACTGCTTTCTTTTATTTGCGCTATCCTTTACTACTATTTGGTTGCTGCTATAACGGGGTCAGTCAATTGTCCTCACTATAAAGACCTCCTAAATAGTGTTGACAGGTAACGGGCTTGTTATTTCAGAGTTGTGTGTGTTAGTGCACCTGTCACCTGCCAGAGTTTCACTGAAACTGAAGCACCATGGGATTGTGCAAAACAGGCATGTGCACCTGCCGCACCCATGTTTAACATGGCAACACTTTGAATGACGCCACAGTGTTTACTGTGAGAAGCTGAACGTGGTTAATGTGGGCAAAATATGAGATGTTTCTTTCTCTCACTTGAATAAATATGAGCTAATATAAGAGTATTAAGTGTAAAAGTGTAATAAATGTACGTGAAATAAGGGAACCTTCTGATTCTGAACATCCAGTATATTAGACAAATTGGTTTTATATGTTCTTATAGGGCAACAATTATTGTCAGGCTAATTTCTGTCGTGTGTTTCTACAAAACTCAACATATATTGAAGAATAATTTATTAAAAAATATTGGGAGTCCCATATTTTATGTTGAAATATCTTTGTTATACAGTTGTGGCCAGAATTATTAGCCCCCTTCATAAATATGATCAAAGATGACTCTAAAAATAAATCTGCATTGTTTATCCTTTTGATCTTTAATTTATAAAATTAGCAAAAACAAAACACATTGCCCACAATTATTAGCACCCTTTTATTCAAAACTTTTTGCAACCTCCTTTTGCCAAGATAACAGCTCTGAGTCTTCTTCTATAATGCCTGATGAGTTTGGAGAACACCTGACAAGAGATCAGAGACCATTCCTCCATACAGAATCTCTCCAGATCCTTCAGATTCCAGCTCCATGTTGGTGCTTCTCTTCAGTTCACTCCACTCATTCTCTTTAGGGGTTCAGGTCTGGGGACTGGGATGGCCATGTCAGAAGCTTCATTTAGTGCTCAGTGACACATTTTTGTGCTGGTTTTGATGTTTGTTTTGGATCATTGTCCCGACGGATGACCCAACCACAGCCCATTATAAGATTTCTAGCAGAAGTGGTCAGGTTTTGATTTTTTATCTGTTGGTATTTGATAGAATCCATGATATGATATATCTGAACAAGTTGTCCAGGACCTCCAGCACAAAAATAGGCCCACAACATTAAAGATCCAGCAGTGCATGGGGTACTTTTTATCCATGTGTGCACCAAACCCATCTGGTGGGTTTGCTGCCAAGAAGCTCTTTTTTTAGTTTCATCTTACCGCAGAAGCCGGTCCCGTTTGAAGTTCCAGTCTTGTCTTACAACTGAATATGCTGGAGATTGTTTCTGGATGAGAGCAGAGGATTTTTCTTGAAACTCTTCCGAACAACTTGTGGGGATGTAGGTGCTTTTGATAATTTTTTTTAGGCTTTCTGAGATTTAAGACTCAACTAATCTCTGCAATTCTCCAGCTGTGATCCTTGGAGAGTCTTTGGCCACTTAAACATTCCTCCTCACTGCGCATTAGGACGATTTAGACACATGTCCTCTTTCAGTCAGATTTGTAACATCTTTAGTTGATTGGAGCTTCTCAATTATTGCCCCGATAGTGGGATAATGGGATAATGCTTCAGCTATTTTCTTACAGCCACTTTCTATTCTGTGAAGCTCAACAATCTTTTGCTGCACATCAGAACTATATTGTTTGGTTTTTTCTCATTGTGATGAATGATTAAGGGAATTTGGCCTTTGTGTTTCCTCATGTTTATACTCCTGTGGAACAGGAAGTCATGGCTGGACAATTTCATGTTCATGATCACCCCGGTGAGCTAAAAAAATTTAAATATGAATGGGAATATACTTCAGAGATATTTTACTCATAAAAAATTCTAGGGGTGCTAATAATTGTGGGCAACGTGTTTTGGAGATAAACATTTATTTCTTAATGTTATTTTCCCCCCACTTTCAATTCTTTTCCTTCAATGAAAGGTTAGATTTTTGCTAATTTTATGAATTAAAGATCAAAAGGATAAACAATGCAGATTTATTTTTAGAGTCATCTTTGATCATATTTATAAAGGGGGCTAATAATTCTGGCCACAACTGTATTTGTCATAAAATGTGATTTAAGTTTTCATACAACAATCTCAAATTTGATGTCCATTATCTTAGATGTTTGTAGTGAGTAGCATTTTATGGTACAGTACCCATATTACACATATTGCATGCTGACATAATTACAGTAGGATTGACAATAAGTATGTGTCAGCAAATAATTACAATAAAATACACTCATACTAATGCTATGTCTATGAGGTAAAAAGACTATTAAGGCCTGTTCACACCAAGAACGACAACTATAAATATAAACGATAACTATATTTGCGTCCACACCAACGAACGATAACAGTCTGTTTATTTTCTGAAGTGTGTACAACATGTTTTTGCTGTTCTTGTTGCATTTACACGGCTTTAACTAGTAGATGTCCTCAGCATGCCATGTTTCGAGTGAATAGATAATGTAATCGATTTAATCTAACAGTGAATTTAGCTGACGAAGTCAATATAGTGAAATAAAAACAACTCCTAGTCTTTTTCACTTCAACTTCAAAGGAAGCAAGAAAATATTGTCAAAACTAGCGCTGGATACCTGAGGTAATTTTATGTTACACTGTTTGCTAGCCTGGTATGATCTCATCGTTAATACTTCTCACCATTTATTCCGGCTGATTGTTTTCCATATATACATTTTCTTTAAAGTATCCTTGAAAAGGGGGTTTAACTTGTTAAAAAGTGGTGGCTTTTTCTGGACTTCGGCGATTAACTTCTCCGCAATGTCGTCTGCCATTTTAAATGCGCAAGTGAATTCTGAATGGATTCTGATTGGCTGTCAGTGTTATCATTCTGAAAGTGATCCCAGCGATATCGTTTCTGTGGACTCTGTTATTCTTTTACATAACGATTTTTAGAACTACATCTTTATCGTTATCATTCTTGGTGTGAACGGGCCTCATTAAAAATGCATTATAAAAGATTATATTACTAATATTATACCTTACAGTTCAAACCAAAACTTGTACATGCAGTAGACACAGTGAATGTGCTGTGTTTGCTTTTATCTCTCATAAATAAATAAACTTTTTAATATTTCATAATAATATGTTAAGAATTCATGGCATTTATGCACATTTCTCTTGGTTTTATCTGAATCAGCATTATTAAATGCACACAGATATGATGAATAAAAATACTTTGATTATGACTATTTAAAAATGCAAATTTTCAATATGACTATTTATTGATGTATTTATTGTAAAATATGAGCCGGACATGGTCTTGATGGGTTATGATGAAGTATTTATTCATTATTCGGCTATGCTATGTGTGTCTGCTTTACAGATGGTACTATGGGAATATAAATAGACAAAAGGCTGAGAAGCTGCTTTTGGCTTCTCAGAATAAAACCGGTTCCTTTCTGGTGAGGATCAGTGAGAGCCACAGCGATGAATATACTATCTCAGGTTTGTTCCCTTATTTCCTCTCCCTCTCTCACGCGCACTGTTTCGATTGAATGCCTGGAGACCTACCGCCTGTCCATATTCCTCTGTTTTTCTCTCATACATCATCTCCGTTCTCATCTTCTTCTTTCTTTTCTCATCTCCCATTTTCTGTCTGATCTGCATGACGACAGCCTCCACTTCATCAATCTTATTATATTCTGCATAAGATATCCATTCTCTGCTTATCCTCCATCCTCTCTCTCTCTCTCTCGCTCTCTTTGTTTCTTTCTACCCCACAGCTTGTAACACCATATTGGTCTTCCATGTACAACTGACTAAGCGTTTTTCTGTCTCCACAGGAGAGTAGCGGGTGCTTTTTACCCTCATAATATTCTGTTTTTAATGTCTCAAAAGCCCCAAGGCTGTTTTAATAGCCAAAAAATATGTGTAAAATTGATGTAGCAGGTTTATGCTTAATAATCTTTTACTGATCTTGTTAAAATTGCTTATACACAGTATTTCCAATTGTATAACATGCTTCTAAAGTCCTCCACTAAAAATGTTATTTTACTTACATTTGGGTATAATTTTAATAAAAAAAATTTTTTTTATTTATTTTTATTTTATTTATTTTTTTGCATTATTCAAATAATTGGTTTCCAGTCACATTTCTGATTCAGCTCATATAATATAATATAATATAATATAATATAATATAATATGCAGTATGATTAAACTGGACTAATAAAGTGAGAATCATTTTAAAATAATTTGATGGGAAGATAATAATAGGTTTATTTATACTATATTACATTTGTAAATCATTATTTTATACGTTCCTCATTGAAGCTTCTGGGACCATATAAGCAGTGAATCTCAACCAAAAAAGGGGGTTAAAATTAGAGAGAGTCTTTAAAAACAATATGTTCCAAAAATATTTATGTTGGAAAATCCTTAATTTATTCTTTGCTTCACAGCCAGAAGTGAAAATAGTGTCTTCCATTTCCGTATTCATCGCTCAGCTATTGGTGCTTACTTTGTATCCGACAAGATCTCTTTTGGCACTCTGGATGAGCTCATCAGATACTACCAGCACAACTCCAGAAGTCTGGGATGCCCCTTAGACCAGCCGTGCGTACAGCAAGTATGACACTCTTAATATTTAATACACACATTCATAGACCACTTTTTGCTCTCAAGAAGCTAATGTTTATAAATAGGTGTTCCATTTCATGGGTATCAGTTCTGCATTAGAGATCTAATTAGCCATATAGAGAAGCAGTCTGTTTCCGGAGAAGTGCCCCTTGGTATTCCTGCAGTAGTTACTTTGGTTTTCTAATCTCTCCTTCATCTTAATCAGTGGCTTTGCGCAGAAATGCATTACAAGAGTTGCTTTTTTTCTTGCGCTCTGTCTGGGTTTGGCCTCTTCTCTCCTCCTTTTCAGGGAAGACACTGAGGCTGAAGCACAGCAACCTTTTGTAACATTGTTGCTGGTATTTTTATGATTTAATTTCTTAATTATTACAATTCAGGGAGTTTGTATTTAATAAATCCATGAATTAGATGATGCACATTTCAAACATCATCATTATGCACCATAATCTGAATGGAATCATTCAGTCTGAAATCTATTGCAATTATAACAATCCCTTCATTTAAATAAACAGTCCTATATATGATGCACTGAAATATATTGTGTAATTCAAATGTATTGTGTACTGCAATTCTGTTAATTTGCCTGTCATTATTCAATTATTCAAACAAAATGCCAAATTAACTTGGATTTTCTCATGAATTTATAAATATTTTATATTTAATATTCAAAAAGTAAATAAATAATAATAATAAATGATATTTTTACATACTGTATTCTTCTTGCTCTGTAGTAGTTTTCATCATTTTTAATTTTGTACTATAAGACATAAATTAGCAGATGCTTCCATTTATTTCCTTTTTTTGCTGTATATGTACATGCTAAACCCATATCTGAATGTTAATGCAGTAAATGCATTTTGTTCTTAAAGGATTAGTCCACTTTTAAATACACTTTTCCTGATAAATTTACTCACCCCCATGTCATCCAAAATGTTCATGTCTTTCTTTCGTCAGTCGAAAAGAAATGAAGGTTTTTGAGGAAAACATCAACAGGTTGAAGGTCAAAATTACAGTTTCAGTGCAGCTTCAAGGGCTTTAAACGATACCAGATGAGTAATAAGGGTCTTATCTAGGGAAAAATACAACCGTTTATGCTTTATAAACAAAATATCGCCTTGAACGTACTTTCCGCTTCCGCATTCTTCATAACGCTTACGCTGAATGTTCTAAGCCTTCCCTATTCTACTAACGGAACGAACGCGGCGCCAGTTTCGTTTTTTTCCGTAACTTGAATAGGGAAGGCGTAGGACATTCAGCGTAAGCGTTATGAAGAATGCGGAAGCGGAAAGTACGTTCAAGGCGATATTTTGTTTATAAAGCATAAACGGTTGTATTTATTTCGAAATAAATCGATCGATTCGCTAGATAAGACCCTTATTACTCATCTGGTATCGTTTAAAGCCCTTGAAGCTGCACTGAAACTGTCATTTTGACCTTCAACCTGTTGATGTTTTCCTCAAAAACCTTCATTTCTTTTCGACTGACGAAAGAAAGACATGAACATCTTGGATGACATGGGGGTGAGTAAATTTATCAGGAAAAGTGTATTTAAAAGTGGACTAATCCTTTAAGGGGCGATGTTTTACCTTTATATAAGAATGTTCATAAAGCCCTAACCCTAAAATCTGGTTGATTGTTTCAGAACCAACAAGGATGTAAATCCACAAACATGTCGCATTTGTCAAAATCACAGTCACTATCATTTCATACTGTTTCATTGTGACAAAATTCAGTTACAGTCCTACACATCAGACACATGTGTCATGTAGTTACATATCAATGTAATGCAGCACTTGTTTAATTTAATTAATAAATTGTCACAATATTCAAAGCTTAATTTTTTCCCCTTCTAAAGAGTCAAACATACTACAGCACATTTAGCATGTTTATATTTGACTCCTCTGGGGAAATAGTTTAACCAAATCAAAACCTATCTTCTGATGATTTGTTTTCCCAGTGAACTTTCTTGGAAATGCAAATTGCCTCCATTCTTTCTTTTTGTCTCTTCTGCCTCATTTTTATGATGTTAACAAACTATAACAACTCTCTAACCTCTCTAGTTTTATGCTCAACATGGCATGCTGGGTTTATAGCAACATGTGATATATATTGGAGAGATTCTGGGAAGAGTTCACTTGTAACCTTTGTTGCATCTGTGTCCGTGTGCAGAGGGAGTTGTTTGACATGGAACCATGGGAGCGGCCGAGGGAGGAGTTTCAGCTACTCAAGAAGCTTGGGGAAGGCCATTTCGGAGAAGTCTGGGAAGCTGTCTGGACCACAAAGAAGCAGAAAGTGGCCATCAAGATGCTCAAACAAGGTGTGACATCACATAAGATGGAATGTTTTAAAGTGAGACAAACTAATATCACAAAACATCACATGATGTTTGTGCTGTTGTTTTCACCACAAAAATTGTCTTTCTGGGCCATCTGACCAATCAGAGCAGAGTAGATCAATCACAACAGAATCAGAGCAGAGTAGACCAATCACAACAGAATCAGAGCAGAGTTGACCAATCAGAGCAGTAGTCTCACTGAAAGGAGGGTTTAGAGAGACTGAATCTTACTGAGCTGTTTCAGACACTGTGAGAAAGAGGTGTTGCCGCAATGTATATTATGAGAAAATGAAAGTGTTTTTAACCTTGGATGCATGTAAACCTATAGTTAGAATCTCTGAAAATAGTATAATAGAGACACTTGAATTGGGATGTTGTGATAAAGGAAAATGAACAAATATGATATCCATTCTTAAAGTTAAATATTTTATGTAATATACCAAGACACATATGAGGATGTGAAAATGTATTTGAAATGCATGACAGGAACGAGCCAAAACTGAAATCTTCTCATAGCGCAATCTAAGCATAGAGATTATGTAATGTTGCTGTGTAAGCATTCATTTTATTCAACACTGAATAAATTAAAAAATACTCTAAATTTTTAATGTTGTTTGGGATTTCAAACTTGCCCACAAATGATTTTCATTTTTAATTGTTTGGGTTTTGTTTCATTCTTGATGTGTTTTTACTTTCAAACTTTTGTTCTCTTCCTCTGCCCTGTAGAGGACACAAAGGTGGATGAGTTTGTGAAGGAGGTTCACGCACTGAAGAACCTGCACCATCCGAAACTCATTCAGCTGTTGGCTCTCTGCACACGAGGAGAGCCGGTCTACATTGTCACAGAGCTCATGACTAAAGGAAGTCTCAAATCATACCTTTCTTGTAAGTGTCACCTATCCTCCCTGTTGTGTTGAGTAATGGTTTGTGCACTGCACCTGCATGTTAATGTATGAATAATGTACTGTATAATATCGCACAAGATTACCGTATATGGCCTTGGCATTTCGTGCAATGCATTTTTTCTCTTATCAGACGATCGCATCTGCACTCAAACATTTATGGCAGTATCTGACCACAGTGTTTTACTGTTAGAGTTCAAAAGTACATGAAGTCATTAAACACAAAAGTGTTTTTATATCCCTGACACTGAACTCATTTCCTTCATTCTGTCAACCAACTTCTTAAAATAAAATGACATTAACCCCCAGTTTCACAGTCAAGGCTTAAGCTTCTTAAAATATCTCAGATCTTAAAATATGTCACTGCCATTGTTTTGTCCCAAGATGTATGCTAGTAATGTTTTTTTTCTAGTGTATGTTTATAAAAGATACTTAAATATGCTAATTGAACTAAGGCCTAACCTTGACTTAGGCTAAGCCCTGTCTGTGAGACCAGGCCTAAATGTTTCATTTTCTTTTCTGTGAATTAATGCATCATTCATTGAAATGAAATCATATTTTAAGCATAAAAATTTGACTGAAAGTGGAATTGAAAAATTTAAATTAATTCCAGAATGCCTTGGAATTTGTTACCTTCCCCTTTTTTCTTTAATGACTCGAGCT
Source organism: Megalobrama amblycephala (assembly GCF_018812025.1). Classification (NCBI taxonomy): domain Eukaryota; kingdom Metazoa; phylum Chordata; class Actinopteri; order Cypriniformes; family Xenocyprididae; genus Megalobrama; species Megalobrama amblycephala. The sequence continues at coordinate 10,989,622 of NC_063067.1, read as the reverse complement.
GCATGAAATCCCCAAAATGAAATCCAATGCAGGGTTATTATTATTAACTAAAACTAAAAGTAAAAAAAAACATTTCTGTTAATTGAAATAAAGCTGAAATAAAATAAAATGCAAATATTTATTGAAAAAATTTAACTAAATAAAAATTAGAAATGCTGAATAAACTGAAAACATTTTTAGTTGAAGTACTAAAATTATTAACTAGAAAAAAGAAAAATAACTAAAACTGAAATAAAAATTAATTTTTAATTTTTAAAAAAACCAAATGACAAAAGCACAAATTCCAAAAAATAAACTAAAATTAACATGAAAACTAAAAATATAAAAATAAAAGGTAATTCAATTAATAAAACTAAAATAAAAACTAAAATAACGCTGAGCTGCTTGAGTTTGTACAATGAGTCACATGATCAATTTCACTTAGTAATACTTATTTCATTAGTGGCCTAGAAAATCTAAATCTGCAGTATTTTTTTAATGTCATAACTTTTATTTATTTATTAAATCATAAAACATTTTTCCAGTTTATTTCCAGATACACAGTCAAACCAAAAATTATTCAGACATTTTTGATATATTTTTGCTAGTGGGTGCAGGACACTATAGTTCATTTATGTAAGTGAGGATAGCAAAATAAAGTAAACTGTGACATATTAAACCCAATAATTCTTCATACAGTGGACTACCAGTAAAATTGATAAAAAAAATTTGGAACCGTAAATTATTCAGACACTTTGACCTGGCCGTGTTTTGCTTAAGTGTTATCTGACATAGATAAATTTTTTCTGACACAGTTTAACTCTGAGATCTTGTCATATTTTATTAGCATTTTTTTAACTATAGTGAATAAACTGTATTAATGAATGAAATGTTCAAGGTGTCTGAATAAATGTTGGTTTGACTGTAAGTTATATTTGGAATCCCACATTTTCAATGTGATCTCAGACAGATCTTCACTGATGTTCCCAATGAGCAACTCTCTCTTTTTCCCTCTCATGTCTTCCTGTAGCACCGGAGGGTCAGGTGTTGACCTCTGCTCACCTGATCTACATGGCTGGTCAGATAGCAGAAGGAATGGCGTATCTGGAAGATCGACACATTGTCCACAGAGATTTAGCAGCTCGAAACATCCTGGTTGGAGAAGACCTGGTGTGTAAAGTGGCTGACTTTGGTCTGGCTCGCATCATCAAGGTAATGGTCGGATGTCAAAGATATTGCTGGAAATATGCATATAAAATTGATGCTTGGTATGTAATTATGTGTTTGTGTGTACTGTGTAGGATAGTGTGTATACAGCTAGTAGAAACACCAAGATTCCTGTGCGGTGGACGGCTCCAGAAGCTGCTCTCTACCAGCGTTTCTCCGTCAAATCTGATGTCTGGTCCTTTGGAGTGCTGCTGTACGAGATGATGTCACGTGGAAAGATGCCGTATGATGGTATGGCTCTATTTCTTAATTTTGTGTTCCAGAAACACTAAATACCTTCCATATTTTCTTTCTTATACATCAATCAGGCATAACATTATGAGCACTGACATGTGAAGTGAATTACACTGATTATCTCTTCATCACGGCACCTGTTGTTAGTGGAATATATTAGGCAGCAAGTGAACATTTTGTCCCCAAAGTTGATGTGTTAGAAGCAGGAAAAATGGGCAAGTTTGACAAGGGCCAAATTGTGAAGGCTAGACGACTGGGTCAGAGCATCTCCAAACTGCAGTTCTTGTGGGGTGTTTCCGGTCTGCAGTGGCCAAGGCTCATTGATGCAGGTGGGGAGCGAAGGCTGGCCTGTGTGGTCCGATGCAACAGACGAGCTACTGTAGCTTAAATTGCTTAAGATGTTGATGCTGGTTCTGATATAAAGGTGTCAGAATACACAGTGCATCACAGTTTGTTGCGTATGAGGCTGCATAGCCGCAGATCAGTCAGGGTGCCCATGCTGACCATGCTGACAGAACTGGACCACAGAGCAATGGAAGAAGGTGGCCTGGTCTGATGAATCACGTTTTCTTTTACATCACGTGGATGGCCGAGTGCGTGTGCGTTGCTTACCTGGGGAACACATGGCACCAGGATGCTCTATGGGAAGAAGGCAAGCTGGCGGAGGCAGTGTGATGCTTTGGGCAATGTTCTGCTGGGAAACCTTGGGTCCTGCCATCCATGTGGATGTTACTTTGACACGTACCAACTACCTAAGCATTGATGCAGACCATGTACACCCTTTCATGGAAACAGTATTCCCTGGTGGCTGTGGCCTCTTTCATCAGGATAATGTGCCCTGCCACAAAGCAAAAATGCTTCAGGAATGGTTTGAGGAGCACAACATTGAGTTTGAGGTGTTGAATTGGCCTCCAAATTCAATCGAGCATCTTTGGGATGTGCTGAACAAACAAGTCCGATCCATGGAGGCCCCACCTCTCAACTTATACGATCTGCAGCTAACATCTTGGTGCCAGATATCACAGCACACCTTCAGGGGTCTAGTGGAGTCCATGATGGGTCAGGGCTGTTTTGGAAGTAAAAGGGGGATCAACACTATATTAGGAAGGTGGTCATAATAGTGGCTTTTTAGGAACTCAGTTCTGGGAACTAGCCACTATGATAGTTCCCCCGGGAACTAATTTCTCCCCCGGGCCATGTAACTGGTTGCATTCGCACCGGGAATAGGAACTTTGAAGCGGCCGACGGCAGCGTCTTTAAGCGCGGCATTTACAAACGCTAAAAACCAGTGAATGGAGGATGCCGTGATCGGAGCTGTGTTTGGTGTGTGTCTTGGGTTTCGTGAATGATAATGGAAATGGAATGTAAACGCATAATCTACATGACTGAAAGAGCAAAAAGTGGGGCTAAGAGAAATCTCCTATGACAATTTTAAGTATTGCCGAGGTGGAAAAAAAGAACACAACACTGCAGATAACAGGTAAACTAAATGCTGTTATCGCTGTTTTCCATGTTCGTGAAGCAAATATGTTTACACAGCTTTTTAAAAATGCCGGGTGTTTGCATGTGTTTGACCAATCAACATACACTCACGTCACTGATAGTTTCTATAGTGCTGGTTTAGACCCTACTCTGAAGTAGGAGCTAATTTAGTTCCAACGTAAGGAGTTTCTAGAACTAAAATCGTTCCTAGTTCCTGCGATGCGAACACGTACTTCAGCCAATAGTTCTAGGAACTATGGAAAGGTTATGCCTGATTGGTGTATACGCTACCTTTTAAAAGTTTGGGGTGTCTAATGTTCACCAAGGCTTCATTTTATATATATATATATATATATATATATATATATATATATATATATATATATATATATATATATATATATATATATACAGTAAAAACAGTAATATTGTGAAATATTATTACAATTTTAAATAAGTGGTTTCTATTTGATATATTTTAAAATGTAATTTATTCCTGTGATATCAAAGCTGAATTTCCAGCATCATTACTCCAGTCTTCAGTGTCACATGATCCTTCAGAAATCATTCTAATATGCTGATCTGATGCTCAAGCAACATTTCGTATCAATGTTGAAATCTGTTGTGCTTTTTGTGGAAACCTTGATACGTTTGCAGGATTCTTTGATGAATAGAAAGTTTAAAATAAACATTTTGTAACATTTACTGTCATCAGTTTAAAAATATCTTACTGACCCCACACTTTTGAACGGTATATATCTTCTATACATTTGCCACTCTGTTTCCCACAGGGAAGAACAATAAGGAGGTGTTGGAGATCCTGTCATCGGGTTACAGGTTACCGTGTCCAAATCGCTGCCCCCCAAACATCTACCGCATTATGATGGAATGCTGGCACGCGGAGGCTTCCAAACGGCCCTCGTTCCACGCCCTTCACAGTCAGCTGGACAACATCTACTCCAGACTCTACTTCAAAACCATTGAGGTGTAGAAGAGGTGGACTGAAAGGGACAGAAGGGAGAGTGAAGAAAAGATTTGCATGGACAAAAGTGCAGATAAGATAGACGCTCTTTTTGATTGCTTGTGTTAATGAAGTTATGTGCAATAATAAATGCTTGTTAAAGAGTAGAAAAGATTCCATGAGAGTGGAAGAAAGGAACGGAACTTGTAAAAGAGGAAACGTGCATCATCTTAATCTGACAGGGCCAGATTATCTGTAGCTTGTCATAGCGACTCCTGATCATCAGTGGATCAAGATATCGAACACTGTTATGCACCATCATAATATGCATCATTCGCCCTGCACTTAAGTTTATTTTGCGCTAAAGTTGATCTGGCCCATTCAGTTTCTGTAGCAATAGGAACAGGAGATTATTTAATCAGATCGGAGTTTATGTTTACAAAAGATTCACCTGCCAGTGTACGGACAGGTGTCGAGACGGTGAAAACTACGGCCGTTATAATTTATAACTGTTGAGTGTCTTTAGCCTATGTGAAGGCAGGCTGCACAAATAACTGTTTTCTACCAGGTACACGATCGTGTAACTTACACTGTGGTTAACACAGGAGCCATATGACAAAAGCTACCTGGGTAGGTTTCCTCATGATCGGTTTCGTAGAAATCACATCCATGTCAAAAGTCTGTTGTCTTCCAATGGATTATACAAAAATGAATTCTTAAAATAACTCTTGTAAATAAAGTATTTTTTCAGTATACATGTTTCTGCTGTTTCTTGGTCATTTGTTTGCCTAATATGTAACCCGACTTTGAGTTTGACCAGAAATTTGCAAGCATGCTGGTAGCCTGTAAAGCAATTAACCTCAAACAATAAAGAATGCCTGTTTAGCCTTTACTGAACTTGTGTCATTGTCGTCCACAGGCGTGGTTCAAATGCGGAAGGTTTCACTCTGTCAGTTCCCTAATCTACTAAACTCATATGGGAATCCACTAGAGCAGGTGTCTCGCGGGACAGTTTTATCTCATGGGGGATTGTTTGAGGAAATCTTGCCCATGTCTTAAGACATTGTGGGACAAAATATTCGGGCCCCCAAAGGGCGATGGAGAAAACAGCGTGAAATCTGACAGTGGCTGCACGGGCGGATCTCGTTACGAGCCGCAGCCGCAGCCTCCACCTCGACCTCCGAAGACAGTAGTGGAGAATGGTGCTGATATTTACACTGCTCTGTGGGACTTTGAGGCACGCGACGGACAGGAGCTGTCGTTCAAAGCTGGTGATATATTTGAGATTATCAACCGTTCCGGTGACTGGTGGAGTGCGAGGAAACTCGACTCATTCGGCCGCGGGGAAACCGGTTTTGTTCCGTTCAATTATGTGGCGCGAGCGGAATCTATACAGTCTCAACCGTGAGTGTCCAAGCTACTTCTGAAAAGTAGTTTGTTAACACTATCTTTATCCTGTAGTGTCAAAAGGAGGAATGTTCACTTAAGCTACAACAGTTCAGTCTCTAACTTCTAACAATCTTCATTTCAGTGTCACTATTGTATGAAATATAAGCATTTCAAGAATATTTATTGTAAATGTTGCTGGCCATCATAATAATCTATCTTTACATAATCATAAATAACGTTAGGTTCTCCAAGACGACTTAGATATTTTAATAGAGTTGGATTTCCAGCAAATAGCCTAATCTGGGACGCAATTAAAAGTCTAATCTTAGTATCTCACCTTTGATATCGGACTTTTGTACTGGGTGCCACCACGTACAGACGATTTAAAGGGATAGTTCTCCCGGAAATAAAAATTCTAACATTTACCCGTACAACTTTTTTTTTTTTTTTCTTTTTTTTTTTTTTTTGATCCGTACCATTCCCAAATACATACTTAAAGGTGCAATATGTAAGATTTTCTGTCCGCTAGAGCAGTGTTTCTCAACCAGGACCCCTAGTGGTCTTTGACATGTCAGGGGGTCCTTATAAAATATCTGAATATGAATTTTTATGTATAATATAACTGACAATATGACTAAATATAGGACAAGTCAACTAACATAGTAGTAAATTACACTCAATTGCATTTGGTCGTCACAAAGACATTAATGATACCAGTGTGCCAATTTTATTCTGGGGTCCTGAGGACAGTTCCAAATATGACGGGGGTCCAATACTCAAAAAAGGTTGAGATTCACTGCGCTAGAGGCCTATTCAAAACAAATGCGTAGCTTGATGGCGCCAAATTTGAGCGCGGAATCTTGGGACATGTGGTCTTCACCTCAACGGCCGGTGGAAACGAATTGGGATATGACTCAGAAATCATGTTCATGGATGCGATTATTAATGTTACTGTAGTATGAAGCAGAGCAGGGCCGAGTGCTGTGGGAGCTGAACGAGGCCGCTGGAGCGATTGCGCAACACACGCCTCACGAGCAGCGGAACTTTTATTATGTCGCAGTCGCCGGTGCCGTTTCGGTGCGGTTGCCTTTTCCAGTCACGAGTATGAGGTAACGCAGCTCTGTTTATCATATTAGATACATTTAATTGTGTTGAAAATGTTATAATGTTACTCTGTGCGTTCGCTCAGTGGCTGCTGTGAGACACTTGTTATGCTGCGTTCACGTCACCTTGTTTTTACCGGAATCTTGAGATGACAACACGTGATGTTATATTCGGAACTGTTCACGTCCTTGGACTGGGAATTATGCGTTTCCATGGTACCACTATTAACACGTATGAATCTACAGCGGTCAGGTGGTACATCTAGGAGCTTTCAGAAATCTCCCAGCTTACAAATTCTAATTACGAGCTCTACGAGGACGTGAACACTTTTTACAAGCTAGAATCTCGTAACTACAGGAATTACGAGGCCGCGTGAACGCACCTATAAACTCTGCATTAAGCTTGATCAATATTAGAATATCATATTAAATGCTGGATGACTTGTGTTGATAAATGGCATGCAATTTATTTTAAAACGTATTGTATGATGGAGAAAATGCTGTATTACTGGTACTAAAAATAAAGCTGCATCTGATTATGCTATGTTAGCTACATCACTAAATAGTGTTTTTCTCTAAGGCATGGTAAAGCATGGTACTCACAAAAAATCAAGAAAATTTGATTTAAACAATAAGACTAAACATGTTGAGCTATATAACAATAATTAGTTTTCTGTCTATAAATATATCAAAACAGTTGTTCTCTTACCTATTAAAACATGTAATATATTAAAGCGTCTTTGGTGTTTCTGTGGTTTCTACAAAATAAAACCGGAAACTGAGGGTAACGCGGGTATGACGCAATTGACAGGCGACTCCTCACACGTAAAATTGCAATTTTCTCACTATTTACAAATAGTTCCAAACATATTGTAAGTGAACAAAATATATACCACTGACCTAGTAGTTTTTGGATATTTACTGCAAAATTCTTACATATTGCACCTTTAATCTGTCAATTTTCAAAAAGAATGCAACAGTACAATAGAAATATCATAACATTGCTTAATACACACCAAGTCTTCTGAAGCTTTGGGTAAAGTAAGGACAAAAATGTAAGTTGTTATTCACTGATAATGTTTTCCTCCAGTGAGCTGATAACAGCTGTGAAGGACTAAAGGGTTAGTTCACCCAAAAATGAAATTTCTGTCATTAATTACTCACCCTCATGTTGTTCCAAACCTGTAAGACCTTCGTTCATCTTCAGAACACAAATTAAGATATTTTTGATGAAATCTGAGAGCTTGCTGACATCCCTGTAGACTGCAACGTCATAATCAATTTCAAGGCCCAGAAAGGTAGTAAAGACATCGTTAAAATAGTCCATGTGACTACAGGGGTTCAGTACAGTGTCAGTCTCCTACACTGTTCACATAGTAAACACAGTGCAGCACTTCTGGGTTTCTACATCAGAACGCTGCTGCATTATTGGCCGGCTCCTGCATCAGGATTACACGCATGAGTCGTGAGCTGCTCACGTGAACAGCGTCGCCCAATACTGAGCCGGCATTCTGACATAGAACCCGGAAGCGCTGCACTGTGTTCACTGTGTCAACTGTGTAGAAGACTGACAGGAAAGAGAAGAAATTTTTGAATAAAGTTGTTATTTTTGTGCACAAAAAGTATTCTCGTCGCTTCCTAACATTAAGGTTGATCCACTGCAGTCACATGAACTGTTTTAACGATGTCTTCAGTACCTTTCTGGTAGGTCAGAAAGCTTTTGGATTTCATCAAAAATATCTTAATTTGTGTTCCGAAGATGAATGAAGGTCTTACTGATTTGGAATGACATGAGGGTGAGAAATTAATGACAGAAATTTCATTTTTGGGTAAACTAACCCTTTAAGGCCTGTTCACAATAACAACTATAAAGATAATTATAATAGCATCACACCAATAGATGATATTGTTCTGTTTATTTTAAGTGTGCACTGCAGTAGTGTCGTCTGATGCTTTAAATGCTCAAGCTCTTTAAAGTAGGATGGAAATATGCAATGAAAGTGACTTCACCGATATTGATTTTCTGTGTCATTATTGCTGTAGCCGTGATGTGGACTTCCCTATTCTCAAAGAATTACAATGTTTATTAAAACTGTATAGCCCTTGGTGTGAATGGCCCTTTACTGAGTGAACTGAAACACAGCTGATTGAAAGAAACTGATTAGTCTGATTCGTAAATGAATCTTTCAGACTATTTTGTGAATGAGTTTGGTGAATGAGAATGAGAAACAGATCTGATTTCAGGAATGTGAATTGAATAGTGGATGATCACCTATTATTTATACATTATTAAACACCTGTGCTATCAGCTGTACCCTGTATTGTACGATCTGTGTGTTTTTCTGTATCTTTAGGTGGTTTTTTGGAAAGATGAGTCGTTCTGAAGCACAGAGTAACCTCATGTTACCAGGAAATGATAATGGATCCTTCCTTGTGCGAATTAGTGAGAGTGACAGCATGGGCTTCGTGATCTCAGGTGTGTGAGTTTGTCACAGCATATATCCTTAAAGCTGTAATTGGAGACTGAAGTTCTGAATCTTCTATCTTAGTGAGGACACAGGACAAAGCAAAACACTTCAAGATCTACCAGACTAGTGGTCAGTTCTATGTGGATCCGTCTCCTACATTCGCCAGTGTATTAGAGGTGGTTGAATATTATCGAACTCACCCATTATCCACTTCAGACAAACTGAATCAACCCTGTATTCGGGTGAGACACTCTTTCTCAGTCCATTTTTCCTCACCCTCCTCTCTTATGCTTGTTTATGTTATCTCCCTTATTCACACGCTCTCTTTCAGTTTTGTCATATGAGGAAGTGATTGAAAGAGGTTCTCCATTTTTTTTAAGAACATCGGCTTCTGTCTGTTTTCATTAGCTATAGAAAATATTTCCCAACATCAAGAAACATCCTGATGTCTGATTGTAAAGCATCTAACCTAGTAAATATGGGACGTGTATATATAGCTGTGATAAAAAGCAATTCATTTTTGTACTTACTTCCTGACACCTCTGACTCAACTTCCTGTAGAATAAGCCTCAGGTGCAGGGTCTGTCACCCTCCACAGACGATGAATGGGAGCTGCCTAAAGAAGAATTTACCCTTGGAAAGAAGCTGGGTGGTGGCCACTTTGCTGACGTTTACAGTGGCATGTGGAGAAATCAGACTAAAGTGGCCATCAAAATCCTCAAGAAAACTGGTGAGCTCATAGCTAGAAGTGCCACAGAGCAAAGCTGAAAAAAAAAAGAATGTAAATGTTGCAAAAGTAAGCAAAGAAGTCAAGACGGACTAGACAGAAGGCTGTTCCATTTTTACGTCATCTTACCCGAGCATTCCAATACAAGAATATTTTACAACATGAGCCGCTTGGAATGAAGAAAGTGATCAGCGTGATTGATATTCAAAATGGTTTTGGAATGATGATATAGACAGATATTTGCTTACATGCAGGTGCAGAACACACATGCTAGATGGCAGCCGGCTGTAGTTCTTTTGGTGTGTTCAAGTGCAGCTTTTTGGCCCAGCCGCAATCGATGCGAGGTGACAACATAGTCAGCTTTTCGTCGCCGCTAGTTCTTTGACATCTGCTTGGTGTGTCACAGACTTAAAGGATCAGTTCACTTCAGAATTAAAATTTCCTGATAATTTACTCACTCCCATGTCATCCAAGATGTTCATGTCATTCTTCAGTCGAAAAGAAATTAAGGTATTTGAGGAAAACATTCCAGGATTCTCCATATAGTGGACTTCAACAGTTATCAGCAGGTTGAAGGTCCAAAATGTAGTTTCAGTGCAGCTTCAAAGGGCTTTTCACAGGTGAGGAATAAGGGTCTTATCTAGTGAAACGATTGGTCATTTTCCAAAAAAAACCCCCACAAATGGTCGTCTTGCACTACTGTCCACGACTTACATAATCATGTTGGAAAGGTCAAGCGTGATGTAAACAGAAAACAGAAAAACTCCATCTCATTTTCTCCTCCAACTTCAAAATCATCCAACATCGTTGTTTTACCTTTTTTTGGTAAAGGGCATTTGACTTAGTCTTTGCATGTTTTCTTTGTAAACGCATTAAATCGGTACTTCCCCCTACGTCATTATAACGTGATTACGTAATGCATGAAGTGGAGACTAGTGCAAGACAAGCATCTATGGTTAAAAAGTGTATCTTTTTCTTTTTTTTTTTTTTTGACCGATCGTTTAACTAGATAAGACCCTTATTCCTCATCTGGAAACGTGTAGAGCTCTTTGAAGCTGCACTGAAATGGAATTTAGGACCTTCAACCCAGTGAACCCCAGTGAATTCCACTATATGGAGAAAAATCCAGGAATGTTTTCATCAAAAACCTTAATTTCTTTCTGACTGAAGAAAGAAAGACAAACATCTTGGATGATATGGGGATGACTAAATTATCAGGAAATTTTAAAGGTGCTCTAAGTGGTCCTGGGTGGAGTAACTTCCTGTTGACGTACGAAGTGTTGTCAAACAAAACAGAGGCTAGCTAGACCCTCCCTCCTCCTCCTCCTCCTCCTCCCCTCCGTGCTTCCTGAAACAGTCATGAACGCGCATTTAAAATCATTCTTGTCGGTTATTGGCTGGAGTGTGTTTATTATGATTCATGGTCCAGGCTGCACCAGTTTGTTTTTATTGCCGTTTTCGGAGCTTGTGGCGACTACAGAGACCGCGTTTTTTTACAGTGTGTTCAGGGGACAGGCAGCTAGTGGATAGTGAGGAGATGTTTGCTGTATGTGACAAAAAATGTTTTGGCCTAAAAACGCGTGACATCGCTTAGAGCACCTTTAATTCTGAAGTGAAATGATCCTTTAAGCCATAGACCAAGTTTCAACTTTGCATTTGAGCTTTTTCTTTTTATCCGAAAGAAATTCTGGCTGTTTTTGAATGTGAAATGAATTAGATTTTGTTACCTGTAGTTAAATCTCTATACTGCAGTGGTGAGAAAGTCTAAAGATTTAAATTAAGAAATTTACACAATCTCTGCGCATAATTCATTCTAAAGAGTAGTGTTTACACACCATGCAAAGCACGCAATTTTGTGGGGCCCCACAATTTCTCCGTAGGGGATTCCCCAGTGGTGTAGTCTACGTGATATGCGGTTATACAGCGGGTACGGAAAGTATTCAGACCCCCTTAAATTTTTCACTCTTTGTTATATTGCAGCCATTTGCTAAAATCATTTAAGTTCATTTTTTTCCTCATTAATGTACACACAGCACCCCATATTGACAGAAAAACACAGAATTGTTGACATTTTTGCAGATTTATTAAAAAAGAAAAACTGAAATATCACATGGTCTTAAGTATTCAGACCGTTTGCTGTGACACTCATATATTTAACTCAGGTGCTGTCCATTTCTTCTGATCATCCTTGAGATGGTTCTACACCTTCATTTGAGTCCAGCTGTTTTTGATTATACTGATTGGACTTGATTAGGAAAGCCACACACCTGTCTATATAAGACCTTACAGCTCACAGTGCATGTTAGAGCAAATGAGAATCATGAGGTCAAAGGAACTGCCTGAAGAGCTCAGAGACAGAATTGTGGCAAGGCACAGATCTGGCCATGGTTACAAAACAATTTCTGCTGCACTTAAGGTTCCTATGAGCACAGTGGCCTCCATAATCCTTAAATGGAAGACGTTTGGGACGACCAGAACCCTTCCTAGAGCTGGCCGTCCGGCCAAACTGAGCTATCGGGGGAGAAGAGCCTTGGTGAGAGAGGTAAAGAAGAACCCAAAGATCACTGTGGCTGAGCTCCAGAGATGCAGTCGGGAGATGGGAGAAAGTTGTAGAAAGTCAACCATCACTGCAGCCCTCCACCAGTCGGGGCTTTATAGCAGAGTGGCCTGACGGAAGCCTCTCCTCAGTGCAAGACACATGAAAGCCCGCATGGAGTTTACTAAAAAACACCTGAAGGACTCCAAGATGGTGAGAAATAAGATTCTCTGGTCTGATGAGACCAAGATAGAACTTTTTGGCCTTAATTCTAAGCGGTATGTGTGGAGAAAACCAGGCACTGCTCATCACCTGTCCAATACAGTCCCAACAGTGAAGCATGGTGGTGGCAGCATCATGCTGTGGGCGTGTTTTTCAGCTGCAGGGACAGGACAACTGGTTGCAATCGAGGGAAAGATGAATGTGGCCAAGTACAGGGATATCCTGGAAGAAAGCCTTCTCCAGAGTGCTCAGGACCTCAGACTGGGCCGAAGGTTTACCTTCCAACAAGACAATGACCCTAAGCACACAGCTAAAATAACGAAGGAGTGGCTTCACAACAACTCCGTGACTGGTCTTGAATGGCCCAGCCAGAGCCCTGACTTAAACCCAATTGAGCATCTCTGGAGAGACCTAAAAATGGCTGTCCACCAACATTTACCATCCAACCTGACAGAACTAGAGAGGATCTGCAAGGAGGAATGGCAAAGGATCCCCAAATCCAGGTGTGAAAAACTTGTTGCATCTTTCCCAAAAAGACTCATGGCTGTATTAGATCAAAAGGGTGCTTCTACTAAATACTGAGCAAAGGGTCTGAATACTTAGGACCATGTGATATTTCAGTTTTTCTTTTTTAATAAATCTGCAAAAATGTCAACAATTCTGTGTTTTTCTGTCAATATGGGGTGCTGTGTGTACATTAATGAGGAAAAAAATGAACTTAAATGATTTTAGCAAATGTCTGCAATATAACAAAGAGTGAAAAATGTAAGGGGGTCTGAATACTTTCCGTACCCACTGTATGCCTTACACCCACTAGGAAAGGTCAAGGATTTCCGTATATCCACTTAAAAAAGTGAGAGGATATGGATTTGGCATTCTTTAATGTGGCGTGACAGATCGCTGTAGCCTCAGTTCAAGAGAAGCGGCAGCCTGACGCGCACGTGAACTGATCCGCTTTAATAACAGTTACAGCATGAAATAAACATGAATGAACATACAGAACAACTTACTGAAATCCATATTATGTCTCGTGTAATCGCTTACTCAGTGTAACTCAGTACAACTGCGGAAAGATGATAATAAAAAAGCTAGTGAACAAACATATTAATAAACTCGTTAGTCAGCTAGAAAAATGAACTCTAGAGACAAGCATTTAGCTGAATGTATGCACCATATTACATATTAATTATATTTTTTTATGTTCTTTAATTGCCTATATAATGCATGTTTGAATAAATCCATCAAGTTGACAACCATCATTTAAATGTTTATATTTAAAAAAACGAATTGGAGTAGAAATAATTTTAAAGTTAGTAGGCCTGTTATAAATTTATTATTATAAACTTTTCCTTAAAGCTGCTGTAGGTAACTTTTGTAAAAAAAATTTTTTTACATATTTGTTAAACCTGACATTATGTCCTGACAGTAGAATATGAGACAGATAATCTGTGAAAAAATCAAGCTCCTCTGGCTCCTCCCAGTGGTCCTATTGCCATTTGCAGAAATGCACCGCTCCCGGTAAGAAACAACCAATCAGAGCCAGGAGGAGTGTCTTAGCAGTGTCAATCAATCAAGCTCGCGTGCGCGCTGATCTCACCCCTCCCATACACAGCGCCAGCGCATACAGGCTTCAAGATTACCGGTGTGCCGCAGCTTTGCTTATGGCGGAAAAACAATCCAAACTGCCAATTCCTCGAGTGGCACCTGCTCATAAAATAAAGACGGGTAAACGGAAAAAGACAGATGACGATGATAAAAAAGCCAAAAAGAAAGAATTAGATAGAGCCCGAAATAAAACGAGGGTAAATATCGGAGCGGCTTTTCCGAGGTGGAGGGAGCTACGTGTCCTGAACGGATTAAAAACCGATGCAGAGTCAGCCACATTTCTGCTTGACAAGTAAGTATCCCTGCTTGATTTGTTTAATTTTTTAAGAACTACACAACTAAGATAATTTCAAAACAGGACTGACAAATTATGTATGGCATTTCTTGTAGATTTCAGGGTGGTCCTTTGCATATAACATCGTTTTATTTCGCCATAAGCAAAGCTGCGGCACACCGGTAATCTTGAATTTGACGCCTGTACACTGTGCATGACAGGAGTGTGATCAGCGCGCACGCGAGCTTGATTGATTGACACTGCTAAGACACTCCTCCTGGCTCTGATTGGTTGTTTCTTACCGGGAGCGGTGTATTTCTGCAAATGGCAATAGGACCACTGGGAGGAGCCAGAGGAGCTTGATTTTTTCACAGATTATCTGTCTCATATTCTACTGTCAGGACATAATGTCAGGTTTAACAAATATGTAAAAAATATTTTTTTTTACAAAAGTTACCTACAGCAGCTTTAAGTGTAATTTAAGTTTGTAAAAAAATAAAATAAATAAAGGTTCGTTTTAACCTTCAATATTAATGTACTGATTCCCATTATACGGCTATGATAAATGTGCATTGAAAATTGCCAGCTGATAAAACCTATGATCCAAGGACCATATTCATATAACACCTAAGGCTAAATGTAGATCTTAACTAGATGAGTTAGATGGTGATTGACACTAAACAGTAAAAATCAGTCCAGTCTCTCCAGCTTTAAATGTCATTGACTGTTAAAGTCTTGTGTTGCTTATAATAAATTGGCATGTTGATAACACACACATAAGCAGTCTTTCAAAATGCTCTCAATTACATGTAGCCTAGATCAGAAGCATACTATGCATTAGTGAGTGTGGTGTTGCTTATGGGTTGTCGTTCTGGGATGGGTGAGTATGAGGCAGGGAGGGAAAAAATCATAGTATACTCACTACAAAAAAGTAGACTACAGGCCTCTCATTTAGCCTTAGATGTTATATGAATATGGTCCCTGGATCATAGGTTTTATCAGCTGGCAATTTTCAATGCACATTTAAGACCACAGGTTAATGCACTGGATCAAAAGAGCTTTATGCCTCATTATAAGATATATGTATGGAATTAAACAATTAAACACTTACACTTTCATAAGCACATAGAAAATTCAACACAAGTGTTTGAACCACCTTTTCTCAAGAAAAAACACTTCAAAAGTTAGATACACAATACTCCAGACAGAACCACGGGATCTGCTGGGATTTCTTGCTTTTGCTAGTTACAGTGTTCCGGAATTTCCTTCAGGGAAGGAACTGAAGCATGACATGTATAGGCAATTTTTGGATGTAAATGAGTAATGTGACATTGGGCAAAAATCAGCTGCATAATTCAAACAAAATAAATCCATCCTTATGAAGGCAACCACCTGCTTTGCAGCCTTAGGGCATAAATACCTTACAATTTTAACAACCAGCGGTTTCTGATTGTACACTGCACACATTGCTGGTGAGGTAAATGTAAGTCATGCACATCCTCAACATTACACTAGTAAATCTGCAACTGAATACCTCAAGCAGAAAAAGGAATGATGTGGAATAAATGCTGTACTACAGATACATTTCAGTATACACTTTTGTTTTGTTCTTCAATAATAAAAAATCTAAACTTTAAAACAAGATAAATTTACTTTATAATGACTTCTTATATCATTAGTATTTTTTTTCTTGTTTAAAGCATAAATCTAACAAAGTTCAGTGATTGTTTAAAACAATGCTAATGCTAATTAAGATAAGTAAGCAATAAGGTACGAGAGGCTGTGCTGTATCGTGAATAATGCACGGCTGAAGGGCGTTGTTAGGTACGACGTGAAGCGGAGCAATACAGCACTAGCCTTGAGTACCTTATTGCTTTTATAAAACGATTACCACACTATACAAATATTAAAGCCAAAAATATGTATCAATGCAACTTTCATGAAGTAAAGTTTCACTAAAAGCCTTCCTTCCGCCGGAAAAACTAGTAGCTGACCGTGAACAGCAACAGCAGTTACATTTATTACGCCATTAGATTTATGAGTGTGTCAGTCAGTGGCGAAGACTTTTACATTGAAAAGACTGAATTGTTGTGAAAACAAAACAAGATGCAGTTGACAAATGCTTTGACTAGCGCTGTCAGTCAAGGGAAAACCCCGTAACTGTTAAAAGGACAAGATAATACATCGGACATTTAAAGGTGCTAAAGAGGATGTTTTGTTTTATACATTTTTGCAATATTACTTGAAACTGTCTTTACTAACTGATAAAAGACTATTTATTAGGTGCACTGAAAGTAATAATATTAATATACATCATCTGTGCACGAGGTAGGGCCTTAAAAACATCAGCCAATCGTTTACGCGATCATCGCGTAAACGATTGGCCCTCTGGCTTGTCAATCACTGCCATGACGTTCCTTGTGAGAGACATGCGCGGATTGGTCCTCTGGCTTGTCAATCACTGCCATGACGATCCATGTGAGAGACGCGCGGCTGCGCGCTCCAGTAACTTTCCACACTCCACAGGCGCTGCATGCAATGTTTTTGTCAGGAGACAGGAGTAGCCTAACAACTGCAGATTATGAGTCACCTGCAGTGAGTCCAACATAATGAATCCTTAATGATTGTAAGGCCACACTTAACGATTGTAAGGCCGATTATGAATGTAAATTGATACTTATGACTGATCACGCTCAAACGCGTCCAGTCAGAGCCATTTGCTTTCAGTCTGCGATTACAGTCGGTGTTCAAATTCCATGTGAAAGTATATAAATCTGCTTCAGGAGCAGGAAACAATCGCTGTATGTTGAGCATGAGAGAATGTTTTAGCTAGTCGTTAAATGTGTGCCCGGCTTAATAACACAGCGAATGCCGGTGGTAAACACTCGTGTTCCGATACTCGTGCACGAGTTTTGGGAGGCGTTCCCTCTAAATGAGCTGTGAAGGAGGGGGGTTGTTCTTACCCATGAGCTCATTTAAAAAACTCAGTCGACAAAAAGAACCTCTTTAGCACCTTTAAACAGATTTTTTATTATGAACATAGGACTGACCTGAAGGAAAATGCTACATCTGAATGCACAATACTCTTCTACTAATACAGTAAGCTTCAATGAACAATATCAATTGAGAACAAACACTTTACGTTGATTAAGAGTGGTTGCTAAGGGTGTTGTGTAGTGATACACAGAACCGTTGGGTGAAGCGGTCATAGCCGTGTTTTATTGTGAATAAAACTATTGAATCAAGGACAGGAACTAACTGTTTTATAAAATAATAAAATATTTTTATCTAATAAATACAAAATATATTTTTATAAATAAAAATAAAATACATATATTTTTACTAAATAAATACAATAATAAATAATATTTTTGTCTTTTAATATTCTTTTCTTTTTTTTACCACAGATGCTGTGGTGGAGAAGGAATTTCATTTGGAGGTGCAGATCTTGAAGCGTCTGCGTCACAGGCACCTGATTGCACTCTTTGCTGTCTGTACTTCCTCCATCCCATTTTATATCATCACAGAACTAATAGAGAAGGGCGACCTGCTTAATTTCCTCAGAAGTCAGTGTCACTGTCCACTATTGATGTCTTACATTTAAGTGAATGTGTTACTCTAATATTAAAGATTTTTCTTGTGCGTGTGATTATGCTGTCTCAAGTTCTCAATTTTATATTCAGGTGGAGAGGGTCAATTTTTGGAAATGGAGTCTTTGATTGACATGGCAGCTCAAGTAGCAGATGGGATGGCATATTTAGAGGCACATCACAGTATTCATCGAGACCTTGCTGCAAGAAATGTTCTAGTCGGAGAGGGCTATCTCTGCAAAATTGCTGATTTTGGCCTAGCTCGAGTCATTAAGGTGAGCAAACAAGAAATGCTGATTATTTTTTTAAATGACTTCACAATTTGCATATTAGGTGTATAATGTGTATTATGTTACTAACTACAATTTTTGTCATGTAATTTGAAATGAATAACGGCAACTTCAAGCACTGAATTTGTTTATAGGGACATTTGCTTCCTGCTTTATGGAAATAGGCTATCGGGAACAGTGGGTCTTATTCACTAAGCATGTGTACGCACATATTTGTGTGTGAAATGTACATAGGAACGATTTTAAGAACAAATCAATATTCACCAAAAATTTACGACAAAAAAATTTAGGAACAGCTGAAAGCACTCGTACACACAAAAAAAGCTCTTTGTACGGCTTTGTGTTAAGAAGTTATATAAATATGAAATATCATCCTAACAAGACTATAATTACATTACAGTATGTTACATTAATTGTATTATAAAATGCATATGTAAAACTATATAATAAAATTATAAAATAATACAATTTAACCTTAAATACATTTCATCCAGGGGCGTTTCCTCCGAGGAGGCAAGGGAGGCAGTGTCTCCTCAAAAAAATAGAATGAGAAAATAATCCATATTACAAAAATAACAATGCAAATTACAAAATGCGACATTAAAAGTCACTTGTTTTCTAAATGAACACTGTCCAACAGCGACACCCGCAGGTGAAGTTACATTGGGAGTCCTGCCTCCTCTCCCCTCATAGAAAATCAATAGACCCCCTAAAGCATGCTGTGGGTAATTGAGAATGAATGGAGGAAAGTCACGTGAGAGGAGGCGATGCCTCCATCGCACTATGAATGGATGAAATTGGTTATGATTGGTTTGTGCGATAAATTGTTGTTTATGTGCGTATTCCGCGGTCAGTCTGAATGGACAAAATGATGCCGTCAATGGGAAGTTTAATTGAAAAGTAAGTAAACAGCTCAGCATATATATATATATATATATATATATATATATATATATATATATATATATATATATATATATATATATAGATATCACCACTTTGTCATGTCATGTTAAAATCAAATTTGAAAAGAGCTGAAAACATGATGACTGCTGGGATTTTAGTGCAATCATCTTGGTGAAATTAAAGGTGGGATCAGTAGATTCTGAAAAACACTTTTGGACATTGTTGATATTTGAAATTTACCCAAACAAACCCACCCCTCTCTTCATTGCTCCACCTCCAAAACTCACTCTCCAATCCTAACCACCCTGCTCCGAGTCGGTCTTGAACCCTGGCCCAGTTGTTGCTGGCAAGCAAGGCAAGTGCACTAACAATGACACTAAACACCGCATTCCCTAGCGGTCATCAGCGCGCATTGGTTTACCTGCACAACTCTCACTATCTGGCCATTGTTACACACGCAATGCGAAAGCAGATGTCTGTTTATCACAGCTGACGCGCAATAAAATGCTTCACGAAAAATAAAGCGCAGATGATGAACGAACGACAAGGAATCACAAAAAATGAATGTAGAGTACACAAGAGTAAATACAAACAAGAGTTTGTTGTTAGTCACCAACAGCACAGCAGATCCAGACAATCAAAACCCAGTTTTACTCACATGTGGAGCGGAATCAAAGCAGCCACAGCATCTGTTTTCAGGCCTTCATGCTTAGCTCTGTCCAGCGCTGGAAAGCTTTTCTAATATTAACGCGGGTCCTAAAGAGCTTGCCCAGTCATAAACCTTCATTCCAGTGATATTCTTTTGATTGTATTGTCTCATTATCTCTCTTTCTGCAGTTTTTCCTTTTAAAATCTCCCTCTGAATTGTTCTGTCTTCTCAACCGTTATAGCTACGCCCCCTAATGCTGATTGGTTACACGTTTGTTGTAGGTGTCGGCCCGACTAACTTCCAAACAGCGTTTTTCAAAATCTACTGATCCCACCTTTAAAAATACATCTTTGTATCTGGGACAGTGTTTACCGAGCACGACTAATGATCCGAAATAGCCTAAGTTGACTATTAAAAAGAACAGCTGAACATCAATACACAAATAAAATATATTGTTCAAATTGTTACTGCCTTTAGTTATTATTTTGGAATAAATATAAAAATGCTTAAACACTAACTTGATGAGATTGACTTGGTTTTAATAAATAGGCCTAGAACATCCATTACATTAACGTATAAATACAAAGTAGAATTGTATTTGGTTTATTTTTTTATTTTTTGATGTAATGTAAAGTAATCAGTTCATTTAATGAGGAAAATGTGACGTTAAAAGTAATGCACATGAATTTACATTTAAGTTTCTCTGAATAACGTGTACAGCTGGCTCATGAGAGGTCTGTAATCTGGGTCTGTATGAAAGTTGTTTATTGTGAGCACTGGTGAGAACGTTCTTCGTGACCCCATGTTTCAAACTTTAGTTAGTGTGTAATGTTGTTGTTAGAGTATAAATAAAATCTGTAAAATTTTAAAGCTCAAAGTTCAATGCCAAGCGAGATATTTTATTTAACAGAAGTCGCCTACATCGAACGGCCAGTTTGGACTACATCCCTCTACTTCCTTCTTTAATGACGTCACTAAAACAGTTTTTTGACTAACCTCCGCCCACAGGAATACACAAGAGTTGCGTTTGTGGAGTGTGTTTGTCGCCATGTCGTCGAAACGCTGTTATTTTCATCCCGCAGTCCAATCACCGGGTCTGATTCCGGCTCAAATTGATAGGGTAAAATTAAAGACATGTTTACAATAACACTGAGCGCGTGCATCTCCACGTTATGGTAAGAGGCGTGACCTTTCCGGGCACGGTGCGCTCAGAGCTGTCGAATCACAACACAGGAACCGCTGGCACAATCAGAACTCGTTACGTATTTCTGAAGGAGGGACTTCATAGAACAAGGAAGTCATCAGCCCGTTTTTATGACAGTGGAAACAGCGGTATACAGATAAGTAAATTATGTGAAAAATACTGTGTTTTTTTACACGCGAAACATGAACACATGTTATATTGCACACTATAAACACAATCAAAGCTTCAAAAAACCACGAAAAACGGGACCTTTAAGTCCCCGATATACTTCAGACGAAGTTCTTTTTCGTTCTTTGTTTAGGGGTAAACCGAAGTTCGAAATGCGTGAGCAGCAATACACTGTAATCATAATTCTGACACCACCCACACTGCTGAGAGTGACGTTTAGATGAACATGTATGTGCTGTGCACTAACAAAATAAACACAACAAAAATGAGAAAACTGCAAGCATTTTTATAGAAAGCATAAGAAAAGCGTCTGTTCATAACAACATGGGTATGTTAGCACGAGCTCTGCAAATTAGCACTCCAGTCATGTTTATTTATATAACACTTTATTCAATAGATTGCTTAATGGGATAGTTCACCCAAAAATGAAAAATTGATGTTTATCTGCTTACCCCCAGTGCATCCAAGATGTAGGTGACTTTGTTTCTTCAGTAGAACACAAATGATGATTTTTAACTCCAACCGTTGCCGTCTGTCAGTCGTATGATGCGAGTCAATGGTAACACAATTTATAAGAGTCAATAAACATGCACAGACGATTCCAAATTAAACCCTGCGGCTCGTGACGACACATTGATGTCCTAAGACACGAAAAGATCGGTTTGTGCGAGAAACCGAACAGTATTTATATAATTTTTTACCTCTAATACACAACGGCAGTGATGTCTCGCGCATATACTTCAACGAGTGCTAGACATTACTTCAGTTGTCAGAGCGCGTTCAGACCTCACTAAGCGAGTGCTGAATGCAGATGGACATAGTGGTGTATCAGAGTTAAAAAATGATATAAATACTGTTTGTTTTCTTGCACAAACCGATCGTTTCATTGATGTCTTAGGACATCAGTGTGCCGTCATGAGCCTCAGGGTTTAATTTGGATTTGTCTGTGCATGTTTATTGACTCTTATAAATTGTGTTACCATTGACTCGCATTATAAGACTGACAGACATCAACGGTTGGAGTTAAAAGGAGCCCTGATATTCTTCAAACGAAATAGAAGAACGAACTGATGTGACGTCATCAATCAGGCCGAAACCAAGTTCGTTTTGGGAGTTCGAAATGGGTTGCCAAAGCGAACTCACAGGAAAAGTTCGCTCTAGCTGCAAAACACCTTCAGTTCATACTACCATTGGTATCTATTGAATAAAGTGCTATATAAATAAACGTGACTGGAGTGCTCATTTGCAGAGCTTGTGCTAACATATCAATGTTGTTATGATCAGACGCTTGCTGTTTTCTCATTTTTGTTGTTTATTTTGTTACTGAGAAGAAAGTGCACAGCAAGCACATATTTACATATTCATCTAAACGTCGCTCTCAGCAGTGTGGACGGCATCAGATGTTCGATTACAGTACATCTCTGCTCACGAATTTTGAACTTCATTTTACCCCTAAACGAAGAACGAAATAGAACTTTGTTTGAAGTATATCGTGGCCTTGAGAGTTCGTTTTGGCAAGCTGTTTCGAACTCCAAAAACAAACTTCATTTTGGCCTGATTTTGTTCGAAATGACGTCACATCAGTTCGTTCTTCGATTTCATTTTAGTGAATGAGACCCAGTGTTTTTTGATAATGGTCCAGTGAAATGCATTCATGTCTCTTAGCTATATATTAAGAATCATATATGAACCATTATCATCAAATTCACCAATCCCGAGAGTGATTTTATATCATTTTTAAGTGCTCTTCAGCTCACAAATTTTTTCAATGAAGTTGTCTTTTACCATGTCTAGGAGCCTGTTTATGTATCTGATGACAAGAAAATACCATATAAATGGACCGCACCTGAGGCTATCAGTCGTGGCCATTTCTCAAGTAAATCCGATGTCTGGTCATTTGGGATTCTCCTTTATGAGATTGTCACGCGTGGAGGCGTGCCTTACCCAGGTCAGTTTCAACATGCTAATTGTTGTATCCTGTTGTTTTTTTTTTTTCAGTTTGAAACTAAATATTTATAATTTATATTTATAATTTTTTAAATCATTTTGTATGTTTTGTTATTATAAATTCTAATATAGATTTTGAGCTGTTTGGCTTTTCACAGTGTTTTGTCAGACTACTGAAATAAAATACACAAATAGACTTTTAAGTGTTTATTTTATTGTACTTAATTTATTTGCATCTGTAAATTTCAGTTACAATATACATCTTTAAAGTGATGTTTTCTGAGTTTTTTTCTCTTGGACTGAGTCAGAAATCTCCACTTTTGTAGCACCAGAATTTACACTTTTATCCCTTTTTACATTTGTGATTGTTCATTTATCTTTTGCCTGGTTTTATACAACATTTTATTCCTAAAAACATTTTTTTTGTTGTTGTTGTTTCTATTTATTGACAGTATTTTCTGATTTATGCAGTGATAAAATGAGATATCAAAAATCCCTTCAGTAAAAATGTAAAGGGGTAAACAAGAATTCAGATTTCTGTTCTGGAAGAGTATGCAAATGTGTGCATATTTAATTAGAGAATACCTCATTTGCATATTCAGACATAATATGTCAGAAAACTTTTAATATATAAAAAAGTTTGTGATGCTTAATGTAATCAGTGAACTGATTTTTCACCCTATTCACCTGGGGCGTCTTGCCTTAAAGTCAAATCAAATATCAAAATTGACCCTCTTTACTTTGTTAGTACACATTACTAGTCTTGTGGTAAACAATTTATCCATGCAAGTTAATACAAAGAAAAAAAATGTTCGTCATGGTAATCTTTAATTAAAATCTAAAAATTTGCTTCCACTCTGGAATGGTGATCCTTCTCTGAAGACGTCAGTTTGATGGCTTGGGTTGAATTTCCTTAACCGCTTCCCTGCTAAAATAAACCCCCGCCACCTATTCAATATTCACTTGGGGATAAAACACTGAAGTAAAGTCGGTTGCAACTTCTTGGTTCACGGGGGCTATAAAGACCTTAAAATTTAAATCTGTATATTGAAGCCATTATCTTCTTTTATAGGTTATCAGCCTGGTGACGTGTATAGTCTCGTCGCAGAAAGACACTATAGAATGCCTTCACCACCCGATTGTCCACAGGTCATTTACAACATCATGAGATCTTGCTGGAGAACAGATCCAGGGGACCGTCCCACTTTTGATGCTCTGAGGCTTGAACTAGATCAAGTGAATGAAGGTTTGGGAACATATCCTGAGGATTGAAATTCTTAGATACCAAAACAAGACTGACTGCTAACAATTGCAACAGACAGATGCAACGTAAAATCATCTTTCAATCATCTTTGATGAATTAGATGGACTGTAGTAATTAGTCCGCCATATCAGATTTCAGATCACGAGGAAGATGCACACATGAAGCACTTTTTGGGACCACTAAGGGCAAATAATAATTTATTTGTGTTTAGACTTGGAGCAATAATTTTTGACTGAGTTTATTGAGACAGATGCTGTAGTTGTTGTTGTTGTTTTTTTTAAATGTATAATAAACTGTGTTGTTCTCAGGTAGAGTTGACTGATTAAAAGACCATGAAGCAATTTTAAATCTATAATCAACAATCAGTCCAGGGGCATGAAAATACAAGTTAAAGGTGCCCTCGAATGAAAAATTGAATTTATCTTGGCATAGTTAAATAACAAGAGTTCAGTACATGGAAATGACATACAGTGAGTCTCAAACTCCATTGTTTCCTCCTTCTTATGTAAATCCCATTTGTTTAAAAGACCTCCGAATCTCAACATAACACCGACTGTTACGTAACAGTCGGGGTGTACGCCCCCAATATTTGCATATGCCAGCCCACGTTTCCAACATTATAAAAGGCATTAGACAAGTGCAGCCAGTATTAACGTCTGGATGTGCACAACCAAATCATCAGACTAGGTAAGCAAGCAAGAACAACAGCGAAAAATGGCAGATGGAGCAATAATAACTGACATGATCCATGATAACATGATATTTTTAGTGATATTTGTAAACTGTCTTTCTAAATGTTTCGTTAGCATGTTGCTAATGTACTGTTAAATGTGGTTAAAGTTACCATCGGTTATTACTGTATTCACGGAGACAAGAGAGCCGTCGCTATTTTCATTTTTAAACACTTGCAGTCTGTATAATGCATAAACACAACTTCATTCTTTATAAATCTCTCCAACAGTGTAGCATTAGCCGTTAGCCACGGAGCACTATCAAACTCATTCAAAATCAGAAGTAAACAATATAACCGTATACAATACTCACATAATCCGCTGCATGCATGACGAACACTTTGTAAAGATCCATTTTGAGGGTTATATTAGCTGTGTAAACTTTAAGGCACTGTTTAAGACAAGCGCGAGCTCTGTGGGCGGAGAGCACGGGATTTAAAGGGGCCGCAGCATAAAATCGGCGCGTTTATAATGATGCCCCAAAATAGGCAGTTAAAAAAATTAATAAAAAAAAAATCTATGGGGTATTTTGAGCTGAAACTTCAGACACATTCAGGGGACACCTTAGACTTATATTACATCTTTTAAAAACATAATCTAGGGCACCTTTAAAATGACTAATCTAATTAAAATTGTAAAATCTTAATATTGAATGTATGCATGTGCTTGTTTTTAATGTTTTTCCTCTTTTCAAGCCTTTAATGCAAATGTGAGAAGCAATATAGAGGAATATTCCATCAAACAAGTGGCATTATCATATTAAGTATGAAGCAGATGAACATGTGCAAAATGCTGTAAAACAAATAAGATAGCATGCTGCCTTAAGTTGATTTGTACACTTTGTAAATATTGTGCTGTAATATACTTTATTGTATATTATAATGTATTGCATTGTTAATGTTTACAGCAATTCACTAAAATTCCTTGTGGCAAACTGATAAACTTCAAAGAAAGAAAACACATGCCAAATCACACACAAATATGTTAAAGCTCCTTTGTTTAGATTATTTATTAGTTTTCATTTAATTATTATTTTTTTTTTTATCACAGCCTCATCATGGGCATAATCCTGATGTGTGTCTCAATTGCGGTTAACTGCATTGTGTAAGGAAACTATGGATTGCGATCATATATTATGAAATTTTATTGCCTTATCTGCAAATTCAAAGGTCTTTGGACTATAATTATATAACAATGTTTATTTGTTTTGGCAGATGTAGTGCTCTATATTGATGCAGGTGCTAATGGATTGTTCTATAGGGTCATTGTTCAAACTAGCTATGCTTCTCACAATAGGTGAACCAATGAATCAGGCCTGTACAATATGAAATGCTACCAGCAGATGGCGACACATCATTATTTTGGTGATGAGCTGTAGCTTTCAACCAAGAAGTCTGTATTTGAATTAATGGCATGTCATCATAATGCAGACATCATAAAGCATGAAACTGCAAATATATATATGAACCACTTGCAGAATCTGTGAAAATATGAATAATTTTAACAAAATAAGAAGGATCATACAAAATGCATTTTTGTTTTGTCCATTAGACAAAAAAAAAAAAAAAAAGAAAAGCTGAATTTATAAATATGACCCAATTCAAATGTTTGTGAACACTTGATTCTCAATACTGTGTGTGGTTACCTGGATGATCCACAACTGTTTTTTTGTTTTGTGATGATTGTTCATGAGTCACTTGTTTGTCATGAGCAGTTAAACTGCCCAATATTCTTCAAAGAAATCCTCCAGGTCCCAAAACTAATTCCGTTTTCCAGCATCTTTTCATATTTGAACCCTTTCCAGCAGTAACAGTATGATTTTGAGATCCATCTTTTCACACTGAGGACAACTGAAGGACTCAAACACAACTATTAAAAAAGGTTCAAACATTCACTGATGCTCCAGAAGGAAACACGATGCATTAAGAGCCGGGGGTGAAAACATTTTGAATTTGAAGATCAAGGAATATTGTACTTAATTTGTCTTCTGGCAAACATTTAAGTGTCTTCTCTTGCTTCCAAAGGGCAGTACTATGAAAAAAAAGAGAAGATATTTAAACAAAATAAGAAAAATGTGGGCATCTTTATCCTGTTCAAAAGTTTTCACCCCTGACTCTTAATGCACCGTGTTTCCTTCTGGAGCATCAGTGAATGTTTGAACCTTTTTCAATAGTTGTGTTTGAGTCCCTCAGTTGTCCTCAGTGTGAAAAGATTGATCTGGGAATCATATAGTCACTGCTGGAAAGGGTTCAAATATGCAAAAGATGCTGGAAATCTAAAGAATTTTCGGGACCTGGGGGATTTTTCTGAAGAACAGAGCTCAGTTTAACTGCTCAGGACAAACAAGAGAATCATGAACAACCATCACAAAACAAACAAAAACAAGAACAACAAAAAAACAGTCATAGATCATCCAGGTAACCACACACAGTATTAAGTATCAAGGGTTCACAAACTTTTGAGCGGGTCGTTTTTATAAATTCAGCAATTTTTTGTCCTGTGGACCATATGTAAACATTTTTTATCTTAAATATCTTACTCAGGACAGTACTAAATAAAAAATAACTGTATTTTAATAACTGTCATATTGTATGATCCCTCTTATTTTGTTAAAATTATTCACATTTTCATAGATTCTGCAAGAGGTTAACATACTTTCAAGCAGCACCGTATATATATATATATATATATATATATATATATATATATATATATATATATATACAGTACAGTCCAAAAGTTTGGAACCACTAAGATTTTTAATGTTTTTAAAAGAAGTTTCGTCTGCTCACTAAGGCTACATTTATTTAATTAAAAATACAGTAAAAACAGTAATATTGTGAAATATTATTACAATTTAAAATAACTGTTTTCTATTTGAATATATTTCACAAAGTAATTTATTCCTGTGATGTCAAAGCTGAATTTTCAGCATCATTACTCCAGTCTTCAGTGTCACATGATCCTTCAGAAATCATTCTAATATGCTGATCTGCTGCTCAAGAAACATTTAATGTGTACAATTGTACAAAATATTTGTGTACAATATTTTTTTTCAGGATTATTTGATGAATAGAAAGTTCAAAAGAACAGTGTTTATCTGAAATCTAATCTTTTGTAACATTATAAATGTCTTTACTGCCACTTTTGATTGATTTAAAGCATCCTTGCTGAATAAAAGTATTCATTTCTTTAATTTCTTTTCAAAAAAATAAAAATAAAAATTCTTACTGACCCAAACTTTTGAACGGTAGTGTATAATGCTACAGAAGCTTTGTATTTCAGATAAATGCTGTTCTTTTGAACTTTCTATTCACCAAGGAATCCTGAAAAAAAAAAAAAAGTACACAACTGTTTTCAACATTGAAAATAATCATAAATGTTTATTGAGCAGCAAATCAGCATATTAGAATGATTTCTGAAGGATCATGTGACACTGAAGACTGGAGTAACGATGCTGAAAATTCAGCTTTGCATCACAGGAATAAATTACTTTGTCAAATATATTTAAATAGTACACAGTTATTTTAAATTGTAATAATATTTCACAATATTACTGTTTTTACTGTATTTTTAATTAAATAAATGTAGCCTTGGTGAGCAGACGAAACTTCTTTTAAAAACATTAAAAATCTTAGTGGTTCCAAACTTTTGGACTGTACTGTATATATATATATATATAATAAAGGAACAAAAAATAGGAATGATTCATGAACATGTTCAATAATGTACTTGGCCTATCCATAAGCACTGCAACCTTCATGCTTTCACTACAACAACAAACACAATATACCCCTATGGAGGCTCTGACACTGTAAAGTTTAAACTGTTATGTGTTTGAACTACTGACAAGAGCTGCTGATGTATGGGATCAAGTTCGTCATTGTCATCTTCATAGGAGACAGGGTCATTCCTATTCCTTTTACGAAGCACATTTTCT
The DNA here is from genome assembly GCF_018812025.1 of Megalobrama amblycephala. Taxonomy (NCBI): domain Eukaryota; kingdom Metazoa; phylum Chordata; class Actinopteri; order Cypriniformes; family Xenocyprididae; genus Megalobrama; species Megalobrama amblycephala. Next base: position 10,960,726 of record NC_063067.1, on the reverse strand, counting down.
GCATATATTTCTTAATATAGACCAGTAGCCTAAATATCAAACACACTTTTTTAAAGAGAATAAAATATATATATTTTTTATTATTATTATTATTATTTTTATCACAATGTGAACATGGGTGAATTTTCATTTTTGGTGCAGTAACATTTAAAGTCACCTTGAAATCAAAATGTAAAATTCTTATTTTTTATGGAATACTGCAGTATTTACTATAAATGATTAAAAAAAAAAAAAAAAAAAAAGAATGTGCCCTCATAATTAAAATAACTTCCCCTCCCTCTTGCAGCGACATCTCTTCTCTAATGATATGTTTACTGGCGCGAGGGCGGGACAATCGCAAGTCCCACCCTACATTTGTTCGAGAAGACATTTAACTTGATATGGGGAAGAAATTAAAACAATTTATTAAGAAATATTATGTTTCTTTGTTTTTCTGTCTTCAAATCATTTTATAAGCTTTATAGGTTTCACTTTCCACCCTGTTAGTGTTTTGAAATTTCCATTTAATAACAAAATCCAGTTCCTTATGACATCATCCTCCAGGAAGTGATTTATTTTTGTGGGAAAACAAAGGCACAGACATCGGTAAGTAGTCTATTATCGCTGTATTTGAGGGTTAGTTTACCCAAAAATGAAATTCCTGTCATTAATTACTCACCCTCATATTGTTCCACACCTGTAAGACCTTCGTTCATCTTCAGAACACAAATTAAGATATCTTTGATGAAATCCGAGAGGTATATGACTCATCCATAGACAGCAATGTAACCAAAACTTTCAAGGTCCAGAAAGATTGTCAGGGTTGGAAGGAACAAGGACTCAAATGCAGGAAGAGAGAGCTTTTTATTAATAAAAACAAAACAAAACAAAAACTACCCCGTGGGGGAAAACAGACTTGACCTAGGCTTGACTTGACTTGACTTGACAAAGAGGGAACACACATGGGAAAATATGACGACTGAATATACAACAACAAACCAACACAGGACTGCAAACACAAGGAGAATAAGTAGGGAACAAACAAGGCAGGTAATGATGTGGAACAGGTGGGGCAAATTAACCAATGAACAGATAACAAGATGGGCGGGGTCCAGACAATAGACAGGTGAGCACATGGCACAAGGAAACACAAACCAGCTGGGTGCAATGAAACAGGATAATGAGTCCAGGAAGTGTGTTATGGGAAATTGAGTTCACGGGTATGATGAGGAACAGTCCGGGTTGGAGTGCCCTCTGGTGGCTAACTAGGGCACTCCAACTGGTGATCATGACAAAGATAGTAAAGACAATTTTTAAAAAAGTCAACACGACTGCAGTGGTCCAATCTTAATGTTATGAAGCGACGAGAATACTTTTTGTGTGCAAAAACAAAACAAAAAATAACGACTTTATTCAACCATTTTTTCTAGTGATGGCGAGATGAAGCTTCATGAAGCATTGAAGCTTTTCAGCCAAGTGGTTCACAAAAAGGTTCATTTCTCGAGGCTCCATTTGCTCACAATACCACCTGGTGGTCAAAGAGTGTAAAACAAGTAGATACATTACAGATGACCTGATGTGATCTGTTATACACTGTATTTTGCGGCAGTTATGGCCTAGAAATAACGGTGAAGAAAAAATCAATTTCCACAAAGACTTATATATTTATTTGAATGTAATGTGTATTTTCTGGTTGTATATAATGATTGTATAACATAACTGTGTAATAAACGTATTGGCTTCAAATGAATGGGGCTATCAAATGTGTGTAAACAAATTCTTTGGTCATAACAGGCAGGAGGGGCGATATTATTATTCTAAAACCACAAATTCTTAGGGGATCCCCTGGTTTATATGTCTGTCAAAATGTCGCGTCGAGATTTGAACCACATCCAGTCGAACCATTTGAACCAGTCAGGCAGAAGCGAGGCTTCGAACGTCATCAATGACGTCATTGATCTAAAGCGATACAAGCCTCGATACGCGCTTCACTGAAAGCTTCCGGGATTTCTCGACACACGCTCCGAAGCCTCGACACAGACCATAACATCACTAATTTTTTCTTTTTTTCCTGTCAGTCTGTTACGCAGTTGGTGCAGAGGCATTGCAGAGCTTCAGTGTTTATGCCAGAACGCTAATGCATGCGTTGTGGTGCTCGTGTGAACACAACCTCGGCCAATACTGAGCCTGCGTTCAGACGTAAACATGGAAGCTCTGCAATGAAAGCTCTTTTTGAAAAATTGTTCAACAAATTTGTAATTTTTTTTTTGTTTTTGCACACAAAAAGTATTCTCATCGATTCATTCATGTAAGGTTGAACCACTGCAGTCACGTTGACTGGTTTAACCATATCTTTAGTACCTTTCTGGACCTTGAAAGTGTTGGTTAAATAGCTGTCTATGGATGAGTCAGAACACTCGGATTTCATTAAAAATATCTTAATTTGTATTCCGAAGATGAACGAAGGTCTTACAGGTGTGGAACATGAGGGTGAGTAATCAATGACAGCATTTTCATTTTTTTGGGTGAATTAACCCTTTAAGAAATAAGTTTGATGTTATCAAAATTAACTTTTTTGACTTGCTCATGCTGTCCGGTAGCTTTAGCTTAAAGGTGATAGAGAGGATTTTTTCATTGACTGAGAATCCAAAGACTTACTGAGTTTTTGAAATGAGCGCATGCGTAAGAACAACCCCCTCCTTCACAGCTCATTTCAAGAGAACGCCTCCCAAAACTCGTGCACGAGTATTGGACCACGAGTGTTTACCACCGGCATTCGCTGTGTCGTGTTTGTGGATTCATTATGTCGGACTCACCGCAGGTAACTCATAATCTGCAGTTGTTTCTCCTGTCTCCTGACAAAAACATTGCATGCGGCGCCTGTGGAGTGTGGAAAGTTACTGGAGCGCGCAGCCACGCTCGTCTCTCACAAGGAACGTCACGGCAGTGATTGACAAGCCAGAGGGCCAATCGTTTACGCGATGATCGCGTAAACGATTGGCTGATGTTTTTAAGGCCCTACCTCGTGCACAGATGATGTATATTAATATTATTACTTTCAGTGCACCTAATAAATAGTCTTTTATCAGTTAGTAAAGACAGTTTCAAGTAATATTGCAAAAATGTATAAAACAAAACATCCTCTTTAGCACCTTTAATTAATAAACAAAGTGAAGAAATTGTCTACGTGGGCATACATATCGAATTATATAAAAAAAAATTGTTGTGCTTAATATAAACACATTCAACTTAAGGTCGCTCAGACTCGGGCTGTGATGATGGTTTTATGTTGACATGATCTCTTCCAGGGAAAGCTGCTCTAGTTCCCTGTGAGAGTGATTTACGGTCGGCCATGCAGGAAGAGGCTGACGGCGCTGCTCATGCTGTCAGAGCGTGATCATGAGTCAGTCTGGATCAGTCCACGGCCTCTGACCATCGATCTGCTCCCCGTCACTCATTTCCCCTGTAAACCAGCTGTTTTTACTTCACTGTAAAATCGATACATTTGAGTTATCGTTTGTCTAAAGTTTGAGCTTACTTTAAAAAAAGCTTGCAAACCGTCTAGCTTATAAAACGAACTTACTTTTTTGGCTCGAGTAAAGTAAGCCTTTCTCTTTGGAAGTGTCATGTGATTGCATTAACTATTTAAGTTAGCCTTGCAAGCATGCAATTCCAGTAGCTTATGTGATTAATGTAATTGTTTGCACTTAATTATTTAAACAAGTTATTATAGCTATATTATATAGTATTAGGGAAATTATGTCTGGATTCTGGGTCAGGATTGATACATAGAACTTCACTTTTGCAAATATTTACATTCTTGAGTTCAGCCTGGTCCAAGTACACCTGAGGTTAAGTCAAAAATGACAACCAGCTACAACACAACAACAACAATGCTGACAAAAGTTCAAACCTAGATTTTTTTTTTAAATTATTAACTTAAAATATGAATGGATTTCAAAGTAAAAGAAGTAGGAGCAGGTATTTTAGTTATTTATTTATTAATGACATGATTATGCTTCGATGTGGCAGTAACCTGAATAAAACCAGCAGAAATAGAAAATATTAAGCATAAGTTGAGATGTTAGTACAGTTTTGGAGTACCTGAAGGAATTGCTTATTACTCATGTAATGTAAGTTTATAATAATATTTTTGCATATGTCTGGCACTGTAAAGCCTATTGCTTTAATCTCGTTTTTACAACAACCTTTAGTGGTTTTATATTGTGAAAAATGGGTCAGGTGACCTGCATGGCTTCCCCGAGCAGCAGCACTTGCCTGCTGTGTGCCAGCGTGCCCACACTGCTAACCACATGAGTGATATGATAATGATGAGGGCTACACCTCACAACTAACTAGGCAGTTTATATGTCCTTAAGCTGCCAACATTGAGCGGATGGAGGTAAAATTAACTGTTGGAAATGTCTGCATTTATGAATATAGCAGCAGGTTTCATGTTGCTCTTTTGCAAATTTATACAGTCAATTGAGGTCAACCGCAAATAGACATGCACCCACTAACCTTAGTAGCTCTGGCACCAAGCCAAAGTTTTTTTACAGCGTTGTGGGTGCGTTGTGGGTAATTGCAGCGGCCATACTGTTTCAGTAGGTGTTCATGTGTACTGTGTTCATCTGGGTGTAACCTGTCTAACTTAAAGGGATTGTTCACCCAAAAAAAGACAATTCTGTCATTAATATGCTCACCCTCATTTCGTTCCATGACATTTTTGGAACACAAATTAAGATCTTTTTGATGAAATCTGAGAGCGTTCTGTCCCTCCATTGACAGCCTTCATAACTGAAACTTTAATGCTTGAAAAAGATCATGAAGAGACCATAAATTAATCCATATGTATTGAGTCATTTAGTCCAAATTCTCTGAAGAAACACGATGAACAGATTGAATTTAGTCTTTTATTCACATATAAACATTCATCATTTCACACATCAGGGAAGCTCAAGCAAGATTTCATCAAAAAGATCTTCATTTGTGTTCCAAAGACGAATGAAAGTCTTACGGTTTTGGAACGAAATGAGGATGAATATTGATGACAGAATTTTTGTTTTTGGGTGAACTATCCCTTAATATCTAATTAACCTTTCTTATTCCTTTAAATGTAAAGTGTGAATGAGGAATAAGCTGTATCTGTTGGGTGATTTGGAAAAGTTGTCATTTTGCCTTCCACCTCATATTATTTCCATCACAATTTTAGGGAGTTTTGTGAGAGGATGCAAACGCATTGAATATCAGTTTTCTTATTTTTACTGGTTTCCAATATTCTTCAAAATATATTCTTCTGTGTTTTGCAGAAGAAACTAATGATACAGAGGAGTAAATGATGACAGAATTTTCATTTTTGTGTGAACTATCCATTTAATATTAGTGTATATTTACACACATATAGCATACATTAACTAAATAAATAAAAATGTGTAATTGTTCAATGGACATGTTGTTGTTTGATTAACTAATGGGGCACAATCTCTGCATATTTTAGCGTTATGCAAAAATAAATAAGATTGACTTCAGAGATTTGGAAAAGGATCTTAATCTCATCACAAAAGGCTGTGAATATAATAACAAAGCACTAGTTAGATTTCCCTCTGCTACGTCCTTATTGTAAGAACATCTCAAACACAAAACTGACACATTTCACTTTTTCTGAAGAGCAGCTGAAGTTCTTTTTTATTCATTTATTTTCTCCTGTTTTCCTCCATTTTATTCTCTGCCCAACATTCACCTTTATACAGAATGACCTTTAAAATACAAGGCAGGATAGTAAACAGAAGAGCATGCTTCACCCCAATGGCTCCTCCTGTTCAAGACTCTTTAGCAGGGATGTCACATGACTTGGGACTTTCTGCAGTGGTCCTGTTTTTCTGACCACGAGAATCTAGGTCAAAGTGGATTGATGGCTTGCTGGGTTTCTCTAACCTCAAAGGCCTACAGTGTGAGCTGGACTTTGCAGAGAATATAGACATAATTACAACAAAAGGCAACAAAAACAAACTGACAATGTGCTTAATAAACAGTGTAATTATTTATTTTTTTTACAACAAATACTAAAATTCCATTTAAAAGCAGTAGCATTCATGTGTAAAAGTAGATTATCTCTTGCGCAATGAATTTCCACTGGGGACTGGAAGATATTGTTGCAGAGCATAGCTGTTCCTTCATCCTAAAGTCTTTCCCAAATGGTCAAGAAAGCACAGGGGTGTTCCTCAGGGTGGGACCTTCAGCTCCTTAGCAAATAGCTTGTCAGTCCTTGAGCTTGGAGCAAAGGAGGGGTTTGATATAAAGCTCCAGTCTGTCTCATCTGTGTTTGGACATGCTCAACGATTCCTCAGGCTTTCCCTTCTTCTCAAGATTAATGTCTTCTGGGACATTTATACTGCCATTGGACTTTAAGGATTTTTACACATGACAGACAGCTTACAAAAAGGCAAGGTCCACTTAAAGATAAGGTCAAGACATAATGCATGGACTTTCTAATTAAATGGCTGATTGGCAGATATATAATCGGCAACGTTACTGTTTTTGGATTTGAAGAAACGTTAAACACTTAAAAACATTAAGCCGACTGTATAAGCTGTATATATAAACTGACCTAGATATGTCTAATATGTTGACATGATACTAACCAAGCAGGTCTCTGAAAAAATCCCATTTGTTCAGGACTTTTTGAATTGTGCTTATTTGACTTTGTAGCTACATTTAGAAATGGGGCTTGGTACTGTTTTGTTTCACTGTGGATGAAGTTTAGCAGAGGATTATTCACATCTGTGAGGATTAGTTTTTCTCCGCTTCCTTGTTTCTCTTAGTGTCTCTAATACACATCCGCCCAACACATACATCAATTCACAGAAAAAAAAATTGGCTTTTGGTCTTTGTAAAATGGCTGGAGGACTTTGAAGAAGAATGATCAAGTTATCCTTTAATCCCTCACTGTTTCACTCTTTAACATCATCAGAGTGTGCAGATGAAGTGTAGTTCTCACTGGTATATGTCACTGCGGATTACACCTCCTTTACACAAAGGCTTTTGTGTTCAAGACCAATTTCATGTTGACTCAGTGAAGGATTAGTGCTCAAGACTAGTCTTGTGCTTAAGAGAGCCTTAACAGGCTAAAAACTCTTGCAGGAGACATGCAGGAGACTGCAGCTCTGTTGAGAAGCATTGTCTTTCATATTCAACATCAAAACAAGGCCCACAATATATTAGACGGGATCAAATGATACACTTCTGGCTGATTATATAGAGCAAAGTTCATTTCCATAATTAGCATCGTCCAGCTATGATCGCACACTGTCTTCTCTCAGACTGTTAGTGTGGCGGTAGTGACTATTTTTAGAGGTGGAAAAGTATTTACAGCACACACTGAAGATGAAGAGTATGGCATAAAGCTGTCAGCTAAAAACAGAAATTATGCCAAATCACATAACAATGCAGCCATTATCAGCCCTAGTGAATTCATATCAGGCAAACATAACATACTAACATAAGATAAGATGATAAAGCAAGAAGCCCCAAGAAGCCGTGGTTTGAATTTATAACAGCTAAGGTGCATTGTTAGAAAAACCCCCTCAGCTTTTATAAATTCACTGTAAACCACAGCTTCACAGGGCTTATTGCTTTTATAAAATGGTTATTCCATGTGTACAAAAATTATAGCAAATATATGTATATATCGATGCAACTTTCATGAAGCAAAATCACTAAAAACCTTCCTTCCGCTGGAAAAAATAGTCTCTGACCATGAACGACAACAGAATGTGTCATCTCATGAGATCAACTAAAAACAGATGGTGGCAAAGACTGTTTGAGTGAGTCAGTCAGTAGTGAAGACTTTTATTTTGAAAGGACAGATACTGTTGTAAACACTAGCGCTGTCAGTGTCAGAGCACGGGAAAAATGCTTAACTGTGAAAAAAAGGACAAGATATCGCATAGGACTGACTTGAAGGAAAAATGTTATATAGATATAGGTAATGCAAGCTTCAGTGAACAGTATCAATGAGAACAAACATATGTGGTTGCTAAGGGTGTTGTGCAGTGAAGCGTCATAGTCGCGTTTTATTGTGAGTAAAGCACAGTCAAGGACTGGAACTAACCGTTTTATAATAATCGTTTCTGCAAGTTACATCGATAGTAGGTGGCGACAAGTGACTCTCTATATGAGTGAGTTTGAATCATTCATTTAATTGATTCATTCAAAACAACTGAATCATTCAGGGATGCAACAAGAGTCATTGAATCATTCACTCAACCGATTTGTTCAAAAACACTGATTCATTTAGAAACGACTATACACTGTAAAAAAAATCCCAGTAAAATTTACGGTAAAAAAAACGGCAGCTGTGGTTGCCAGAACTTTACCGTAAAAAATACAGTAACAACGTTAAAAAAAATCTGTTAAATTTACGGTAAAATAACGTATTTCATTAACTGATATAATGTTAATTTACCAACCTAATGAAGAACTAATATCTGTTTTGTACCTTTATAATACACTGACAGTCACTGAACACAGTGGTGATAAGAGTCACATGATGAATAAAAATTCATCACAAGCTGAGGAGGACAATACTAATCATTCACACACACACTAAACACCATCATGGTAACATGCATGAAATTTTAAAAATGCAATAAACATTAATTTAACAACATTAGATGTAACATAAAACCCTAATGTACATAACTGATTAGAAAAAAAATGAGAAAAACTAAGAAGAAACAGAGTTATTTCAACGAAAATATATCAAATGTGAAGTGTCACGCAGGGAATTGTGGGAATGTCAATTTACGGTTTTTCACTGTATATTTTACAATGAATTGTTATTTTTCACTTCCAAAACTGTGAATTTAACGGTATTTTACTGTAAAATTACATTAAATGTACCGTTAGATCTATTACAGTTATTCACCGTATATAGTACGGAAACTTTCTGTAAACCAATTAACAGTTTTTCACCGCAGCATTTTTACAGTCTTTTACTGTTAAAATCACAGTCATTTTTTACAGTGTATGTGGCCTGATAGTACTGATATTCAGAACAACATTGATTTTGCTCACATAAAACTAAACATATATTTAGGGATCTTCCATGTATATGTTTATGTGTACAGTGACCCTACATAGGACAAGCTGATTCTGTTTACAATTTGAGCAAAACTGGGACAAAGGTCCTTTCTATGACTTTTGACACACCTGTGATTTCCCTATCTACAATCAGCATGTCTGTTCTATTTGGCGTCAACAAGTTTTGTCTAAAGCATGATAAGAGATTTTAGTTTTCCAAAAAGGAAAATTCTATCATGTTTATGTCGCTCTGATGAGAATATTTGTTCCCTGACCATAAAACAAAAAAAGCTCATTCAGCACTGACTTTAACTCCTCCTTCTTTGCTATATTTTTCTAGGTTCCAAAGAACACTCCACTTTCCGAGCATTTGGTTCTGTCATATTTGCACATAAAAGCTGACCATGACCACCGTAAATGCCCCCGTGTGTTTGCTCGCTCGGAATGAGTTTTATCGGAGTAAGTGCACTACTATTTTTAGCTCTCTACTGTTTAACCAGCTACAGGACACGTGTAATTCTGACTGTCTGCAATTTCCTGAAGCACTATTTGTTTCTTCTGAATGAACTTGTACCTGAATGTACAGCTCACAGTGTTCCTATTTTAGTCATTGACTAATTTGTTGACCAAATAAAAACATTGCTCCTCTTTTTGAATTGACAGAAATAGACCTAATTCCATTCATTAAACATTACTAAGTACTAAAAAGAAATAATAGAAAACAAACGTGTTTAAAATTACATTTAAAAGAGCTCTAAGTGCTGAATAAAGTGCAGATTCAGAAGGGATTACACTTTTTTTTTTTTTTTTTTTTTTTTAAATAAAATACATGCCTAAGAGGATTGCCTCAGTGGGGAAGTGGTCCGTCTAACTACTTTCCTTCAGATTCTGCATCTGTTTCTGTATGTGATTGTTTTTGTTTGCAGGCATCTACCCAACAGACAAAATTAAGGCAGTTAATAGTCTTTCTGATAACTTAATGGAACCAAAGCAAAGACAAGTGACTGTCTGGTTGACCAAATCCAAACACCAAGGTATGGTATAAGTTCAACAGAGATCTGTTGATGTTATGTACATGTAGCCCTTCTGACAAGAATGCCCCAACAATGTCTCTTTTTTCCCCTGTATTCCTGTATTTCTGTCTGAATACAGATTTCTCAGGATCTATGAACAATCGCTGGACAATAAATGTGGTTTTAAGGAGCCAGACATCCAGCGAAACCTCTTCCAAACGTCCTGCTGATCGTGTGGTCAAGTAGATGCCTGCACAAAACTAGTGCATAGAGTGCTGGAAAAAAGTGTGCTTCTCTACAAACACAATATTTAAACTTAAATGTGCTTCTCCAGTGATTAATACCTACATTTTTTTGCATTGTCTACAGATCTAGAAGACTTGCATGTTTAAAAAAAGGAAAAATTAGTTTTAGTTTGTATGCTACCATTCAGAAGTTTGTGGTCAATAAGTCCCTAATGCTCACCAAGGCTGCATTTATTTGATAAAAATACAGTAAAAATTGTGAAATACTCTTACAATTTAAAATAACCATTTTTTATTTGAATATATTTTAAAATGTAATTTAGTCCTATGATGCCAAGCTGAATTTTCAGCATCATTACTCCAGTCTTCAGTGTCACATGATCCTTCAGAAATCATTCTAATATGCTGATTTGCTGCTCAGTTAAACATTTCTTATTATTATCAGTGTTAAATTTTTATTTTGGTGGAAACCCTGATTTTTGGTAGGATTCATTGATCAATAGAAATATTAAAAGATTTGAAATAAACAGATTGATTTGAAATCGGTATCTTTGGTAACATTATAAATGTTTTACACTCAATTTCGATCAATTTGATGCATACTTGCTAAATAAAAAAAAAAAAATTTTTTTTCAAACATATGTCTTACTGACCCCAAACTTTATACTCTCCTGTAATATCCATTTAGTCATGTATCGCATTTACTCTGCTTATACTTTACACAAAGCATAGGCATTTTTATTTTATATTATTCTATTTATTTACTTATTTTGCATGCGCATTAGGTGGACCAACCTGAAATATAACGTGGTTTGAGATATAAGTTTAAGAATAATTTATAATGTTGTTCTTAGCGCTGGAGATCTTGCTCTTTTATAATTCAAATACATATGAACTTTATCTATTGCCTAAACAGAAAATAGCCAATATGCAATTGAGTGAACTGATAGTCTTTAATGGACATCCATCTATTCTGCACTTAAAAAAGTACATTAAATGTCTTGTTATCTTCCCAATAAACTAATGATCACAGCAACTGTCACTATCTCTTAGTTGGGACCTGTTGCTGCAAACAAAGGAGAAATGATGCCTGAAAAAGAACAGAGTCAGCATGCCACAAAGAGGCTTTTCCATGTATCTAGCCAACCATCAGAACCTACTGACCTGGAAAATCCATGTACACATGCTAACAAAGCTGTACAACGTCATCTCTACCGAGCAATTTTCCATATGGACTGTTTCCCATATTCACTGTTTGGTCTACCAGCCACACTGCACATGCACTCTGTCCTGTTCTTCTTGGCTTACATACACCATGTCCAAGTATGAAGTAGATGTTTTCTAATCAGAAAGCAATAGTTTAGTAAAAATGTCTTTAAAATGCTTTATTCCATTCGAGCACTTCAAACCTATTTTTAGTTCTTGGACCTGCAGCGCACCCTGTTCAAAAGGATACTGAGCTCAATGCATTTTTTTAATAAAAATTATTTTCCAAAGACATTGTAGTTAACTTGGCTTTTTTTAAATTCTTGGATCATTTCTACATGAGGGGAACCGACATTTCGCTCAAGAGCAGTTCTTCATGGTCATGGCATTTTGTCTCCCTCAGTTACTATCAAAGAGTCGGTTTGTCCAAATTTAGCTTCAGCATGCTTGTTACATAATTTAATCATTCTTTTATATGAAGCCTTTCCTCCACACTGCACATTTAAAAATCATTTAGTACAGCTGTAATTATGTGCACACAGACTCCCAATAACGTCATATCAAAATAACTATGTGCAAAGGAAATGGACAATGAATGTGGCGTCTCTCCTCAAGACCTCATATTGCTCATCTTTTAGCATGCAATTATTTATGACCGCACTTAATTTGAAATACACCTTCCAGTAAACTAGTAAATGCATAGCAAAGTATTTTTGGAAGAGGATGTCTTTTCCCTTAACTGTAAAAGGGAGATGGTGTACGGTTCATTCATTATTAAAGACAAACAAAGAAAAGTGTCCAGTAGCAGTAGTGGGCTGTTTAAGACCATTTATTGTGCTGAAAAACACAGGTTAAGACAAGAACAAGTAACAAAATCTCCATCAGTGTTACAGATGTGTAAAAATGTACAAAATTTTTGCAGGTTTCAGCTCATCCATTTATTACATGATATATATAAAACGATGAATACAAAAAAGAAAGATGAAAAAGTACTAAAACAGCCCATTATATGGATGGGAAATTAAAAGAAGAAAAAAGAAAAAAGGGAGCCATTTCCGTCCCCTAGCGTTGGTGTCCTGATCTGGTCTCGGATTCAGGAATGAGGAGAACTCCCCGCCTCCGACTTGCCTCCATCGCTACATTCGCTGGCTTGCCTCATCACCATTTCCCGGGCAACACATGTCACCTGCCCATTGGTCACACTCACCACCCCTGACCTGCAGAGAGTCATCCAGATTAAGAATTATATCAATTGATATGACAAACCGATACCCTCATTACAAAAATTTGCACAAGCATTGGCTTTTAAAATCAGCACTTGGCAAGGCCTTGATGCAACATGCACCAACTTGGGTGAAACTCAATCCAGTGACTCACTTCTGCTGAGCCTCCTCAGTAAGAGTTCCCATACCAGGCTGGTTCTGCTTCCCAAAAAAGAAACTGGACCACCAATGACCAGAATCCTGTTTGGGCAGACCTAAAGCACAATTAAACAACAAGTCAGAACAGAGCACCATCATTTCCTAATCTTCTAATGGATTTAGTATACAATGACATAAGCACTAACGCAATCACTGTTAAAGAGACTCTAAACAATGATATGCATTCAGGTGAACATAACGGCCCAATGAGGTGAGGTGACGTCCTCAAAAGTTGATTTGATCAAAAGGACACCCATTTCAACAGAGCTGAAGTGTGCAAATTGTGTTGCATAATGTCTGTAAATTGTCAAAACTGTTGCAATAAATTATTGCTTTAGGCAGGAGGTTGAAGAGAGAGTGAAATGAAATGAAATGTAACTCACCAGGATGATGTGGAATAACCTCCCCACTGTACTCCGAACTTCCACACGAGCTGCTACTAGATGTAGAGCCAATGCGCCCTGAGAAGAAACAGTCTTATGAAGCAAATTCTTTGTATAACATCAATTATTAATAGTGCATATAACAGTAAAGCACTTGCAAAGGCTACTTACTTCTGTAGTAGTCATGAGTGGCAACAAGAGAACCACTAGCTGGGATGGCTGCCATTTTACAGACTTGTGTAAATCGTGACTTAGATGGAAACCCTGTGAGGAAGAGAGAGCAAAAATTACATTTGGTTAGATAAGACCATTTCTGTGGCACATAATTCAACCAGATAATTTCTCATCTTAACCCTGAAAATGGCTTCTAATGAATACAGACAGGCTCAAAACAAGGCATTTAAAAGGTTGTATCACTCGTGTACATGTGGTTTAACCTTGTTTTGGTTAGATATTGTGATTATAAGAGTTACTCATTATGTTTTAGTGTCAAACCACAAGACTAACCAAAGTGACATTATGTGACAATGAGGGGTTCATTAAGAAAAGGCTTCCCACAGCATTTTTTAAAAGGCTACGCGAGGAAGTTACAGTAAGCCCATAGGAATTACAGCAGTTGGGGCTTGGCTGTACATTAACAAAAGAAACATTTTACCCCAAAACATGAGGAAACATGCATGATAGAACATTACAGCAAGACGCATAACATTAATAGTGATAGATGAAATGTACTGTGCTCAGATTCTCCAACCCAAAACAATGACCACCCTTTAAAAAATAGTTGTAAGACCACATCCTCACCTTCTTTTGCCGCTCGTGATGTTATTAGAGCACCCTGCTGGATTCAGTCGGAGGCTTTGGGGAGAAAACGCTAGGCGACGGGGCCCATTTGAAAAGGTTTGGATGGATAAGTCCCTCCACGTCCGGAAATATCTACCGCAATGCTGTCTAACAAAAACAACTCGTTCGCTGATATTTATACAGAGACGTGCGAATGGAGGCGGGGCCTCTCTGTCCTCTATATAAACACTTCAGCGTGGAACCGGATCAAACCAGCGAAATCAAGGACGGAAGGGTTGGTGCTCCTTTTCTAAAAAACATTCAGAACAAATGAAAGCGTTACAAAATGTGGTCTTGTAACACACTGAGTGCATAACACCGCATGCTATTATCAATATATATACATACATAATATATAAAACATTTTAATAACTTTGTTCATTTGTGTCAATAAGATTGAACAACTGAGGTGATGTTACACGCATCCCTGGTGGTCTAGTGGTTAGGATTCGGCGCTCTCACCGCCGCGGCCCGGGTTCGATTCCCGGTCAGGGAATGAATGTTTTGTTTGCTTAACAATTAAAACAAATCCAATCAACAGCCGTTTAATTGAGCGTAAACATAAGGTAAAATTGTGATTTTAGTTGGTAATGACTCACATGCGAATCAGAATTTGCTCTATTGTTGATAAAATAAAAACTGTTTACCTAGTCATATCGTGAGACTGACGCATATGTTTGCTCTTTAGACAGAAAGGACAGTTTCGGGGAAACAGATTATTAAAAACCCAGCCTTATATAAAAACATTTATAAGGAACACGACAAGGCAACTGAATTATTCTTAGTATTGTTCAAGTCTTTGGTATTTTCACCGTTTTCTGATTCAAATGTGGTCCGAAAAGAATTGGCTGTAGCAGAATTTCATTTGAATAATTTTAATAACCGTTTCTAACTATTAACTAATTAATATGGTAACTAATGATTTGATTTATACAATAAAAACGCTATTATAAAGTGTTAGTTAGAAAATATAGCATACTGGAAATACCTGGGCAGACTGAAAGTGGAACACAAGAATCTGTAAATCAGAGGTGCTTAAACCTTAATCAAATTTATATTAAATACATTTTAAAGCAAGAATATAAACAAAATGTGTTAAAAAATTAAGATATACATGAAGATTTAGCATGTTTTGAGCATCTCTGTAGAAGCACATGGCCTCTCCAATAGTGATGTGTCGTTCTTGAACGATTCGTTCATTTTGAACGAATCTTTAATGTGACTCGGGAAGAACGAGTCGTCTCGGGGGGTGATTCGTTCAGTCGCGCATGTGCAATATTCTACAGGTTCTGTACTGCTAGAAGTAGTTCACCTGATGATTCAATTGATTAGTTCATTTCATGAGTCTTTCGGGTTTTGAGTCGTTCCTTAATCACGTGACAGACCCATACGCTATGCATTCTGAGCCGGAAAGAGAATTGATTAGTTCTTTTTATGAGTCTTTCGGGTTTTTGAGTCGTTCCTTAATCACGTGACAGACCCATACACTAAGCCAATGCATTCTGAGCCGGAAAGAGAATTGATTAGTTCTTTTTATGAGTCTTTCGGGTTTTTGAGTCGTTCCTTAATCACGTGACATACCCATACACTATGCTGTTTGACCCAAGCACATTATATTTATTAGTAAATAACGTTAACTCTCCAGTTTTGTTTGAGTTTGTGTTACAACTGTTAAAGCTGGTTATCATAACCTTGATGTTTTAAACTAACAATAATTCAAATTCAAAATGTTATTTGCTTTTAATTTATGTCATTATGTCCTTTTTGAGCAATCTTATATTAGACCAATATGTCAAGTCTGCCTAGGAAAAGCAATTATTATAACAACTCAAAATTGGAGTAAAAATGAACAAACTAGGCTATAAATACTTTGTATTGTAGGCTTGGATTATTATATTATTATATAGCCTAGTGTTTATTTACAGATAGACAGTCAAAAAGATAAATTAATCAATATTTTATTTATAACAGGGCTTTATTTATTTATAATAACACACCACAGATCCTCAAGAAACAGTAACAAAAACAGTGACAGAAATGTCAGAAATAGCGTATGGGTATGTCACGTGATTAAGGAACGACTCAAAACCCGAAAGACTCATGAAGAGAACTAATCAATTCTCTTTCCGGCTCAGAATGCATTGGCTTAGTGTATGGGTCTGTCACGTGTTTAAGGAACGACTCAAAAACCCGAAAGACTCATGAAGAGAACTAATCAATTCTCTTTCCGGCTCAGAATGCATTGGCGTAGTGTATGGGTCTGTCACGTGTTTAAGGAACGACTCAAAAACCCGAAAGACTCATGAAATGAACTAATCAGTTCCCTTTCCGGCTCAGACTGCATTGGTTTAGCATGGGACTGCCTGTCACGTCATTAAGGAATGACTTAAACCCGAAGACTTGTCAGACAAGAGGTGAGGTGAGCTTAATCAGCTTGTCATAAACTGAAGACCCAGGTAATGAATTAATCATTTCTGAATCTTATAGCATTGTAGTTTTGTATTGTTTGTAGTGGGATCAACGTTTGCATAAGTAGTAGATGTGTTGGGGAAGTAACACGTAACATTTTAATTACATTTTGCTAAAATGCACTAAATGAACTAAATGACTCGAAAAAAGATTCGTTAATTTTGTTGAACGAGACTCAAAAGTCCGAGTCAGTAAAATGATCCGAACTTCCCATCACTACTCTCCAAAATCCCGTGCTGTAATGTACATGTACTGCCACCTAGTGGCAGATTTACGTCAGTAAGATTATGAAAGGAAGTGGGTAAAATAAAACAACAAACAAAAACCATTTGAACGAATGCTTTATTGATATACAAACAATCGACAAATTAAATGTATTACACCACTGTTGTTTTAAAAGAAAATGACCAGAGCCTGAACAGCTAGGCTGAGATCCCTAATTTAAAGCTATATGGTGCCTGTTCCCTAAACCACCTCCCCAAATGACTTGTGCATATACTACTCAAAATAATAATAAGTCCTTTCCCTCTGAATGTTCACTATCTTTTCTCATCTTTCCAACGTTTGCACTATGAGGAACTACAATATTCTAATTCTATGGCATAACACATGGATTCCAGTAGAAAGTCATGTGATATTGGCATCTTTCTCATCAGCATCAGTCAGTCAAATGCATGTAATCCCATGCATCTCATCCATTGAAGCATGTAATCATCATTGTGTAATATACTGAAACAAGGCCACCCACTGACACCCATACAAGTGACTGAAATATCAGGAAAAAACGGATTTGAAAAAAAAAAAAAAAAAAAAAGACTACACTTGCTAATAGTGAAATATATTCCAATATCTTTCAGGAAAAAAAGTGACTGTGCTACCATACAGACTACACTAGTGTTTACGTCTGTCTGGAAAAAATCAACAAATGCCACGAACAAAAGGAATTCATCTGACTTAGCAGGACTTGCTCGCCATTTGATATTTTGGGTTAGTGCACACGAGAGCGTTTGCATTTTTATTTCTTACAATTGAACAAAGTGATCTTTGTGATGTGATAATTTGGTGATAGTTTGAAACATTCTGACAGTAAAAGGTCTATGGCATCTACTAACTGGCACTCACAGCATGGCACAAAGCAAAGGCAAGTGATTTCCGACGTAAACACGGCATAAATAAAACATTACCATCAATAAAAAAAAAGGAACAAGAGCAAGAAAGA
The DNA here is from genome assembly GCF_018812025.1 of Megalobrama amblycephala. Taxonomy (NCBI): domain Eukaryota; kingdom Metazoa; phylum Chordata; class Actinopteri; order Cypriniformes; family Xenocyprididae; genus Megalobrama; species Megalobrama amblycephala. Next base: position 10,942,870 of record NC_063067.1, on the reverse strand, counting down.
GCAAAAGAGGATATAAAGCAAAAACAAAAACATCTTCATGTAACATTTTTATCAGCAAAAGTCCAATAAAGCAATACAGAATGAGAGTGTAAGGCCGACTCAGAAGGTCAGACATTCACCAGGTGTACAGCAAAGCATCGCTTCACATTGTACTGAGAGTAAAAAAGAACTCAACTGAACGCTCAGCAGCATAGAAACCTGCAGCAAGTTTCTGTTCTTTTCTTTATTGGCCTAAAATCCTCCCCCCTTCAGATTTAAATATTTCCTCTTTGTGTGTTTTGTACCCCTCTGCCGTCTGATGAACGCTGCCTGGCAGTACTGTTTAAATATAGTTATTTGTCTTCCTTTATAGTCATATATAGATAAAAGTTATGTAAAAACATTATGCAAAGCAGTGTAAAATAGTTTCTAATACAAAATGATTCAACATTTTTCTTCTTTTGTACAACCTGTGATGATTTCATGTCACAGAACCTGTACTATGTGTGTTTTTTTAGTGAGATGAGCAAGCACATGCTAGCAGTAGGTGGAGAGGAGTATCAAAGGAGACAGAGGAAGGAGGGATGAAAGAATTCAGAGAGAACGGGAGAGAGAGAGAGAGAGAGAGAGAAAGGGAGGATTGGGAGAACTGAAGTGTGGGTGTTGTCAGGATTCACAAAGAAATGAGATGAGTGTTTAAATCAGGAGTGTGGGCTCTCAGAATGGAGCGTTGTCCTGCACAGGGTTTGACTCGTTCGGAGAGTGAGCACTTTCACCATTGGCCTTCCCTCCAACCACCTTATACTGAGACACACAAACAGAAAAAGATCCCAAATAGTCAGGTCAATGAGTGTCCAAGTTTAAAATGCATCCGTCAAGTTTTTAGACATGTAGTCTTCGTATTCATGTGGCTTCATATGGCTAGCAAAAATGTATATTTCATCATCTGTAACTGTAATCATCAAGTAAACAATAATAGCTTATTTTCCTTACATCTTAATTACAATTTTTAAAAAGGTTTTTTTGGGGGGGTTGTAACTAGAGCTGGACGATTCTGGGTAAAATGAGAATCATGATTTTTTGGTTTCAACTGGAGATCACGATTCTGAATATACTACTAAACAAAAGAACATGTAATTTACTAGAGGTTCTGACATAATGTTAATTGCTGGAAAAAATGTTCATTTAATTATTTAAAAAAAAATGGTTTTGAATGAATTCAATGACTCATTAACCCTCTGGTGTCTGAGGCTGATTTGGGGCCTGGAGAAGTTTTGACATGCCCTGACATTTGTGCTTTTTTCATTTGTTCACAAACTAGGCTACCATAATATGTGAGGAACATGTATGTACATGTTTGTGTTTTTGAAGGAATAATGTTTATGCGTGGTTATTGAAAAAACAAAAAACTTAAGTCACTGAAATGAGGCCAAAAAAAAGTATATTAAATCTGTGTTCACAAGACTTCTGGGTATTGGAGGTTGTAGACTAGAGTTTTTGCTTCAGAATTATGTAAAAATTATGCTGCCTACTCCTTCATATAAAACAATATATTGATTTAGTTTCTGTAAGACACTTTTTGTCAAGAAACACAGTATGCGTGGAGGCGTGAATCATCATGAATAATGGGTCATTTACACATGAGAAGACAAAAGAATCGCATAATAATGACCTGAAATGACTTGCATATTAATGAGGCCTTTCAGTCAGGTAGGCTGTGAAAAAACCCTCTGTAATCATGTCTCAGCTCAATTTAAAATAATGGTATTCTATTATATTCTTTAAAATATAATGTATTTCTGTGATGCAAAGTGTCTAAACAATTATGTTACCTCTATGGCATTTCATATAGGCTTTTAGGTTAAAAGCATGCACATTTGGAGAAATATTGATGGATTCTTATATGTTTATGTCAATTTTCTATACAGAGGAGTAATATTTATTCAATATTTATTCTATATATCATCACTATGAGTGCTGGATACTGTGTTTTCAATTCATACTTGCAGCCGGAGGGCGCTCTGTGCACCTTTAGGCCACAAATCCATATAAAGAAGAAGAAGAACCAGGAACTAACTGCATGTCTTCTAGAGCTCGCTAACCATGGCTTTAACATCCAGATAAACACTTTTCAAGATAATAAATACGCGATTGAGACGATGAATGCATGTGTTGCCTCTGAATTTGCGTCTGAATAGCGCTGGCTCCGTGGGCGTGGCCGCATTAGCGGATAATGAGCTGAATCATGGACTTCTGACATGGCTCTGTTTTCATACAGATTACATAAACACCGAATGTTTGTTTTCGATTTGACTTACACGATTTAAACACTGACATTTCAACGTTTATTTAGACATAAGTGTAATTTTTTTGTGATTAGTATTCACTAAGTTACAGTTCATTTTCTGAGAACTATCAGATTGGACTTTGTTCAGAGGGAGACGAGAGATCACGCATCATGTTAGTTTTCTTTATTTTACAAAAAGCACAACATTTTGTTTTTACTCTGAGTGTACACAAATGAAAGAAGATATTCAACAGATTAAAATGGTGTATAACTCTTAATTGTATGTGCAACATTGATGGAGTATTTTGAGTCTCTTTCACACTGGTAAGAAAAAAAACGCGGTCGTATCGCCGGCGATACCTCAGACCTGAGAGTGTTAATAAATGCTTGTTTCATTACTGGATGAATCAGTGTTTTTGAACAAATCTTTTGAATGAATGATTCAATGACAAATACATTTTTTAACAGTCACTTGTTGCCACCTAGTGGCGTAAGATGTAATTGATACAACTGTTATTTGAAGGGCCATGTTAGTTTCAAAATCAGTGATTTGGAGTGCCAAAGTCACGTGATTTCAGGAGTTTGGCATTTTGACACACAAGCCGAATCACTGATTCAAAACAAAAGATTCAAAGTAGTGTTTTGAAAACGGCCATCACTAGATATCGTTGAAAAGTCATTATTTTGTTTTTTTGGCACACAAAAAGTTTTGTTGCTTTATAATATTAAGATTGAACCACTGTAGTGTACTCACATGAACTGTTTTAGATATGTTTTGAGAACCTTTCTGGATCTTGAGAAGTTCAATGACATTGCTGTCTATAGAAGCCTCACTGAGCCATCGGATTTCATCAAAAATATCTTAATTTGTGTTCCAAAGACGAACGAAGGTCTTACTGGTGTAAAACGACATGAGGGTGAGTAATTAATGACAGAATTTTCATTTTTGGGTGAAATAAGCCTTTAATAAAACAAGGTGTTTAAATCGAGATCGCAATCTTTTTACGATTAATTATGCAGCTCTAGTTGTAACCACAAGAAAAACTGGCCCTGAGGGATATCAAGGGTCACTATAGTTCAAAATCTTGGGGTCAGTAAGATTTTTTATTTTATTTTTTAAAGAAATTAATACTTTTATTCAGCAAGGACACATTAAATCGATCAAAAGTGACAGTAAAGACATTTAAAATTTTATAAAGGATTTCATTAAAAATAAAAATGCTATTTTTTTTAAAACTTTCTATTCATCAAAGTATCCTGAAATTTTGTTTATCATGGTTTCCACAAAAATATTAAGCAGCACAACTGTTTTTAACAGTGATAATAATTAGAAATGTTTTTTGAGGACCAAATCAGCATATTAGAATAATTTCTGAAGGATCACGTGACACTGAAGACTGGAGCAAAGGCGGCTGATGCAGATTTTAAAATGATAAAATAGAAAACATTTAATTTATTTTATTCTAAATCATCATAATATTTCACAATTTTGAACCTAAACATTTCAATGGTAATTAATATGATATCATTTATTTGTTTGTTTTTTGCATGTTGGATGTACTACATGACTTTGATTCGATGGATGAACTTTTTTTTCTTTTTTTGTCAATTGTATTTTTTAATAAATTAACAGATCTGCCAAAAATGAGCATTATGTCAATGACTCAGTTTCAAAAGTGAAGCCTTACCTTGATGTTTCCGACTTTGTCCTCAAACGATTTGAAGGTTGGAGAGTTCCTGTTTAACAAACACACAATTAATCCCAGAGTTCATAGTGGAAGAAGCATAACAATTAATTATACACAAGCAAGTGTGCTCAGAAAACTAACTAGCAGATAAAAGGTTAAAAACCATAAGCATGCAAAAATGACAATATTCAGTCTAGCAGTTTACACATTTTAGTATTTTTTGCTTTAAATAAAACATATGTAGTCATTTGTGTGAACAATATATCTAATATTTTAATGTCCAATGAATCAGAAACAGTTTTGAGTTGAGGGCCAGTGTTTTACCCTAGTACTTTACCTCATAGTTGGCATACTTATTGAATGGCGAATGGAGTAGTTGCTACTTCGAAAGCATTAAAGGAAGAAAAAGTTGTGTGTGTTAGCAAGCAAGCAAGAAAGCATGTGAGGCAGAGAGATCAACTGGGTTACACAGTCTCAGACATGTCTGCGACATTAGCAGCTCAAAGTTTTGATCACATTTCATTTCATTCATGCATAAAGCAGGGTTTTGGAGCTAAAATAACATTAAAATCATATTAATTTTAAATGATAATAAAAGCATTTTGTCTGTATTAAATGGGCTTGGTATTAAAAACAGAGTTCTATGATATGCATTAATTATTTCATGACATTAATCAGTCTTACCTAAAGGAGTTAGAGAAAGGAAGAGCTCTGTAGACCAAGCAAAGGCAGCGTTTAAAAAGAAAGGGGAATACAAACCAATCAGTTTGGGAGTTAAGCATGACCAGAGCAAGCAGGAAGAACAAATTATGAGAATTATTGTTTGTACTGATATAAAGGACTACAGGGTGGTTAAAGTCAAGGGAATCAACTGATTTATGATCAGTTTATGGGGATGAACATGAATAGATGTTAATTACACATTGACTAAAAGTGGCAAATAAATTTGAGTGATGTAATTATTTGTCTGATGAATGAAGGATGAGGTTCAGAGGGACAGAGCAGCGCTGCTTTCATTGAGGAAACATGGCAGAAGCTTTTGATCTGTTGAATGAAGCTAATCGTCTGATGATTTTTGATTCTCAGGCCCTCTGCATGTCAGAAAACTGAGGACTTACTAAAAACAGGACGTTTTAATATACAGGCCTTCATAAAGCTCTTCTGCATTCTGTTTGTGTTAGGGGTGGTGAAGGAAGTTCAATAAATGTGTGCAAATAATGAACTGAAACAATGTAGTAAAGTGAATCAGGAGCCAGGAGAACAGGTTAGGGAGAGCTTCTGTTTAAAGTAAAACAGCTGAATGCAGTCGCAGTGGCTCTTCTGACGGTGGCTACACTGCATTAACACTCACTATGGATAATCATGGATTTATAGCGATGGTGAATGACAGCAGGATATGACACAAATGCAAAAGAGAGAATCAATAACCAAAGAAAGCTGGGACAGAGGGAACACAGACATGAACGCTTTGTTCACACTGTATACAAATCCAGTTCAGTTTTCAATACAGACTTTGGGAATGACTGTTCACACTCTCATTTAATCAGGTTTCAAAGCAAAAATGTTTTTTTTTTTTTCGGCTTGGATTTTCCCCCCCATTCAAAATCAATTAATCTGAGATGGATTTGTACTGCCGGTCTAAACAAACCAGAATAAAATAAGAGGAATGTGATGGAGATCCAATATAAGTACATGAAATGCCAAACATGCAAATGCAGTTTAAGATAAATCATGTGCAATGTTGACAACAAAAAATGAATTGCAGAGTTAGACAAAATAATTAACAAGGACATTAACAGGGAACTATGGGTTAATCTTATATTATTATTATTATCTTATATTTCATAAAAAAGTAAAAGTCAAGTTAAAAGCACAATATGTAATTTTAGCCGCCAGAGGTCGCTTATTCAAAACAAAGGCGTAGCTTGATGACGCCGTGAATGAGCGTGGATTCATGGGAGTTGTTATCTTTACCTCCACTGCTGATGAAAAGGAATCTAATGGACTTGGGCATGAATCATGTTCATGGATGAGCTAATGTATTAAAGTTTTATTTATTAACGTTACTGTGGTATGAAGCAGGGTGGGCCAAGAGCCGTGGGAGCGGAACGAGGTCGCTGATGAGAGATGCCTGCGCGACACACCGGTCTCGAGTTCAGCGGAGCTTATGCTTATGCTGCAGTCGGCTGCTTCCATTTTTTTGTTGCATATGTTGGGTTTTACATGGTTAAAACAATCATACTAAATACATCTGAGTGTGTTGCAAGTTGTTATAATGTTACTCTGCTTGTTGCACTTTGCAGTGATTGATATTAGGATATCATATTAATAAAAGTTGGATGACATTTTAATAAAAGCAGCACGGCTCTCTCTGATTATGCAATGTTAGCCACTTGACAAAATAGTGTTGTCTCTGAGGCAGGGTAAAAACATGGTACTCGTGGTAAATCAAGAAAACAAGCGATTCAAACAACCATGTTGAGCTAATAACAATGATTAGTTTTCTGTTGATAAATGTGTTTTTTTTTTGGTGATTCCATGGTTTCTACTAAAGTAAAACTGGAAATCGAGGGTAACGCGGATATGATGTCACTGACAGGCGACAGAATTACACAGAAAGATTGTTCTAGTAGTTTTTTAGATTTTTTAAATCTAAAAATCTTACATATTGTGCCTTTAAAAGAAAGGAAGAATATGGGTGGACATTTTGACTTGTGCATTACCTCATGTCACCCAGTTTCCTACTGATGGCCGTGCCAACGGTGGAGAGGGCGGCTGAGGTCTTCTGTCCAGCCTGAGACAGCGTTTCCTGAGTCTTTTTATACCTGTAAGAGGAAGAACGCAGAAAGAAATGGACGTGGGAAGAGAGAGAAATAAAAAAAGCATTTGAAACTCGTTAATGTCCATGAACTTTTCCACTTGTGAGTTAGTCAACACAACCACAGTCTCCAGGTGACAAAATCAAGTCAGAGACCCTTAAATTCATTATATACATTAAAAAAAACTGTTAGTTGTCTCACTGATAGATTTCTATTTCAAACAAATGCTGTTCTTTCTATTCATCAAAGAATCCTGAAAAAGAGAGTATCACCACAAAACATCTACAAATTAAGCACATTTGCAATTGCAATTCCCACTACTAAAAAAGCAATATAAGACTGTAATATCTTATAATAACCCATCAGCAAAATATCCACAAAGCATAGCAAGCCACCCTCGATCAATCCATAATAAAACCAGAAAACAACCTTTAAAACACACAAAATGAACGTAAAGAATGAAGTAACTCACACTTCAGAGCTGGCAATGTCATCCAGAGTGGCAGAAGCTGAAACATATCTACAAACGAACAGGGTAATACATTCAAATCTAAACTCTCACAACCACAACATGCTATAAAACACACACGCATACAACATTTTCATTTTTAAATTACGATTATATGGTTATGCTGCCTCACAAGCAGAATGCAAGCGCTGCTAAACTGCACAGTCGGCAAAGCAATACCAGTTAAATTCACATCATTCTTAGTCTCACAAACTCCAGGCATTTAACTTAAACTCGTGATCAAGTAAGATGTGTGAGTACTCAGCTTTCCAAGCACAAAAAGTCAAATCTTGAAATACAAAGTTACATTATAAACAACCTTAGTTATTGGGAAACAAGAAGCATTTTAGCATGCAGGATATTGCAAAGTAGATCTTGATGTAATATTCATGACTACAGCAAGTATGGTTTCAGGAAGCATCAATTGGTGCTGCAGACGTGGCATTCGTTCATCTAAACATGACAAGACTTTCCTTACACAAACATATGCTCAGACGTCTCAGTCTGGATGTGTGATTCAAACTGTGTAAAGAGAGAAGTGGGAGATCTCTCACACACTCGTGATAACGTAGACTGTCTGACACGTTCAGCTATGAACCTGCAACTACATCAGGACTGCTGCTATGATTCATGGGACCCAGGGAAAAACATAGAGGCCCTTAGTGACCTTAGGCTCATCACAAGGCCTGATTTAACATAATCAACTGATGACAGCCCTGTTTATGTAGTTAAACCTGTTAGTATTACTGTAATTACAACTTGTTAAAACCATTGTAAAAACTCTGTGCTCCGTTGCAAAAAGCACCTTAAAGGATTAGTTCACTTCTGAATGAAAATCTCCTGATAATTTACTCACCCCCAAGTCATCCAAGATGTTCATGTCTTTCTTTCTTCAGCTGAAAAGAAATTAATGTTTTTGAGGAAAACATTCCAGGATTATTCTCCATATAGTGGACGTCACTTTGGTTCGGGTTGAAGATCCAAATTGCAGTTGCAATGCAGCTTCAAAGCGCTTTTGTATATACTTTTTAACCATAAATTTTATCTTGCACTGCTCTGCAATTCCATAATCACATTGGAAAGGTCACGCATGGGAAAAAAAAATAAATAAATAAAAAAAAAAGGTAAAAACGACTTAAGAAAAAAATACATGAACATCTTGGATTACAAGGGGGTGAGTAAATTATCAGGAAATCTTAATTCTGAAGTGAACTAATCCCTTAAGTGTAATTTTCCTTTAAAGGGTTAGTTCACCCAAAAATGAAAATTCTGTCATTTATTACTCACGCTCATGTCTTCTACACCCATAATACCTTTGTTCATCTTCGACACATAAATTAAGATATTTTTGATGAAATCCGATGGCTCAGTGAGGCCTCCATTGACAGCAAGATCATTAAAGGTGGCGAAGAACATGTTTTCAAAAGATGTAATATAAGTCTTAAGTGTCCCCTGAATGTGTCTGTGAAGTTTCAGCTCAAAATACCCCATAGTTTTTTTTTTTATTAATTTTTTAAACTGCCTATCATTATAAATGTGCCGATTCAGGGTACGTGGCCCCTTTAAATCTCGTGCTCCATGCCCCAAGAGCTCGCACTTGCCTTAAACACCATAAACAAAGTTCACACAGCTAATATAACCCTCAAAATGGATCTTTACAAAGTGTTCGTCATGCAGCATGTCTAATCGCATAAGTATAGTATTTATTTGGATGTTTACATTTGATTCTGAATGAGTTTGATGGTGCTTCGTGGCTAAAGCTAACATTACACACTTTTGGCGCCGCGCATGGCAGCCACAGTGCTTAGCTCTTCAGTGTTTGTTCTGTTTTTGTTAGTTTTTCCTGTTTTCTGTTTTTCAAACACCATCAGTTTTACCAGGGATGAACTGCTGAACATTCGGCAGTTCACACCACAAAATCTTTTACCGGATTTCGATTATTCAGACGTTTTGTTGAATGTTGTAGTCGGCGGAGCGGCAGCGCTGTTTAGACGTTTCAGGACGCGCAGACGGGGAAAGCGCGCCGGCGCCCTCGTGAAGCTCAGACAGCGCGGATTAAGAACGCCGCTGCCTAGCATCCATCTGGCGAATCTCCGCTCTCTGCCCAACAAAACGGACGAACTCCTTCTGCTCTCCCGGACAAATAAGGATTTCTCGAACTCGGCTGCTCTGTGCTTCACGGAAACCTGGCTGAACGACGCCATTCCGGACAGCGTGTTATGTCTGCCGGGCTTTCAGCTGTTTAGATCAGATCGCGACGCTGAATCAACGGGGAAATCGCGCGGCGGCGGGACGTGCTTTTACATCAACGAAAGGTGGTGTTCAGATGTAACGGTGTTAAAGAAGATGTGCTGTCCAGATCTTGAAACACTCTTCATTAACTGCAAACCGTTCTATTCGCCGCGGGAGTTTTGCTCGTTCATTCTGGTGAGCGTCTACATTCCTCCGCAAGCGCACGTGAGCTCGGCTTTACAGTTACTCGCTGATATGATCACAGAGAGCGAGCAACAACACCCGGACTCTGTTCTTATCATTCTCGGGGACTTTAATAAAGCGATTCTCTCACGTGAACTGCCCAAATACAGACAGCATGTTACTTGTCCCACCAGAGACAGTAATATACTCGACCATTGTTACACAGCAATAAAGGATGCATATCACTCTGTCCCACGGGCAGCTTTGGGGCTCTCTGATCACTGTTTAGTTCATCTCATACCGACCTACAGGCAGAAACTGAAATCAGCTAAACCTGTAGCAAAGACTGTAAAGAGATGGACCACCGAAACAGAGCGGGCTTTACAAGCCTGTTTCGAATGGACTGATTGGAGTGTTTTTGAAGTTGCTGCCACCGATCTGGACGAGCTCACAGAGACTGTTACATCATATATCAGTTTCTGTGAGGATCTGTGCATTCCTACAAAGACTCATTTATCTTACAACAATGACAAACCCTGGTTCACTGCAAAACTCAGCCAGCTCCGTCAGGCCAAAGAAGATGCTCGCAGAAAAGGGGACAGAGTCTTGTACAAACAGGCCAAATACACACTGGAAAAGGAGATCAGAGTGGCAAAGAGGAATTATTCTGATAAACTTCGGAATCAGTTCTCTTCTAATGACACAGCTTCAGTGTGGAAAGGTCTGAAAGACATTACCAACTACAAGACACCATCCCCCAGCTCTGTGGAGAATCAACGACTGGCAGACGATCTGAATGGGTTTTATTGCAGGTTTGAAAAATCACCATTCACACCTCCATCAACCCCACTCTCCCCCACACCTGCAATTCAGTTCAGTGAAGATGACGTGCGCCAGGTCTTCAGAAAGAACAAGAGAAGAAAGGCACCAGGCCCAGACAGCGTTTCACCAGCCTGTCTGAAAACCTGCGCTGACCAGCTGGCCCCCATCTTCACACAGATCTTCAACAGATCACTGGAGCTGTGCGAAGTCCCCTCATGCTTCAAACGCTCCACCATCATCCCTGTCCCAAAGAAACCCAAAATTACTGGACTAAATGACTACAGACCTGTGGCTCTAACGTCTGTGGCCATGAAGTCATTTGAAAGACTGGTTCTGGCTTTTCTGAAGGACATCACTGGACCCTTACTGGACCCCCTGCAGTTTGCTTACCGAGCAAACAGGTCTGTGGATGATGCAGTCAATATGGGACTGCATTATGTTCTCCAGCATCTGGACAGACCAGGGTCTTATGTGAGGATCCTGTTTGTGGACTTCAGCTCTGCTTTTAACACCATTGTCCCATCACTCCTCCAGCCTAAACTAACTCAGCTCTCCGTGCCCACCTCTGTCTGTCAGTGGATCACCAGCTTCCTGACAGACAGGCAGCAGCTAGTGAGGCTGGGGAAATTCTCATCCAGCACCCTCACCATCAGCACCGGCGCCCCTCAGGGCTGTGTGCTCTCCCCACTGCTCTTCTCCCTCTACACCAACGACTGCACCTCTAAAGACCCCTCTGTCAAGCTCCTGAAGTTTGCGGATGACACCACACTGATCGGCCTCATCCAGGACGGTGACGAGTCTGCTTACAGACTGGAGGTTGAACAGCTGGCTGTCTGGTGCAGTCTTAACAACCTGGAGCTCAACACGCTCAAGACAGTGGAGATGATCGTGGACTTCAGGAAAAACCCACCTGCTCTCCCCCCACTCACCATCATGAACAGCACTGTGACTGCAGTGGAGTCATTCAGGTTCCTGGGCACCACCATCTCCCAGGACCTGAAGTGGGACAACCACATCGAGTCCATTGTGAAAAAGGCCCAGCAGAGGTTGTACTTCCTTCGCCAGCTGAGGAAGTTCAACCTACCACAGGAGCTGCTGAAACAGTTCTACTCTGCCATCATTGAATCCATCCTCTGCACTTCAATTACCGTCTGGTTCAGCTCAGCTACCAAATCTGACCTCAGAAGACTACAGAGGGTAGTCCGGTCTGCTGAGCGAATCATTGGCACAACCCTCCCCACTCTCCAAGAACTGTACTTATCCAGAGTGAGAAAAAGGGCAAAGAAGATCACTCTGGACCCCTCACATCCAGCACACTCCCTCTTTGAACTGTTGCCATCCGGTCGACGCTACAGAGCCCTGAGCACCAGAACGACCAGACACAGGAACAGTTTCTTCCCTCAAGCAATCCATCTCATGAACACTTGACAAACACGGAACACACAACACTATTACATATTATTTACTTAAAACACTTATTTATATCTCAATTTGCACACATAATTGTACATACAATTGTCTATAATATATATTGTCTTTTGCTTTTTTTGCACTTTGTCTATCTTGTAAATTTGTATATTATTATTTTATTCTTTTTATTATGTGTCTTGTCTTGTCGCTGTTACTCTGTTGCACTGTGGAGCTTCTGTCACTAAAACAAATTCCTAGTATGTGTAAACAACATACCTGGCAATAAAGCTCTTTCTGATTCTGATTCTGATTCTGATTCTTTTGGAGAGATTTATAAAGAATGAAGTTGTGTTTATGCATTATACAGACTGCAAGTGTTTAAAAAAATGAAAATAATGACAGTCTTGTCTCCGTGAATACAGTAATAAACGATGGTAACTTTAACCACATTTAACAGTACATTAGCAAGCATGCTAACGAAACATTTAGAAAGACAATTTACAAATATCACTAAAAATATCATGATATCAATGATCATGTCAGTTATTATTGCTCCATCTGCCATTTTTCACTGTTGTCCTTGCTTGCTTACCTAGTCTGATGATTCAGCTGTGCACATCCAGACGTTAATACTGGCTGCCCTTGTCTAATGCCTTGAACATGAGCTGGCATATGCAAATATTGGGGGCGTACACCCCGACTGTTAAGTAACAGTCGGTGTTATGTTGAGATTCGCCTGTTCCTCGGAGGTCTTTTAAACAAATGAGATTTATATAAGAAGGAGGAAACAATGGTGTTTGAGACTCACTGTATGTCATTTCCATGTACTGAACTCTTGTTATTCAACTATGCCAAGGTAAATTAAATTTTTGAATCTAGGGCACCTTTAACACTTTCAAATGCCCAAGAAGCTACTAAAAACATATAAAACAGTTCATGTGACTACAGTGGTTCAACCTTAAATGTTATGAAGTAACGAGAATACTTTTTGTGCGGCAAAAAAACTAAATTACGACTTTTCAACAATACGTGACTTTGGCAGTTTGATACACCATCCGAACCAATGATTCAAAACAAAATATTCATAAAGCTTCGAAGCAGTGTTTTGAAATCACCCATCACTAGATATTGTTGAAAAGTCATTATATTGTTTTTTTGGCGCACAAAAAGGTTTCTCGTCACTTTATAATATTAAGGTTGAACCACTATAGTCACATGAACGGTTTTAAATATGTTTAAATATGCTGCACATTGGTGGTGGTTGAAGAGATTCCCCCTTCCATATGTAAAGCGCTTTTTGGAGTACCCAGAAAAGCAATATATACACATGTAAAGAATTATTATTATCTGAAAGCGTTAATTATCTTGCTGTCAATGGAGGCCTCACTGAGCCATTGGATTTTATCAAAAATATCTTAATTTGTGTTCCAAAGATGAACGCAGGTCTTACAGGTGTGGAACGACATGAGCGTGAGTAATAAATTACAGAATTTACATTTTTGGGTGAACTAACCCTTTAAGATAAACCAAAGGTTTGCCTTTAAACTTAAAGGTGTTGTCACATAAAATAACCTATTAAGTGTTACTTAAGACATTCTTTAGGTGAAATGTCATAAACTCTTAGGTCTATTTTTCACTTAAGTAATCCTTTAAAAAAAAAAAAGTGTTGCATAAAGCCCCCTCACTGTCATTTACGCAAGTATAACAAGGTTTAGAAAACTTCACCCAATATACTCCAAGTGAAATAAAATAACAAACTGGTGTTACTTAATTTCGAACAAAATCAGGCCAAAACAAATCTTGTTTGGTGTTTGTTTCAGGAGTTTGAAACAGCTTGAAAAAGCTAACTTTCTGGAAAAGTTCACTCTGGCTGGGAAATATCTTCCAAACTACCATTGGTCTGTGGCGATTACATACTAGGTAGGTGTGGCTCTGAGGCTGCGCCTTCTTTGACGTGGAAAATCTTCTGGTTTATTTCTTTTGCTCAGTCTGTCGAGGTCAGAAGTCAGCGAGTAAAAACATGAATACACTGGAGAGCTGTTTTATAGTAGAAATTGAAGTTGTAATTCTTCATAGAATTTTGTTACAGCAAATCCTGGGTGTCCATTGTAAATCACAATGGATCTAAGAAAAGTGTTTAAGGGATTATATGTAACAGCCTCAAATTATTCTCTTAGGCAAGGGTAAATCACCATTCAAGTGTCACACTTAAGAGAAAAACTTAAGGTAATCTATGCAACCGGGCACTGAATTTTGGTAAATCAAGCAAAATGGCAGCGGCTTCAACAGTTAGTAGCAGCTAAAAATCTGTTTGTTGTGCCACTTTATTATTGGCAGTGTAGGCTGGTAGACCATTCAAAGGTGTGGGGTAAGTAAGATTTTATTCTTTTTTGAAGAAATGAATACTTTTATTTATCAAAGACACATTAAATTGATTTTAAAAAATGGCATTTAAGACATTTATAATGTTACAAAAGCTTTGTTTCAAATAAATTCTGCTCTATTGAACTAAAACTATATTAAATTGTAATAATATTTCACAATATTGCTGCTTTTACTGTATTTTTAATCAAATAAATGCAGCCTTGGTGACCATAAGAGACTTCTTTTAAAGACATTTAAAAAAATCTTATTAACCCCAAACATCTGAACAGTATTGTGTAAAGAGGTGAAATAATGAAGCAATTAAGTATTTGCACAGACACACACACAAAAAAAGTTGATATAGAAAGTAATTTCAAAACGCGAGAAGGTGAACAGCTGATTCAAATTTCAGTGGCTGATAATTCAGGGTACATGAAAGCAGCATAACATTTAAAGAAGGAAACAGCTGTATGATCCAGATAGTTTCAGAGATGGAGTACTATTTGCATGGGTGGACAAAATGACTGACTATCTGACTGTGAAGGGGATAAAAACAGCATGATTCAGTGTTTCAGACACCCACTTAAACTAAACAGAGAAAAAAAAACTCTGGCTCTCGCCGTGTGTCAATTAAGTTGCTATTTTCTTTTATGAACAGCCTTTTTCTTTCAATACTGTGAAAGGATTCAGTTAGTCTCTGAATGGAGAATTAACAGAGCTGAAAAAATATTGTAGAGCAGGTTAGAGTCGATGCTACAGAAAACCAGATCATAGCATTTTAAAAACCATCCATCTCACTTTAAGAGACAGGTTTTAGTTATTTGTGTCAGACTGTATCCGTTATGAAAGGTTCATTTATCACATAAAGGGGCAGAGCATTTGAACACCTGAATCTATATTTTGATGGCCTGCATCCACTGATTTGTGATCAGCAGGGCAGAAAAAACCCAAGGCATCATTTATGTTTCCTCCTGAAACACGTTTTTGATGGTGAGATGTCAAGGGTTGAGCTGGATTCAGGTGTTCAAATGCTTCACCCCTATTGACGTGTAGAGAGTAGGTGAGAGAAATTCATGCTTTCACTGCAAATACACTCTGGATACGTGCCGATGTGGTCAAACACTCACACATCACAACCTGTAACCTTCTCATTCCACTGGCCCAGTTTCTCTGATATCTTCACATAGCTAAAAGACACAGACATGGTTATGTGCTGCCTGGAGCAGATCACATAGTGAACATCACTAAAGCAAAGGTGTTACTGAGAATCCGAAAAATTACTGTGACATTCTCTGACTGACTACAGACCAATAACTTCACAGTGCTGACAGACTGATTTACTGGCCAGGCAAATTATTTTGCTGATATTTAGCCATTTGGAGTTGCCCAATTAAGTGCCCAATTAAATTTCGCATACATCTTACTTTCTGTACGGATCCTTTTCACAGACTGTGTTGATGTATTTCTATAGCTATCAACATTGTAAATCTAACAAAGTGTGTTATATTGTAATTTTTTTTTTAAATGTAATGTACATTTGTAACATTATACTTTGCTTTATATTACCTTATATTACCTCAGCATAAGTAGTGATGGTAAATTTCACATCCTGCTCTCTTCTGATTGCCATAATCAGTCACTCTATATTTATTCCTCTTTTGGAAAGTCATGAAAAGGATATCTTGGATTTTTAATTTACTGTATTTGCTGTAGACTCCCATTCACCTCAAGCTTGCAGGCAGATTTTATCTTTGATTTGGGCAAACAATTTTTATTTACATTTCTTTTATAAGACGTAATATAAGTCTCTGGTGTCCCCAGAATGTGTCTGTGAAGATTCAGCTCAAAATACCCCATCATTTATTATAGCTTGTGAAATTTGCCACCATCTGGGTTTGAGCAAAAACACGCCATTTTTGTGTGTGTCCCTTTAAATGCAAATGAGCTGCTGCTCCCGGCCCCCTTTCCAGAAGAGGGCGGAGCTTTAACAGCTTGCGCTTCAGTTGCTCAACAACAACAAAGCTGGAGAATCTCACACAGCCAAAACGACGATTGTCAGTAACGGTGTTCAGCCTTACATTGTTCAAAATGGAGTCGGACACTGATGGAGAGACTCAGGAAGAAGTTACAACTTTTAGGATGAAACTGGACGTTTCTGAACAGTTAGTGCATAAATTTAGGTAGTTGCTGTGATTCAACTCATCGACTAGCATGTGCCATCATGGTAATCTTTTGTGCAAATCCAGCACTGAATTGACCCTCGTTTGTGAAGCAATCCGGCGTAAAATGACGGCATGGTAACAACACTCTACTACAACAACTCTTCCTCTTCTCTTAAGCAGCCCAACACAGCCTCGCCCCCATGTTCCCAGCGGCAGAGTTTATGTCAATTTTGGGGTTTGTGATGTCACCAATCCAGAAAGAAGAAAATATCTTCCTTTTGCATTGAACTTTGAGCATCGTAACTTTGCAGACGTTGTTTATGCTCAACATTACATACTAACTAAAGTTAAAAAAGTGAAATCATAATCAAGGACCCCTTTAAAATGCATGATGCTATCGCATTAAATGTGAAAACCATGGCTGGATCCTGTGATTATCATTCTAAACTACACATGAGTAACATCCTAAACTTTTGATCCACCTACAGGATCAAAAACAGCAAACATCAAGCATCTGTTGTTTCTGTCTAAAACCTCGAGAGTCACACTCAAACCAATGGCCATGAGCCCCAGCTTGGAACACAATAAATGACGGTGATTCATGTCTGAGTCGACTACAATCCTCCCACAGAGCCTTTTGAAACTGAACTGCCATTTTTCAACTGATAAAACAATTACACTGAAGGACTTCCAGCTGATGGCATAGATGCCCGCCCATAAAATACACAGAAAACAACAGTCATCCCTGCTGCCTGAACAGGCACTCAAGAGCTTTATCTAATGCTTCCATGTGGTAATGTACAATCCTGCAGAAAACGCAACTAGACTCTTTACTTTTAGGCTGATTTCCAGCAGCATAAAGCGAGATGAATGTGTGTGAGCTGGAGGAGAGCGAATTGAGGGTGGATTAGTTCGAAAAGGTTCAGTTCTGCCATAAATTCCTCCGCTGGACAGGACCTGCCATCATACAGAGTCGTTACCCAATTGCCACTTCAACAAACCTTTTTTGTTCTAAATTTTGTCCAAAATTATGTCAAATCACTGTCAATCCTTCAGGGTCTGTGAAGGGGGTTTAGGGTTCGACTTTGCATATGACATCCCAGAGAGCTGTATCCATCACCTCCTGAGTTTAATTAAGCGGGACACGTAGAAAGAAGGCATCCTTACGCGTTTGAGGTCTGGACGTCCTGCCAGCTTTTAGTGATGTTCTGTTTGAACTCGGTCAGAGGGCTGAGTCCCAGTTTACGCTTCAGCTCCGCCGCGTGGCGCTCTTTAGCCGACAGCACCTGCCGCAAGGTGTGGATCTCCTCCTCAACCTGATATGAGGATGTCACAGATTATTAGAGGTAAATAACTCGACAACAGGGATATATTTTTTCAACTTATAATTAAACACTCTTAACATTAAATCAACAGACCTATAGAAGAAGATAAGCACATCTCATGGGGGTTTACCTTGGTGAGCTCCAGTCTCAGTTCCTCTGCCTCCTCCTCTGTCAGACCTGGGGGGAGAGTCTCTGGACTCACAGCTGCTGCCCCCCTCTCTTCAGGAGCATCTGAGAGAGTGTCAGAGCCCAGGCCTTTATGTGGAGAGTTCAGATTGATGTCTGAAAGCAAGAGAGAGCAGGTGTGTTGAGTGACATAAGTTAAAGGTGAAGAGCATATTTTCTGTGACACTATACAGAAATGTAAAAATTAAATGAATAATAATAATAATAAATAAATAAGCAAATATATATATATATATATATATATATATATATATATATATATATATATATATATATATATATATATAAAATTTTAAAGTCTTTCATTTCTGAGAAAATGAACCCAAAATATTGAAATATTGATCTGCACTGCACAGATTTTTGACCAAAATGAGAACATCCCTAATAATATCTGCAACAGACTAGCAAGATGTGACATAACTAAAGTCTATTGGCTATTTTTAAAGGCATGACTCCTTCAATTTGTTCCACCCAAACTTCCTTTTTCAATAGTAAATATGTCACCACAGAAAGAAAAACCCTTCATTTTATTATGTTACTTTATTTATGCGAATAATCACTCTTCACGTGACAGTTTTATCTAAATCACATTCGGAGGTAAAAGCATAAACAGCAGAAAGGGTACTTGTTATGGATTCTTAAAAAAAAAACTATACAGTATGTTGTTTATATATTTTCAGCCATTTGATACATACACGTGTACATAGTTCAAAGGTTTCATCAAACCGTGCCCAATTTAGGTCAGGCTGTGACAAGTCACGTGGGGAGTAAGTTATATTAATGAGACGTGTCGTCAGCCCCTCACTGACCCTAAACTGCCCATTTAAATAGCATCACATAATGTGACACAACAGACAAAGGACCGGTCCTGTATTAACTGATGGGTTAATGTTAAAATCCCAAATCTAAGTAGAAAACCATCACGCTATAAAAAGCAAAAGCCAAACGCCGAGCAAAAGGCACCATAACTTGCCTACATCATCTCTTTGGTTTTAATGTAAACCGAATTACTGTAACACAAACACCTCCACTCAGCCTCGACGTGTTTTTGTCGTGCATTAGTAACCTGATCGCCTGCCCTGCCCTGATCTCCCCTTCACCTCCACACATTCACAACGCTGGCATCCAGAGATAAGGCTAAATTACGCTATATTACGCGATAAACGTACATTCTACCAATCCAACGTATCTTGTTCGACTGCTTTGTTTTTGTTTACCTTGATTAGCGGAATCCATGTCGTCAGTTCGGATCTTCAAAATGTTGCTTTGACAGTTACGTAATTCAGGAGACTGTGCAAAACACTACGTGTCTTCCCTCTTCTATCAAAACATCCAAAAGCGCTTGACAAGCCAACACAAGATCCCGAGCGATCAGCCAGCTCAGCTTGAAGAGCTGCCCAAGTGCCTTTCTTTCCGGCGCCCTGAGATGACGTTTACTAGCGTCTTTTTCCCTGCGATCAACAAAATAGCTGAGAAAAGCACTATTGGCCCACACCCATTACTTCAGAGAAGCGTGCCATTTCTAACGAACAAACAGAATACCAGAAACTGCACGTCTTTGATTTTTTCATCAAATCCTACGTCTAGTACAGAACATGAAAGTGAACACAAGTTTCTTTTGGATCGAGTCTTTTCATTGAATCAATCTATCCTGTTTACAAAACCGTTCTGAATGATTCGTGAACGAATCGAACTGATTCGGTTAAAGCGAGTTTCGAATCAACTGCTCATCGACTTTAAAGTCACCATGAAATCAACTTATTTTTATGGAATATTGCAGTGTTTATTATAAATGATTCATCCTCTGTTTTTTTTTTTTTTTTTTTTAAATGCCCTTAATTATAATCTTTAAACAAAACTTTAATAAAACTTTCCCTCTCTCTTGCAGCGACATCTATTCTCTGATGACGTGTCTACTGGTGCGAGGGCGGGACAACCTGTCACTCACATGAGATCACAGCAATAGCAAACCACAACATCCAATCAATTTCCCATGGACAAAATCAAGTCCTGTCCTAAGTTTTTTTCTTGTTTGAGAAGCAGTTCACTCAGATATCACAATAAGGAAAATTATAAAACGGTTAGTTCCTGTCCTTCATTCTGATTGGTCAATAACTGTGTTTTATTCATGATAAAACACGACTATGACCACTTCACCCAACGGTTCTGTGTATCACTACACAACACCCTTAGCCACCACTCTTATCAATGTAAACTGTTTGTTCTCAGTTGATATTGTTCATTGAAGCTTGCTGCATTATGTTTGCAGCTGATTTAGCATTTTCCTTCAGGTCAGTCCTATGTTTGTAATAAAAAAATCTGTTTAAATGTCTGATGTATTATCTTGTCCTTTTAACAGTTAAGGGGTTTTCCCGTGACTGACAGCGCTAGTCAAAGCATTTGTCAGTTGCGTCTTGTTCCGTGTTCACAACAATTCAGTCTTTTCAATGTAAAATAGGTACGGGTGTATCGATATGAAGTATCAATATATCGATACTGACGTTGAGTATCGAAAGTATCGATACTCAAATAAAAATATCGATACTAAGGTTTTTTGTTTTGGTTTTTTTTACCAGTGATTTTGTTTATTTAGCAATACATTTAATGCATACAATATATAATTATTGTGGAGTAGAAGTATTTTCCTGCTCATCTGAACACACTCAAATGTTGCAAGTCAGAACCAATCAATCACAGAGAGCGTTCACTCATTGCCGACACTACATTTAAACAGGGCTGCGTTTAGTATCGTAAGAAACCATTGATGCTTTTGGCCTAGCCTAGAACAATGCTTAACAGAAGACAGAAAAAACATAATATGTTTGAGTTATTTCACAATAAACAAAATGAAATAGTAGCATACATAGTTAGTGCAATTACATTCATTTAAATTGAACGTTAAAAGTTCATATTGATGTTCTATCAAAGACTAGGCTATAGAATAACACTTAAAGGCATTTTGGTTCTATTCTGTAACTAATGTTGATACACTGTCAGAATACAAAAATTGTATTTTATGGGTGCAACCGCCTGTCACTGGCAGTGCCTTATCAAAATGAACCATTACTACAGTGACCATAGTTCAGCTAGGCCTATAGTATTTGTACATTTCCATGGTTACCACTACAAGTAAACATTTTAACCATGTGTAAACAAAACTAAAATCAAATAAGTTGCAATTAAGGCATATTGAATGTTAAAATAACTTTCAAATATAATGTTGAGTGGATATCAATACCCATTTTATTCTTAGTAATTCAAAAATGTAAGAAATTTTAAAATCTATAAATTCAGGTGAGAGGTATCGTATTGGTATCGATATCGGCGATATAGTTTCGGCATCGTATCGAAAAGAAAAAGTGTTATCGCCCATCCCTAATCTAAAAGTCTTCGCTACTGACTGACACACTCATAAAGACAGTCTTTGCCGCCATCTAATGGTGTAATAATGTAACTTCTGTTGCTGTTCAGGGACTATTTTTTCCGACGGATGGAAGGCTTTTAGTGAAAGTTCACTTCATGAAAGTTGCATTGATGCATATTTTTGGCTTTAATATTTGTATTGTGTGGTAACCATTTTATTAAAAGCCATAAGGTACTCGAGGCTAGTGCTGTATCGTGAATAAGTCACGGCTGAAGGGGTTGCAGGCACTCCGCTTCACTTTGTGCCTAACAACGCCCTTCAGCCGTGACTTATTCACGATACAGCACTAGCCTCGAGTATTGCTTAAAATACTATTGCAACAACTTCCGTTTCATGCCGACTCATGATATGCTGAAGACATAATAAATATTTTGGCCACATAAGAATTCAAAGAAAAGTCTTTTATTGAATATAACACTACTGTAAAAAATAAATCATCCATTCATCTCCAAATCACTGGTGGGAGATGGGTGTTTAAAACTGAAGATAAAATATTGCCTTGGAGCAAACAAATGGCGAGAATTGGAAAATTGTCTTTGACTTTTATAGCAAGAGAGTTTATCAAACAAAAAACAAAAACAAAAATAAGTAGACATGATGTTTTAATCATTTGTACATTTTGCACAAACACAGGGAAGGTTTTGTCAAGAACCAAATAGAGGAGATGGTCCACATGACCCCATTCTGTCATCATTGTTGCTTTGAGCAGAAGTGTCACTTCTTATTGGTAATTCATTGAAGGAGAAGGAGAATCAGAGATGAATCGGCTCACTGGTGACCATTGGAGGGCTCAGTCCTTGTAGTGCGGAGCTCACAGGTTTGCCAGTTTGCAGAAAATTTGGTAAAGTGACTTTATTTTCATGCATGAGCATAGATACATTTTACCAATCCAGTCTTTTCTTAAACCTTACTCAATTTAAACAAAAAATCTTTGACTTTGTTTTTATATTCAAAAGAACGTGAGCTTTATTCGACTGTGTCTCTTCACCTCTGCTATATACAAATAAGGCACTGAATGTTTCCCCATATTCGCTGTAGGATTACCAGGAAGGCCAGGAAATAAAGGACTAGAGTGACAACCTGAGGAAAGATGGAAAAGTAGCAATCACTGATATATATTTCAATAGCAGTTTGACTGGGAATGGGATAAAAAAAAAACACAGATGATGGTGTTAATTAAATCTTTAAAGGATTAGTCCACTTTTAAATACACTTTTCCTGATAAATTTACTCACCCCCATGTCATCCAAGATGTTCATGTCTTTCTTTCGTCAGTCGAAAAGAAATGACGGTTTTTGAGGAAAACATTCCAGGATTATTCTCCTTACAGTGGATTTCAATGGCTACCAACAGATTGAAGGTCAAAATTACAGTTTCAGTGCAGCTTCAAGGGCTTTAAACGATACCAGATGAGTAATAAGGGTCTTATCTAGCGAATCGATCGGTCATTTTCGAAAAAAATACAACCGTTTATGCTTTATAAACAAAATATGGCCTTGAACGTACTTTCCGCTTCCGCATTCTTCATAACGCTTACGCTGAATGTCCTACGCCTTCCCTGTTCAAGTTACGGAAAAAAACGAAACTGGCGCCGTGTTCGTTCCGTAAGTAGAATAGGGAAGGCGTAGAACATTCAGCGTAAGCGTTATGAAGCGGAAAGTACGTTCAAGGCCATATTTTGTTTATAAAGCATAAACGGTTGTATTTTTTTCGAAAATGACCGATCGATTCGCTAGATAAGACCCTTATTACTCATCTGGTATCGTTTAAAGCCCTTGAAGCTGCACTGAAACTGTCATTTTGACCTTCAATCTGTTGGTAGCCATTGAAATCCACTGTAAGGAGAATAATCCTGGAATGTTTTCCTCAAAAACCTTCATTTCTTTTCGACTGACGAAAGAAAGACATGAACATCTTGGATGACATGGGGGTGAGTAAATTTATTAGGAAAAATGTATTTAAAAGTGGACTAATCCTTTAAGGTATTGAAATGTCTAGTAAACGTTTTTGAAAACTTTGACTGAGATTGTAGACCCACAAGTATATGTTCCTGGACCAACATCTTTGTTAATCCTGGAACAACATTTCAATCAACCAACCAGATTTGAGGGACAAGTTTACAGTTTATGTCAAGTTTAGACTTACAACCAGGTTTAAGTGATTCTACATCAGTGTTATTACGTATCATTTCCCTCTGATTTTAGCGAAAAAGTTATGGGAGGGGAGGTAGAAATACAGGGTTAAGACTATTTTCAGACAGGAATGTTGTTCCAGGATCAACAAAATGTTGATCCAGGAACATGTTTTGGCAAAATCACGGTGACCAGATGGGCATATTGGGAGATGAATGTACCTGTGAAGTGCTTAAGCTATTCTTCTCACAAACAGCCACTTTTCTGTCATCTCCACAGGCATCTACTTGTCCCCAAGTGTCCTCCGTTGTCTCCGGTGTGGGATTCGTCATCTCAGAAGCCTCTGATTTCAGATCCTGATCTGGTTCAGGGTCAGGTTCTGGGGTCAGCATTGGTTCAGGTTCAGGTTCAGGTTCAGGTTCTGACTCCAGTTCTTCAGGTGTTTCCTCCACTTCTTCTTCAACTGTAAAGATGCCAGCATTAATCAGCAGAGTTTTAAAAATAAGGGATATTAGTTAATCTATTGGGTCTCTGATGCTCACTCTCCATGAAATCCAGCTGGTACAGAACTCTCTCTTCTGCATCGAAATCCACTTTGTAGTGATCCATGTTCTCATAATCAGGATCCAGCGTCTCCAGAGTGAAACAATTAGATGCTTTACCAACCCTTCAGAGAAAAGGACAGATACTGTTGATTGTTAGATGAATGATCTGAACAATCTAACTGATGCTAAATTTGCTAAAAAGACAAGACTTACTTCTCGATAAGATCTTTTGAGGTCTTTTAGGGAGAGATAAAAAAAAATACATCAAACATTGCATGCTTGACTTTCAATATGCAGGATTACTAAGAAACCCCAACCAAAAGATATAACACCTGGACAAAAGAAGCCATCTCTGGCTCCTCTATGGCATTCTGGGCTGCCTGGATCAACTTTGAGTTTGTGTCCACATGCTCATTGTAGGTTTGCAGTAAATACTGGGTCCAGCCAGTCTTTTGTTCCTGCTCAGAAGTGATTTGTTGGATCATGATCTTACGACGTTCCTCCAGAATGGCAGACATGCGATCAAACTTCTCACACAGAATCTGTATCTGAATCCTGCTGTTTTCCTGTCAAATGGGCATTGTAAGCATTAATGGATAATCTGTTTGTTGTTAAATGTCTGTTTCATTGCATGACATTGTAAAAGTTATTTCTTCAGAAAGATCCACACGAACCTCTATGTTCCTGCAGAGTGCCTCTAGTTCATTAACAAATGTCTGAACACGGTCATTTGTGGAAACCAAAGAAGCAACTCTGTCACTGAGTTCAGCCTACAAGAAGTGAAATGAATGAATTGTTCTGAATGGTGTGAAGATGTGAAGATGATGACACATTTTCTAGACCATACCTTCTGCTGCTGGTAAACATCAGGCAGGGGAACTACTTGGCAGTTCTTGTGTGCCCCAAACACCTTACAGAGAGAGCAGGTGGCCACCTGACACGTGAGGCAATAAATATTAAGCTTCTCATCTTCATGCTCTGCACAGTTAAACTCTGCAGGAGGCTTCGGTGGTGGAGGCCTAGGGCTGGAGACACATTGATTTAATTTCAAGATCAGGTCAGTGTTCAGTACACCATATACCAACAATCAAAGCCGTCACTAGACCAGCAATGAAGGGGCTATATATTTTCAACCCAACTTGGGTTGTTTTTAACCCAGCATTTTTTAGAGTGTACTGTATCATTTTTGATACACAAATTTCTATCGCCAGTTTTAATCAAAATGATTAAAATTTTGCTGAATAACCTGTTGTACACAATCTACTGCATGCCTTCTGTCGTCTGATTGATAGTTTACACTTTTTAAGCCAGTAAAAGACCTTTTGTCTTTTTTAAAAAATTTTTATAAACACTTACTGGATTGAAGCACCTTAGGTTTACTTTATTATTTATAACAACAACAAAAACATATTTATTATTAGGTA
This sequence comes from Megalobrama amblycephala, assembly GCF_018812025.1. Taxonomy (NCBI): domain Eukaryota; kingdom Metazoa; phylum Chordata; class Actinopteri; order Cypriniformes; family Xenocyprididae; genus Megalobrama; species Megalobrama amblycephala. The sequence continues at coordinate 10,917,380 of NC_063067.1, read as the reverse complement.
TTTGGACAATTCTAAGGGCTCTGGTCAGACAGAGGGCCTGGTTGGTTCAACTGGTTGGCCATTGAAACCCCTTATTTTTTATTTTCTGTATGTAATGTTATATTGTCATAAAAAACAAATATATATATTTGTATATATACATATACGTATATATACATATATATATACAAATATATATATTTGTATATATATATATATATATATATATATATATACATAATATATATATTTGTATATATATATATATATATATATATATATATATATATATATATATATATATATATATATATATATATATATATGTATACAGTACAGTCCAAAAGTTTGGAACCACTAAGATTTTTAATGTTTTTAAAAGAAGTTTCGCCTGCTCACCAAGGCTACATTTATTTAATAAAAAATACAATAAAAACAGTAATATTGTGAAATATTATTACAATTTAAATAACTGTTTTCTATTTGAATATATTTCACAAAGTAATTTATTCCTGTGATGGCAAAGCTGAATTTTCAGCATCATTACTCCAGTCTTCAGTGTCACATGATCCTTCAGAAATCATTCTAATATGCTGATCTGCTGCTCAAGAAACATTTAATGTGTACAATTGTACAAAATATTTGTGTACAATATTTTTTTTCAGGATTATTTGATGAATAGAAAGTTCAAAAGAACAGTGTTTATCTGAAATCTAATCTTTTGTAACATTATAAATGTCTTTACTGCCACTTTTGATTGATTTAATGCATCCTTGCTGAATAAAAGTATTCATTTCTTTAATTTCTTTTCAAAAAAATAAAAATAAAAATTCTTACTGACCCAAACTTTTGAACGGTAGTGTATAATGCTACAGAAGCTTTGTATTTCAGATAAATGCTGTTCTTTTGAACTTTCTATTCATCAAGGAATCCTGAAAAAACTGTTTTCAACATTGAAAATAATCATAAATGTTTATTGGGCAGCAGATCAGCATATTAGAATGATTTCTGAAGGATCATGTGACACTGAAGACTGGAGTAACGATGCTGAAAATTCAGCTTTGCATCACAGGAATAAATTACTTTGTCAAATATATTTAAATAGTACACAGTTATTTTAAATTGTAATAATATTTCACAATATTACTGTTTTTTACTGTATTTTTAATTAAATAAATGTAGCCTTGGTGAGCAGATGAAACTTCTTTTAAAAACATTAAAAATCTTAGTGGTTCCAAACTTTTGGACTGTACTTTATATATATATATATATATATATATATATATATATATATATATATATATATATATATATATGAGTCATAAAAGCCTGATGTATCAAACATAATACATAAAACAAAAAAACACAAACTTATTTAAATTTTTTTTGTCATTTTTATATAAAGGCCCCCCCAAAAATGATAAAAAAAAAAAAAATTGATCATCTTTGTTGACAAAAGTTATTCAGTCATCATACTCCAGACCTGACCTTTCAGACTCCTGTTTGTAAACATCAATAATGTTCTCCACGAGTAAATTGCGCTGCAGTCCATAAACTCCATGACGGTCCAAGACAACCTCACGTCGACAGGTAGGGCAGCGGAAACGGCCTCCGATTCCAACCTGGAAGAGAGATGGCTGCACATCTTACTCAGCATGCTGTTCTTCAGCTGCCAGGAGTATTTGTGCATCAATATACATCTGAAACCACTTTTCCTAATTCACTGCAGAACTCTTTTAAGGAATGTATAAACAGCTTGCATGGTTTACTGGACTGAATAACATCATCACCACTTTGTTAGACTAATTGGACTCTCACGTACGTCTCTAGAGATGCACTGTGTGTACTTGAGGGTAGGGTAGGATGATCTTACTCTGAATCCTGTGGTTGTGTGTATCTGGGTTTTGTTCTGTGTGTCCTTTCAGAATTGTAGTGTGGAAATATGTTAACCTGTATGTACCTCTGTAAACAAGTAACTGTGTAATACAGTCCACATAACGGCCATTAATTATCTTAATCAACACAGACTGGAGCATGACATAGAGATTGCAAACAGAAGAGTTTGAGACTGATCCCACCAGGCATCCTAAAATAGTCATACTCTTTAATATCTCTCAGCAGCTGTGGCTTATGGGCTGAGTGTGAATCAGAGCACCATCACTGGCTTGATAAAAGCCTAATTATTTAGTGAATTATTTGCTGTTTTTTTTTTTTTTACCAATGATGCACAGTTGGATATTCCTTAGGAATCAGGATGATAATAAATTCATGCAACTACTTCATTCTTGGCTTGAGTTTTAAAGTGACACAGCACTCACTCAGGTCAAATGTCAAATGTATGCTGGAGTTGTGGATTGCAAATTATACTTGAATTTAAAGAAGTGGAACTAAAATTAATTGAAATGGAAAGAAGTTCATATCATATGACCCCAATAAGTGTAATTTAGGTTGTTGAACTATAAATGTTTTTGAAAGTTTTATTTATCTATTTAATGTTTTTATTAAAAAAATATTTTATATTCTTTTTCAGATTTTCAGATTTATGGACCAGAGTGAAAGACTAATTTCTCTAAATTGCAATTAAGAAAATTTCACTTTCTATCAGTCCAATTCAAATTTGACTTTAAATTTCAACACATGAATTAAAAGTAGGCCAATTCTTAAATTCTGAATTTTGTCCAACTCTGGTTCTTAGAGGAGAAGAGATTAACAAGTGTTTTTAGCGTCCCTTCCCAACTAACACAACTTACACATGGCATTTAACCTTTGCCTATGAGGAAGGGAAAACTGGTGAGGTATCAAACTTCAGTTAGGTGCAGAGGAGGAGAAGGATTATGCAGACAACACATACAGCATTAATTACTAAGGACTCTCTTTCAAATCAATGTATCCATTGTGCATTGCATGAGTGCTAAACCCCTGTCAGCTCAAATGCATCAAATGTAGGCCATCACCTATTTTTATACCTCAGATTTCAGGCTGGGGATTGAGTTTAGACATTTCCAATCCCCACCTGTTGAGTTTCCACATATTAGCATGACAGGTCGATAGAAAACTGTCTGTTTACCAGTCATGGTAGTTACTCTGTGTGAAAGTGTATACAAGCACCTTTACATGTTGTTGACCATCCACTATAGCAAATAGTACTTAGATTATGAAGGAAACTAGCCCATCATGTCATGTACAGGTGATGTCTGTGTACACTCTTAAAAGTAAAGGTTTCAAAAGGGGAGTTCCCAGCAATGCCTTGTATTTTGAGAATTTATCATCTTAACAAAGGCTTGAAAATGTACTTGTAAGCATGTTTTTGATGGTTAATACAAAATGTTTCTACATCCACACATAAACCATCATCCTCTTGGCACATGGTACACACCTGGTACAGTTCATTGGCACACTTGCGGCAGAGGTTGTGCAGACAGGGCAGAATCACGACTGGTTTCGTAAACACGTCCAGGCAGATGGGACAGATGAGTTGTTTCTCCAGCGTCCCCATCGAGGATTCTTTGTGGTCAGAGCGTATATCCAGTGGAAGAGACATTGCCGCGTGCCCCTGCTGACCCCACACTCACTGGAAACTTAGAAGAGCGAAACCACAGCTGAGAAGATGAGACGCCACCGTCTCCATGTCTCTGTGCTGTTCTTATGAGGATTTCCAGTCTCTCGAGGCAGCGGGCAGTCGCACTGCCCCAGTGCTAGAACAGGACGATGGGCCTGGGTTGGTTTGCAGCTGAAAATGTATGCATGCACGAGAGGGGGAAGGTGTCCGGTTTCTTGCTGGCTCACTGTGACACCCCTACCCTTGATCAGTTGTGCCCATATCAGGCAGCCAGTGGAATGCTGGGAAACAGAGATGAAGCCCTGTCTCCTGTTACTCCAATCATTCATGTCCACAGTCTTAAAACCAGCCAACAAAGTCAATAATACCAGAATAGCCATAGCATTAGAGGAAAGAATGTTTATCAAGTGTACACAAAAACAACCATGCGTGTACGGGTGTATTTAAGTTTAGTTGGGGTCACTAAGATTTTTTAAAAAAATTTAAGAAATAAAAGAATAAACATATCTGCGAGCAGCAATTATCGGGGTTCAAGCGTTTTAAGGCCTTTAAGCACATACGTAAAAAGATTTTTTGTTTTATTTAGCAAGCCTGTAACCATCTCGATCATACATGGAAAAGACCATTTACAGCCAATACAGGCAATTTGCCATAGGAAATATATAAGGTGCCATTGAACGTTTTTTGCAAGATGTAATATAAGTCTAAGGTGTCCCCTGAATGTTTCTGTGAAGTTGCAGCTCAAAATACCCCATAGATTTTAAAAAAAAAAATTTTAACTGCCTATTTTGAGGCATAATTAGAAATGCGCCGATTCAGGCTGCGGCCCCTTTAATTGCTTGATTAAAGGGACTCCACCCCCTCCCGAGCTCTCGACTCTATCAATGCATAAACAAAGTTCACACAGCTAATATAACCCTCAAAATGGATCTTTACAAAGTGTTCGTCATGCAGCATGTCTAATCGCGTAAGTATGGTATTTATTTGGATGTTTACATTTGATTCTGAATGAGTCTGATAGTGCTCTGTGGCTAAAGCTAACATTACACACTGTTGGAGAGATTTATAAAGAATGAAGTTGTGTTTATGAATTATACAGACTGCAAGAGTTTAAAAAAGAAAATAGCGACGGCTCTTGTCTCCGCAAATATAGTAAGAAACGATGGTAACTTTAACCACATTTAACAGTACATTAGCAACATGCTAACGAAACATTTAGAAAGACAATTTACAAATATCACTAAAAATATCATGTTATCATGGATCATGTAAGTTATTATTGCTCCATCTGCCATTTTTCGCTATTGTTCTTGTTTGCTTACCTAGTCTGATGATTCAGCTGTGCACATCCAGATGTTAATACTGGCTTGTGTAATGCCTTGATCATGGGCTGGCATATGCAAATATTGGGGGCGTACATATTAATGATCCCGACTGTTACGTAACAGTCGGTGTTATGTTGAGATTCGCCTGTTCTTCGGAGGTCTTTTAAACAAATGAGATTTATATAAGAAGGAGGAAACAATGGAGTTTGAGACTCACTGTATGTCATTTCCATGTACTGAACTCTTGTTATTCAACTATGCCGAGGTAAATTCAATTTTCAATTCGATGGCACCTTTAAAGCTTTTTAACAGTTATCAAGGTTGAGCCAAAAACCTAAGACTAGTTCGCCAAAGTTGGTTTTTGAAATAATCTACAAAATTTAACGAACGATTTGATGGACAGTGGCGGTCCTAGAGGGCAAAGTTGCTCAGAATTAGGAGTTCTACCATGTGGTATAATGTGCATGAAAAAACGCACGATACACTATGCTTTACAAACGTGAAAAACGTGAAAAACGCGAAGGCGCCCCTCCCCCATCAGTGGGCGACGGCGGACATGTTTTTCGAGATGCGTCAATGTCCTCATAGAGTCGTGACCCCTTCGACGAAGACACCTGCATGCCAATTTTCAAGTCGCCAGTCGCCGCATTCTTTTTCACATGACCACAGAATGAGCTCTTTCATAGGTGTGCTGAGTTTGGTGAAAATATCTCATTTTGTTCACGAGTTTTAGTAAAAGTGGCTCCACCCACTTTAAACGTTTTGGCGGCCCTTAGGAACTGTGAATCGGAATTTCAAGTTTTTTTGATTATTATTGATAATCAGACTCCAGAGAATCTCGCTGCAATGGTTTGGTTCCGATCGGGTCAAAAACAAAAGGACTAGTTCGCAAAAGTAGGATTTTCAAAAAAATCCAAAATACCAGAAAATTTCGCCAAGCAAAGCCAAGGCATGCATCTTGTCCGTCTTGAAACAAGGATTCCAACGATATAAGACTAGAGCCTAAGCCTAACAGTTTAGGAGTTATGAGCCATTACTTTTGACCACTGTAGCGCCCCCATCAGGCTGATTGGGGTGAGCCTTGTAGGTCAGTGTGAGTACTACCAGCCCTCAAAGTTTCAAGTCTCTACAACTTACAGTTTTGTCACTTTTAGGGGAGAATGCCGATCCTTGGAAAATTTAACAATTATAATAGGGTTTCAGCGCTACATGCTTGACCCCTAAAAATGTATCCGTTACCACATAAATATTACGTAGCACAGCTTAACATAGATATATATATATTTCTTGAGCAGCAAATCAGCATATTAGAATGATTTATAAAGTATCTATAATCATTTACTCACCCTCATGTTGCTTCAAACCTGCCTGACTTTATTCTGTAGAGCTCAAAAGATGACGTTTTGAATAATGTTTCAACTGTTTTCATCCATACAATGAAAGTCAATGGGACAACACTTTGTCAAAAACTTTTTACTTTAATACATACAACTTTTCTTACTTTCACTTAAATGTTTTTGGCTTTATATTGTAACTTTTAATTGAATTAAGATTCCTTTATTACATCGCTGCAAGTGTAAAAAGCATTTTAATTTGCAGGTCATCATTGCCTTTGCACAAACACACAAACACCACAGATACTTTTTTTTTTTTTTAAGCTTCCTTCACATTTAATTTACAGCTGTTCAGACCAATTATTCATGTTACGTCTCTGACAGTATATTCATGCTACAACAATTTCAGCTGATTTGATGCGCAAAACAACTCAGTCATTCTGTACAATGGTCATATTGGCCATTACACCTACTGAACTATGTAATTCATTAAAAACATAGGAAAATAATAAATAAAATATTGTTTCTCATCACCATGTTTACACTATTTCCTTAATTTATAACATGATTCTGTTTAGGTGTTGCACTCAGACACAAGGCTCCATTCGTTCTCATATTCTTAGACTGGAAGCAACAGGATCAATGTCGGATCAATGATTTTTCATTTGTGATCATGAACAAATACAACAAATAATTGGAAAGGAAAACTGGGATAATTGACATCAGTAGCTGTGTTACAGTGGAGCTTGTGTTGAGAAATAATATTTTGCAAATAAAAAGTGTTACACATTGTGAACAGTTCAGTTTTAGAAATGTTAAGAAACATGATCACTAATAATCTGCCTATGATTCAGACATAAATTAAATACAAAAAACATAAAACTATGAGATACATCTAAACACCTATGAAATATCCACAATGTGAACCTAAAAACAAATAAAACATACACATTTGGGGTAAATTACACAAAGTTTTCTGCTCATCCTCTTTCAAGTACATGTAAATGAATGTATGCAGACACATTCAAAAACACATGCCCAAACAGTGACAGATATACAGCTTAAAGAAATGACATATTTGAACACAGTACATAGATGGTGGTACAGTGATTAAATTCAGAGCTCGGTTTCCAACAGAACACACACACACACACACACACACACACACACACACACACACATAGACATAGTGTCTAAAACAGAAATGAGGTTTTCCTACTTTAAGGTCTATATGCTATAGAAGCTTGTTTTCAACACTGAATAAAAAATAAAAAAGTTAATTGCCACTTTTTATCTCACAATTCTGACTTTTTTTATGGCAACTGCGAGATTTTAGATATAAACTCACATTTGTGAGAAAATGTCAGAACTGTCAGCTGAGTTAATCTCACAATACTGAGAAAAAAGCAATATATAAACTCACAATTGAGAGAAAAAAAGTCGATAAAAATGTGCGATATGAACTCACAATTCCATGACGCAAAAAAAAAAAAACAAGCTTCCATAGTATGCTTACGTTCACTCCTATCAAAAATAAAATGCATGCATTCAGGGAGATAAAAGAAAAGGGAAGAAAAAAGGAGGTTGCAAGTGTCAGGGTTCCCAAAACATCATGACCATGACTACTGATTTTTCCATGACCTTTCCATTCACCCAAGAATACTAGATAAGGATTTGTAAAATCCTTCTTACGATTGTAGCTCATGAGCAATTTCTAGCCAAAAAAATATTTTAGCCATATAAAATATTTAGAGAATGGACTTTTTGTTAATTTCCAAGTCATAAATTTAAACTTCCCTGATATTTCCAGGTTTTCCATGAACGTGGGAACCCTGAATCGTGTAAGAATGACAATCAAAACCAGCGAGCATGAACTATTATAGCCTGAAGAATACAGATCATATATATATATATATATATATATATATATATATATATATATATATATATATATAGGCATAATAACAGTAATTATACTGTTAATGTGTATCAACTTGTAAATCATTATGTTGACCTGATTACATTAAACCAGGCACTAGGGAACAAGATCAAATTATGGGTACAATTACAGCCAAAATGTATGCAGATGATTTATGCAGATGAATCCCTTTACCCACAATCCTCCTGTGCTTGAATTGAATGTCTGTCTTCTGAAACCACAAACCTGAGAAAAGCAAACACTAATGCTAGTGCAACCCTTTAACCTAAAGCTTTAAAAGGGATAGCTCACCCAAAAATAAACATTTTTCAAATAATAATACAAATATTTATTTATTTATTTTTCATACTATGGAAGTCAGTGGGGACTAGAAACTATTTGCTTGCCCACATTCTTCAAAATATCTTCTTTTATGTTTAACAGAAGAAAGAAACTTGTGCAGGTTCAGAACAACTTGCTTGTGGATGAGTAAATTTTTATTTTTATTTTTGGGTGAACTATCCCTTTAAGAACACACAGAGGGAAATAACCTGTACAATAAATAACCTGGTAGATTCTCAGTATGTATCTGACAATCCCAATCTCTTGTTCCTGTGACCGAGCAAACACACACACACACACACACACAAAGACGTGGCTGAAATCGAGCAGAGCTAAGCACTGCATGATTATACTTGACAGTACATGCCCACCAGATGCCATTAACATGAGAGACGTCTCACATAAACATACACAGCATGACACAGCAATGTTTCCTCAACTGTGTCCTCAGTGACTACACTACACTGCTTTCCTGTTTAAAAAATATAAATGTATGTGTACTACTACTGCTACTACTGTGAAACTACTGGAAAACCATTTCCTGTTGATGTAATGAAACACTTGAACTTTTAATCTGAAGGATTATAATTTATATATAGTGACTTTTGCTTAAAAATTGCACAGGTCTGTTCATTACTAGTCTATAACATGAGCAGAACATTTCTGTCAAAGACATAAACACTGTTCAGAATGTGGAAATATATGAAAACAACCAAGGACAACATTTATGGTGCGATCGTGAGGTTTGTGCTAATCACATGCATGGAAAGGTCAATAACTTTTGAAAAGTTTGGGGTCAGTAAGATTTTTTTTAATGTTTTTAAAAGATGCCTCTTCCGCTCACCAAGGCTGCATTTCTTTGATTAAAAATGCTGAAAAAAGTGAAATATTATTATAAAGTAAAAGAACTGTTTTCTGTTTTAATATATTTTTTAAATGTAATTTATTCCTGTGATGCAAAGCTGAATTTTCAGCATCATTAGTGTCCTTCAGAAATCATTCTAATATGCTGATTTGCTGCTCAAGAAACATTTTTTATTATTATCAATGTTGAAAACAGCTGTGTTGCTTTTTCCAGGATTCTTTGATTAATAAAAAAGTTCAAAAGAACAGCATTTACCTGAAATAGAAATCTTTGTAACATTATAAATGTCACTTTTGATCAATTTAATTCATACTTGCTGAATTATTAATTCCTTAAAAAAAAAAAATCTTACTGATCCTAAGCTTTTGAATGGTAATGCTGAATGGTTTGACAACCTCAACCATTATCAAGATGTTTCCAGTCAGTTAGTGTAACACCAGCTTCACTGGCCATAATGAAAGCTGAAAGCATTAAAGCATACAAACATATTTCCTTGTGTCCTGTTGTTACAAATCAATTCTCAATTAAGACTGATCAAAATGATATTCACTGATCATGTAGACAAACGCAGCGTGTAAGATGAAGCATGGATCATAGCAGGAAGACTGTATGGACACTGTAAGAAAGTCCTTGTGAGTGTGTGTGTGTGTTGAATATAGCACAGCAGTAGGTTTGGGGATGATAGAGGGTAAAGGCAAATAAAAATAATAACTTGCTTCTTGCCCTGTACAGTGGAGCATTTCAGGTTTTTCAACAGAAGATCTGTAACTAACTAACCCCTCATCCTCTTTCCTCTGGATCACTCATTCCACACCGTGACCTCTTCCGGGATGGTGGTCCCATGTGTGAGAGAGAGGGAGGTTTTAATAGCTGGCATCTGTCCGGTAGCTGGTGTGGTAAGAGTCTGCGGTCAGCTGAGTGGTCTCTGTAGCAGAGGACGGCTGCATCACGATGGGACTGCTGCCATCTGTGGAAACAGACACCAGTGTCACGCTGCTTTATAATATGACCAGCTAACAGCCCAAACTGTACCCTGTTGCTAAGCATTTCAGGCATGATTTTAAGTGCCAGGAAGCCACTTCAAATGCTGAACAGACCTAAGTAAACAATCTGAAGGCATTTAACTGCAATTCTAAGTGAAACAGGCAATAATGTTGGGCAGGACTTGATTTTATCCATTAGGATTTGATTGAAACCAATGATACTATTGACCTACCTGCGCGGCCTTGGTTATGCCAGCAGAAAAGAAAAGTTTAATTTCAGAAGCAGATAAAATTGTGCTGAAAGATTATGAAACCAAACTATATTCCTTTACAATAACATGCAATGAATTGTGTACAATAGTGCCAGGGACATTTATTAAAACCCCATGAAATAGTTTGATGAATGCAGTTTTATTTCCAGATGTATTTCCTTTTGAAATGGGAAGTAGGGGAGAGGGCATATTGAAGGTCTTTTTTAAAAAATTCTTAATAGCATTTAGTTTAAGACCACAAAACTTGAGATGAAGCAATATTAAAAATCTGGATGATACCAATAAAGGATAATTATTAATGTTATAGCGAGTAACCAATAAATGGCTTATATTAAAATCAATCCGTTTCAAATGCAATGAATTTAGGCATGACAACATGAAAATAATATTGATTTTGATATTTGCTGAAGATTCCATTTAACAGTGTTATTAAATTATTAGTGTTGATAAATTAACTGCATTGTCGTTATATGTAATGTTAATTATTTTAAATCATCTTATTATAATTTTACATATACTGACATTTTATTAAAATAAAAATTTGAATTTAGGTTACATATTTTGCATATCCTGCAGAACTGCAATCCTTGTTATTATTATTTTTTATTATTTGTATGACTAAATATTGAAATAATAAACAGTAAATAATACATATAATAAACCTAAAGTCACCCTGAAATCAAAATTTAAAGGTCCCGTTTTTCGTGGTTTTTTGAAGCTTTGATTGTGTTTATAGTGTGCAATATAACATGTGTTCATGTTTCGCGTGTAAAAAAAAAAAACAGTATTTTTCACATAATTTACTTATCTGTATACCGCTGTTTCCACTGTCATAAAAACGGGCTGATGACTTCCTTGTTCTATGAAGTCCCTCCTTCAGAAATACGTAACGAGTTCTGATTGTGCCAGCGGTTCCTGTGTTGTGATTCGACAGCAGTTTAGCGCATCTTGCCCGGAAAGGTCACGCCTCTTACCATAACGTGGAGATGCACGCGCTCAGTGTTATTGTAAACATGTCTTTCATTTTACCCTATCAATTTGAGCCGGAATCAGACCCGGTGATTGGACTGCGGGATGAAAATAACAGCGTTTCGACGACATGGCGACAAACACACTCTACAAACGCAACTCTTGTGTATTCCTGTGGGCGGAGGTTAGTCAAAAAACTGTTTTAGTGACGTCATTAAAGAAGGAAGTAGAGGGATGTAGTCCAAACTGGCCGTTCGATGTAGGCGACTTCTGTTAAATAAAATATCTCACTTGGCATTGAACTTTGAGCTTTAAAATTTTTACAGATTTTATTTATACTCTAACAACAACATTACACACTAACTAAAGTTTGAAACATGGGATCACAAAGAACGGGACCTTTAAGTTTTTTAGCTTTTAGTATGAATATGTTAGCCTTAAAGGGTTAGTTCACCCAAAAATGAAAATTCTGTCATCATTACTCACTCTCATGCCGTTCCACACCCGTAAGACCTTCGTTAATCTTCAGAACACAAATTAAGATATTTTAGTTGAAATCCGATGGCTCCGTGAGGCCTCCATAGGGAGCAATGACACTTCCTCTATCAAGATCCATAAAGGTACTAAAAACATATTTAAATCAGTTCATGTGAGTACAGTGGTTCAATATTAATATTATAAAGCGACGAGAATATTTTTGGAGCACCAAAAAAACTAAATAACGACTTATTTAGTGATGGCCGATTTCAAAACAATGCTTCAGGAAGCATCGGAGCACAGATGAATCGGTGTGTCGAATCTGCTGTTCGGGGCACCAAAGTCACGTGATTTCAGCTGTTGACAGTTTGACACGCGATCTGAATCATGATTCGATACACTGATTCATCTGTGCTCCGATGCTTCATGAAGCAGTGTTTTGAAATCGGCCATCACTAAATAAGTCGCTATTTTGTTTTTTAGGGGCACCAAAAATATTCACATCACTTTATAATATTAATATTGAACCACTGTACTCACATCAACCGATTTAAATATGTTTTTAGTACCTTTATGTATCTTGAGAGAGGAAGTGTCAATTGCTCCCTATGGAAGCCTCACGGAGCCATCGGATTTCAACTAAAATATCTTAATTTGTGTTCTGAAGATTAACGAAGGTCTTATGGGTGTGGAACGGCATGAGAGTGAGTAATAAATGACGGAATTTTCATTTTTGGGTGAACTAACCCTTTAAGGTTATGAATAAGCTGGTGTGTTCCAAAACAATGACAAAATTCGCATTTAGGAGATATAAGCATTCAAAACTTAGTCTCTCACTTCTGCTAAAACAGATCACAGATTTTCATGACATCACATCGCACTTCAGCTTCTCATCAAATCTTCTGTCCAATCAATTGCTCTCTATAATCTGAAGTCCCGCCCCCTCCTACACTATCAACAGACACTGAAGCTGCAGCTGAAATCGGTCATTTGTTCACACATTTACTAGTTTCTACATGGTGAAGTGCACTATATAGAGAATAGGGAACGATTTAGACAGTGTAAATATGCTTTCCATTGACGCGAATGAAGTCCTTTTTCACGTTAGTATAACGTGATCCGGCGCAGCTCTGCTCTGGCCCAGGAACATGAGAGCACAGAGCGGATCATATCCGCGATTAGGCTCAGACCACGAAAGGTATCGGACCCATTTGAATTCTGCACAGAATGCTGTATTTTAAAGTGATATACAGGAGATTAGGAGGAGAAATGGTTAGAGATTAGAAGGAAACAGAGGTTTTACTGAGTTTAACGGCTCTGGCCGAGCTGTGATATAAATGAAACGCTACTGGCTATTTTTAAAAAAGGGCGGGGCTGTTCCATATATCACCCTGTCTTCCTGTTTCAGTTGAAATTACGTCAACGCATTTAATAATGCTTCGCGTTCCAAGACACTTCAGTGCGCCTTTAAGTCATCAAACCATGATATGCTTGCTATTGGTTGTCAGTGTCCGGTGGAATGATACATTCTAGAGAACTTTTATTAGACTTTTAGAAATACACCAGCTAATGTATGGTCTCAAAAATACACACATGGACTAACAACCACAAAACTTCCATTTTGATTTCTTGAAACCATGTATATTTTACTATTGTGAATGAATGAGCGAGTCAGTGTGTCTCACCTCTCTCATCAGACTGCATCTGAGCTTCTAAGTCTTCAGGAGACACATAGAAATCCGGCTCGTCTGCGCGCGGAGGATGAGGTTTACACTTCCCACAGCAGCAGTTACAGCAGCAGCACAGACAACAGCAGAAATAACAGCCTGTAGCCACACCGCAGAATATAAACAATGCCTGTCAAGAGGGGAAAAAGGAGAAATTCAACAGCATGTACATAATTTAACTTACTGACCCCAAACCTTTGAATGGCAGTGTATGTATATATCTTATACGTCTGCTTGTGAGTATGACTAACCTTGGCCCACCAGCTGGACAATACAAAGTATGTGTTAACATTCTCCTCTCCAAACTGTTCTGCCACGTAAAGGCCCAGAGATCCATATTTGTCATATATGTTGCGTTTGGTGGGGTCTGATAAAATGGCATGAGCGTTGTTGATCTCTTTGAATTTCTCAACCGCTTCTGGATTGTCAGGATTCTTGTCTGGATGAAACTTCAGAGCCAATTTTCTGCAAAGCAAAAGACCAGAAATGAGAATGAAACTTTTAATGCAACTATGAACTTTTCTGGAATCAATGCCAATCTGCTTTTAGATGTGTTAACATGAAACTATTGCTATGCTCAGAATGGTATACTAACTGGCAACTCTTATTTAAAAACAACAAACAAAAACAGTATGTGAAATGCTAAGCATTATTTTAAAATAAATGTTGGTAAATGTAGTCAGTCATCTGTGTATTCATGCACAAAGAAAGTTTACATGTGTGCACAGTATACATACTATATACAACAACAGTAGTGAGACTAGAATGGTAGAATGTTATCCTGAACATCCAGAGGAAGTGAGGAAAATGTTCTGTCGCCCTCTAGTGGATTCAAATGTGCTTAACACAAGAAAATTTGTTTTTACCTACGCAATCTCTCTTGGGTTGGGTAAAGTAAAATAAGACCAAATAAAATAATGCAAAATAAAATAGAATAAAATGGGTTCAGAGCATTTTCTCCACTATTTTCATTTGTAATCTTTCTATGTCCATCCAGAGTGTCTCACCTGTAGGATTTCTTTATGTCTTCTGGTGCTGTGTTCTTATCGACTCCCAGGACCAGGTATAAGGATTCTCCCGACGTGGAGAGTGAACGCTGTCTCTGCTGCTCCGCCATTACTCACACACACACTCACACAACCTCTCCTTTAACCTCACACAACCACCTCCTCAATCTGAAAGAAACGGAAGAGAGATGTGATTGTTATACGTGTTGTACGCGCCTATATGTCTGTCATTCTCCGTTTATACTTCCACTGCTTTTTGGTTTCTTCCTTTTCACAAAGCAGCAGAAGATGTAAGTGTGCACATGCTGCCATCCCAGAAATGTGGCAATAACTCTTTTCAGTTTCCAAATTTTTTAACATTCTTATATACACATTACCCTTTAACTCAGCAAAACACTGAGTTCCACCATTAGTCATAGACTCATCATTGCCCCAAATGTCTCTGTTCTGAGAGCACTGAGTCACTGCATTAACATTGTGTACACTCACTGCACTATAAAGTCATGTGACTTTGGCATGCAGGGAGGAGTTTGAGAGGAAGGGAGAGATGCTGATTCCCTTTAGGTGTGGCTTTCTTTGCTGTGACTAACCCTTATATTCGCATACTATCTGTCCTAGCAAGTTTAGCAATTAGAATTCGTAGATACGTCCCCAATCATAGCATGTTAAAATAGTATGCCAAAGGTGAGAGGGGTATACTTCAGCACTTTTTTAAAGCTGTGATGAAACACAAGTACAAGACAAAAAAAAAACTGTAGGGCTGATTTGATTCTATGCATCTGTTGTTGATTGAATTTTGCAATGTGGGTGCTGCACTGAAAAGTGCAGGCAGATGAACATGAGCTTGCAGGGGCGGGGTTAAGTGACTAAATTATTGGAGAAGTCCTGCATACGTCACCAGAGAGAAGTGTGATGTTTTCATCGAAAGGTCCAGTTGTGACATTTTGATAAACATTACAAGGTCAAAAGAAGAGAGGAAACATTCATGGATGAATTGTATATAAGATCTATAATATTAATTTAGAGAACTGATAGGGTGAACTGGATAAGCTCTAAAACACACTGAAAGGCACATTTGTAAATAAACACAGTGCCGTGCTTCACTCAGGATATATCCTTAAAGGGTTAGTTCACCCAAAAATGAAAATTCTGTCATTTATTACTCACTCTCATGTCATTACACACCTGTAAGACCTTTGTTCATCTTCAGAACACAAATTAAGATATTTTTGATGAAATCTGAGAGGTCTCTGATCCCCAAGGGAAAGCAACATAATTACCACATTCAAGGTCCACAATAGACATAAAAACATTGTTAAAATAGTCCATGTGACTACAGTAGTTCACTGTCAAGCTACGCAATATCACGTTCATTATCGAAAGCAATTCATCTGCGATAATGAACGTGATATTGCGTAGCTTGTCCGTGAACTACGGCTCTGTCTATTAAATGCCGCTCCATTTGAAAGCAGGTGATGGTGATTTAGCGGTAATCAGGGAACCGGCTTTACTGACAAAATGCGCGTGACAATCTCATGTGATATATCGCCCAGCCCTAGGCACGTTTTCTTCAAAAATGCGATGGAATATGCGGGATATTTTTGCAATTTTATGCGATGAAATTGCGGGAACTTGCAAAAACTGCGGTTTGATGAAAAAGAGAAAAAAAGGTGATTCCCCCAACACCCTGTTCTCACTAGGCTACTACCTTTAATGTAAAGAGTCATTTCTTACTTCCTATGATAAGCAAGCATACTAAATCACAGAATATTTAAGTTCTCATTCTGTTTTATTTCAGACCTTAATTAACACATGGCTCAAACTTCTGTCTGTGGTCCAACACGCAGTTGCACGGAGTGCAAAATAATTTGCCCCCACTGTCATGTAACACACCGGGAAACTTATTCACGCGGTCTTTTGCGCTTATTTTTGTTGTCAAATGAGAATGGTAGGGCTGCAATGATTAATCGCGATTAATCTTTTGCAAAATAAAAGTCTGTGTTTACGTAATATATATGTGTGTGTTCTGTGTATAATATATATATATATATATATATATATATATATATATTATATATATATATATACATATATATAAATACACACACATACAGGTATAAAGTTTAGAAATATATACATGTATTATAAATATATATTTATATATATTTTATATTACATATAAACAAATATTTTATATATAAATATAACATTTTTCTTAAATATATACATGAATGTGTGTGTATTTATATATACATAATTATTATACACAGAACACACACATATATATTGCGTGTAAACAGACTTTTATTTTGCAAACGATTAATCGTGATTAATCATTGCAGCCCTAGAGAATTGTATCACTGGTTTCACCGCGGGGTTTGCAGATGATGTTCACGTCGCGTAATTACGTCACTTCATAAGGTTCCCATGGCAATAGGGGGGAAATAATGGCGCTTTACTTGTGTGAAGTAAATGCAACATTTTTCAACTTTCTGCTAAGATATGTGACTTTTGCATATTTTGCTTGCTGAAATCGGCAATTTATGCGGCGAAAATGCAGCGTATTTGAAAAAAATGTAACCCCCGCATAAATATGCGGACTTTGGCTGATTATGCATTAAATCAGGCGATCGCATAAATCGCGTTTTTCTGGAGGGACTGGTTGCAGTCTATCAGTGGCCAGATAGCTCAAGGATTTCATCAAAAATATCTTAATTTGTGTTCTTTACAGGTGTGGAACAACATAAGGGTGAGTGATAAATGACAGTTTTCATTTTTGGGTGAACTAACCCTTTAATCTGATTTGTCAACTTTAAAAAAAAAAAAAAATCAGAATTTTATTCTGGATAAAGAAAAAGTCTATATGACAATTTGCAAAAAGTTTTTTTTGTTGCAGTGTGCTGTTTTTTTCTGTACAAATAAGCACATTTTACCCCTCATTAAAAGTTCATTAAGCTCACTTTATGCAGACAGACAAAAGTCTGGCTCAGCCAGGAGAAAATGTTTTCCACACAGGGAGAATCATAAGTTATGTCCTCCCCTATGCAGGAAAGTCAATTAACCCATTAACCCAGAGTAATTCAGGTTAAGACACTTCCACACAAAATGGCTGCCAGGTGAAGTAACATTTCACTGTCACAACAGGCCAATAAATTAATCAATCGTTAACCAAAAAAAAAAAAAAAAACACTTATGACTCTTTGTACGAGTACGAATTCCTTTTCCTCATCAGAGGAGCTTTCTTTGTGAGACAGTTTCGTCTCCATTCCAGGCTAATCGTGAAGCTTGTCAGTGAGTATTAGCAGATTAGTATTAGCGGAGCGTCTGAATAAGTGAAGGGTTATTTCTGTCCCTTCTCAAACCCTGTGTGTTTCTTCAAACTGGACCTTTGACCATTTCTTTTGCGTCAAAACGAATACAGCATCAGCTCAGATGATAGTGGTGCTTTCTAAAACTATTTACTATTGCTCATACTTAGGATTTTCTAACTCTTATTAAAATTAAACTTCTCTTTCTATACATGATTGATACCTCAAAACCTCGCAATTACAATTTTTGCTTGGTATTAGATTTTCTTAGATTTTGATAATACTGGCAAAAAATAATAAGTAAAAACAAAAATAAATAAATAAAAAAAAACACCCTGAAGGAGGGACCAGAGTCACAATAAGTGACCACAATACCATAAGTTGTGTCCAAAATTGCGTGCTATCAGTATGTACTGAATTTAATGAACGCATCAACTGTTCTGTAAGTTTGCACATACCATTCAAAAGTTTGGAGTCAGCGAGGTTTTTTTTTTAATGCTATGGAAAGAAGTCTTCATTTATTTGATCAAAAATACAATATTATTATAAAATTATAAAGTCATTTATTCCTGAGATCAAAGTTGAATTTTCAGCATCATTACTCCAGTCTTCAGTGTCACATGATCCTACAGAAATCATTCTAATATGCTGATCTGAAGCTCAAGAAACATTTCTTATTATTACCAATGTTGAAATCAGTTGTGCTGCTTCATATTTTTGTGGTAACTGTGACAACTTGTTCAGGATTCTTAAAAGAATAGACTGTTCAAAAGAACGGCTTTTATTTAAGTATAAATCTTTTGTAACATTATAAATGTATATACTGTAACCTTTGATGAATTTAATTCATCCCTGCTGAATAATAGTTCTTTAAAAAAAATCGTACTGATCCCAAACTTTTGAATGACGGTGTTTGTAGTATAAATACAATCCTAGTAACATCTATTCTGCATACTACAAGTATGTTTGTCCTTGAGAAGCCTCTTTTGACTTCCACCATTAAGCAGTGACCTCAACCCCCAGCAGGCTGCCCCCGATAGCAACCATATCGCAGTGTGCTAAAAACAAACATTATATTAACATCCTGGCAACCTTCCACAACACCTTATAGCATCACACACCACCACCATTTGCTGAGAAAATGTAAAAAAATCTAAGTAAAAGTCTGTGGCTACAATTCGTATTTAATATTGTGTCAGTAAAAAGCATGTATGTGTGGGCTGCTAGCAGATAGACTTCCTGCTTCAATCAGCAGGTCATTAAATGTGATTACTAATAGGGTTTTCATCAGGAGCATGGCTCTGCAATGCAGCCTCACCAAAACACTACATCCATCTCTCTTTCTCTCTCACACACTCCCTTCCCCCTCTGTTTCTCTGCACCACCATATGGTCCAGCTAAATCTTTAGTGGCCATCTCAGTCTGTGGACTAGACGGCTGTCAAAATCTCCTCTCCACAGCTTAATGAATATCACGTATCTCCCATAAATGTTTGTCCATCAATTCTCTGTCGGGTCCCTCTGTTTGTGTTCTAACATCCTCCTACTCCACTCTATGTGTTTCTCCATCTATCCGAGCAGGTGAAGAGATGTGGCTTGTATTATGTGCTGTAGGTTTTAAAAGGTCTGTTTGTAGAGGGATGGAATAGCAGGAAAGAGCGGGACATGTTTGATGAGAGTCTATACACAATAAACAAATACACAGAGGCTGTGACACACATACAGTGATAGTGTTGACGTAACTAAAACCAGGCTTATTATCGTTAACGAGAAATGAAACCATAAAAACATGAACATTAATTGAAATAAAGCTAAATAATACGGTTAGTTTCTGTCCTTGATTCTGATTGCTCAATAGCTGTGTTTTATTCATGATTTATAGAAGAGTATTGTGATAAAGAAATCTGCATTCAGATTTAGCATTTCAGTCCTATGTTCATAATAAAAAATCTGTTTAAATGTTCGATGTATTATCTTGTCCTTTTAACAGTTAAGGGGTTTTCCCGTGACTGACAGTGCTAGTCAAAGCATTTATCAGTTGCGTCTTGTTCTGTGTTCACAACAATTCAGTCTTTTCAATATAAAAGTCTTTGCTACTGACTGACACACTCATAAAGACAGTCTTTGCCGCCATCTAATGGCGTAATAATGTAACTTCTGTTGCTTTTCACAGTCAGAGACTATTTTTTCCGGTAGAAGGAAGGCTTTTATTGAAAGCTTACTTCCTAACTATTGGCCGATACCGATATTTGTCACTTCCTCTCTTATTTGAAATGTTGTCACCAAAGTAGACAGAATTTTTATCATGTTTTAAATCAGCAAAGTTCAAAAACACTTTCATTAAAATATACTAGCAGGTTTATTACTGCATCATCAAATAATTTTTTTAATGAACATGCATTGGATCCATTTAACATTCAGCAGGCCTACATAAAGACAACAGAACAAAGATACATATGAAATAAACAGTGCTTTTTAGGTAGGTTTAATAGTTTTCAGGTACAGAAATAAAGTAAACAAATGTAAAATAACACTGCATATTCCTCACTGTATAAATGATATACATATTAATCATTCTTTATTGTAACAGACTTTATTGTGATTAATCTTCTAATTTGTTTTTGTATACATTTTAATATTTTTTGTAAGTTTAAATATGTATGAGATCTGCACTTTAATAAGACGGGACTATTATTTTGACGGGTTTTCTCGTCTACAGAGCTATAAGAGTAATGGAGAGCATGCAGTTCTTCAGAGATATTTTGCAGATTTAAAGTTTGTCAGTTTATTAAGCACCCACGAAAAGGCATAATATCTGTATGTATTTGTTTATTGTTAGTTGTAATAAGTGTTTAGAGTAATTCGCTGTATGTGGATGATAATGCAATGGAGAGAGAGTTTAATGCGCACTTCTTGTGCTCTGTATTGTTTAGCATTTGTGGTGATTTTTTTGGAGTGAAAAGGGACACAAGAAACTTAAAACATAAGTAAAGTTGTAGTCATCATTCCGATGGGGTCCGCTACATTTATGAAAGTTACAGAAGTTATTTAGTCAAGAATAGTGTGCAATCTTTTATTTGATTAACTTTAAAGCGCAGACAGCAGCGCTAGGATTACGCAACAGTCATTATCACAGTTAATTAATAAACCATCGGTTTGTTATATCGGCCTTTTTCCTTCTACAGCCGACATGCCGATATTTGTAAATTGAGCAAAAAACGGCCGATAAATATCAGTGGCCGATACATCGGTGCATCCCTAATTGATACATATTTTTGGCTTATTCACGATACAGCACAGCCTCTAATACCTTATCGCTTACATATACTTTTTTTTGCAACATTTTCATTTAGTTTAAGTTGAAGTACTAAAATAACTAAAACTAAAACTTAAACTTGATTTAAAAAATTATCTTTTTTAAAAAACCCAAAAACTAATAAAAATGTAAAAAATAGCAAAATTGATAAAACTAAAATTAATATAAAATTTAAAACGGAAAACATACAAATAAAATCTAAACAAACAAACAAACAAACAAACAAACTGTCTAAAAACAATAGTCATAGTATATCAATGATACTAAAATAAAATAACATTGATTATTGTAAGGGATAATTGAAAAGGATCTGAAGCATCTATCAAAACAACATAATGAGCAAACAGGTGGTGTTCAAAGGTTGGGGGGGGGGAGGGCGAGTCTCAGAGAAGAAGAAAACCAGATACCAAACAGATGAGTGGATGTGACGAACAAACAGAATTTATGAAAAGTCACAGGGTCTTGTGTTGATGATGAAAACTACCATTTTTCTAATATAGACATGAAGAAATCAAGAGGCACAACTCTCATGGAAATTAATATTCCATTACAGTCCAGGATCACGTGAGTCTATTGATGTAAACACACTAATTAGTGTTCAAAATTTCATGCACTTTACATCACACAACTCATGTCATTGTTGTCTTCTGTCATTGTTGTGCATCCTAATGTCACTCCAATTAACAACATCGAAATATACACAAGAACTATAAAATACACAGAGAGGTGAGTAAAAAATAGATACCTTACAGTGAAAATGAGTCCATAATAAGTTACAAGTCACCAATTCCAATACGACTTGATACGACTGGACATGCTGGTTTCGGCCTCATCACCGACTGCAGCCACGTTCTCATCTAATATGAATTACCTGCAATTCACAACTACCCGCTAATGCACTTGCATTCACTTAAAGTAGCCTTGTTGACAAGTTTGGGTGTTTAAGGGCATAACGCACAATATATAGCACATTCAGTGCCCTGTAGATGGCGATATTGCTTATTTTGTAGCAGAAATAAACAGCTGCAGAGAAAGTTAATTGCCATGCAAAATGTAACAATACATTACTCATTACAAATGTACTGGAGTAAAGTGTACATATACTTATTCAAAAATGTAGTCAAATAGAGAGTAGAAGTGCTATTATCTTTAATATGCACTCAGTAAAACTACAAAGTAGCCAAAAAAGATATTTAAGAACAGTAGCTAATTACATTTACTCAAATACTTTACACCTCTGAATATATATTGAAACTATTTTGTTGCTTCATTAAATCATTACTTATGTGGCCAATTATTGCAAAATGGTACAATCAATGTATGTGAAATAATGAGGAAAAAAGAAAGAAAGAAGGAAACTCTGTCACAAGATGTGATTTCAGTATCAGAGCCCGAGAAGACAGAGAAAGGTATGCTGGGTAGGGTAACATCAGTCCCAAGTTCTTGTAGACACCTCACTAACCCTGAGAAATGTCTGCAGTCACCACGGAAACAATGGTGCGGTTGTTAAGATCTGCAGACTAATGATGTTATTAATGGTTGCCAGTCAAGTTACTTTGATTCTTACAAGAATTTACTGTGAATATCACTATATCAGATCCCTTCATCGCAGGAACGGCACAGCAAATACATCTGAAGGAAAAGACACTAAAGACAAGAGAAGATGGTACATCATAATCACTAAAATTTTCATGCTTTTGGAGCTTGACAGCTCTGGGGTCTCAAAGCGTATGTACGCACAGATTTGTTCTTAGAGTGTGCATACGCATAAATCCATGCCAACGCTCATATTTATAAAAACGATCTTTGACGTGGAAAAGTGCTTAGTGCCTCGTCAGGGCCTGAGCAGACGTATGCACTTTTCTTTGTCAGAGTACTGCAGGTTTTTGGAAATCTAATCGGCTAAGCGCTCATTGTCACAGTTTTAAAAACAACAGCTTTTTTCTTTTGGTTTGGTGTCATGGTGGATTTGTTTCCAGGTGGACCGTTAAAGAATGCGACACACACACATCTCCTGGAAATCATGTAGGATTCAACCAATCAGATAGCGACTTCAAAACTCACAAAGTTTTTCCCTATTTTGTGTGCCATACGCATCTGGGACGCGTTCAAGCTCAAACCAGCGCGCAACGTTTTGCAAGATTGAAGATATTAGAAGACATGTTTGTAGTAAGAGTTTTATAATAAAAATATAGCATATCAATTCTTCAAAAAGAACACAAAGAATGGCCTTCTCAGCTGCCATAGTTGCAACTCTTGCATCATCAGAACAGGACAGTATTCAATGCACCACCGTTTCCATTTAAAAATCGTTTTGCAACGTTTTGTTGGGTCTGAACGCAGCCCAGATGTTCAGCCAACAGTCCGTGGGCGTGACGTCTGAAGCGGAAACTATGTGACCATTAACTGACATCAGAGAATCACAAATACACAAAAGAGTTGTTAAATTATTGGAACGTTCATTTAAAATCTCAGGGGATACTTCATGAAAATATTTTAGGACAAATTAGTTCGACAGACAAAAATTTTTTCAAGTAAAGCGGATCGACTAAGTTCCTTCCTGTGATTACATATAGTGACCTAAATTAAATATGTGCCATGTAAGGTGTGAATTTTCAGGTCAGGAACACACATACATACACACAATGAGCATCTGTCAGCCTCTGCTAAACTCTCTCCTATGTCGGTCTGCTCATCCTCATATCTCTTTGTGTTGTCCTTTTTCCTTAAAGGTGCCCTAGAACGTTCTTTCACAAGATGTAATATAAGTCTAAGGTGTCCCCTGAATGTGTCTGTGAAGTTTCAGCTTAAAATACCCCATAGATTTTTTTAATTATTTTTTTTAACTGCCTATTTTTGGGGCATCATTAACTATGCGCCAATTCAGGCTGTGCGACCCCTTTAAATCTCGCGCTCCCTGCCCCCCGAGCTCTATAAAACAGTGCATAAACAAAGTTCACAGCTAATATAACCCTCAAATGGATCTTTACAAAGTGTTCGTCATGCATGCTGCATGCATGCTTCGGATCATGTGAGTATAGTATTTATTTGGATGTTTACATTTGATTCTGAATGAGTTTGAGGCTATGCTCCGTGGCTAAAGCTAACATTACACACTGTTGGAGAGATTTATAAAGAATGAAGATGTGTTTATGAATTATACAGACTGCAAGTGTTTAAAAATGAAAATAGCGACGGCTCTTGTCTCCGTGAGAACAGTAATAAACGATGGTAACTTTAACCACATTTAACAGTACATTAGCAACATGCTAACGAAACATTTATAAAGAATTTACAAACATCACTAAAAATATCATGATATGATGGATCATGTCAGTTATTATTGCTCCATCTGCCATTTTTTGCTATTGTTCTTGCTTGTTTACCTAGTCTGATGATTCAGCTGTGCACAGATCCAGACGTTAATACTGGCTGCCCTTGTGTAATGCCTTGAACATGAGCTGGCATATGCAAATATTGGGGGCGTACATATTAATGATCCCGATTTCAACTAAAATATCTTAATTTGTGTTCCGAAGATTAACGAAGGTTTTACGGGTGTGGAACGGCATGAGGGTAAGTAATAAATGACTGAATTTTCATTTTTGGGTGAACTATCAGAGATGTAATCTGACTGTGATAAAAGCTTTAATCTCACTACGTGATCATCACACCTGTAATCATCATCTGGAAGACTGTAATATCACTCCATTGTAATCATGAGTGACAGAGAAACATTATTCAATGCACATTTAAATCAAGACACATCTGAAACTAGTAATGTGTCTTATTATACCAATGTCAGGTAAAAACAACCCATTTGCCAGTATTAAAACAACCTCTCTTTGACCATTCAGTATTTCTTAACATTTCCAAGCCAACAGATTGTTACGTTTATTTGTGAACTTCATTATGATGATTTAAAGAGCAGTTATATAAATGTTCAGGTAGAATTAATCCAGTGTAACAATGCCATCTTTGTTTTCAAGTCATCTTTGATGATCAGATTCAGAAAGATAGCCTCATTCTGGCACACATGACGATCAGTGCACTGTGTGTTAGTGTGAGACACTGCACTGCCTCATATCTCAGGTTGAGTGGGAATTGTATGCGCATGTGTGGTGGTTTCACCATCAAAAAGATTGGGGCAACCCATAAAGAGCCATATCTCTCAAAAAAGTAAAGAGCTGAATTGATAAAGGCAGAGTCTTTAATATCTAAAAACATTGTTTTTTAATATTTAACTAGCACCCATCTCATAAAAAATGTCTTGTGAAAACAAGTATGGTCTTCATCAATCTTTAACTTTTGATTCTTGCTTGCAGTTTCAGTTTTGCTGCATATCAAATATGAGTGGTCCAAACAAAGTCACAAAAATGCCTTGACTAAAATTCTGAACCATCATGGATGTAAGAAGGGTAACAGCAAAATACAGGCGAAATGTTATCCTCGTCACTATGGATCAGCTGGTCATATTAAAAGCTACACTGGGTCATTCCATGTCAAATCAACCAAATTTTGGAAACTTCCCCTTGCTCAATTTTTTGATTTTATTCATATTCTTTCTAAAGAAAGACAAACATAAATAGTGACAATTTTCACCTGAGATTTGGAGCCAACAGGCGAGTAAAAATGACTTCAGAAAGATGGCAGCATCATTATTTTATTTACACAGATTGGTCTATAGTTACGGTTAAATCTGTTGATTTTCGCAATCTTTGTTGCATTATGCCAACAGTGGCAGTTCAAAAATGGGAACAAGCAGTTTAAGTTTTTTTTTCTCTCCAAAGTTTGCATACCTATATCTCGAAAAGTATTAAAGATATCTTAACATCCTTTTAGAATTTAGAATTTTCTTTTGGTATCTTCATTCATGAAGGCCCTAGCTTTAATTCCAGAGATACTGGGTTCTCAATGTGACTTTTAATTAGTAAATTGTACACGTTTTCAATGGTCAAAAACCAAATGTGCTTTGCTGATACTTTTTTCTTAAAGAGGAATGTTTGAAGAACAAATAATTTTTCCCTCTATGAAAACAATTGCATAGAACATTTCTGTCTGAGTGCCATAAATATTCTTTTCCCCAAGTTTGTGTGCCTGTAACTCAAGACGTATTAAGAATATATCTAGCCTATATGATTTTACACTCTAGTTCTTAGTAAACGTTCCTTTTGGTATGTTAATTTTTAAGGCCCTATATGGTTCAATCCCATAGATATGGGGATCTCATTGTGTCCAAATTGTTGAATATTTGGTCTAAAACAAAATGTGGGTCAGAGCTGATACTTAATGTATTTACAGGCCAATGTCTGAAGAATAAATAATGTTGAAACTAGAAATGTATCTTTCCCTCTATCAAAACAGTTGGAACATACCCGTCTTAGTGCCAAAAATATACACTGACATGGAGTGGCACATTAACTTGCTTTTCATCTTTTCATAAGATTCTATATTTAAATCAGTTTCAGAGATATTTGGAAGAAGGGATTCTGTTAATTTTAACAGCTTCTGAAGCTACCAAGAGTTCAAATATGCAGTATTGTAATATGTTTGAAACAAGCTTCATGCCTCCTAGGAAAGTGTGTTTGCTGTAGGAAAGTGCACCACTGTATTCACATCAATAAACCAAGATTTGCCTCACCTGGATTGTATAAGTATTACAATTTCCCACTGTTATAAGATGTGAAGCATAGTTATAGATCGGGCAGTATTCACGGCTAAGGGGCATATTTGGTGGAGTCACTGTTAATGCCTCAAATATTGAAACATTTAAGGGCTCTCACACTTGAAATAGTTCACCCTGGGTAATTCTTAACCCCGGGTAAATGGGACCCTCGGTTATCTTATTTTATGTTTCACACTGCTGGAGTTAACAACTAATCCTGGTTATGTCATACTAAATACCTAAAGCCTGGGTTACTGTTCATATTTGTATATACGTGGTGTCAACAGTCATGACTGGATAAAACAAAATCACATTTGGTTTTGTGTTTATCATTGAAAATGGGTAAAATTCAACAATTTGGACATGGAGCTGCATCGAGATCCCAATATCTCTGGGTAATAATGGTAGTACCCACCCCATCTACAACATCACCGAGGCTCGCCCCAATCAGCCTGATGGTGGCGGTACACTGATCAAAAGCATGTAATGGCTCATAATGCACATCTCGGATTGATGACATTTTCAGGTATTTTGGATTTTTAAAAAAAAACTACATGTGAACTACTAGGTTTTCCACCCGATGGGAACCAAAATGGTGCAGAAAGAGTATGATTGTCAATAATTATTGGGGGGAGAAAAAAAAAAAATCCATTCATGTCCACAACAGGACACCAAAACTTTTGAAGTGGGCGTGGCCACTTTTATTAAAATGGCTATCCCACTTGAGTGGAATGAGATAATTTCACCAAACTCAGTACACCCATGTACGGGATCAGTCTGTGGTCACGTGGCAAAAGGATGCAGTGACTGGCCACTTGGTGGCGCTATAAAAAAAAATGGCTACAGCTCTGCAACAGTCAGTTCTATTGACTTGAAAACTGGCATGCGGTGTCTTTGTCCAAGGTGCCGCGATTGTCTAAAAGGACATTTACGTATCTCAAATAACACGGCCGCTGTCGGAAAGAGATTATTTCAAAAACCTACATTCATGTACTAGTCCTAGGTTTTTGGCTCTACCTCAATAGCTTTTAACATATTTATTAGTAAACTGCCTGTATTTGCTGTAAATGGCCTTTTGCATCTATGATCAAGTTAGTTACAGGCATGCTAAATAAACCATAATACCTTTTTATCATGTGCTTAAAGGCCTTAAAGAGCTTGAACCCCGTTAATTGCTGCTTGTAGCTATTTTAAAATATATTAAAACAGAAAACAGTTATTTTATATTGTAATAATATTTCACAATGGTACTGTTTCTACTGTATTTTTGATCAAATAAATACAGCTTTGGTGAACATAAGACACTTCAGCATTAAAAATTGTACTGACCCCAAACTTTTAAATGTTAGTATACATGATTTTGATTTTTATTGTGGTTGCATTGAGAGCATTGAACATGAGTTAACACTCGACTAAAAAAACAAAGCAGAGAGGGGACTTTTCGTCCTCATTTCATAAGTCCATCTCACACCACAGTTCTAACTGTATGAGAAAAGGACATCCTTACACCCCCGTCACAGACTACACGGAGTTAGTTAGCCTGCGTTGACCGGAATACTGACCAAACAAAAACCTTCAAGAATCCTGGCACAGCTGTGGTGAGAAAACAACTTTCAAGACCATCCAGTTAATTAGCTAATGGAGCGCAAAGGTGCTTTCTTCAGGTCCTCTCAATGAGATGGACCACTCAGAGTTATGCAGCATTTTAGAAATAAGTGTAAAAATAGATGGGCAACCACCAGAGAAGTTCAAACCTGAGATTTGATTAACTAAATATGTGTTAATGACTGAGTACTTCAGAAAAAAATGACTATCTATATCATAAGATGACATAAGAAGGAAAACTTGGTTTAACATCTCTCAACTAAAACAACAAGAACAAGCTTTTGAACAAACTTTGGAAACAAACAACCAAGACAAGTAACTCTCGTTCTCTCATCGTTTCCTCACCCTCATGTTCCAAACCTGTATGATTTTCTTCTGTGCAATTTAAAAGAAGATATTTTGAAGAATGTTGGGAACAAAATCTTTGGTTACCACTGACTTCCACTGTATAGGGGAAAAAACTGAGACATTTCTCAAAATATCTTATTTTATGTTCCAGAGAAAATCAAATAGGATGATAATGATTAGATAAATGATCACTAATAACACAAAAAGACCTGATAGCAATAAATACGACGCATCACTTCTCTTTCTGGCAAGATATAGGAAAACCAAAGCCAATAACAACAGGCAGTGTCTTACCCCTGAGGTTTAGGCAAGCAGACCATTGTTTGAGATTCAGCAGCAACACAAATCTAACAAATAACCTCAAATACTGATGACAGCCTGATGGGAAGAGTTTCAATACTGATGGAGGACAAACGCTACCGTGTTGACTGACCAGTTGGAGATTTAGAGCCTTTAATCTCCCTGTTCTGCGCTCAGCATCCATATTGGTTTAAAGAGATAGTTCACCCACATTTACCATATCATTAAATACTTTATCCAACCCCGTTCGACTTCCGAAATACAAAATAAGATGCGAAATGACAGCCGCAGTCACCATTCACTTTAAATGTATGGGAAATAAAATGCAATGACAGTGAACAGTGATTTAAGCTGTCAATCCTTCACATCTCATTTTCTCTTTCAGGAAGAAAGAAAGTCATGCGACATGAGGGTGAGAAATGATGACACAAATTTCCCTAAGAGAGAAGTATCCCTTTAATGCTGGTTCACCGGGCTGCATTAATCTTTCTCTCTCAAAAACCTACTACAGCAGCACTAATCCATGAGCAAGGGCAGCATGCGTGTGTAACGCACAGATAGCATTCTCCTCCGGCTGCGTTCACTTTTCTTACCGTCTAGGAGAGAAGCGTAGGTAGAAGTGCAGATAGTCAGTTCTTCGTATATTATTTCCGATATCTATAAACGGCCTTCAAATAGGAGTGAATCAACCTGCTGTGCTCAGATACGGTGTCCTGGTCTTATGATCGTGAAGCGTCTCCACTCAATGGGAGTCGTGCGCTTACGTCACGGTCGATCTAGAAAGGAAAATGGGCGGAAACGAAGAAGGAAGCCGTTTGCTGGACTTACATGACCAGATCAAACGTATGTATTTCTGAGCATGAAGACTGCTGTGTTTTTTATTGTCAGAATTATTGAGGACAATTGAATGTATGTAATAGTATAGGAAGAAAAAGGTAAGGTAAGTGCTAAGTGCTGACGGATGAAAAATAATAAATCAAATAAAATAAAGAAATAAAAGTTACAACGAGCGTAATATTTTCGTTATTTTTACAATACTTTAATTTTTAAAAATGTAAGCAGTTCGCTACGTTGATGTTATAAGGGTGACTTAAAATACGTTTGATCGACAGCCAATCCAAACGAGGTATCGTTGAAATCTCGTTTTCTTTAAAATCGCGAGAGCTTAGTACGGCCTTTCTCCCCGAGCTGCTGGTGAGGAAAGTGTACACATTCAGGTAAAATGCATTTTTTTGCATAATCATAATAGTTACTCCATGTGTCGACAACGAGTTGTATTGTATAAATACTTGGAGAATATTTGTGTTTATTAACGTTCATGTGTGGTTGTTGTTACGTACTGTATTAAATCTGTTGTTGTCTTCTGTCCAGCCGTACAGGCTTCAATGTTATGATACAGGCCTTTATAATTATAGCTTCCGGTCATCATAAGCGCAAATGTCATTTTGCTTGATTTACGAAACATTATTGATTTATATTTATTCTCATTGTATATTCGCTGATTCGTTGCCGTTTTCTATAGATTTTTGTGTCGTCTGAATCTGAAATCTTTATAAATTAAACATAACAGTATGTGTTTATATCAAGAGTGTCATTTGCAGACTATACACGAACAAAGATGTATTTCAAATGACTTTAATTAAACTTAAAAGAAGAATGTAACTGTGAGATTATAACAAACCATACATAAAAAGTTTATCTAACTTTTCAAGCCCTGTGTCTTTTCCCATGACTAAAACTGTCATTTTAAATGTTATCATGTTTTTATATTTTTTTGGTCAATGCAGAACACTTCATGATGAGTTATGCTGAAAAGCCAGAGGACATAACACGCGAGGAGTGGATGGAAAAGCTCAATAATGTTCACATTCAACGGGCAGACATGAATCGACTCATTATGAATTATCTGGTGACAGGTAAACACTTATATTTATTCACCATATATTGCAGCTTTAATACATGTGTCTGTAGATCTTTTTTCATAATTTGTTTGTTTTTATTTACAAAGAGGGTTTTAAAGAGGCAGCTGAGAAGTTTAGGATGGAATCAGGCATTGAACCAAGTGTTGATCTGGACTCTCTGGATGAAAGGATAAAAATTAGGGAGATGGTACTGAAGGGACAAATACAAGAGGCCATCGCACTGATCAACAGTCTGCATCCTGAGCTGCTGGACACGAACCGCTACCTGTACTTTCATCTGCAGGTAAAGCAGATTAATGACTAATTGGCCTACGATATATATTACATGTCTAACATGACTAAAAATTTGAAGATTCGAATTGTGTGGACCATTTGGTTCACACTTTTACAGATACAGTTTCAGTTGATGGCATCTGAGAAACAGTCACAATGTAAATGCATCTGACTAGAAATAACTGAAAATACACATAATCTTTCAGTTTCGAACAGTAGATCTGAACAAAACATCAAACCAAGCAAAAGGTTTATCTAAT
The DNA here is from genome assembly GCF_018812025.1 of Megalobrama amblycephala. Lineage (NCBI taxonomy): Eukaryota > Metazoa > Chordata > Actinopteri > Cypriniformes > Xenocyprididae > Megalobrama > Megalobrama amblycephala. Next base: position 10,885,627 of record NC_063067.1, on the reverse strand, counting down.
GCAATAACTTTAATACATTAAGTGTGGCTTAAGAGTCCAAAATGCTTTTTGGGGCCACTATAAGTTGTTCACTTTTGGACTTTTATTTTGTAAACTGGCTGTTAACCTTAATATTAACACTTAATATGTACACTTGTATATAACGCAGAAGATGTTATACTGTTCCACAGTGACTAAAAGTTTTGTAGTTTTTAAAACGACTGTCTGATGCTGAATCTCACCTTCCTATAGCAACAACACCTGATTGAGTTGATTCGCCTGCGGGAAACCGAGGCTGCATTGGAGTTTGCACAGACACAGCTGGCTGAACAGGGAGAGGAAAGCCGAGAGTGTCTGACAGAGATGGAGCGCACCCTTGCACTCCTGGCGTTTGATAACCCAGAAGAGTCACCCTTCGGAGACCTGCTTAACATGATGCAGAGACAGAAGGTAATGTATTGCTTCAAATAAATCAACCATAATTTTATTTTTTTTTTAATCATATTTATTTATTGAACCAGTACAATTGATGATATGGTGTCTCTCTCTCTCTATATAAAAAATATAGTATAAAATAAACATCTGCCTCCAGAACCAGTTGTGGGTACCACATTGGCAGATAAAGATTATTTATATATTTGAATTGAAAAATATCAGATTTCTTATCAGAAATTTATTGGCTGGTTAAATAGTGTATTCCTCAGCTATAATACCATTCAAAAGTTTGGGATCTGTAAGATTTTGCTTATGCTCAACAAGGCTGTATTTGTTTAATCAAAAATGTATAATAATCAATAATATTGTAAAATTAATTTAAATACAACTCTCAATTTCAATAAAATTTTAAATATAAATTTATTCCTGCACTGGGTTAATATTTATTTCTTTGAATAAAAAGTTCAAAAGAACAGCATTTATTTGAGAAAAAAAAAAAAAAAAAAAAAAAAAAATATATATATATATATATATATATATATATATATATATATATATATATATATATATATATATATATATATATATATAATTTTTTTTTTTTTTTTTTTTTTTTTAACAATGTAAAAGTCTTCACTATCATCTTTGATTAATTAATTTCTTGCTGGTATTTCTTTAAAAAAAAAAAAAAAACTTCCCCCACACATTAAAAAAATAAGAAAAAAAAAAGGGTGTACATTAAGTCAATATGAAATTTATCCTATGTACTTAATTAACATTCTCAATTTTACTGTAAATTATACATCAGCGCATGTTATTCCAAAAAAATATAGTTTGTCTTTTGTAATTTGTACTCAAAATGTAATAACTCTAAAATGACTTTCCTTTTCTGCAGATGTCACTTTGTTTTCCTCTTGAGTAATATTTGCAAACCACATTTAATTTGGTGTAAATCATGATATTTGTGGATGGTAATGAAGGGCATTGTTTATTTAAAGGGGCTATAACATAGACTGTAAAAAAGGATGGACAACGCACCTTTACTCTCTTCCATTGTAGTAAGTGAAGCCGCCAGTGTGTCAATATGGCGCTGACATCTTGAGTCTCGAGTCTGTGCATAGTGAACTTGGAGCCCGAGTCTACGCAGTAGTGAGCACGAAGTGGAGCCGCGATCTCAAGGTCCCGCCCACACTCCCGCAGAATCAGTTAATACTGCAGAACAACTCATTACGTTGGTGTGAAACAAACCGTTCTCGAAATGTACAAATGAAAGTTAAAGCTCCAGTCTTCTGCCCAAGATTCAGAAAAAAAGTCTGTTGGTGCTTCATTTCACTCGATGGCCATCTTTGAAACACCTCTCGGGCATCCTGGGCATCATGCAGCTCGTATCTCTTTGAATGGGGAAACATCAAATTCTCCAAAACTGTTCGCCAACATTACGATTAAATTTCATATTTGAAATCACCAATGAAATCTAACAACAACCGGCTCATAAATTTAGTTTGTAAACGCTCGAATCTTGACAAAAAAACTGTATTTTTCAGGCTGGATCAAGCTAATGCGCATGCGCAGACCTAAATGCGCGTCTCTTTGGAGGCGCGCGTCTGACTGTTTCTATAGAAACGAGTTATTCTAACGGCCGCTGAAGTGATGCGATGACTTTACCAGTCGGCGATTCTCTTATTTAGAAGGCGGGACTTATTCCGCCATATTGCGCGTTACACTTTCTCCCATTCAAAACAATACGAGTGACACGTCTTGTGTTATTCTATAGTCTTTGACTTTGCTCAGGGATGCTGTAAATCTCAACTGCCAATGACGTCAAAACCCACGTTTTTATAGCATCAAATAACTAAAAACAAACTTAAATAACAAACAATTTAACTAACAAAAAACTGCCTGAAATTACAGAAACCATCTTTGGGAAAAAAATTTGACGTGTTTAGTTTGTCTGACGTCCCATTACATTACATGGAGAGGGTGGGGTTTATGATCTATACTGCAGCATCCAGCCACCTGGGGGCGATCAAGACGCTTTGGCTGAATCACAAATGGCACCCTAAACCCTCACAGTCTTCCTCTGAGTCTGCACTTTCGTGACGTAATGCCGCTTTGAGTGCCGGGCAAAGTCTTCTGCATAGCTCGCAGACTTGCCAGCTCAGCTGAAGTGCACATCAAGGGCGCATAGCAGCCGCAAAGGGGGTGCACCCTTCTGAAACCTAAAATTATGAATGGGACACCCTATGGTCTCGTGAACTTAACAGACATGCGCATGCCATTGTAAGTCCACAAGACCGAAAGTGCATAGAAGTGTGCCATTTGGGATTCAGCCTATAAGTAGAATTTAGAAACCTGTGTTATTAGCGCCACCGGTGGTCATTAGGTGAACTGCAGCCAGCAACTTATTGCTCGTGCACATGTAACGTACAAGAGCCTGAACGTGATTCAATGTCTGATATACTCGCAGCGGAGTTCTTTTTCGTTTGACTTTTAGATATAAATATGTGCTCTCAATAACAAAATAAACACAGAACAGAAATGACAGCGGTGAGCTCTGGATTTCACCGTCATCATGTCAACAGATGAGGTAGATTATAAAGTATATTTGAGACTATAGACTATAGGTCTGACAATGTGAGACTGTAATTTGAGTTAATCCCTTCTCTGGCTCTTTCTGCATAATCCTGAACGCATTAATTTCAAATGTCATTGAACGGAAGAGAGGCTCTCGGGGGTGCGTGTAAACTTCACTTCCTTTAGATTTTCTCGGCAAAAATCACTTTACAGGCTTCCATAGACAAGTTGAGGAAGGTCTAATTTTTTAAAGTTTTGTTACAAGCTGTTCACACATAAAAAGGCGACTAATACATGCAAATACCCCTTACATATACCTGTTTTAATCTGCCAGTGATTGACAGCATGTGGTCTTGTATAACAGGTGTGGAGCGAGGTAAACCAGGCAGTGCTGGACTACGAAAACAGGGAGTCGACACCGAAACTTGCCAAACTCCTCAAACTGCTGTTGTGGGCTCAGAACGAGTTGGACCAGAAGAAAGTCAAGTACCCCAAAATGACAGATCTTAGCAAAGGCACCATCGAGGACCCTAAGTGAAAACGAACCGGCATCTCTATGCTTGCATTCTGCGGGGAACAAAATGGACGCTTTCCCTTTCCTTAACTATTTATACTCAGTGACTGACACTCAAACATCCTTTTATCAATCTTTTGTTTTGTTTACTTGTTGCTTATCAGAGACTTTGCATTACATGGGCTGTGGAAATGAGATTAAGATTTAAGGATGACTTCTAGCCAAAATGGAAACACTTTTTATCGCAGATGGATTTCTGTGATTTTTGTTACCACAATGTTTGACTTGCTGAGCTGAGTTGATTGCATTTTAGCCATTTTGTTTTTGCAGAGGATTATTATCTTTCTATTTTGTCAGTGAATGTTCAGAAAGTCTACAAATACAGTTGAGGACTGAACCACACTATTTAGATTTACCTTCTATTTGATTGTGTCTGCTGATGTGAGGTACCTAAGGCACAATAGTGGTGTCATCAAGGACTGTGAATTGATTGTTCCAATATGATGAACGAGTTCTGTGTGCTTTCACAACTTTTGTTTGCAGTGCACGGGTATACATTTTGTATGCGTGTAAAAGGGCCCCGTCAAAGAAAATCTGCCCTTTTTCGAGTACTAATGTTATTGCATTATAATGTTAAGTCATGTGACATTGTTTTCTACTGTACATTGTCATAGTATTCCTGCTTACATTGACATTCAATTGTGATTTATAGATATTGCAGAGATCAAGTTGTAAGCTTCTGAAGTCAGATGCTTTACTTAGGTATTAAATATTCTTTTTTTTAAATCCCCAAACTCTATTTGAATATCAAAATTGCTGCTGTTGTTGAATGTTATGGCCAAATACTTATGCTGTGATGCCTAATTAAATATTGCAGAAGCGTGTTTTTATAACGAATGAATATGTGGTGAATGAAAGCCACCCACATTGGCTGTCTCATTCACTGATGATGAATTGTTTGCAGTGGGCCGGTAAAGACACAACCTCAGAAATTACACTTTAAATGAGTCAAGAATCTGCTGTGACAACTTGGATTCTGCCTTGTAAAAGATTATTTCTTTAATGTAATTTTGTCCTGGTAATGGACAAGATTATTACACTTGGGCCGAGTATTTAAAAAAAAAAAAAAAATATTAGCGATGTCCGATTAATAAACAAATCGTTTTTTTTTTTTTTTTTTTAGTCGGATCTTTTTAATGAATCAGATGAGCCGGTTCACAAAGTGAGTTCAAAAGAGTCGTTCACTATTAATTGTACTGATTCGGTTCTCTCAACTGTAATTGACTGAACCTACAATCGTCTAGCCTATATATGCATATATATAAAGATTATAGATATATATAAAGATTTTACTGATAAGCAAAAAAAGTAAGTTACTTTATCTTAATCGTAGAAATGTTACAAAATAATGTTTATGACATTTTATCAACATGCATATGAAACCGAGTTAGTTTAATAAACAGAAGTTTATTAAAAAGTAAAAACCTTTTCAGTCAAGAGCAATTGCCAGGTTTTCACAACAAAACCTGCCCAATTGCTTCACAGAATTAGCCCAATTGCATTTCAGTGGGTGTCCCCGGTAAAAATCACGTTTTTGGCGGGGTTCCCCTGGTAAAATTCGCATTTTAGGGGCTAAATGTCATGTTATTTGGCTTCAACCCGCGGCAACAGTGTTGAAGTAGCCCAATTCCGCGAGAAAACCGCGGACTTGGCAACACTGGTTAAGAACAGGGGCGGCGCCAGCCGATTTTGCCGGGGCTTCAGCCCCGAATGTTTTGAGTCAAGCCCCGAATGTAATGACAGTCACTGAGCAAATATGAAACTGGACAATAGCCTATGCAAACCCCCGAAATCATAAGTTGTTTTATTTCATTGCGCTTTGGCTTTGCATATACTGCATACAGCCTGTAAAAATAGACCTTAAAAATAATCTAGCCTATAGAATACATTTCTTTGCTGTCGGTAGCCTATGGGCTACACCGTTTCTTCCTCTCTGTTGAATATGCAGCAGGTAGGGGAGGAGCTAGCACAGTCAACCGCAAGAGTGCGAGACAGTCAGCGAGCAGGAATTTCAGGTTTGAGGTTTCTTAACAGTGCTCTCAAAATATAATTTCTAAACATATCTCTCTATTAAAATACGTTAAGCAGTTCAATACCGTTTTTCTACAGTATCCGACCATACACCGGCAGCGCTTTCTCTCTCTCGCACATTTGCGCACACGCGATCAGCTGGTGATCTGGTGATCAAAATAAAAGCTCAAGGATTTATCTTTTAAAAAGAAATGAGTACACAAGTATTGTAAAAAAGATGTTTGAACCCTTTTTAATGTCCAGGTACAAGTCAACGCTGTTTCTTTGTTCAATTTGCACACTGTACATGGGTTGAAGCTCTTAATTTTGAGTTTCCAGAGTGCACCAGATTGATGCATTTAACCTTAAAATGTACAAAATTTTCTTCCGGGGGGGCATGCCCCCGGACCCCCCTAGAGCTGGTACATCCAACAAAGTTTTACAAATTACAGTGTCAAATAATGTACATTTTCTAAACAAGAATACGACAACAAAAGCTCCTTTCATGTCAGTAAAGCTGTTAATAGAAAATTTAAATGTCTTTGGACAAATATAGATTTGGGCTAAGCCCCGAATGTTTGCAATGTCTGGCTCCGCCCCTGGTTAAGAAATGTAAAATATTGTTTTTTTTAATGTAAAAGAAAATTATGTTATAAATAAATTTTTATGAGCTGAAGCATGACTGCAATAAACCGAACTGGGATGCACGAATTTACAATAAAAACTCGCATTAAACCTTTTTTGAATGGCGTAAAAATAGGCGATTCATTTTTGTGAGTAGTTTTTTAAACGAGTTGTTCAAAAGAACCGATTCGCGCACATGATTCGGACTTGGTGTATCTAATGACTTTGGTATCAATCAGTCGTGTTGCGTCCACTATACTGTCCGCTCCCATTTCGCATGAAAAATATCTTTATACGATTTTCAATTTCACATTCAGCTTTGTTGCCTAAGGCAGAGGCGAAATCATGACTGAATGTGCATTGTTATGTGTGGAAGGGGCTGAGTCACGTTACTTCCTGGTTTGAAGAGCCAGTGGTTGGAGGAACTGCGTGGCTGAAAAAAGAAACTGACACGTGGATCATCATCAACACTTCAGGAATCAGGAAAAAGCTCAAATCCGTCCCGCTGCGTTGTAGCAGCTGTGAAAGCCGTAGGTCCGGTCATTTATGCCAGTCGCTGGAGCGCAATGGATGCGTCAGGGATGTAATAAAGAGATGCTTCCGCGAAGAAACTGGGATAGAAACATATTGTTTTCATTGCTTTGCTCTTTTGCCTGTCACGCTTGTAAAGACTGACCCGAGAGGACATCAGAGCAGATAGTCACAAACGGATATATTTGTCGTTGAATGGCAATTCTACAAAAACATGGAAAGAACTCTTGTCCAGATTTGGCCAGTATTAAGGAGAATCCCTCAGAAAATATCGGACAAGCTGGGTCACAGAAGAAGTGGGCAGAGTCGAGTCAGAACTGGACAAGGTGAGAGACCACCTCACCAAACTTTCCTCTAAATAATGCTTATTAGTCTAATGCAAATAATTAATATAAGCACATTACTGTAATAATTAACTATATGAATACATTATATAACAAAGTATGTTAATGTTATGTATAAAATTGCACTTTATTCTAATTTAATCTCATAAAAATTCAAATTTATCTTTTATCTCAGCAACAAATTATGAGTGGTCAGAATGATTATTATTTTAATGTTAGTTTTTTTCAAACACAGTCCAGTTATTCCTCTTTAATTATTCAGTTTTTAATTTTTCAAACATTTCAAAAGTTTCATTCAGAATGGGAAAATACATTATAAACAAGCATGTATTAGTATTAAATTACATTTAAAGTTAAACGTGTATATACCCATATTGGTAACACTTTAAAATAAGGTTCCATTAGTTAATGCATTAACTAACATTAACAGTGAGCAGTACGTTTGTGCTCAGTCTGAAACACTGAGTCTTTAGTTCAGTTCTAAATCAGAGGATTAAAATAAACTTTGTGAAACTTGGTATTTGGGTCATCTTTTTAGTAAAAAGGTTGATGGACTAAGTGCATCTGATGCAAATTAACCTAGATAGTCACCTGCCAGTTAGAAATTGAATTTGTGTGCTTTGGCCTGTAACGACTTGTCATATGAATCTCATAGGAAACAAACAAAACAAACGTCATACATAAGGTTGTATCTCTCTGTCTCCAGGCCGGTAGCAAGAATATGGACGGTGGTGCTGTTGCTGGGCACATGTTTGCTGTACTGTGCCCGTGTGGCCATGCCTATCTGTGCAGTGAGCATGGCAGAGCGCTTCAACTGGTCCAAGAGAGAAACGGGCATGGTGTTGGGCAGCTTCTTCTGGGGCTACTGCTTCACTCAGGTCCTTGGAGGCTACGTCAGTGACAGGTTAGAGCTCACTGACTCCATTGTTTCTGTTGGTGAAACTTGAAATGAAATGTTTTTGTATACTTTACATAAAGATTTCTTTAAGTATTAAGTAATATTGGATCTTTTTAAGCGGCCCTTACATTTTTAAAGTTAATATTTGATAGAATGTAAATAGTTACAGTATCAACAGACAGTAGGACACACATGTCAGTGTCAGCAGTGTTGAATAAATGGATCACTGTCTTGTTATTAAAAGTAACACCGCATTTATTTTCATTGAATAACTCATCACATAATGCATAAAGGTAGACAGTTTTGGTAGATATTACGTTAATGTGACATCAGTCTCTGGTTTAAGGGTGTGGCTCTACTTTTAAAATGTCATCCTGTGCTCTCTGTCGAAACTGCTTTGCATATTTGTTAAACAGGTTGTGGCTGATATACAAACAGCTATCAGGATGTGTTTTTCTTAATTACACCTGTTTAGTCCAGCAGTAATTTTCATTCTTTTGCATTCAGATAACAGTGTTGGGGGTAACGCTTTTTCCAAGTAACTAGTAAAGTAACGCATTACTTTTAATTCACAACAAAATATCTGAGTTACCTTTTCAAATAAGTAACGCAAGTTACTTTGCGCTGTGTGTGAACATGATGCTCATTCTAGACTAGTTCTAGACTAAATGTGAGAAGAAATTTACTCATTTGCTACTTCTTCTCCTGCGTCCTATTCTTCTGTATTCCACAATTGCAGCACAGCTGAAAGGCTTGTTTGTTAGGGATGAGCGTATCGATACTGACGTATCGATAATTTCGATACTCAAATAAAAATATCGACACTAAGGTTGGTGTGATTTTGTTTATTTAACAAGAAAGCTTATGTGTAAAATGTGCATTGAATTGGACGAATAACCTATGTTAGCGAATAATTGTGTAGGATCTATTTTCCTGCTCATCTGAAAACACGCAAATGCTGCAAGACAGAACCAATCAATCACAGATATTGATCGTGTTCTATTTTGTAACTAATATAAAACATTCTGTCAGAATAAAAAGGCTGCATTTTATTGGTGCAACAGCCCATCACTGGCACTCAAATATGAAAATGAACCATGGTTTTACTACAGTGACCGTAGTTCAACTATCTGTAGATTTCTATGGTTACCACTACAGTAAAGAAATGTTAACCATGCGTAAACAAAAATATAATCTAATAAGTTGCAATTAATGTGTATTGAATGTTAAAATGCTTTTCAAATATAATGTTAAGTGGGTATCATTACCCATTTTACTCAAAGTAATTTAATAAATTTAATAATTTAAAAATTCTGTTTAAGGGTATCGTATCGGTATCGAAATCAACGATACTGGCCTTTAAAGGTGCCCAAGAATGCTTTTTCACAAGATGTAATATAAGTCTAAGGTGTCTCCTGAATGTGTCTGTGAAGTTTCAGCTCAAAATACCCCATAGATTTTTTTTAATTAATTTTTTTAACTGCCTATTTTGGGGCATAATTAACAATGCACTGATTTAGGCAGCGCGCCACCCCCTTAAATCGCGTGCTCCCTGCCACACGAGCTGTCGACTATATTACAGCGCATTTACAAAGTTCACACAGCTAATATAACCCTCAAATGGATCTTTACAAGATGTTCGTCATGCATGCTGTATGCATGCTTCGAATTATGTGAGTAAAGTATTTATTTGGATGTTAACGTTTTATTCTGAGTGAATTTGAGGCTGTCCTCCGTGGCTAACGGCTAATGCTACACTGTTGGAGAGATTTATAAAGAATGAAGTTGTGTTTATGAATTATACAGACTGCAAGTGTTTAAAAATGAAAATAGCGACGGCTCTCTTGTCTCCATGAATACAGTAAGAAACGATGGTAACTTTAACCACATTTAACAGTACATTAGCAACATGCTAACGAAACATTTAGAAAGACAATTTACAAATATCAGTAAAAATATCATGATATCATGGATTATGTCAGTTATTATTGCTCCATCTGCCATTTTTCGCTGTTGTTCTTGCTTACCTAGTCTGATGATTCATCTGTGCACAGATCCAGACGTTAATACTGGCTTGTGTAATCCCTTGAACATGGGCTGGCATTATGCAAATATTGGGGGCGTACACCCCGACTGTTACGTAACAGTCGGTGTTATGTTGAGATTCGCCTGTTCTTCGGAGGTCGTTTAAACAAATGAGATTTATATAAGAAGGAGGAAACAATGGAGTTTGAGACTCACTGTATGTCATTTCCATGTACTGAACTCTTGTTATTTAACTATGCCAAGGTAAATTCAATTTTTGAATCTAGGGCACCTTTAAAAGTATCTGTATCGTATCGAAAACAAATTAAGTGGTATCACCCATCCCTATTGTTTCTTAGAGCTGCGCCCTCTACTGTACAGGCGTGAATTTGTATTTCCTTCAACCTGAGGCTTACTGTGCGTTCTGGCTGCCCTGCCAACAACGCTGTACTGTGCGTTCAAACCGCCGCCGACGGGAGGGTCAAAGTAAATGACAAGTTGTGCCAACCAATCGGAATCCTCTCAAGCCAAGGACCTCTACATTCCAATTGGTTGCTGCTGAACCGCGTCATAGCTCATTACCATAAAGTTGACCTGACTTCAACTCTCCTCGACGCTCTCACCATCCAAGACGCGTCACGCTGCGCTGCTCTTCTCGGAGCTCGCCGCAGGCTCACATTGAAAATGAATGACTTCCGGTCACTTTGACACTCTCGTCGGCGGTGGTGTGAGCGCACGGTTATTCATTTCACTTTTGGTGTGTAAAGGGCTTTAACATTTGCCAAAAATAAGAACTTTTTTGTAGTTATAAAACAAACAAACAAACAGCCCAGATGAGAAAAAAATTACGCAAAGTAACATAATGCATTACTTTCCATAAAAAGTAACTAAGTAACGCAATTAGTTACTTTATAGGGGCTAACGCAGTATTGTAATGCATTACTTTCAAAAGTAACTTTCCCCAACACTGTCAAATAATATTAAAATACTTACTGCAGGAGTTCATAATATGATGCACATTTAAACTGTGAGCTAAAATACAGTCATTTTACAAAATGTCTAGTGGCCACCAGAGAGCCACAAGCTGCTCAGAAATGGGACCGAACATGATGAAGTATGTGATGCAAATGAAGCTTGCAATGAATCACTCGTCTACATTGGTCCCATGCTGCAGATCCTGAAACATCACTACAACATTTTCAAAATAATATGGAATGGAATGTCTGCTATGCTGGAGAAATACTCAAAAATATATATTTAAATACAAAAACTCATGTTTGGATTTGATGTCATGTTCATAAAAGCTTGTGTATGTGTTTTTGTTGATTTGTTTGGTGTTTAGGGTGGGAGGAGAGAAAGTGATGCTGTTGTCAGCGGCAGCATGGGGAGCAATGACAGCCTTCACCCCAATCTTAGCCCATTTCTGCTCCCAGCCCATCGTCTCCATGACGGTCTCCCGCTTCCTCATGGGCCTGCTGCAGGGTGAGTGATCGTCCCAACTGTGCTTATATGCTTTCACGCTGTGCAGATTGTGTACTTTCAAGGATCTAAGGATATTGAAGTACAATAATAGTTTAAGCTTGGAGAAAGTTACAAAACAATATTCAGTGTTTCTCTAAGTGGGGCTGGAGTTCGCTGCAAACCGCAGCAGAGCTGTGCTGTTATTAGGGGAAACTTTGCTTGCTTAGTAAATCATTTTAAATTGCTAAATGTTCTGTCCTGCAAATTTTGACCCTTTTTTACGAGAAGGAACATTTGCTGTGGAGTAGAGCATAATTGTGCTGTGGTTGGCAAAGCGAGGAATCCAATCCTGCTTTGCAAGTTAATTATGCTGTATGTCATTGTACTTCTGTTGTATTCTCTTGAAACTAGTGAAAGGAGTCTGTAAAAAAAAAAAAAGTAACTTTTTGTTACAGAAATGTTAAAGTTTGCTAAAATGTATTAATGCCATCATCTTTTACAAATCAGAATACAAGGTGCATTCACACCATGTTGGAATTACTGTAATTACGAGATACCGAAAAGTGCTCACATCCTCGGAGAACTCACAATTACAACTTGCTCCGAATTATACCATGTGACCACTGCAGATTAATTTTGGTGTTGATACCATAGTGCAGAGAGTGCATAGTGTTGCCATGACATGAACAGCTCCAAGTAGAACCAAAGTCCCTTTAAGACAAGTCATTTCACTCGGCGGCCATCTTTGAAACGCCTCTCGGACATCCTGGGCATCATCATGCAGCTCCTATCTCTTTGAATGGGGAAACATCAGATTCTCCAAAACTGTTCGCCAACCTTACGATTAAATTTCATATTTGAAATCACCAATGAAATCTAACAACAACCGACTCAAAAATTTAGTTTCTAAACGCTCGAATCATGACAAAAAAACCTGTATTTTTTCAGGCTGGATCAAGCTAATGTGCATGCGCAGACCTAAATGCGCGTCTCTTCGGAGGCGCGCGTCTGACTGTTTCTATAGAAACCGGTGATTCTAACGGCCACTGAAGTGACGCGATGACTTTACCAGTCGGCGATTGGCTCTTGGCTTTAGAAGGCGGGACTTATTCCGCCATATTGCGCGTTACACTTTCTCCCATTCAAAACAATACGAGTGACACGTCTTGTGTTATTCTATAGTCTTTGGTAGAACGTCACATGTTGTCATCTCGTAATTACAACATGGATTGAATGCAGCAAAACAGCTTTACATTATTATTCAGTATTATGAGATGGGTACAAACGCAATATTACAATATAATACTACTTACGCATTACAAAACAGAATAAAATACAAAGTGAGTATTTTTAAAGCGTGAGGATGCCCAATATACCATTTATCAGTAAATAATAAATTTGTTGGTTTTTGGTATAGGGTGGGTATAAGGTGGTATATTTGTTGGTTATTAGTCACAACATGAAAACAATAATAATCCACTTATGGCAATCCACAAATGAGTGTGTTTGTTTCCTCTGCGCTCAGGTGTTCACTACCCGTCTCTGGCCAGTCTGTGCTCTCAGAAGGTGGTGGAGAGTGAGAGGGGTTTCCTCATGAGCACAGTAGGAAGCGGCTCATACCTGGGGTTAGTGTCTGATCTCGAACTGTATCTGCTGTTTCTGTTTCATGTGGAAATGTAACAGATGTCTTTGATATTGAATTTGTGGAACTGTGTGTGTGTAGGACTCTGGTGATTGGAGGGGTCGGCTCTCTCATGCTGGACTTGTACGGCTGGGAGAGTGTGTTCTACGTCTCTGGGCTTCTGTCTGTGCTCTGGGCGTACTGCATGTGGAAGTATCTGCTCAAAGGAGAGGGTATGTACAGGATACACAAACACAAATATACGCGAGTCGTGCGAATCTCTAGGCAGTAGGCACCTCACAATTTGATTTTGATTGGTGTCAGTAGGATTGTTTTAATGTTTTTGAAAGAAGTGCTCAACAAGGCTGCATTTATATGATCTAAAGTACTGTAAAAAAAAAAGTTTTCTGTATGAATGTATTTTAAAATGTAATTTATTCCTGAGATGGCATAGCTGAATTTTCAGCATCATTACTAAAGTATTCATCTAATCAAATCATTCTAATATGCTGATTTGCTGCTCAAGAAACGTGTCTATGGACCAGCTTTGTTGTTTTAGCAGTGTTTTAATGACCATCCATATTTATTTTTTGTCTTTAGTATGATAAAAACAGAAAATACAGGAAATATGTACACAAAATGTAAAAAAAAACAACAACAACAACAACAAAAAACAATCTGAACAAAATGGCTTCTTCAGTATTTAGTGTGAGTATTCAGTTTCTCAAAGAAGAAAATCTGAGAAACTTCTTATCATATTTTGAAAGTTTTCTTGGCCGTCCAGAACTTTTCCATTCCATTTAGGTTTAAAAGAGCTGGTTTCTGCTATGTGTAAGGGGAGGTCACCAAATACTTGCCACTTTAGTCTACAGAAGTTTTTTTTTTTTTTTCTGTTTTTTAATTCTGTATATAAATTTCCTGTATTTTCTGGTTATATTCTAATAAACAGATGGAAAAATAATAACATATGGTCATTATATCATTGCCTAAACATCTAATTGTGACCTAAGACTTTTGTACTGTACTGTATATATGTTCAAGATTCAAAAGAACAGCATTTATTTGAAATAGAAATCTTTTGTAACATTATCAAATGTCTTTACTGTCACTCTTGATCAATTTATTGTATCCTTGCTGAATAAAAATAATTTAAAAAAAAATCTTTCTGACCCCAAACCTTTTGATGGTAGTGTACTTTGTAATGATTTCATATTTGCTATTGCTGTACTAAAATATCGGCCAGTCAGAATCAATAATTCTAGAGGACTATGTAGTAAATATAATAAAAATAAAATATTTCAGTGTTAATTAACCAGTTCTTTGCGTCTCTATTCATACACTCTATTCAGATCAGAACCTGTACCTGAGCTTTCATTGTGTTTCTTCAACTGTTTGTTTAAAGGCCGATTGTGCTTGTGTTTGTCAGGTCCCATCATCACACTGGAGTCTCTGGGCAGCGCTGGAACCCAGTCCAAACTGTCCAAGAGAAACTGGCTGCGTCTCTTCAGACAGCCAGCTGTGTGGTGAGATTAGCACCTGAATACTGAGTGCGTGTGTGTGTGTGTGTGTGTGTGTGTGTGTGTGAGAGAGCGTGGATGTTGAACAAAGGGTCTTTACTGAGCTCCCATAAAGGCCTGATTCACATCCGCTCCATGTCTCTCTATATATAGAGCACTCAGAAACACAGTAACACAGTACTCTGTCCCGTCAGCCAACATGGCTGAGCGTTTCTGACTGCACACATGATGTGGATGCTTTTTTTTGTGATATTTTAGTTTAAAATTATATTAATGTATAAGGAAAAGTAGATGGTAATTATTAAAGAACTTTTAAAAATACTGTTGTTACTATCACACTTAAGTACAGTTACTTTACCATGTTGATAATGCTTAAAGTCCCTGTAAAGTCATTTTAAAGTATGTGTTCTGAGTTTGTCACACCGCAGAAAAATGTGTTATTAAAGGATTAGTCCACTTTTAAATACACTTTTCCTGATAAATTTACTCACCCCCATGTCATCCAAGATGTTCATGTCTTTCTTTCGTCAGTCGAAAAGAAATGAAGGTTTTTGAGGAAAACATTCCAGGATTATTCTCCTTTCAGTGGATTTCAATGGCTACCAACAGGTTGAAGGTCAAAATTACAGTTTCAGTGCAGCTTCAAGGGCTTTAAACGATACCAGATGAGTAATAAGGGTCTTATCTATCGAATCGATCGGTCATTTTCGAAAAAAATACAACCGTTTATGCTTTGACCTTCAATCTCAAAAACCTTCATTTCTTTTTGACTGACGAAAGAAAGACATGAACATCTTGGATGACATGGGGGTGAGTAAATTTATCAGGAAAAGTGTATTTAAAAGTGGACTAATCCTTTAACCACCCAGCCAAATTTGAATGATTAAAAAAAATCTGAAAGTAAATGAAATAAGTCATCAAAGTCTCGAAAAAATAGGCAGCACTCTCTGCTCTCAAACGCTGGGGGCGTGTCCGCAGTCGGCGTTGAAACCACACCCACTCGCGAGAGCTGCTGTCTCATCAGCTGACTTGTCTAATGAGTCAAACGTACTGATGATGCATATAAAATGTGAAAAAAAAAAAAAAATCAAAAGTGATTGAGAAGGAGTGCTTTAGTAGTACTTGTTGTTACTGATGTTATCGTTGTAGCAATAGAGGACTGCAGTGACGATGTTGTTGTAGGCCAACCTTGTTGTTGCTTGATGTTGTTGTAGGAAGTTAGCATGACCCTGGTTTCCCTCAACAAAAACCCAAGAGGATTTTTTCATTGGCTTTAGATTATTGCAGAAAATAAGCTTTGTGAACTACAAAAGTTCATGATTCCTGCATGTTTTGTTCATCGTGATTGTCTTCACAAATTAACACAACTTTATGAATTTTGAAGCCTAAATACAATCAGCAGAAGTAAAAAGCTAAGGTTAAACTATAAACAAACAAACTACACCACGGTCTCATGACTTCAGTGTCAACACCACTAATCTTTCAACAAAATTTCCAGTAAAAAAAAAAAAATGATCTGAACATTTGTTCAAATATCTATAAACACAACGAGGCTGTGAAAGTTTTCCTGTTCGGCCTGATGGGGTGTCGAGAACGTCTGTAGTCCCATTTAGACACTTTCTAGAAACCGCCATTTTAAAGACCAATAAATGCTTTAAAAAAATTACAAAAGGGTGTCAGAATAAAATGTGAAAATATTTTGAGCTTGTGTTAATCATAGACCGTATTTCAGGCATTTAACCAAAAACCCAATGACTTCAGGACAGTGGAACCAGAAGTGCTAAAATGCTCATTTCCAGGTTTTGGCCTACAAAATACATCCTCCCTGCAGGACTGAATAAAGTCTTATTGATATACATAAGTTTTCTTGCATTCTTAAATTACCCACATTCATTTTTTAAATTAAAATTCATATTTTTATATTATAATTAAAATAATATAATATATTCATTTTAAGATTAATGGTGCTCAGTCATTTTTTCTCTGTAAAAACTTTTGTTAATATTGTGTTATCTTAGACATGCACTGATGCCTAATGATGTGGATGCAGTATCATGCAAATAATGATCACTAATGCCATTGTAGAGATTTGTGGTTAGCCATGATTAATTTATTCCATAAGCGAACGTCTCCAGATATAAGAGTTTACCAAAGTAAATGTTAGCATTCGGCTGGTCATGTGATCACAACATGGAGGCATGACTGTAGAATCTAGTACATAATTCTAAACATATTTGTCAAAACGTCTTATCTTTTATATATATATAGATAAGGAAAAATGACTGAGTGCACCTTCAGTGTCTTTTGTCTGACAGGCTGCATCTGTTTTTCAGTGCTGTCATTATTACACACTTGTGCACCGCCAGCACCTTCTTCACACTGCTGTCATGGCTGCCAACATTTTTCAAGGACACCTTCCCTGATGCCAAGGTAAACTGAACTGCACTCTTACAGACAGAGTGTGAGAACATGATCCGTGTCAAAGAATATCAGAGATTTCTCTGCTTCTATGTGAGAAAAACAATCTCCACTAATTAATTTCTGAGAGAGTTAATCATGTTAGTATGATGCTGTTCTGATTGAACTCCAGCAGGGGGCTCCACATAACAGCACATCAGAGTATGTGCTTGTTTCCTAATGCGCAAAACTGTAAATCCACATGGGTTGTGCTCGCCTGTTGTTCATTGCCTGTTCCTGTGTGTCTGATTGTATGTCTGCATGTGTGTTTCCTCAGGGTTGGGTGTTTAACGTGATCCCATGGTTTGTGGCCATCCCCTCCTCCCTGTTTAGTGGATGCCTTTCAGACCATCTAATCAGTCAGGGTACGAAACCATACGTACTACACGGATACGTTTAAAGATATGAGCTCACATTTGGTCCTCATATGAATGTCTTTTTGATAGACAATAGAAAGGCAATTAAATAGTCCCTGATCTTTTCTTTAGTGTCAAAGTCTGTGCTCTGTAATCATTGTTGCAACGTTACGCGTCTGTTTGAGTTTTATAGTGTTGTAAATGTCGAGTCTACACGACTGTAATTGTCTTATAAAATCTGTTAAATGTTCCTCAGCTGCCTCACTCATACTCTCGCCCCTTTCTTTTTCTCTTAAAGGTTTTGATACTGCGTCAGTGAGAAAACTTATGCAGGTACATTTGACATATACACTCTCTCATGAGTGTGTCACCATAGCTGCATTGATATGATCAGAAAAAATAGTAAAAACTGCAAAATGTTACAATATCTGCTGTCTATCAGTCTTCAGTGTCACATGATCCTTCTTAAATCATTCTAATATGCTGATCTGCTGTTCAAGAAACATTTATTATCAATGTTGAAAACAGTTGTGCTTCTTAAAATATTAAAATATTTTTGTGGAAACTGATATACATTTGTTAAAGGATTAGTCCACTTTTAAATACACTTTTCCTGATAAATTTACTCACCCCCATGTCATCCAAGATGTTCATGTCTTTCTTTCGTCAGTCAAAAAGAAATGAAGGTTTTTGAGGAAAACATTCCAGGATTTTTCTCCTTACAGTGGATTTCAATGGCTACCAACAGATTGAAGGTCAAAATTACAGTTTCAGTGCAGCTTCAAGGGCTTTAAACCATACCAGATGAGTAATAAGGGTCTTATCTAGTGAATCGATCGGTCATTTTCGAAAAAAATACAACCGTTTATGCTTTATAAACAAAATATCGCCTTGAACGTACTTTCCGCTTCCGCATTCTTCATAACGCTTACGCTGAATGTTCTAAGCCTTCCCTATTCTACTTACGGAACGAACGCGGCGCCAGTTTCGTTTTTTTCCGTAACTTGAACAGGGAAGGCGTAGGACATTCAGCGTAAGCGTTATGAAGAATGCGGAAGCGGAAAGTACGTTCAAGGCCATATTTTGTTTATAAAGCATAAACGGTTGTATTTTTTTTTTGAAAATGACCGATCGATTCGCTAGATAAGACCCTTATTACTCATCTGGTATCGTTTAAAGCCCTTGAAGCTGCACTGAAACTGTAATTTTGACCTTCAATCTGTTGGTAGCCGTTGAAATCCACTGTAAGGAGAATAATCCTGGAATGTTTTCCTCAAAAACCTTCATTTCTTTTCGACTGACGAAAGAAAGACATGAACATCTTGGATGACATGAGGGTGAGTAAATTTATCAGGAAAAGTGTATTTAAAAGTGGACTAATCCTTTAAGGATTCTTTGATGAATAGAAAGTTCAAAAGAGCAGCATTTATTTGAAATGTTTTGTAACATAATAAATGTTTTTACTTTCACTTCTGATCATTTTAATATGTCCTTGGTGTTTAAAGGTTTTAAATGATTATATATATATATATTTATATATTTGAACATTAGTGTGTATAACAATGTATTGATGTGTGTGTTTTTCAGTTCTTCTCTATGGGGGTGTCCAGTGTGTTTACTCTGTTTCTGTGCGGGACTAACACCTTCCCTGCAGCGGTGGCTTTCGTGTCTGCTACTATGGGCCTCACCACATTCAGCCATAGGTAATGCCGTGCACTGCTTACACATGCATTGAAACAAACAAACAGTAGAGCATGGTGCTAGCAACCGCAAGGTCATAGGTTTGATTCCCGAGTAATGCAAGCACTGATAAAATGTATGTAAAAGTATCTGCCAAATGCATGAATGTAAATGTGAACATATAATTCTCTCTGTGTCTTTATAGTGGGGTTTCAGTAAATGTTCAAGATCTCGCTCCATCCTGTGCCGGGGCTCTGTTTGGTAAGTAACACTTTCTCTGCTTTAACCTAAACTATGATTTCACACTTCGGTTATGTTCTGTTTATGTTCTTCAGTCAGGGTTCCTACACAGTTTGGAAAAGTATGGAATTAAGTATGTAATTTCCAGGTCTGGAAATGTATGGAAAAATATTTGCATTTCCAGACTATTGCCCATATTTAGTTTTCTATCATTGAAAATTAGCAATTTAATGAAAATAAATTTATCATACAAGAAGTGTTTTTTCATGGCAGCTATTTAGTGATACTTTAGTGATGACTGAACAAATTTAAGGTGCACTTTTGCATTTTGATATTCTTTGCACTGTATTACAGAGCCTCTAAAAGGACCTTTGCAAAAATAAAAAATATACAGACTTTTATGTGTGCAGGACAACGCACACTGAGTCACTTAATGTGCCATCAGTCCATTTCGTGGTGTGGTTTCTTGGCCGCCACAGAGTATGCATTAAAGCAGACATAAGGCCTTGAAACATGACGTACCACCCTAACGAATGCCAAATTTTAAACACTTTTTTACAGTACCCGTCTTTTTTATATACTCTTGAACTTGGCAAATAAGACAATGCAAATTAATCGTGAATAAGTCACTCCGCTTTGCGTCGTGCCTAACAACGCCCTTCAGCTGTGACTTATTCATGATACAGCACAGCCTCTCATACATTATCGCTTACTTAAAGTACATTGAATATAAGTCAGTCTCATTATTTCATGTCTTTTCTGAATCTCTAATGTTTTTTTTATTTCTTATAGGGGTGATGAATACCTGTGGAGCTTTTACAGGTAAGAACAGCATATATTTTAAATGTAAAAGTTATGTTAATCTCTTCATATCAAATGAAATAACAGAGACAGTTTTTTTACGTGTAGATTGTTAGTATGCTGTATGTGTTAATGCTGTTGTGTGTGTCCTTGTTAGGGGTCATCATGGTGTATTTCTCAGGGTATCTGATCGAGGCCAGTGGTTCCTGGGCGTCAGTTTTCGGCCTCATCACTGTGGTGAATCTGCTGGGGCTAGTCACGTTTTTAAGCTTCGCAGAAGCTCGCAGAGTGGACATAGATCTAGCGAAGGGCCGTTACCACAACATCCACATCTGAGGGCACGGGAAGGGAGCAGAGCAACACCATCAGGATATGGAGCTTATGGATCTGATGCGTGTGTGTATGAGGGGAGGGGAGGGTCATAGAGAAATCACTGACTCTAAGAAGACAGTCGCTGGTTTCTTCATTATGGCTCTTCAGAAATCTCTTTGGATGAAGAGAATATAGGAAAAGCTGTAGGAGATATTTAATCGATCTGTTATAGATCACTAGGAGCTGCAGTGTGAAGAGTGTTACTGAGGATTTTGTTGAGGTCCATGTGTTTATTCATTTCTATTTTATCCTGTAGCACCTGTGCTGGTTTATAATTGCAGTTGCTTTAATATTATCATTACTGTGACCAAATCAGATCAGAAACCTGCAGTACACCATCCATTTAATCAGGTTATGACCAAAAGATAGAATCTGGGAATTGACAGTGTTTATTAAATTATTAATAGCATGTTATTTTAAAATACCTCATCTCAGACATCTGTTTCTTCCACAGGGTATGAGATATTGATAGAGATTACTGTTTTTTGTTACTGCAGAATTGGAGTTTGTCCTAGTTGGAAGGAAGTTACTGTCATTAGTGCTTTGTTAAACATTAGTTGTGCGTCTTGTAGCTGGCTGATTTCTTAAAGCATTTTTTGTCTCAGCTGTGTGATGTTGAGAATAGTTTCTGATCTTTAAAGGGATAGTTCACCCAAAAATTAAAATTTGATGTTTATCTGCTTACCCCCCAGGGCATCCAAGATGTAGGTGACTTTGTTTCTTCAGTAGAACACAAATGATGATTTTTAACTCCAACTGTTGATGTCTGTCAGTCAATAAACACGCACAGACAAATCCAAATTAAACCCTGCGGCTCGTGACGACATATTGATGTCTTAAGACACAAAACGATCGGTTTGTGTGAGAAACCGAACAGTATTTATATAATTTTTTACCTCTAATGCACCACTATGTCCAACAGCGTTCAGCACTCGCTTAGTGAGGTCTGATCGCGCTCTGACAGCGGCAGTGATGTCTCGCGCATATATTTCAATGAGTGCTAGACATCACTGCCGCTGTCAGAGCGCGATCAGACATCACCAAGCGAGTGCTGAACGCTGTTGGACATAGTGGTGTATTAGAGGTAAAAAATTATATAAATACTGTTCGGTTTCTCGCACAAACCGATCGTTTCGTGTCTTAGGACATCAATGTGCTGTCACGAGCCGCAGGGTTTCATTTGGATTTGTCTGTGCGTGTTTATTGACTCTTATAGATTGTGTGACCATTGACTTGCATTATACGGCTGACAGACGGCAACGGTTGGAGTTAAAAATCATCATTTGTGTTCTACTGAAGAAACAAAGTCACCTACATCTTGGATGCTCTAGGGGTAAGCAGATAAACATCAAATTTTCATTTTTGGGTGAACTATCCCTTTAAAGGAAGTTTTTTTGTTTCAGCCTTTGAAACAAACTGCTAGTTTCCATTTGTCTTAAATTGATTTAGGGACCTTCTTTCGGTGGGTCATTTGTATGGACCAAGAAGTTGCACAATGAAATGAATGTATTATGGTGATAAGCTTTATTGTGTAGAGACAAGATCCTGAAAGTTACATCAAACTGGGAATGATTTGACCAAAACTTATTTCAATTCAAGTCATACAACTTGAATATTTAGCCTGTAAGTGTACCATAAATCAAAAACGGATGCATATTTTTAAGTTCAACTATGGGTCACACAATTATCTCATAAATCATGCAGGTGTCACTGCTTTGAGGAGTAAAATAAATGTTGCTGTTTAGTTACTTTAAAGAATTGAAGGTTCCTAGGAAGGCTTAGCCGTGCTTTAATGGGTCTAATTTTAATGTGCATTAAAACATGGAATACATTTCTGCTGTTATTGCAGATGTACTGCTAGGGAAGATCATGGCAGATTAGCAAAGAAACTTGAATTATTATATAACTCTCTTCTCTGCAAGGGACTCAAGGAAATTGTATTTTTTCCAGTACATCAACTCATAAATATGTTCACAAAGATTTTTTTTGTGATTATAATCTTTTTTTATACATAGATTAGATACCACGGTGTATTTTGTATGTATATATATATATATGTATGTATATATATATATATATATATATATATATATATATATATATATATATATATATATATATATATATATATATATATATATATATATATTACAGTACAGTACAGTCCAAAAGTTTGGAAGCACTAAGATTTGTAATGTTTTTAAAAGAAGTTTCGTCTGCTCACCAAGGCTACATTTATTTAATTAAAAATACAGTAAAAAACAGTAATATTGTGAAATATTATTACAATTTAAAATAACTGTGTACTATTTAAATATATTTGACAAAGTAATTTATTCCTGTGATGCAAAGCTGAATTTTCACCATCGTTACTCCAGTCTTCAGTGTCACATGATCCTTCAGAAATCATTCTAATATGCTGATTTGCTGCTCAATAAACATTTATGATTATTTTCAATGTTGAAAACAGTTGTGTACTTTTTTTTCAGGATTCCTTGATGAATAGAAAGTTCAAAAGAACAGCATTGATCTGAAATACAAAGCTTCTGTAGCATTATACACTACCGTTCAAAAGTTTGGGGTCAGTAAGAATTTTTATTTTTATTTTTTTGAAAAGAAATTAAAGAAATGAATACTTTTATTCAGCAAGGATGCATTAAATCAATCAAAAGTGGCAGTAAAGACATTTATAATGTTACAAAAGATTAGATTTCAGATAAACACTGTTCTTTTGAACTTTCTATTCATCAAATAATCCTGAAAAAAAATATTGTACACAAATATTTTGTACAATTGTACACATTAAATGATTCTTGAACAGCAGATCAGCATATTAGAATGATTTCTGAAGGATCATGTGACACTGAAGACTGGAGTAATGATGCTGAAAATTCAGCTTTGCATCACAGGAATAAATTACTTTGTGAAATATATTCAAATAGAAAACAGTTATTTTAAATTGTAATAATATTTCACAATATTACTGTTTTTACTGTATTTTTAATTAAATAAATGTAGCCTTGGTAAGCAGGCGAAACTTCTTTTAAAAACATTAAAAATCTTAGTGGTTCCAAACTTTTGGACTGTACTGTGTATATATATATATATATATATATATATATATATATATATATATATATATATATAAATAAATATAGTAGACAATATTTCAGAATACTTTTATATTTATTGATTTATATTTGATTTAGAGGTTAGATTGAAAATGCTTAAATGATCAATTCTTTCCTTATACATATTGTATGTTTTCTCTGGATTCTTTCCCTTCATGTTTTCTTGTTCTGGGTGATGCAACTTTATAAAAATGCCATCTCACATATATATTATGTTCCGTTCCATTTAATGCTGTCTAGTTTGATATTTAATGTTCTACAATAGACTGTTCTGCATAACTGGATTACGATCATGGGGCTTGTTTTATCATCACAGCTGACAATAACTTGCATTAGACTAGCGATGAAGCATATTTATTACGCTTGCATCATTCCTTATGAAACTTATCTCACTCAAGACTAGGAAATACAATAGATGAGCTGTGAATAATTGCAATGTCATACCATGCAAAGTTGTGGATGAAAACTGAATTAATCCATATTGCATTGTTATTTTAGAGACAAATGTCACATGAAAAAGAAATGTAAAACAATGTAAATGCAGTATTCTGTATTTGTAAGCATATTTTACTGAAATATAAAACTATATTTTATCAAGGGAAATCTGTTTTGTGTATTCATTTACATCTCCAAATGTGATCCAAGATCGCAAGGCATTCAGTACCTTTAAAGGATTAGTTCACTTTCAGATGAAAATTACCCCAAGCTTTACTCACCCTCAAGCCATCCTAGGTGTATATGACTTTCTTCTGTCTGATGAACACAATTGGAGATATATTAATAAATATCATGATGCATCCGAGCTTTATAATGGCAGTAAACATTACCAAACAAGTATGAGCTGAAGAAAGTGTCTCCATCCACATCCATCCATCATAAACATGTTCTCCACACGACTCTGGGTGGTTATTAAAGGCCTTGTGAAGCGAAGCGATGCGTTTGTGTAAAAGAAATATCCATATTTAACAAGTTATGAAGTAAAATATCTAGCTATCTAAAGTATCTAGCCAGACCGCCTTCTGTATTCTACCTACAAAGAAAGTGTAAAACTCTAGCAGTTCAAAAAGCTTATGCTACGTCCTACGCCTTCCCTATTCAACTTACGGAAAAAGCTTAACTGACACGACGCCAGTTTACACTTCGTAATTAGAATATGTTTATGATGGATGGATGTGGATGGAGACACTTTCTTCAGCTCATAATCATTCGGTAACGCTCACTGCTATTATAAACCTTGGATATGTCAGGATATTTATTAATATTTCTCAGATTTTGTTCATCAGAAAGAAGAAAGTCATATACACCTACGGTGGCTTGAGAGAGAGTAAAGCTTGGGGTAATTTTCATTTTAAAGTGAACTAATCCTTTAAAGGTGCTATAGAGGATCTTTTCGACGACTGAGAAACCAAAGACTGAGTTTTTGAAATGAGCGCATGCGTAAGAACAACCCCCCTCCTTCACAGCTCATTTCGAGGGAATGCCTCCAAAAACTTGTGCACGAGTATTGGAACATGAGTGTTTACCACCGGCATTCGTTGTGTCGTGTTAGTGGATACATTATGTCGGACTGTGGAAAGTTACTGGAGCGCGCAACCGCACACGTCTCGCTTAAGGAACATCATGGCAGTGATTGACAAGCCAGAGGGCCAATCGTTTATGCGATGATCACACAAACGATTGGCTGATGTTTTTAAGGCCCTACCTCGTGCACAGATGATGTATATTGATATTATTCCTTTCAGTGCACCTAATAAATAGTCTTTTATCAGTAATATTGCAAAAATGTATAAAACAAAACATCCTCTATAGCACCTTTAAAGGGAAAAATGAAAATTCTGTCATTAATTACTCACCCTCATGTCATTCCACACCCATAAGACCGTCATTCATCTTTGAAACACAAATTAAGATATTTTTGATGAAATCCGCTGGCTTAGTGAGGCCTGCATTGCCAGCAAGATAATTAACACTTTCAATGCCCAGAAAGCTACTAAAACATATTTAAAACAGTTCATGTGTGTACACATTGGTTCAACAATATTAGAATCTTTTGTTTCGAATCAGTTTACGAGTCTTTTGTTGTAAATCAGTGATTCGAACCACTGATTCGAAACAAAAGATTCTGAAAGCTTCAAAGCGTCATGATTTGAAATCGCCCATCACTAGTTTTAGTTGAAAAGTCGTTATTTTGGGGGGGTTTTGGCACAAAAAAAGTATTCTTGTCACTTTATAATATTAAGGTAGAACCACTGTAGTCACATGAACTGTTTTAACTATGTCTTTAGTACCTTTCTGGATCTTGAGAGGTTCAGTGACATTGTCGGCAATAGAGGTTTCACTGAGCCATCGGATTTCATCAAAAATATCTTTGTGTTCCGAAGATGAACGAAGGTCTTAAGGTGTAGATCGACATGAGGGTGAGTAATAAATGACATAATTTTCATTTTTAGGTGAACTAACCCTTCAAGTTGGGAAACACACCACCAGGGGGCAGCAGAGTCCAGAAAATAGTGGAGTGTTAGCGGCCCTGCCTCACTTACAGGTTTACAGTCAGCTAAGTGTCTGGCACAAACATTTAAATGCTGAAAAGAGGCCTTTATGCGTGCAATTGAAAGTGCGAGGGCGGGCATATGTGTGCGTTTAACTGGAGTGTCATGGCTAACACCTCCTGACTGTTTGTAGCATCATTACACCTCAATTTCCAGTCAAACTTCGCCAACTGTGTCCAACCAACAACTTCCACACAGTATACTTCAGTTCCGATAATTTTCATATATTAACACTTTCGTGGAGCTCAACATTATCAGTATCCTAAATATATGTCTGCAAGTAGTCTGTACTGGAAATGCTAGCGCGCTAATTAATCTTATAGAGCCATATTGCGCCAACTAGTTGTTCACACTGTTGTCGTAATTCCAGAGCTATATCAGCATGGATGGACATGCAGGTCTTCCTCTGCTTCTGTCGCTAGATATATGGGGTGGCACCATATGGCAGGTCGCTGCGTGCCATGCTGGTGAGTTGGCAATGTGTGCGTGTGCCAGGCATCCGTCACCCCTCTCACGGGACTCTCTCGGGTTACCATAGAGACAGATGGCGATGTCGCTTACCGGGGCGGTGGGAAGGATGGGGTGAGATCAGGGGCCTGGGGCAAAGTGGGCGACACTGTGTCACACCTGAAGATGAGAGGTGCTTCATGCAGCTTCATGTACTCCAAAAGGTTCAAGAGACCAGATATATGATGGGCTTATTTTGTTTGGTATCTAAAATAGCCTATCTAATAGTTTTCAGTGCAAAATACTGTGTTCATGGAATGTGCAATTCAGTAATTCAGATTGTTTAGTATCTGAAAGGACATTTACTGTCACTTGGCCTTTACTCATTTTGATATTTGTAAAAATGTGTGAAAGTCTTTAACTCTGTGAGCACTATGGAGAATAACATCCCCAGGCTCTCGGAGTCTGATCCGGTTTATGTCCAGACTGTTTGAGTGACAGGTGACAATATCCTGATGATATCTGCTGATGTGCGGATGCATTGTCTGTGTGTGTATGAGTGGACAATCGTTTACAGTGATACTCCTGTCATTTTACAGATGCAATTTTATTGTTTTATCTTGTCCCAAACTTGGATGATGTTTTAAAATATGAAAATCCATAGTAAAAATATAAATTAAGTTTTTTAAAAATAGGATGATTGAAATTTCAGTATTTTTTGTCTGAAATTGATATAAACTTGTTACATAAATGATGTTAAATGTGCCATAATCTCCACAATGACTAAGAATTATTGACCAAGAAAATATGACTTTTATCAAAAGTTATAAGGGTCCTATTATGCCTCTTTTCACAAGATCTAATATAAGCCTCTGGTGTCTCCAGAATGTGTCTGTGAAGTTTCAGCTCAAAATACCCCAGAGATCATTTATTATAGCTTGTCAAATTTGCCCCTAGTTGGGTGTGAGCAAATGCTGTTTTTGTGTGTGTCCCTTTAAATGCAAATGAGCTGCTGCTCCTGGCCCCCTTTCCAGAAGAGGGTGGAGCTTTAACAGTTCACGCTTCCTTTGCTCAACAACAACAAAGCTGGAGAATCTCACACAGCCAAAATGTCAGAAATTGTCAGTTCGAACTGAAATCGGACACTGATGGAGAGACTCAGGAAGAAGTTATAACTTTTAGAATGCAACTGAACGTTTCTGAACGGTTAGTGGATACATTTATGTACGTAGTTGTGGAGTTAAGTTGATTCAACTCATCGACTTGCATGTACCGTCATGTTCATCTTTTGTGCAAATCCAGCGTTGAACTGACTATCGTTTGTGAAGCAGTCCGGCGTAAAATTATTTGTGCAAATATGTAACACTTTACTGACTTTTTTCGGCACATTCAAACACGGTGTCCTCAGTGGCTCAAATGCGAGAGTTTATGGAGACTCTTGTTCGTTGGTACATCCAATAACAGAACATTTGTAATGTTTTTTGGTGCAGACATTGTTTGTCTCCAGCTTCCACAGCGAGTAAACAGAAATGGTGGACTGCTGTGGTTCTCTCAGGGCGGTATCTACAGTATGCTAATAGGGCAAATTGTCACCAGTCATGGACGGGGCTTCCCTAATCTTACGTAAGAGTAGGGGGAAATCTGGAACCGCTTCTTTGGAGAGACTGTTTATGATTTATTGGGATTATAAAAGAAAAAAGTATTGGGTGGATTTTTACTATTATAGGTTGTGTCTGTGTTCAAACACCTTATGGCCCCTATAACCTCATAGCAAATTTCTTTTTCGTTCTTCGTTTAGGGGTAATACAAAGTTCGAAATACGTGAGCAGTGATATACTGCAATCGAACATCTGACACTGCCCACACTGCTGAGAGCGACGGTTAGATGAATATGTAAATATGTGCTGTGCACTTTCTTCACAGTAACAAAATAAACACAACAAAACTGAGAAAACAGCAAGTATTTTAATAAAGCACAAGAAAAGCACCTGATCATAGCAACATGGATATGTTTGTTTGCATGAGTCCTGAAAATTCCACAGAAGATAAGTACATTTTTTTAATATTTAGACCACTTCTATTATTGATTACAGGATGTGAAGAGAGTTTCAACCAGTATAACGAAGTGTTTTTGAAAACAATTGCCCCACTGTAAAAAAAAAAAAAAAAAAAAAATCTCTTAAATTTACGGTAAAAAAAACGGCAGCTGTGGTTGCCAGAAATTTACAGTAAAAAAAAAATATGGTAGCAACGTTTTAGGTTTTAAAGATTTAAACTTAAATTTACAGTAAAATACCATATTTCATTATCTGATATAGTGTTAATTTTCCAACATATTGAAGAACTGATATCTGTTTTGTACCTTTATAATACACTGACCACCAAACGCAGTGGTGATGAGAGTCACATGATGAATCAAAGTTCATCACAAGCAGCTTTTCCACCAGCTGAGAAGGACAATACTAATATATAGAAGGTGCACAGTGTCATTCACACAAGCACTAAACACCAAAACATTAATTTAACTACATTATATGTAACATAAAACCCTAATGTATAACTGTTTAAAAAAAAAAAAAAAGAAAAAAAAAAAAGAAAAGCTAAGAAGAAACATAGTTATTTCAAGTTATTTCAAATACATCAAATGTGAAGTGTCATGCAGAAAATTCTGGGAATTCTTTTTACTGTAAATTATACAATGACTTGTTCTTTTTCACTTCCAAAAACTGTAAATTTAACAGTATTTTACTGTAAAATTACATTACATGTAAGGTTAGATCTATAGTATTAGTTATTCATTGTATATAGCATTTATCATTTTTGTAGCACGTAGCATTTTTATAATCTTTTACCGTTAAAATCACAATCATTTTTACTGTAAGACAAAAAGTCTAAATTATGAGATAAAACATTGTGACTTTTTATTTCATAATTGTGACTTAATATTTTATAATTTCCACATTTCATTATGATTTACCAAAGCATAAGATTTTTTTATGGGGCAAAAATGAGGCTTCCATATAAATTTATTGAGCATCATTTCCATTTCAGCAACAATTGTGTCAAATTATGCAAAAAGTGAAGGAAATCAGCTAACTATGAAACAGAGGATTCGGCCATTTTATTTCAAAAATGTTCTTTCCCTTGCGTCATTTCCACCAGAATGCTTGAGATGTGCTGGAAGCCATCATGAGGTTCAGAAAAAAAAAAAAAAAAAAAATGACTGAAAAATGAAACAATTCTTCAGTGTAGTGGCTGTACTGTAGGCTATATGGGTTTTATTTAGCATGTGTTAATGTGTTTATTAACACATCTATCAGCTTTCAATCTACATCCCAGAACAGTCCATTAATACTAATACTAATAATACTACAAGTATGAATAAACAAGCTTGTTGTGATAAATTATGGTGTTACATATTTAACACAGAACTTTAAAAGTAATTTAAAATCTATTATCAGTCTAATCTTAAAAACATATAAAATACAATCTTGATTTGTTCCATTACAAATCTTTTTAATTAAACAACATCAAAACTGAGATAGGGGGGCACTGTATGTTTTCGTGATATTATTGAATTTAACACAGCTGGTTGTGACATGCCATAATATCACAGCTTTTACAAATCTTAAGGATCATGGCAAAGCTCTTAATTAACTCACAAGTGACAGAGGAACAGCCCATCGCGCATTATTGGTTTTCGTTGCAGTGGAGGAGTAAAGAGCCTGTCAGAGGATGCCGAGAGATGCGCCTGAGTGAAATAGCGCCGTTAATTACTAATTAACTTCAAGCTAATGACAATGTCACTGTGTCGTCGTCTCAACGAATGTCCTCTCCTTATAAAGCCCCCCCACTTAGACCTGATCTGCATGCTAATTAGTCCAACACATGTACTATTTAGTCTCCACAATAAAAAATTATTTATATGATAGATTTCAAATCCATAAGAATACTTTTTACTTCATCTTCAAATGGGACTACTCTAAATAATTTAATGGAGTATTTGGTGAACAAATTAATACAACTTTGTTGAGGCTGCTTGGAAATATAGTCAAAAATAAATAAATAAACAAAAACAAAGATATTCAATGACCACAAGAAAGCTCCAAGCTTCCTTTCTCTCTTTCTCTTCTGTTAAAAGCTGAGCCCTGTGGCTATAAACTCCCTCTACTAACTAAATTACCACTCACTTTGTTTAGTGTTCCCTGTGGAGCGACTCTAGTGTTGCTGATCGCCAATCATTTCCTCCGGCTCACATCTCACACAAACACACGCGCGTGTCCAGATATGTTGATTTCTGTCAATTAACTCAGTCAGCTGTTGGCCTCCTGGTAAGCATATGGCCAGCGTTACACACACTGTCCTGTAGCTCTGAGCAGCGAGAGACGCTGTTTTAATGGAGCCCTCCGGGACAGGACCCCACACCTGCGCTTAGGCCATGCTAAGGAAGTGTCAGTGAAGCACCCATATAAAATGATATATCAAGAGGTGTTGCAAGAACTTCTCATTACATCTCACTGAAATCAATCATGAAAGATACTGTAATTTCATGAATGCTGCCACTGTAGATGCACTAGTATCGTAGTGTTGTTCGGTGAGACAAAATTAGGCAATCAGAAAATTAGGCAATGAAACTTAAAACTGTGCTTAAAACAGTAGACATACCTGTACAGCTAAAGAAGCAGAAAACTTCTGAAGCCCCCCCAAAAAAACAAGCTTATATGGCAAATGCAGGGTGGGAAGAATTTGATGACGTAGCAAATCCTGAGTGGTGACGCCCAAGTTGCTCTTTTTTTTTTTTTTTTTGGACACGTAAGGGAATTGTGTTGACCACTCTCTAAAACTAGTAGCTTATCAGTGTAACTTTACAAAAAACTCAGAGACGATCATGCTGAACCTCGTAGATAGATGGCAGTGCAGTGGTATCACTATTTGAAGTATACAAAGAACAGAGATGCTAATGCTAAAGAACTACTGAATGCACTTTAAAATAGGATGCAAAAACACCATTTAAGTATAAAGTGGTCCATACAGCTATATACAGTACACCGATCAGGCATCACATTATGACCTCCTTCCTAATATTGTGTTGGTCCCCCTTTTGCTGCCAAAACAGCCCTGAACCATTGAGGCATGGACTCCACTAGACTCCTGAAGGTGTGCTGTGGTATCTGGCACCAAGATATTAGCAGCAGATCCTTTAAGTCCTGTAAGTTACGAGGTGGGGCCGCCTCCATGGATCGGACTTGTTTGTTCAGCACATCCCAAAGATGCTCGATTGGATTGAGATCTGGGGAATTTGGAGGCCAATTCAACACCTCAAACTCAATGTTGTGCTCCTCAAACCATTCCTGAAGCATTTTTGCTTTATAGCAGGGCACATTATCCTGCTGAAAGAGGCCACAGCCACCAGGAAATACCGTTTCCATGAAAGGGTGTATGTTGTTTGCAACAATGCTTAGGTAGGTGGTACGTGTCAAAGTAGCATCCACATGGATGGCAGGACCCAAGCAGAACATTGCCCAAAGCATGTGTTCCCCAGGTAAGCGACGCACATGCACCTGGCCATCCATGTGATGTAAAAGAAAATGTGATTCATCAGACCAGGCCACCTTCTTCCATTGCTCTGTGGTCCAGTTCTAATGCTCACATGCCCACTGTTGGTGCTTTCGGCGGTAGACAGGGGTCAGCATGGGCACCCTAACTGGTCTGCGGCTATGCAGCCTCATACACAACAAACTGTCATGCTCTGTGTATTCTGACACCTTTCTATCAGAACCAGCATTAACTTCTTGAGCAATTTGAGCTACAGTAGCTCATCTGTTGGATCGGACCACACGGGCCAGCCTTCGCTCCCCACCTGCATCAATGAGCCTTGGACGCTCATGACCCTGTCACCGGTTCACCACTGTTTCTTCCTTGGACCACTTTTGATAGATACTGACCACTGCAGACCGGGAACACCCCACAAGAGCTGCAGTTTTGGAGATGCTCTGAGCCAGTCGTCTAGCCATCACAATTTGGCCCTTGTCAAACTCCCTCAAATCCTTTTGCTTGCCCATTTTTCCTGCCTCTAAAACATCAACTTTCACTTGCTCGCTTATCCCACCATCAGGTGCCGTGATGAAGAGATAATCAGTGTTATTCACTTCACCTGTCAGTGCTCATAATGTTATGCTGATTGGTGTAACTCATACAATAGATTTCAGTGAGGAATAGACCAAAATTAAAATTACTGTTGTTTTTCTCCTCCAGTGAGCTATTATTGGCTATGACCAGATTATTGGATCAATGAGATGAATTAAATCCGTTAAAATTTGTAAGCAATCATTCAGACCGCTTTTTGAAAAGATCCAACCCAAAACAAAGGATTTGTTCACTAATGGCGCTTTTCCACCGCATGGTACGGCTCGGTACAGCACACTTAAATAGTACCACCTCGGTTGAGGTTCCAAGCGTGCCATACCGATACTAAATGTGATGTGTAAACACTACAGATCACCGATTGGTCAGAGAGAATCTTCACTATACCAGCGTCACGAGACACCAAACCCGCTAGATTTAACAACAGCCACCGCAGTATCATTTGTTCCCACAAATTTTTAAATGACTTCCTTTAAACGACCGTAACTAGAACACAACTAGAAAAAAGAAATGGCTGTATCGTGGGCAGACAAGGTGCAGATGTTCCTCTAGCTTGTAGCCGTAGAGCGGATCCACAGCAGTAGATGCGGCACAACTATAGCGATCAGTCTATAATCCCACCCACTTTGATGCTTCTGAGAGTTAGCTCTCTATTCTGCTTTCTTAAACCAACACAACTGGTTCAAATGCCAAATGTATGTTTACAGAACAATATGATCCATTGCTCTGGCAGGGAGTCGTCGTATGCTGGCCACTTTAGAAATAACTCCGTCTTTCCTCCCTGACAGAAGGTCTCCAATGATCAGACACAACAATGTGCTTAATACTCACTTAGTTCTTGATGTGCTCATCGATGAGTGTTTTATAATTGCAGGAGTGATAGTGCTATATATGTCCTTAAGACTTGGACGAGAAGGCTTCTTCCTAACAAAGGATCTTTAATAGCTCAGAGCTTTGGTGGACCACTTCAATCCTCTGGCAGTCTCTTCTTTGTTGATTATCAGCTCATCGCGCAAGGAAATTTCATTCTCTTGTTTCAAACTGAGCAGCCTCTGTAAGTCATTAGCTCAAAATGTGTCATCGCTTATCAGTGAAGCTTAGCAGTGCTTCACTGTAAAAATAAAAAAAAGCTGCGCTCTTCTTAGACTGGTAAAGTTGAACTGGATTTTTCAGACAAAAATGAAACTTGTCATCATTTACTCAGCCTCATGTTATTCCAATCCCATTTTATTTCGTCAGTGGAACACAAAAGGAGATATTTTTGGAGGAATGTCCAAGTGGCTATTTCCATACAATAAAAGTATATACCTGCTGTCAAGCTCCAAAAAAGAACCAAAAATGACTTGTGAGCTGTATTTCATGTTTTCTGAAGTCAATCCAGAGGGAAATTTTAATGCAAACTCTAAAAAATGTTCTTGCTCAGCAACAAAAAAATAACAAATTAGTTTGCATTAATTTCACAAAAGTTATGACAACTTCTAAAGAAATTATGTTCAACCAACAAGCTACATTGAGGTAGAAGAACTAACTTGTTGAGTAAACACACATTTTTAAGACGATTGTTGTTTCAACAAATTTCAACATAATTTTGAGTGGTAGTCCTGAAACCAATCAAATATCTGTTTCAGCTATAACACAGCACATGCTAAATGTATTGAATTTAACCTGTGAATTTAATTAACATGTAAGATATTATTTGTCATTCGTATCAGCACAGTTATTGCTCATATTTTTGTCACCCACAACCTAACTTCAGCACAATGATACCACAAAAACTTCAACATATCAGAAACTCTTGTAAATGTCAAACATAACAGCATTTAACACTAACAGCTCTTTACTTTTACTAAAAACACATAAAATAACAATTTACACTCTTTATCCAGTCCTTTGCCAGTCCTGGCAAATTTTCAAGGCAATTTTATTAAGTTATTACAACTTTTTTTTTTTAAAGCTGCAGTCCGTAAGTTTTGCCTCTTTGTCGCCATCTCTGTTTGAAACCTGCAATTGCAGTTATTTGCGGAATTATCATCTTTATGTGGGTTGTGCATCGGCATGAATCTAATGTTTGCTGTCAGTCACCACACCGGTGGATACTGTACTTCGGAATCACAGGTTCTACATCTCGGAAGTACGACCAAACTAAGAATTTTCAGTGTCATCTGAACAAGTAAGTAACATGTCTGCCACTTTTGTTCTGACCAGCTGAGGGAAAAAAGCATTACAATAAACCGCGCTACCAACGGTGATTAAATTTAAAGATCGCTTAGCTCACATCACATCAAACATGCAAATTATTATTATTGTTATACTTTGTTCTCAAATTGTTAATGTTTACAACATCAGTGACTACGTGTATTTAGTGTGTATTAGCGTTACCTGTTGATTTCAATTTCTGTACAGTTAATTTGTCATACCATACAATCCGCCATCCAAATGATAAATTTAATTATTCCAGCTGGTTTAATTAAATCAAAAACTTGCAACCATGCTTTTAATTAGGTTGTGGTAATAGATCCCCGATCCACTATTTGCTTTCTGCTGTCTAATGGTTTATCTATTTTATTGGTTATATGTTAGCATGATGACAGGCACTAATGCAGTTACCATACAAGGTTTTATCATAAAGGCACCAAAAGGAGGGTTGTCGTTTCAGTTAATTTCAGGTTCTCAAAAAAACAAAAAAAAAATGTCATGGTTTTAAGAACATTTGATAATCTAAAGAATATCTTTCCACTTTAAAAGAACCTTTAATGGAAATCCTCATGGATGTAAAAGGTTCTTCGTGGAACAACATTTACCAGTAAAGAAACTTTATTTTTAAGAGTGAACTTCGAGGTCATGGGTAACTAATGTCTGAATTGAAAAATTAATATATGTGAACATTCAGCTGAATTGTACTATTGTGTTTAAAGGAAGAAAGTAAGTCATATAGGACAAGATTGTTCATTCTGGGGTCAAGTGTTATAGTTCGGTGTTGCGGTAACATGTTGTTCAGGTCCCAGTTTGTTTTGTATTCAAAACAGCTCCTTTTCACTTCATATCTTGTGTCCCAAACACAAGTGCACCATTAAATCTGTCTCTCTCTGCTTCTGTCCATGCCCTGTGTCTGTTCCCCCCTCCACCAGCTCTCTCTGTCTTTCACTAAAGTTCGGCTGTCAATCAGTTCTACCCTCCGGCTATGTGCACTGATTAAAAACCCCCAGAGATAAGGAGACCTAAATTAGATTTCAATAAGGCCACTGAATATTCATAACAGGAAAACATCTAAAGGTAAATGCTTTTTGATCTCGGCTTACAAATACCACTTGTGTGCATTCCCAGGTCCTTTCACTCCGGCTCCAAGTGTCGCTGTGCCGACGCGAGCCGGTCCGGCCGCGGCAGCGGTTCAGCTCACGCTCCTCCGGGGGATGCGGATGAATACTGATGACAGCCTCCATGAAAGAGGCCGGGCATTAATTATGTTTATACTAAAGGGACTCAATAGAAAGGGCACCCACACTAAGCATTCATTAATTAGTACAGCGGGAGAAGTTGACTGGGTGAAAAAGAGGGAAAAGAATCTGACTCGCACACATACGGAGGACTCCGTTAAAGCTGTGCTATACTGTACCCTACCATTATTGAATAAGTTTAGAGGGTGAGCGCGAGCTCCAGCCGGACCATAAACCGTTCTCCAGACAGCTTATTTATGTCGTTTTCTACAACTTGGTTTTACGTCTTTAATGAAAATGTCAGCAGAGTGTGTGGTGTGAGTAGCTAATATCCATGTTTCTAATGATGTCGTAGCCATAAACCTAAAGGCTAATTAGACTACTTTATTTGTAATATGTGCTCTTGTATCTCGTTGTTTTTAATTAATTTACATTTAATCAATGTACTTCTACAAGTGAAACTAGGGTCAAGGACTTCAGATTTCTGTTTTCTTCAGTCATTTGACTGCGGCAGTGACTTACTCAGTATTGTTCTGTATATTATATAGTATACAAATTCCTATATTTACTTAGGCTAAAAATCTGAGGTGCACATAAGAAATAAGTGACCTGGTCTGGAAAAAACAAACCCAAAATAAGTAACCCGGTCTAGAAAAACAATAAAGCCCAAATTAAAAGCGACCCCTGGTTTTGGGGGGTGGGGCATACGCACATGACACAATCTGTATAGGACACCCCTATGCACCCCTTTGAAAGGGAATTAGTTTCAGTTTTCTATTATGTTCTGCCAAAAATGCTGCTCGCTTTCTTTCCTTGAACCATTTCTTGTCCCTTTCAAAAAAAAAAAAAAATCCTCCAACTCCCACAGCCACCGGCACATTATTCAAGGACCAAATGACCATCTCATCATGGCATAGCTGCGCTGAATTAAAAATGATGATTTTATTGTCCCCAAAAAAATCAAATTAAATTCATCAAATTAAAATAGTTGATATCTGTGCTTTGAAGGCTAAGACATATTCTTATTGTAATGACATAAAGATACTGAAGTCAGCCTGTGTTACTTTGTGGTTTCAGTAACATCGTCTTTAAACAAATGCAGTAGCCTACTGGGATGAATAACAGACCATTTCGGTGGAAAAGAAGAGAGCACTTGCTTCTGCCTCTGACCCTGACTCATAGCGCTCATTCAAACAGAGCAGAGACTGCCATGGCATTGACAGAAAGAGAAACATAATCACACACTAAATAATGATAAAGCAGTCATACATATTGTGCTATGGGTGCCAACCACTAGCAAGCACAAATATGCAACTGTATTTTGGAAATAGGCCCAAAAAAATGCAACCTGTGACTGCCAAAGTCACTTATAATAAGCAGACTTGGCAACAAGACTTGGATGAGTGTAGTATGTCCAGATTGTATGCATACTTGTATGCAACAAAATTTTGGGGTCAGTAAGATTTTTTTGTTGTTGTTTTTGAAAGAAATTAATACTTTTATTCATCAAGGATGCATTAAATTGATCGAAAGTGACAGTAAAGACTTAAGAAGTAATAAGAAATGTTTCTTGTGAAGCAAATCGGCATATTACAATAATTTCTGAAGGATCATGTGACTCTGAAGACTGGAGTAATGATGCTGAACTTTGATCACAGGAATAAATTACATTTTAAAATATTTTAATTGTAATAATATTTCACAATATTACTGTATTTACTAATAAATGCAGCCTTGGTGAGCATAAGAGACTTCTTTTAAAAACATTAAAAATACTTGCTGACCCCAAATTTTTGAACAATAATGCACTTTATGAACAGTTGTGTAGTAAGTTCTTCATCAAATACAATAAATACTCTTGACAGTATATGATTTCGGACACA
The DNA here is from genome assembly GCF_018812025.1 of Megalobrama amblycephala. Classification (NCBI taxonomy): domain Eukaryota; kingdom Metazoa; phylum Chordata; class Actinopteri; order Cypriniformes; family Xenocyprididae; genus Megalobrama; species Megalobrama amblycephala. The sequence continues at coordinate 10,847,540 of NC_063067.1, read as the reverse complement.
GTTAAAGTATCTGGGACACCTGAATGAGAAACATGGTTATATCCAGAATGCAACATTAGTCTACTGCATACTGTATACTGCCTACTATTTTTAACATTAAGCCAATATGAGACAACATATTAAAGGTGCCCTAGATTCAAAAATTTAATTTACCTCGGCATAGTTGAATAACAAGAGTTCAGTACATGGAAAAGACATACAGTGAGTCTCAAACTCCATTGTTTCCTCCTTCTTATATAAATCTCATTTGTTTAAAAGACCTCCGAAGAACCAAAAAATGGCAGATGGAGCAATAATAACTGACATGATTCATGATAACATGATATTTTTAGTGATATTTGTAAATTGTCTTTCTAAATGTTTCGTTAGCATGTTGCTAATGTACTGTTAAATGTGGTTAAAGTTACCATTGTTTCTTACTGTATTCACGGAGACAAGAGCCAGCACTATTTTCATTTTTAAACACTTGCAGTCTGTATAATTCATAAACACAACTTCATTCTTAATAAATCTCTCCAACAGTGTAGCATTAGCCGTTAGCCACGGAGCACAGCCTCAAACTCATTCAGAATCAAATGTAAACATCAAAATAAACACTGTACTTACGCGATTAGACATGCTGCATGACGAACACTTTGTAAAGATCCATTTTGAGGGTTATATTAGCTGTGTGAACTTTTTTTTATGTTGTTTAAGGCAAGCGCGAGCTCTTGGGGCCTGGAGCACGAGATTTAAAGGGCCACACACCCTGAATCGGCTCATTTCTAATTATGCCCCAAAATAGGCAGTTAAAAAAATGAATTTAAAAAAATCTATGGGGTATTTTGAGCTGAAACTTCACAGACACATTCAGGAGACACCTTAGACTTATATTACATCTTTTAAAAAAAAGTTCTAGGGCACCTTTAAGCATTGTTTCAAACAATATCTCATAATGTTGCATATTAATTGTGCATTTTAATCAAATATAGTGTGAGGGGGCGTTTTAAAAAGTGAAAAGTTTTTATTCGTTCTGGCCGTTCATTTACACGACAACAGCGTTTTGGTGGCCCGAAAATGCAAACTTTTGAAAACAGGTTTCAAAGTGCAAGTTTTTGAAAACAATATTATTTTCGTCTTTGTGAAAACTGTGGCATGCTGTGCATGCATATTACATGTTCAGTCTATAGGCACGTAGTGTTTCTTTACAAAGAGACATCTCCAACTACTGGCCCGGCAGCATAATGCAGCGTTTTTTGTTGTTTTTGCAGATCTGTGTGAACGGGATCATTTTGACAACATTGTCATCTGTATGTGAAAAACTTTTTTAGTACATCATTGTTGTGTAAATTATCAATGCAAATAACGAGTGAAGAAAGAACTGCTAAAAATCATGGTTGACATTACTTTCAGGTCACGGGAATGGAAGTTCAAATTGAGAGCACTGCATTGTGAGATACAGTGTACTTCGTTTTATGCTAAAATATTAAAAATAAAATATAGATTAAGAATACCGAACATAATTTGGCACAATCTAGGTTGATCTCCCCCTCCTCCAGCATGTTTCGAGCGAGTGTGAGCTGTGTGTGAAGAGAGGGGACTGGTGTAGTTTGTGCCTGAGGCTGTGCTGTGACAGTCAGCCCAGAACGTTTGGCTAAAAGTCTCAACCAGACATCAGGAAAGCAAAATGTCATTCACTGATGGGGCCAGTGGGAATCTCTGTAATAATACCCCATCGTTAAATGAAGATTTGACCCTTGACACCGCTCGTATAGTGTCATATTCGCGCAGAGAAGTTTTCTGATTCGGCATCGTTGTAAATTTTTCTGATAATTACGATGAACACAACTGACTCTCGTGTACTGTAAATAAAAAATGCACATCTGAAGATAATTAATTCCGTCAAAATGATTATTTGGATTTGGCATAGTGGAAACTAAAACTGCCACCATATTTTCTCTTTTTTATGTTCAATCCCTCTTTCTTTTTCTCTCTCACTCTTTCTCTTGCACCAGATGATGGTCATTCTGTTGCCAGGCAATCTGGTCTGTCAGATTCACACTTGCGTTTACCCCCAGATTTCTCTTTCTTTACTCGCTCTTTCTCCAACTATGTCTCTCTCTTTCTTTTTGTCTTTTTTAAGTCAGGACCATAATCTCTCATATTAAAAAACAAACAAACAAAGCAAACGCTTTCCAGTTGTGTTATCTATATGGACAGTGTGTTTGTATATGCATCAGGTTTTGCAAACATCAAATATACAGTAAAATCTGAAATCATCTACATTTTAAAGACCAAGAGGAAAACGCTTAATAAACTTATAAATATAATGTCTTAATTAAGATCTAAAAAGGCAAAAAGGTTTGTTTGAGGGTTCATTTAAGGTGAAGAGGATAGAAAAAACTCAGTATAAAAACAATAGAAACACAAACATGTGTGTGTGTGTGTGTTTCCATTTATCTGTGTTGCACCTGAAGGAATGAGTGAACTCAGTAAGGGTCACTGGGACCGTACAGGGTCATAGCCTGGCCTGCAGCGTGCAATGAGGGCCTTAGGCTCAGATCATGTATATAATCGTACAGTAATCAAACAAATATGTATATTTGTTTATGCACGTAGACTCACATGAGCATAGGAAGGTAATGCGGGTATGTCAGTTGAAGTTTATGAAAAGAAAAACGCAGGAAGAGAGACAATCTTGTGTTTTTGTGTGCAGACGAGTTCATGGAGGCAGGTGGTGGTCTGGAGGGCTGGAGCAGCGTGTGTGTGTGTGTGTGTATATGTTTATCTTTCCAGTCCTCAGGCCCTGTTCAGAGATGTGAGGTGTCATGCTAGCTGGGCTCCTGCAGTCTGAGAGGCAGCTGTGAAAGAGACAGGTACGTCTGCCACACACACACATACACACAGAGAGAGAGAGAGAGAGAGAGAGAGAGAGAAAGGGGATGTTTCTTGCTTACCTTCCGTCTCACATGTTCAAAGAGCCAGAGGTGAATTTTTCCTACATTTCTTAGGAAAATAAAACAAAGAGAAAGTGTAGATGCTTCAGGTGTATACACATTTATACATACAATGACTTAAACACACCTCTTCTGTGATGAACATGTTTTTAGTTTCTAAATTATAAATCATTTTTATATATTTTTGAGGAGATGAAGTCAAAAATGTATGTTGATTTTTTATTTTATTTCTACATTTAAAATTTTAATATTATATTTTTGATTAAATATTTTAACCACTTGACTGCAAAAATAAAATAAAATCAATAAAAATAAAATAATAGTCTGCCAAGGCATGTGGTGCAACAGAATTGAAATAACATTGAACTGATTTGAGCTTAATAATGACACTACTGTCTTCTGTAGAGCTGCTTATAGCTGAATTGAACTTAAACTTTGTAATATTGACAGTTATTGAACTGGATATCATTTACTGAATATTTTTATATTATTTTGTGAAGCTGCTTTGAAATATTTTTGTATAAACTTTTTGGATTTTTTTGTATAATGTGCTATAAGATAAAACAGGAAATTATATCATAGATAGGACCCCTGAAGACCCTCAAGACTGTGTGTTAAAATCAATGTCTTTTAAAATATCTGACCTTTTAATGACACAGGTGGTAAAATGTCACGTGTTGCGACGTCACAAACCCTTCATGACATTATTACAGTAATAATTAATCATATTTGTGAAAGAAAGAACAAAGAAATGTATACAGATCTTGAGGGTGAGTAAATGATAATAGAATTTTCATTTTTGGGTGAACTATCCCTTTAATGAGAAATGTCTTAACAAAATACTTTCATGTTTAACAGGTTATTTAATTTTTTTCAAGTGATAAAGTATGTTTATGAGCTGTTTAATTCATAAAATTAATTATTTAAAAATAAAAATAAAACTAAATTAATTCAACTAAATCCATATAATGATCCCATGATTCCCCCATACAAGGTTCTTGCCATTATTTACACTAAGTGCAAATAGCGTCCCTTGTTGGCAAACACTATTTACGCTAGCTCCGCCCACCAATGTCTGGTTGGGCCACTCAAGTTTTATAAAAGATGTGCAGAATTCAATGTCTTAGTGGCGCAGCAGTAGCGAGTAAGGCTTGCGGATCTAGCTTTTAATGCAATCGACGCGAGTTCGAATCCGCCTTTTGCCGAGCTCACATTTATTGTCAATTAAAATGAAAATAATGTTCTAAAAGTGAAAATATACTATTTTCATAACCGCTGCCATATATAAAGCGCCTAACAGAATTCTTTAAGATTCTATATAGAACTTTTTCTTTTAAAGTGCCCCTATTATGGATTTTTGAAAATTAGGCAATCTTTCAGGCAGTGTGTAATGTAGCTGTATGTGAATGTAAACAGTCTACAAAGTTGCAAAGCTGAAAGTGCATCATAAATAAAGTTATTGTCTCTCAAAAGAAAGAGTCGACTCTGAACTGCTTAAACGAGTTGTTTGTAATTCGAATCTCATTTCCGCAAAGTTTACACGTCACAAGTTAATACATTTGCAAAATGCCCGCCTACGTTCTGTACGGACATCGCACGAAAACTTGATCCCCCCTTGAATGCTGTAGCTCATTTGTGTGGATAACGTGTCGACAAGACACTGTGCTCTGTGCTTTGAAAGGAAATTCGGTTTATTTTCACTTCCAAAGGATGAGGCTGTGAAGAATCAGTGGTTAAAATGGGACAGTACCTGCTTTATTTAAACCAACTTGCTCCTCAGAATCACAACATGTAAGTGTGATTAACTATTGATGTATTTTATAAATGATATGTTCAATAAAGCAATAAGCCCCAAGAAGCCATGGTTTACAGTAAATTTACAGCTAAGGGGCGCTCCGTATCGTGCCTAAAACCCCCTTAGCTGTTATAAATTCACTGTAAACCACGGCTTCACAGGACTTATTGCTTTTATAACACGGTTACCACACAATACAAATATTAAAGCCAAAAAATATGTATCAATGCAACTTTCATGAAGTAAAATCTTTAAAAGCTTTCCTCTGATGGAAAAAATAGTCCCTGACCGTGAACAGCAACAGAAGTTACATTTATTATGCCACTAGATGGGGCATGGAGTCACTCAGTTGCAAAGACTTTTATATTGAAAATTGCTGAGAACACGGAACAAGATACAAATGACAAATGCTTTGACCAGCGCCGTCAGTGTCAGCAGCTACGGGAAAACCTGTTAAATATTAAAAGGACAAGATCGCAGCTGAAGCAGCTCAGATTTTAGGACTGATCTGAAGGAATATTCTAAATCTGAATGCAGGTAATACGCTTGGTCACTCGATATCGCTCTCACAACACTCAACATAATATTCTACATAATGCAGTAGTGGTTGCTAAGACACTCAGTGGCATATCGCTATACGGCCAGCTGTATGTTTTCAGGAATTTTACAACGGCTTTGAACGCGGCTCAACCAATCAGAATCAAGGGCCGGAACTATCCGTTTTATAAAATACAGTACATAGTTTTGTTTTTTAGCTATATTGTGTATGTATCCAGCTAACCGGCTAACTCATGTTAATGAAACACAACGGTTTGTTGATGGACATACACTTGTTAATGCTGATGTAGAGGAATTACAGTTACAACACGTCATATTGTACGTCAAACTGAGTAGTGTATCACTGAGAAACGTCCTGCTCGGCCATCTTTGCGATGGGGGTTCGGGTTGAATAACTAGTTCTTCCAATATTATATGGTAAAATACACCATCGTTACTGTCTTTACAGTGTACAATCGCTGAGCTGTAACAAAGACTATAGAATAACACAAGACGTGTCACTCGTATTGTTTTGAATGGGAGAAAGTGTAACGCGCAATATGGCGGAATAAGTCCCGCCTTCTAAATAAGAGCCAATCGCCGACTGGTAAAGTCTTCGCGTCACTTCAGCGGCCGTTATAATCACCGGTTTCTATAGAAACAGTCAGACGCGCGCCTCAGAAGAGACGAGCATTTAGGTCTGCGCATGCGCATTAGCTTGATCCAGCCTGGAAAATACAGTTTTTTTGTCATGATTCGAGCGTTTAGAAACTAAATTTATGAGCCGGTTGTTGTTAGATTTCATGGTGATTTCAAATATGAAATTTAATCGTAAGGTTGGTGAACAGTTTTGGAGAATTTGATGTTTCCCCATTCAAAGAGATTTCATGATGCCCAGGATGCCCCAAAGGCATTTCAAAGATGGCCGCCGAGTGAAATGACTTGTCTCAAAGGGACTTTGGCTGTAAGCGGTAGACCAATAGCAACAGACTGAGCCATCTGGCCAATCAGAGCAGACCAGACTCGCAGAAAGGAGGGATTTAGAGAGACCGATTCATCTGATGAGTCGTTTGAGAATCATTGAAAAATGTGGTGATGTGCAATGTATATTATGAGAAAATGAAAGTGTTTTTTGACTTTAGATGCATGTAAACCTGTTGAAGGATACCTCCTGAACAAAATTAGGGACATTTAAAAAAGCATAATAGGGGCACTTTAAGAGTGTAGATTTTTCCGATTTCTTTATTGTGGACATATCATTGGCCTAGATATTAGTAGACTCTGCTGAATACTCGCATATCCAATTAGACAAACCATCTATCAAACACGCCCTCTTTCCTCTCAGACATCAGTCAGCTCCAGTTAACCGGCTGGTTTAGCAGTTCATCAGTTAGCGGGTGTTGTAACATGGAAATGTGAAGTTTTCACGCACCATCGGTTCAATGTTTTAATTACACCAGTAATTGAATAAGGAGCGTTCGTACACGCTGTGCGCATGCCTGTGTGATGGTGCGCTCGCTCTGCACTGAGGTGCCAGGTGTCTCCAGGTGTCTGGCTGCTCCCTGCTTCATTTGTCACATCAGAAAGCAATCATTCAAACCCGACAGCCCCCAGCATCACTCATTTCCTTTTGAAAATGCAAAAGAAAGCGGCAAGGAAAGAAGAAGCTGTGGAGAAACGAAAGGCAGAGAGAGAGAGAGAGAGAGAGAGAGAGAGAGAGCACGCATCTCAGCAACATGTTTACCTCCAAGGCAAACGAAAGCCTCCCGGGCCTGAATCTCCACCGAGGCGGCAGAGTGAAGTAAGAGGGTTAGAGAGCTTTTATTCAGAAGCTCCAATACAATCCCACACAGTCCTTTACTCATCTCTCTGAGTCTTTCCATATCCCAAACCCATCTCCAAATGTTTCAGGCCAGCCAGATCCTCTCTCCCACTCTCGCTCGCCTGTCTTACTCTCCCTCTGGTTTCGTGGTGGGGCCAGATGTCCAGGTTGACACAGCGCTTACGGCGTTTGACTTGATAAAAAACCGGGCTGGCTGTGGGTAAAGGGGGATTAAAACAGGGCCTGAGGCGCTGGTGTTAGATTGAAAACATCCTGGGCTGCTTTGTATGGAGATTTGCATACATCCAACCCGTGCGGGGCCTGTCCATCTGCTAGAGTGCATTGTCCCCACACAACAAAGTGTGTTTAAATATTTCACATCTCCATTTACCACGAGGGAGAGAGAGGGTGAGGGTGAGAGGCGCACACACACGGGCGCACAAAGCGACGGAGGGGGAACGGAGAAGAAAGAGAGAATGATTTGGCATGTCTTTGAATTTGAACAGATCCCAAATGTGCTCCCATCACTGAGTAAACAGCTCTGGCCAGGTTTTGGCAGAGCGTGGGCCATTCAAATATCTCATTTCGAATTCCGCTGTGACACTAGGTGAGAGCAAAGCTGGAAACAGGTAGCAAAAAAAGAGTCCTTCATAAAAAGCGCTCGAAAACAAATCTGATTTGGGAGCGACAACAAACTTAATTGAACCCCCTGTGCCTAAACTACAATTTTTGGTTAGTCAAGTCACATCTATTGCTATAGCATATTTAAAAACAACAATTGGTGACCAAAGCGCTGCACAATAAGAGTAATTAAAGAGATTTAAAAGGATCGTACAGCAAAAATCATTTACTCATGGTTTCTTTCTGTCATATAACACAATAAGATATCTTAAAGAATGTACTAGTAACATTTTTTTTCATAGTGACTTCAAAAGAGTCTTATGACCATCTTTGATGATACTAACATTTTGGAGCTTGACAGTCCCAATCATATTAAATAATACTAATCGTAACTGTAACCCTAAATTTAAAAAGAAATTAAAAATTTAATTAAATAACTAACTAAATTAAAAAATAATTTACTTACGCACCACAAGCACATTTTAGGTTACAAACATTTAGTTTTTTAGTTTTTAGTTTCTGAATTAAAATTAATTTTGATATATTTTTGGTGATAATTGTCCTATTGTAATGAAGGATAAAGACTGAAATAATAACATTTCTAAGAAATAATATAGAGCTGATTTTTTTATTTCTACTTTTAACATTTTAATATTATAATATTTTAATTAAATATTTTAACTGATTTGAACTGAATAATGACACTATTGTCTTCTGTAAACCCTAATGCTCAAAATAATTTCTTGGTTTGAGTAGGAAAAACTTAAATTAGTTCAGTCAAATGAACTTTTATGAGTATTTAGCACTTTGTTTTACTTTCAAGTTCACAGAACTGATATATTTTAAGTAAACTGGCCTGTTTCATTGTTTTGAGTTTTATGAACTAATTTCTTTTAATTTAGACAAACTTAAGTATAGCTGAAACTGGGCTGGGATTTCAATTTCCCAGCATGCTTTGCCCACGGCACTGGAAAGGGATTGTAAATGCTAAAATTAAGTGTTAACTATTGTTAACATGTTTGCAAATTAGCAAGATAGCATTTCTGAATTAGCTTGTTATAGCTAGCTTTTACACATAATAAAAATGATAAAAATGTTCAAATTGAGATTTCATGAAAATTTTAAGTTAAATGTACTGTATGAATTAGTGTACTCAAACATTTCAAGTTAAGAACAATTAAAATGTTTGAGTACAAAATAAAAAAAATCTGCCAGTTCTGCTTACTTAAACTTTGAATTTTCTTAACTTAAACAACCTCAATTTTTTTGAGTTTTGCCAACTTATTCGGGTTTATGGCATAACTGAGCATCTACAGTGGGAGAGAATCTAAAGAGGAGTAGCAAACTATGCCAAAGCCATGTGACCACATGGGACGAGGACGAGAACGATCACCCTTAAACTTTAAACGGGAAGTGGGAACAGACAGATGTAGGCCATTTAATTACCTTTCAGTCTTAAGAGTCTGATACTGAGAGAATTGTAATGTGATGTCAAGACATGTTAAAACAATAAGACCTGAACTGAATCCTAAAGTGAACAGGAAGCTAGTACAGAAACATTATAACAGGACAAATACTCTCTTCCTCGTTACACAACGGAAGAAGAACCTGAGGACCTTATTATGTGTAATCGCCTCATAAATAAGTGTTTGATGTTAATAGCATAGATGTTCCAGAAGTGGATGTTTAAAATGGCCCAAACACATTAGTCATAATTAAATAAATAACTGAACTGCGGGGCAGCTGACATTTCTGGGTTTGTGATTCATCCTCACAGCTCCACTGACACTTGTCAGTTACTTATATCTGGATTGTTAAAACGCTGCTTTAAAATCTCATTCATTTACAATTTAATCAGATCCAAATATTAATCATTTATATATTTTTCAGATTCTGTTTCTACACACACACACACACACACACACACACACACACACACACACACACACACACACACACACACACACACACACACAAAGGTTAAATATATAGAAACATGCACAAAATAAATGGAGATTGGCTTCACTGAAATTATGATTTTATTAAGTCATCCTTGTGCCTCAACCCTCTTTGTAATATTAAGCCCATAACTCTGACTACATGAGACATTTAAAGGTGCTATAAAGTTAGATAATTATAGCAATATATCTGTAATAATCTGCAATCTGAGAGCTGGAAACTGTGTGTGTGTGAGAGAGATGTAAACACTCAGTAAGTGTGGTTTGAAATATGCTGTATGCATGTAATCCATTTTGTCTAAGGTAACAGAGGAGTGTGACAGTGTACCTATACATTATTAGAGCATTGCTCTCATGAACTATACAACTGTACTTCATTTATTTTATATCTGTTTCTAGATATTAATATTTTGGGAAGAAAATGTGAATGTTTGACGAGGCAAAACTCACCACCATGATGCCTGGATATTGCGGGTGGTTGCCAGGGTGTTGCTATGCAGTTGCTAAGGTGTTTTAAGTGTTTTTAGCACAGTGTAAGGTTTTTGCTTACTGGACCTTAGTCTTAGAGCTTCCTTTTCAGTGTATGTTCCATGAGGTCTGATTTGCACAAACGGTTCGGGATGAGTTACACACCTCTGTCTGGGGGGTAATACATTACAAAGTACTGCGAGTTATGTAATCAGATTACTTTTTTCAAGTAACTAGTAAAGTAATGCATTACTTTTAAAGCTACAACAAAATATCTGAGTTACTTTTTCAAATAAGTAACAATTTTGTTTTCCAATTTATTGACTGATGCCTCTCCTGTCCCCATGTTGAGAGAAATCAGGACCTTTGATGATTCAACTATACAATAAGCAAAAATGACTTGATAAACATTACATTTGTTTCATTTTTTGTTTTTATTTCTGAAGAGAGTTTAACTTTCTTCTCCTGCATCCTATTTTTCTGCAATCCAGAATGGCAGCACAGCTGATAGGTTTGTTTGAGCTGCGCCCTCTACTGTACAGGCGTAGATTTGCATTCCCTTTTGCATTTTGGTGTGAAATGGCCTTTACATTTGCTAAAAATAGAACTTTTTTGTTATTAAAAAACAAACAAGCAAGCCCAGCACAGGTGAGAAAAAGTAACGTAAAATAAACGTAACACATTACTTTCCATAAAAAGTAACTAAGTAATGTAATTAGTTACTTTTTTTTATAGGAAGTAATGCAATTTTGTAACAAATTACTTTTAAAAGTAACTTTTCCCCAACACTGTTACACACACAGTTAATACTTAGGATTGTGGTTTGTTCAAATTAAAGTATTAAAGGTGCCCTAGAATTAAAAATTGAATTTATATTGGCATAGTTAAATAACAAGAGTTCAGTACATGGAAATGACATACAGTGAGTCTCAAACACCGTTGTTTCCTCCTTCTTATATAAATCTCATTTGTTTAAAAGACCTCCGAAGAACAGGCGAATCTCAACATAACACCGACTGTTACGTAACAGTCGGGATCATTAATATGTATGACCCCAATATTTGCAAATGCCAGCTCATGATCGAGGCATTACACAAGGGCAGAACGTCTGAATGTGCACAGCTGAATCATCAGACTAGGTAAGCAAGCAAGAAAAATAGCGAAAAATGGCAGATGGAGCAATAATAACTGACATGATCCATGATAACATGATATTTTTAGTGATATTTGTAAATTGCCTTTCTAAATGTTTTGTTAGCATGTTGCTAATGTACTGTTAAATGTGGTTAAAGTTACCATCATTTATTACTATATTCACGAAGACAAGACTGTCGTTATTTTCATTTTTTAAACACTTGCAGTCTGTATAATGCATAAACACAACTTCATTATTTATAAATCTCTCCAACAGTGTGTAATGTTAGCTTTAGCCACGGAGCATAGCCTCAAACTCATTCAGAATCAAATTTAAACATCCAAAAAAATACCATACTTACGTGATTGGACATGTTGCATGACGAACACTTTGTAAAGATCCATTTTGAGGGTTATATTAGCTGTGTGAACTTTGTTTATGCTGGTTAAGGCAAGCGCGAGCTCCGGGGGAGGGGGAGCACGAGATTTAAAGGGGCTGCACAGCCTGAATCGAGACATATTTAATGATGCCCCAAAATAGGCAATCAAAAAAATGAATACAAAAAATCTATGGGGTATTTTGAGCTGAAACTTCACAGACACATTCAGGGGACACCTTAGACTTATATTACATCTTTTAAAAAGATGGCACCTTTAAACATGAGTGACAGTGTACTGATGATTGCCTTGAAAAAATGAAAATATCTGATAAAATAAACCCAGGCTCATTGGAAAAACATGCAAAATGATATTACGTTGCTTCTTGCACCTTTCACGACACTTTCAAAGTGAGTTGTATTATCCATTCAGTTTTATCTGAAACCAATGAACAAGAATGTGGCAATCATAATTTGTGTGAAAAGGAATAAGTTGTTTGTGTTTTACTGCCACTAGTGTTCAGTTGAGTTGGAAACATCAGTGAACTGTATGTATAGGTATGTTTTTGGAGTTTTGCAAAAATGTAGATAGAGACACATTTTTCAAATGAACATATATTAGATAAAATACAATTTAAAAAATAAAACATATTTGTACACAAAAGAATAAATGTCTCAGTGTTTTTCTGTCCATACAATGAAAGTTGGTTGTTGTTTTTAGACCATTGATTTTTATTGTATGGACAGAACTGTGTTCAGCAGAAGAAAGTAAGTCAGTCATACAGGTTTGGAATAACATGAGGGTGAGTAAATGATGACGTAAGTGTCATTTTTGGTTAAACTGGCCTTTTAAGTTTTGAACAACAGGCTGCAGGACTGGATCAGGGAGACGGTATTTAAGGTAAAAGTCAATGGCGAACAAGTGGGCCGAGCCACCTGGCAGCACATCCACGCCGATCTCACACCTCTAACACCACCACGCCAAACACACACACACATCAGAGATGGACGTGAGGGAAGTGTGGACTGCACGGGGGAGGATTTTGGAACACAGTGCCTGGTCAAGCTGTCTTCTCACTCACATGTCCAAGAACGCTGTAAAATACATTTCATCAAAAATAAAGCAAGATGTCCAGGCCTGCAATTAGGTGTATGTCCTGTCACCACCATCCCAACAACACACACACAAAAAAGTCTAAAATGAAAATCAGTGCAGGTTGGGACAACAGCTGTATCACTGTCACTATGGGATTTGGATCATAAATGAAATTTGTGCCAAAAAGTCAGTAGACAGATTCAGTTTTAACCACATAACGGAGACAGCATATCCTCCATTAATCTGGATTAACTGCAACAATGAACCATTATTTAAAAGCCATTACACCCGTCTCTCCTGAGAGAGAGAGAGAGCGAGAGGTACACGGCTCGTACCAGAGTACAAGACAACATAATCAGACTAATGGTTCGCATTAGTTATGTGCCAAATGCTTGGCTTTTTACTTTAGATCCTACTAAATAAATACGGCGCACAGATCACAGTAATTAAACCAATCCCTTTAAATCACTGCAGATTCTCTATTAGGCGCCGTCCTCAGTGGTAAACGTCGCTTAACAGATTAAGTCATCTGGGGCAGTGGGCAGGATCACTGTGTGGGTGAAAAGAGCTCGTAATTTCCTTGGGACAAGGACGCCTCTTGAAACTTTTCTGACCGACAGGAATCAATGGGTTATGCTCGAACGCTAATAGATGCAGCATTCTGCTCAAGTGTACACACACAAACACATGGAGCGAGCGGACCACTGCGGCGCTGTCAGCAGGAGGCCGGAGCTGATGGACATTCTGGTTATGCAACTCAGCAGATCACAGCCATTAGAGACAGGTGGCCCACCACGCTGTGTGTAGGTGTGTGTGTGTGTGAGAAAGAGAGAGAGTGAGAGTAGGGGGTGATGGAGACATGGATGGATGGATGGATGGATGGATGGATGGACATACGAATATCTATAACATTTCAAAACATACTGTGGTTGTCAGATATCTCCTTTTCACTCAAAGATGACTTCCAGGTCATAGGTAAAACTAGGAGACATTCTTTTAAAAATGGCAAACAAATAAACTTGACATGCAATTTTGAGTGAATTTGTTCTGGTGTTGAACTGCCTAAATCTTTTGTGAGATATTGTGCTCTGAAACATCTGGTGAAGATTTACCACAAATAACTTCATATGCAGGAAAAAGCACAGATAATAAACCCAACTCCCAGAGAGTAAATAGAGAGCTAATTGAGTTGTCTTTTGATTTCTATTGCGAAATAAAAGATTTCAACAGTGTTTTTCAGCCTTTCTGGGGTCTATCAATTATTATTTTATCTCAAACTGATTGTTGTAAAAAAAAAAAAGAAAAAAAAGAAAAGAAAATTAAAATTTGGTCCAACTTCAACCAAAGCTTCATTGTTCCTCCCACATTAAAATCTGTTAAATAAAATTAAATGTAATTTACAAGTACTGCATATGACTTGTTACAACAATAATGATTATTTATTGGCTGTACAATGGTAAGCATCATTACAAAGCATGTAAATACATTAATATTTAGTTTATGCATGTTTTAGGCCAGGCTTAATATGCAAAACACAGTCCCTACTTCATCCCTCTATAAAGTTTGAAGACCCTTGCCTTAGAGATCTCAACATTTCTCATCAAATTCTTCCAAAACCAAATGGTATAGGCATTTCCATATTAATTGTATAGCTGTGTATCAACAAATGTCAGCAATTTTCTCTTTTTATTTCTTTTAAATTTCCTAAGGAATTTTACTGAGCAATGAAAATCTCTTGAGATCCTTTGAATATATATATCTTATTTATATAAGATATTATCTATATTATCTAATATATTATCTATATATAGATAATCATTGTTATTCACTTCACCTGTCAGTGGTCATGATGTTTTGCCTGATTGGTGTACAACCCAAATTCCGGAAATGTTAGGACGTTTTTTTAAATTTGAATAAAATGAAAAATAAAAGACTTTCAAATCACATGAGCCAATATTTTATTCACAATAGAACATAGATAACGAACGGAGAAATTTTACACTTTTATCCACAAAATAAGGTCATTTCAAATTTGATGCCTGCTACAGGTCTCAAAAAAGTTGGCACAGGGGCAATAAATGGCTGAAAAAGCAAGAAAGTTTGAAAAGATTCAGCTGGGAGAACATCTAGCAACTAATTAAGTTAATTGATATCAGGTCTGTAACATGATTAGCTATAAAAGGGATGTCTTAGAGAGGCAGAGTCTCTTAGAAATAAAGATGGGCAGAGCTGTGAAAGAGTGCGTAAAAAGACTGTAGAATACTTTAAAAAAACAATGTTCCTCAACGTCAAATTGCAAAGGCTTTGTAAATCACATCATCTACAGTGCATAACATCATCAAAAGATTCAGAGAAACTGGAGAAATCTCTGTGTGTAAGGGACAAGGCTGAAGATCTTTATTGGATGCCTGTGGCCCTCAGACGACACTGCATCACTCATCGGCATGATTGTGTCAATGACATTACTAAATGGGCCCAGGAATACTTCCAGAAACCACTGTCGGTAAACACAATCTGCCGTGCCATCTGCAGATGCCAACTAAAGCTCTATCATGCAAAAAGGAAGCCATATGTGAACATGGTCCAGAAGTGCCGTCGTGTCCTGTGGGCCAAGACTCATTTAAAATGGACTGTTTCAAAGTGGAAAAGTGTTCTATGGTCAGGTGAGTCCAAATTTGACATTCTTGTTGAAAATCACGGACACTGTGTCCTCCATGCTAAAGAGGAGGGAGACCTTCCAGCGTGTTATCAGGGTTCAGTTCAAAAGCCAGCATCTCTGATGGTATGGGGGTGCATATGCATGGCTTGGTCGTAGAAGAGTCTGGGTGCTGAATTGGACTGCCTGCAGTCCAGATTTTTCACCTATAGAGAAAAATATGTCAAAGACAACCACAAACTCTTCAGCAGCTGGAAACCTATATCAGGCAAGAATGGGACCAAATTTCAACACCAAAACTCCAGAAACTCATAACCTCAATACAGACGCCTTTAAACTGTTTTGAAAAGAAGAGGAGATGTTACACCATGGTAAACATGCCCCTGTCCCAACTATTTTGAGACCTGTAGCAGGCATCAAATTTGAAATAAACTAATTTAGTGCATAAAATTGTAAAATTTCTCATGTCTATTGACATGACATCTAATCTATGTTCTATTGTGAATAAAATATTGGCTCATGTGATTTGAAAGTCTTTTAGTTTTCATTTTATTCAAATTTAAAAAACGTCCCCAACATTTACGAAAATCCTGGTTGTGTGTGTATATATATATATACACACACACACACACACACACACACATATGTATTTTAAAGGTGATATTGAGCTCAATACACTGCTTAATGCATGAGCAAAAGTGTGGTCAGCCAAAACACACTCTGTCTTCTTAATCGGGCCTTTGCCAGATGGTGTCCAATTGCACAGATGATTCATACAAAAATCAGACCCAGCACTGATCTGGTCTAGCGCCTTGGAGACCTAGACATGAAATAAAGACCATTTAAAGTCTATATGCACCATGTACAGTCAATGTCTGTATAAATAGACAGTTTTTTGTCAACTTACAACTAACTGAATCACAGTGCAAATGCAGTTAGTGTGGTATTAGAACACCAGTAGATGCACTGCAAAGTTGTAGCAGAAGTTTCTTGCATAAGATTTCTTCTATATGCGTCTTGTTTTCCCTCTTTCAGCCTTTATTATTTGTGATCATCAACACCTACACAAAGCCATGCCAGTGCCTTTAAGCTTTGACCTTGCTGAGTAATCTTGAGAAATGCATTAGCTAAATCATTCATCGCTGCATATTTATGTCTTAGATTGACCATGAGCCCACTCATAAGCCCGATTAAGAAGACAGTGTTTTTCCAAAAAGTACTGTGCATTGCAAATACCTTATACAACATGCACCCCATTCCATAAACATGTAGTTTATATATATATATTCTTCTCATATCTTCTCTCACATGTGACTGACTGTATACATGGCATGTGAAGCACAGTATGAAATATAAGTGGTAAACATTTTGTATGGACAGATGTGGATTAGTGTTCATCTTTGCCTCATGAAGGAGATTAGAGCTTATTCACTGCTAACAGGGTTTATCTTTCTCTGTAATTCTGATTACAGTGAAAGAGGAGAGAGAGAGAGAGAAAGGGAAAGTGAGAGGGAGAGGCAAAAGAGATGAGAAGATGTTAAAAGACACACATTCTGCACATACTGAAACATAAGAGGAGCAAGTGACTTCAAAATGAAGGTGTCAATTAAAACTAGAAAAGGAAAGTTTGTCAAGACAATAGAGTGTTGCAGGAATGACGTCAAAACTTGATTAATTTGCCCTCAAGATTTTCATATGGTGTTTTATAATAGGGTTTTTCAATTCATGAGTGAGTAAAATAAGGTCTGTGGTAAACATAACTTGACGAAACTTGAACGTTTTGCTCTACAATGTAAATTATACAATGTTTGAAGTTTATCAAACAGACAGAAGGTCTGTTCCATGATTGGTAGCTGGAAAGCTCTAGGTGGTAAATTTTCAGTAGAAGTTTTTAGTTTTGATTATCCGCTATGGGAAAACTAAGATTGGAGGAGATTGGAGAACTGGAGGACCATGCCAAGCTTGGTGGATATAGCTTGAAAGCTCTAGGATGATTTATAGTCACAGATATCTGAGAGATTTTGCAAATAAATTAATTAGTTACTGAATAAATAAATACTTTAGATAAATAAAAAGGGTTTTAATATTTAGAAAAACAAGCAAAATGCTTCTACAGTAATGAAGTCAATGGGATGATCCTACCAGAGAGTTATATATAGAAATGTGAAGCTTGTTTTTGTTAAAGCACTTACTATAATTATTCAGTTAAAAAAAAAAAAAGTTTATTATCTGATGTGCAGTTGTCTCCATTTTCTAGTTATGTGTTACTTATATAATTCCTGTAAGTGGAGTTGCTACATTTAAAAGTGTTTACAAACAGTTGGTTTATATCAGAACATCATGACATGAGTTGAAGGCTTGGACGTGATAGACAGAGCTTTACTTTTACTTATCCCAAGATCTCATAATATAACACAAAGAACATTTTACCAATTTTAAGAAGGTTCTTTGTTGAACCATTGAAGAACCTTTATTTCTGCATTTGTACAGGAAGGATGTAATCGCGGAGTAAGCATTACTCAGCATGCAACATGGAGATTAACACTGCATCCTAGCCAGGGGCATCATGGGACGTTTCTGGGCAATAAGCAATTTGTCTGTCCACATTCAAAGTGACAATTCTGCAGCACAATGACAGACAATCAGATATGTTAATAATCAAAAGATTGGGTTCAGTAAGACTTTTGAAAAATGAATGCTTATATTCTGCAAGGATACAATAAATTGATCAAAAGTGAAAGTAAAGTCATTTATAATGTTTCAAAGGATTTATTTTATTTTATTTTTTATTTTTTTTAAAGCTGTTTCTTTGAACTTGCTATTCAAAGAATGCTTTGCACAAAAATATTATGCAGCACAACTGTTTTCAACATTGATAATAAATAATGAGAAATGTTTTTTGAGCATCAAATCAGCATATTAGAATGATTTCTGAAGGATCATGTGACATTGAAGACTGGAGTAATGATGTAAAATTCAGCTTTGCCATCACAGGATTAAATTACATTTTAAAAGAAAACAGTTATTTCAATTTGTAATAATATTTCACAATATTACCGTTTTTACTGTATTTTTAATCAAATAAATGCAGCCTTGCTGTATAATAATAATGTATAATATAGAAAAAGTACCAAGAGATAATGGATCTAACTTGGTTTATGACATGACAAAGAGAGAGAATGTGTGTGTGTGTGTGGAGGGGTAAGTTTATGGTGGTTGAGGGGGTGCTGGTGGTGGTAGAAGAGCTTGGCTGCATTTGTTGTCGATAACGAACGTTTAATGCAAGTCTGGAAAACTGAATACGGTCACCATCTGCTCTATACACGACTGTGTTCTGAGAACGAATCAACAGCCAAGCACACTTACTGAAGACAGACAGAGATGGAAAGACAGTGTATGTGTGTGTGTGTGCATGTGTGAGGGAAAGAAAATAAGAGAAAGAGAGAGAGAGCGCAAGCCAGGAGCACAGAGAAGGAGAGAGAGAGAGCTATTTGCTCAGAGGCGAGGGATCCATCACGTGTGTTTAGGGAAAGAACAGACACAGATGAAGGTGAGCACAAGTAGGGCGGTCAGACATGAGTCTCACACTCAGAGGTGTCACAGCAAAACACACACACAGTCCTGGGGTAGAAAACAATACATATGACACAAATATATGACACACAGATATAAGGTAATGTAACCACTCAGCTCAAGATAAAGTGTGTGAATTCTTGCAAGAAAATACCTTGAATGGAATTTTTTTTAATTGTTAAAGGAATAGTTCATCCAAAAATGAAACATTTTTTGTCATAATTTTTGTAAATTTCTTCTGTATAAAACACAGCGATATGTTTAGTAAAATGCTAATTATGCTCTTTTCCATACAATTAAAGTAAATGATGACCAGAGGTTGTCAAGCTCAATAAGAGTACCTTAATAGACATCCGAAAAACTTGTTTATTCCAAGACTTCTGAAGTCATATAGTTGCTTTGTGTGAGGAATAGACTAAAATTATTAGTCATTATTCACTGAAAACCATAAATTTCAAATGTCATGGTGAGATGGAATTTGAATATGTGAGTACTGAATTTAAATTTTTTGGAATTTTTACCTTTATTTTTGGGGGGGACAGACAAGTGCAGTCAGGAAAGTTGGGATAATAGAGGGGGAATGAGTTTGGGACACCATTCACTTTAATTGGATGGAAAAGAGCAGCATGGACACACTGCTAAACATCTCCTTTTGTGTTCCCCTGAAGTAGGAAAGTCACACAGGTTTGAAACGACACAAAGTAATGTGAAGAAAGACAAAAAACAGAATGTGACGTAAAATTAGGCTATATGATATAATGATAATTTACCAACCTAATGAAGTTTGTACCTTTATAATACACTGACAGTCACCAAACACAGTGGTGATAAGAGTCACATGATGAATCAAAGTTCATCACAAGCAGATTTTCCACAAGCTGAGAAGGACAACACTAACATACAGAAGGTGCACACAGTGTCATTCACACACACACTAAACACCATCATGGTAACATGCATGAAATTTTAAAAATGCAATAAACATTAATTTAACAACATTAGATGTAACATAAAACCCTAATGTACATATCTGATTAGAAAAAAATGAGAAAAACTAAGAAGAAACAGAGTTATTATTGTGGGAATGTCAATTTACGGTTTTTCACTGTAAATTTTACAGTGAATTGTTATTTTTCACTTCCAAAAACTGTGAATTTAATGGTATTTTACCGTAAAATTACATTAAATGTACCGTTAGATCTATTACAGTTATTCACCGTATATAGTACGGGAACTTTCTGTAAACCAATTGACAGTTTTTCACCGCAGCATTTTTACAGTCTTTTACTGTTAAAATCACGGTAATTTTTTACAGTGTATAACATACTGACAACCATAAAAACAGGTGATAATGAGAAAGCTACATGCTAGTGTACATGCCAAGTCTGTACTGAAATTTTAAAAATATGATGCTTTGAGCGCTGTTGAGCGGATTCGTAAACACCTCTGATTGGCCTTTATGTTCACGTGCTCATCAGATATGTCTGTGATTGGCTACAATGATCAAACACTACTACATGCAGAGTCAAATCTCACCAAACAGCCTTTGCACAAGCTGAGACAATTGACCCTTCGCCGGGAGTTTGATTGACAAGTGATCTAACCAATCACAGCTCCGAATCCGCCATTTTGTCCGACAAAGCAGTCAGGAGTTAGAAGATTAACGTCGGTGGACATGAACTTGAAAAATGCTGTGTATTTACGTCTTTGCGCATTCGAAACAACATTCCTTCTCATGTTGATTCATGTTTATTTGATGATATAAATTAACTAGTAGGAAGAGATGATTGGTTCACGAGCTGCTTGAGCTGAGGCGCTACAGCAATCTGTCACGACACATTAAAGAGCCACAAAACGGTTTTTATTGTTTGAATTTCTTAAAAAATTACACAGTTTGAAAGCTGTGACTTTGTTTAATATCATAAGTAACCTGCTCTGTCTTGTCTGTCAACGCGTTATCAGTATCCTCTTTACAGCACCATGTCATGTCTTTGCGAAGGGTCAATTACTAATATATTGAAGGTGCAAAAAACAATACAAAACTCCAACATGGTAGCAAACATAACACTAAAATAATGCAATAAACATTCATTTAACTATATAATATGTAGAATAAAGCTATGGTGTACATAACTGATAACAAAAATATATATATATATTTAACCATCAAATATGAAGTTTCACACAAGGAATTATGGGAATGTCAATTTATGATTTTTCACTATAAATTATAAAAGAACTGTAAATGTAACAATATTTTACTGTAAAATTACATGAAATGTCCCATTAGATTTATTTCAGTTTTTAAGCATATATAGCAAGGAAACTTACTGTTAAAATTATGCAGCATACATCAACAGTAAATAAATACAGCAATCCTGGTTCACAATGCTGGTACATTGCTCAGACACACACACACACACACACACACACTTCACCACCAGCAGGTTGTGATTAAATTCACCATTGCTCATGATCCCTGGCTAAATCTTTGCAATTTTCATTTTAGAGAGATTTAATATGGATCATCGTTTGGTTGAGCACAAAACCCCCGTCCACCGCCACAGCCCCTCCTAATCTAGAACAATCTCTAGGACAGGAGAGTGAGTGATTTTAACCAGAGACAGAGAGAGACTCGAGACTAAACAGCTGGTCACCATTACAGTTATTGGTGTTAATCTGAGCCTCTGTGACCTTATATCAGTCATAATCACTTACAAACACACATTAAATATGAACACACAAATCAGTAGCTATGATACTTCGCAGGGGAGGGAAGAGGCCCACCCATGACCCAGAGAAGAGATATCTTTCTTGGGGAGGAGAGACAGGCAGATGGGGGTCTGTCTCTCCTGTCTGGAAGAGATCATCTGATCCAAATGGCACATGATGATAACAGATGTACTTTGAGAGCTGATGTACCTTAATGTGTGTTGTTATGATATTAACATCATGTTACTGGTATTAACATCAATGACTGGAAAACCTATAATATGCATTGCTGATTTATGGTCTAGTAATTCTCATGTTTGTTATAACTGGATAGTGTTTCACCAACAAAACGTATCAAAATATACCATGGTATTACCGTGGTGTTCTTTGAAGCATGTTGAAGTACCATTTAAATACCAGGGCATTATTATGGTAATCATTTAGTGTGCTGAAGAGTTACACACTATACTCTCTCTAGCCGTTTTTAATTTTTTAAGATTTATTTAAAATTATTGTACATGCCATTTATCATGAATCAATTATGAGCCATTTTATTTGATTAGTGCTCTAGAAATAGTGCAGTATCAGATTATTTCATTAATTTTATGGACTAGTGGTGCTTTATTTTAAAATTCTCAAAACTGAGAATGCAAAGGATGCAAAGAGCTGAATGAGCTGAATGAAACAGAATGTTTCTGTGTGTGTCTGAGTGTGTGAGGGTTGGGAGGGAAATTGCTCCTGCTCTGTCTGAGACAGGCTCGAGCTCTCAGCTGGATTACAGCAGAGCATTAGAGCAGAGACCACAGAAAAACCTTCAGCTCTAATGTAAATAACGACTGTTAGCACAGGCCCATATACAAATACACACATGAATGCTAATGCACACTAACACATACCAACAAACATCCAGTCATATAGATTATACACAAGTAATCACTGGATCTAGCACTGTCAGATGGTCATTTCTGAATTAAGATGGTAACTGACAGTAATGTACATGCACACAGACACAAATGCACAAACAGAAATGTTGTCATTGTAAACCAAAGTCAAACAGTCTGCCGGTATACAGAAATAAAGCAACGCCTTCCAGACATGCTAAAATGTCATGCATTTGTAAGTGTGTGTGTGTTTGTGTTTGTGTGTGTGTGTCTCCTGCTACTGAGGGGATTAATAGAGGGGGTGAGTATATCTCCCCCTAATCCCCACACACTCCATGCTGCCCTGTGTGTGTGTGTGTGTGTGTGTGTGTGTGTGTGTGTGTGTGTGTGTGTGTGTGTGTGTGTGTGTATGTGTGAGAGTGTCTTCTGTCTCACACTGCTTTTCACTCTCTCAGCAAGACTGCAACTCTCACTGATGGAGGTAGAGACATAACATAACTGCAAGGAAATATTTAAGATAATCTTATTATACTCCCACAAAAGGATGTAAACTACAACAATCATAAAACATTTGTTTCAATTTAGGTGATTTCGTTGGCTTAAAAAAACTGTATATATATATATATATATATATATATATATATATATATATATATATACATACACACACACACACACACACACACACATCGATTGGGCATAACATTATAAGCACTGACAGGTGAAGTGAATAACACTGATTATCTCTTCATCACAGCACCTGATAGTGGGTGAGATATATTAGGCAGCAAGTGAACATTTTGTCCTCAAAGTTGATGTGTTAGAATCAGGAAAAATGGGCAAGCATAAGGATTTGAGGGAGTTTGACAAGGGCCAAATTGTGATGGCTAGAAGACTGGGTCAGAGCATCTCCAAAACTGCAGTTCTTGTAGGCTGTTCCCAGTCTGCAGTGGTCTCTAACAAAAGTGGTCCAAGGAAGGAACAGTGGTGAACCGGTGACAGGATCATGAGTGGCCAAGGCTCATTGATGCACGTGGGGAGCAAAGGCTGGCCCGTGTGGTCTGATCCAACAGACGAGCTACTGTAGCTCAAACTGCTCAAGAAGTTGATGCTGGTTCTGATAGAAAGGTGTCAGAATACACAGTGCATCACAGTTTGTTGTGTATGAGGCTGCATAGCCGCAGACCAGTCAGGGTGTCCATGCTGACCCCTGTCCACTGCCGAAAGCACCAACAGTGGGCACGTGAGCATCAGAACTGGACCGCGGAGCAATGGAAGAAGGTGGCCTGGTCTGATGAATCACTTTTTCTTTTACATCACGTGGATGGCCGGGTGCGTGTGCGTTGCTTACCTGGGGAACACATGGCACCAGGATGCTCTATGGGAAGAAGGCAAGCTGGAGGAGGCAGTGTGATGCTTTGGGCAATGTTCTGCTGGGAATCCTTGGGTCCTGCCATCCATGTGGATGTTACTTCGACACATACCAACTACCTAAGCATTGATGCAGACCATGTACACCCTTTCATGTAAATGGTGGCTGTGGCCTCTTTCGCCCTGCCACAAAGCAAAAATGCTTCAGGAATGGTTTGAGGAGCACAACATTGAGTTTGAGGTGTTGAATTGGCTTCCAAATTCCCCAGATCTCAATCCAATCGAGCATCTTTGGGATGTGCTGAACAAATAAGTCCGATCCATGTAGGCCCCACCTCTCAACTTACAGGACTTAAAGGATCTGCTGCTAACATCTTGGTGCCAGATACCACAGCACACCTTCAGGAGTCTAGTGGAGTCCATGCCTCGATGGGTCAGGGCTGTTTTGGCATCAAAAGGGGGTCCAACACAATATTAGGAAGGTGGTCATAATGTTATGCCTGATCAGTGTATATATATATTAATATATAGTTTGTTAAGTTAATAACTGCATGTTAGCATGTTTGCAGTTAGTTGAGTTTTAGCTCCAAATATCTGTCTGTAACGTTTAAACCAGCGACCACTGAGTATTTAACAAAACCCTTCACTGCCTCAAACTACTGTCATGTTCTGTTTTAACCCCCTCCAAGCATGTAAGTGCTGCTTTACCTCTGCAAACATGATTAAATCAGACAATCTACTGTGTTAAATCCTCTTACAACTCCATATTACATATCTGCCCAACAAAAGAGACTCAATCAGAACAATCAAAACCCACTCTCTGGCCTGGATTATCTGATCCCATTGTCATGATTAAAATGAAAAGAGAGCCAAGAACATGATGGAAAATCCCATGTTCTGAATATAAGAGATATCAGGAGGGGCGGAGGAACGCAAATTTATCTGTCGTAAGTCTCTGATACGGATCAGCCATTGTTTGCTGTTATGTGATAACAATACACGGGCCAGAGATGATTGGTTGACAGGGACAGTGTCTCAACCATTGGCCGAAAAGCTTCAGGATGTACATGTGGAGAATGTAAATGCTATTGGCTGTTCATTTTAAAAGGAACGCTTCCCAGGAACGACTTTTATTGTCTATTACACTGCGAAAAATAATTTTTGAAAATTTTATTTTTAAAACTACATACATTTAAACAGATGAATAATATATCATGAATTAAGTTCCAAATATTTTATTCTTTTACTTAAAGTTATAAACAGTAAGTTTTACAAGAAAGTACTATTTCAGTAATTCTGCTTCGAGACTTCACATTTAAAAGGGACCTATTATGCCCCTTTTTACAAGATGCAATATAAGTCTCAAGTGTCCCCAGACTTTGTCTGTGAAGTTTCAGCTCAAAATACCCTACAGATCATTTATTGTACCATATTGTAAATGCAGATTTTTGAGTAAAAAAGGAAAAACATGCTGTTTTTGTGCATGTATTTTAAATGCAAATAAGCTGCTGTTCCCCACCCTCTTTCCAGAAGAGGGTGGAGCTTATACAGCTTGTGCCTCGTATACTGTGCCAAAAACTAACAAAACATCTGTTTGGTTTTGATTATCATCTCTGTCTATCTATTGCAGTTCTTCATCATCATGAAAGCCACATTAGTCTAAACTTCTGATGGTTTTCTGAGCACACACACCGGAAGCACGCACACAGAAAGCTGGATGTCAGACGGCGCGTCCTGTGAGTATTAAACTAATTTCTCTTTCAACTCTTTCTCTATTGTGCTTAAATTGTCAAATACACAAAGATATGTCAAAGTTCACATAAACACAGTTGGTTATGTCTGTGAAGGTAAACAGCAAGTCAAGCAATCGCATGTTAGATCTGTGTATTAAAGTGAAAGCAGCATAATATACACTTCCTATTACTATATATGCTGTTAATATGAATTAACAAAAGAAAAACAGAAGAACACTCACTGCTCTTGATTCAATAACTTCAGTAGCTGTAATAAGAATAAATTTCTTATTTAAATGCTGCTGTTAAATCTCCGGTGAGGAGATATGTGGCGGACTTTGTACAGCGCGTGATTTTTTCCCCCAAACCAGTTCAGCGGAAATCCCGCCCTGGAGCCGATTCTAAACATTTCATTGGCCATGTTAATCACAACAACGATTGCCTACACCCAACCCTGATCCCTAAACCTACCCGTCAATGTAGCCTCAGCCAGTTAAATTGGTTGCAGGGCGGGGTTTTCCACTGAACAGTTTGGGGAAAAAATTCACGCGTGTACAGCTCACTGAGGGGAGGAGCTAAGCTAATAGGGAAGAGTCCATCAGCAGTTGTGGGCGGGGTCTACGCATTGATTTATGGGGATTTAAAAAAAAAAAAAAAAAGAGGACTTGGTGGATTTTAACCATTATAGGGTGGTTGTGTACACACATTGCCGACACACGTTTATGTTCAAACACTATCTAAAAGTGAATTTTGCATAATAGGTCATCTTTAATTCAATGTGTTACTTGCCATTTCTTTGTAATTATTTGTGAAATTTACAAGCAATTGTTTCAGAGTAAATCCTTTTTTCATTCTCAGAGTAAAGGGCTTTGTAAAGAGAGCAAAATGCTTAATTTTTCAATAAAGGCTCTACAACATCCTATAGAGTTGATTTACAGCTTGGAAGTGGTGTCTATACAGATCGTGAGTGTTTGTGTGTGTGTGTTTCTGCCAGTTCTCCTGTAGTCTCCGCAGGGTGTGGGGATTATCTGAGGAAGTGCAGGGGAGTGGCAGTAATGAAGAGACCTCCTCGAAAGTGTACAGACTCACACACACACACACACACACACACACACACACACACACACACACACACACACACACACACACACACCAGGCTCAGTAAAGCAGTGTTCATTCATGCTATGCACTAGAACCAAACTACACATGCATGTCCTCACATAAATAAATAAATTAAACAGAAATGCTGAGTTCAGAAAAGTCACTCATAACAACCCCCACAGTTTTCACTACATTATTAATTTAGAACCCTATGCTCACTTCTGTGGCTGTTCATTTGAAGGCCAAATATATTTCTTTATACTGAATGCGAGAGTGATTATACCCAGTATCAGTTTATCTGTTGTGTTCTGTCCTGGTCCTCCTCAAAGTCATCTGGGCCATTATCCTTCCAGAGTAATTAAGAGGGAGAATATTACCTCAGATACACCCCCTCACCCTCTCATGGATCGGCCCCTCTCAGCATGATGGATGGAGGGCTGTCACATCATCCTGAGCAGCAGAGGGGTGCAGGACCGGCCATAACACACCTCTAATCACATAAAACCAAACACTTGTCATTACACACTCTAATTGTCAAAATGCAGATGGCAGGGCTGAGTAATAACAGCATCTTGAATGAGGTGTACTTAGATTTGTAAAGCCATGACATATAGGCATATTTCATGTATTTCATGCTAAATTTCAATCACTTTTTCCTCATTTGTAAGTATTGATACATATTTCCTTTTTTTAATTTGATTCTGCTTCTTAAACTAAGCTTTCAATTTGTTTAGTTATTGTTGAGATTCAATACCAATTAATTTGGCCATTTTTATTTTGATAATTATATTAAGAAATTCTCTCTCAGTTTATACAGGTAAGTTTCTAACTTGGTACATTACAAAAAAAAAAAAAAAAAAAAAAATGCATACTAAAAATGTACACTTACATTTGGGGCCATAAAGATTTTTTTAAAAGGAATTTATATTTTTATTCAGAAAATATGCATTAAATTAACCAAAAGTGACAGTAAAGACATTTATAATGTTACAAATGATTTCTATTTTTTTTTTAAAAAAGCTGTTCTTTTTAACTTTCTATTCATCAAAGAATCCTGAAAAAACATTTAAAAATTTTTACTGGCCCCAAACCTTTGAATGGTAGGGTAAATACATTTTTTAATATCCCACCAGTGAAAATTATAATAACTTGCTGATTTAGTAATTGCTCAGATGGATTCAGTGACTTTGTGAGTCTTTTTGAATTATTCATTCTTAAAAGAGTCATTTGTTTGTGAATCAATCCTTGTTAATCTTTCAATAATTTTCAATAATGGCTTGTGAATCAATCCTTGTGTGATTTTTTTAAAGACTCTTTAGATAACAGTATCTGCTAAACGAATAAACACAAATGTAATTTACCTTGTGTTGTTTAAAGGTGGGTTTGATAGTGGATTGAGGTGAGATTGAGGAAGAGTCACTCTCCAGTAAACATGCTAACGCCATGAGCCTGCAGATTCAAAACAAGTGATCAGGTGTGTTAGAAAGGAGCAAAACAAATATGAAACAATAAAGATAAAAAGATGAAAAAAACACCATACATCATTGTCTTTCAGTGATATTGCGTGTGCGAATAACAAGTTATTTGTATAAGGGCTTATCTTTAATATTAGTATTAGCTGAGGAGGCTTTAGGGAACATCGCTTCTCTCGCTATCCTACTCTAAAGCTTCCACCTCAGGGGCAGAAGAACTGAAAAACAACTGGATCCCTTTAATGTCAAAGCATGTTAAGAAGCCCTTCTGCCACCCCCCATATCCTGGAGAAAACTAAGTCAGAAAGAAATTACATAAATCAAATCCATTTTCATTATTACAATATTTTAGCGGCATTATCCCTCAGACAAAACGCAGTAAAACCCCATTTATTCTTTTTAATCCTTCAAAGAGTGGCTGATATTACCTGATACTGATTGGGTTTGCATGGGGTAAGAGTGTGAATGACATCAACAAGTCTGAAAGGCTGGAATCATGTCTGTGGATCCCATTGAGATGATTAAAATGAGCCTGTGTGTGTCTGTGTGTGTGTGCCTGTCTCTCAGCTTCTCCCTGTCCCCCTGCTCTGTGCTCGGACATGCCTCTACCCACTCTTCAGAATTAGAAACTATTATAACCCATTCAAATCGGTTGTAACATTTTGGATGAAATTAAAATGGGAGAGAATGTAAACAAAAACAAAAAATAGAAGCAAGGGGTGTCTGATACTTATTTGAAAGTCCACTCCTGACCATGTGGTGAAATATTTAATCAGTCGTTATTTCAGGTAAATATTTATTGACAGGTGAAGCCCATAGTAATGAATTCCTGAAACTTTTTAAAATCCTTTCACACTGTAGGAGATATTGCCTAGTGGTTGGTGAATGTGCTCATAAGTTGAGCCATAACATTCATGAAATTCAAGAAAGAAAGATGTATTAAAGAAAGAAATATTAATTATACTGCATTCGTATACAAGTTTATAACTTTATTATGTGTTAGTATAGATTAGTTCATAGATTGTGTAAATCTATTAACTATCTGGTGTTTGTATAGATGTTTATCCACGTATTAACTTGTTTGCAAAACTATCTATCTATCTATAGTGTATCGAATGTATGTATCTATAGTGTATAGTATATAGTGTAGCAAATGTATGTATCTACAGTGTATCAAATGTATGTATTTATAGTGTATCGAATGTATGTATCTTTAGTGTATAGTACGTATGTATGTATATATAGTGTATGGTATGTATCTATAGTGTATCAAATGTATGTGTCTACAGTGTATCAAATGTATGTATCTATAGTGTATAGTATGTATCTATAGTGTATCAAATGTATGTATCTATAGTGTATCAAATGTATGTATCTATAGTGTATCGAATGTATGTATCTATAGTGTATAGTATGCATCTATAGTGTATCAAATGTATGCATTTATAGTGTATCGAATGTATGTATCTTTAGTGTATAGTACGTATGTATGTATATATAGTGTATAGTATGTATCTATAGTGTATCAAATGTATGTATTTATAGTGTATCGAATGTATGTATCTTTAGTGTATAGTACGTATGTATGTATATATAGTGTATGGTATGTATCTATAGTGTATCGAATGTATGTATCTATAGTGTATAGTATGTATCTATAGTGTATCAAATGTATGTATCTACAGTGTATCAAATGTATGTATCTATAGTGTATCGAATGTATCTATCTATAGTGTATAGTATGTATCTATAGTGTATCAAATGTATGTATCTATAGTGTATCAAATGTATGTATCTATAGTGTATCGAATGTATGTATCTTTAGTGTATAGTATGTTTGTATGTATATATGGTGTATAGTATGTATATGTATGTATCTATAGTGTATCAAATGTATGTGTGTATCTGTGTATGGTATGTATGTATCTATCTATAGTGTATAGTGTGTATAGTATGTATGTATATATCAGTAGTGTATAGTATATAGTATGTATGTATGTATCTATAGTGAATATATGTATGTATGTATGTATGTATCTATCTATAGTGTATAGTATGTATGTATATATGTGTGTCCAGCAGCCATATCACCCTGTAGCCCAAGACTGGTTGCCCACTGAAGCTAAGCAGGGCTGAGCCTGGTTAGTACCTGGATGGGAGACCTCCTGGGAAAACTAGGTTGCTGCTGGAAGAGGTGTTAGTGAAGCCAACAGGGGGTGCTCTCCCTGTGGTCTGTGTGGGTCCTAACACCCCAGTATAGTGATGGGGACACTATACTGTCAAAAAGCACTGTCCTTCGGATGAGACGTTAAACCGAAGTCCTGACTCTTTGTGGTTGTTAAAAATCCCAGGATGTCCTTCGAAAAGAGTAGGGGTGTAACCCTGGCATCCTGGCCAAAATTGGCCCATTGGCCTCTGTCCATCATGGCCACCTAATCATCCCCATACATTGATTGGCTTCATCACTCTATCTCCTCTCTACCAATAAGCTGGTGTGTGTGATGGGCGTTCTGGTGCAATATGGCTGCCGTCGCATCATCCAGGTGGATGCTGCACATTGGTGGTGGTTGAGGAGATTCCCGCTTCCATATGTAAAGCGCTTTAAGTACCCAGAAAAGCTCTATATAAATGTAACAAATTATTATTATTAAGTATCTATCTATAGTGTACAGTATGTATCTATAGTGTATAGTATGTATGTATTATTGTATCTATCTACAGTGTATAGAATGTATGTATGTGTGTGACTATCTATCTATCTATAGTGCATAGTATGTATGTATCTATAGTGCATAGTATGTATGTATCTATAGTGCATAGTATGTATGTATCTATAGTGTATAGTATGTATGTATAGTGTATAGTATAGTATGTATGTATGTATAGTGTATAGAATCTATCTATCTATCTATCTATCTATCTATCTATCTATCTATCTATCTATCTATCTATCTATCTATCTATCTATCAAAAGAGATCAGAAATCAGAGTTCAGAACTCTTCAAAAGTCAATTGTAATTAGCAGAACATAAAAGCAGTTTAAAAGAGAAAAGCGGCACAGGCTCATGAGTGTTAGTGATTGACTAGGCTTTAAGTGGGAGTCCCCGGACTGAAGCACTTTCCCGTGATAAAGATCCTGAACTGTAGAATCAGCCATAAGCAGATTAGTACAATGGGATGAGGAGGCTTTGAGAGTCTTTAGCCCAATTCACTGCAGAAGAGATCGACTGCGACTAGTCTAGATAAATCCCCCCCCTCCTCCTCCTGCCTGCACTCAGCCCTTCAGGCCAAACATCCCTCTCGAACCCCGCACGCCTCATCTGGACCTGATGCGGCGTGGGCCATGTCCAGAAACCAATGACACGCTGAGAACGAGTACATGACTTACCAGCGCTCACGCTGAGTTCGCCTGCTCCGCTAACAACACTAATCACAAATAAATGCCAGCTCTTGTGCTACAAATGCTTTGTCCTGTTGTCCTATCACCCGTTGATGTAGATAACAAGGGTGTGTGGTGAATTGTAAACTCTGAATGGGACATTCAAGGGGGGCGGGGGGGTCATTAGGGCCTGTTAGTATGTCTGAATCTACACAGCTCTTCTCTCATGTCAGGACTTGTCGAGTGACAGTACATCACCTCCCAGCCTGCACTGTACAGCGCAGGGGCCAGGAATTCAAATGACACAAAGAGTTATTCAGTTCGTAATGAAGCCGCTTAATGAAACCATTGCCCTTGAAAGTTCTTCATCAATTTCAACCCTCCCTCCCTCGGTCTCTCTCTTTCTCTACCGCTCTCGCTCTGTCTTGTCAGCACAGCCACGTGGCAGCTCTATATTAATTAAAGCCACCGTTTCCTGAAGTACTTAAGTGAGGTGTCCTCATTGATAATGAGCAGGTTCAAAAGAGTGCCATCCCTCCAAAATGACTTTTTAAACCAGCCTTATTAAGCAGAAAATTATGCCCAAATCAGCCTACAAGCTCCTCATTAAAAGCCACTGATCCTTGGCCGTGCGCTTGTTCGTCCGATTTTAATTAGGAACGCACGAGTCTCACCGCCGTGCTAAACGCCATTAATCTTCCCTTTCATTCCGTCTCAGACGCCCAGGAATGCGGAGAGCCAGCCCTGTTCGCACTCGCAGCCTCCGCCTCCTGTCTGCCAGCCAGCCTGAGGGAATGTGTGCGCCGGCTTGAGCTGGGGGCGGTGTATGAGTATGTCCAAGTTAGGAGGAGTTTCTTTCATCCGTGTGAAAACCGAAATGCATTTCACAACACTTAATGAATTCAATATTCAAGTGCATGTCATAAACTATATAAAAAAAGAAATGCTCCATACATATGAGGCTACTCAGGAATCAGTGAAAAACAGCTATTGTAGGATTAGACAATTAATTAAGGAATATTCAAATGAATAGTTTTGTTGACAACATTTGTGCCATTTTGTTGACAACAAAATTAATTTCAACTAGTTCCTTGGGGGGAAAAAAGAAGCAAATATCAAGGTTATGAGAGGCACTTACAATTGACGTAAATGGACACAATTTTTGGAATATAATGGAAAACTTAATTTTATAAAAGCACTCATTAATTCTTCTGTTAATATTTGTGACTATTTGAGATGTAAAGTTAAGCTCATCACTTTCTATGGTCATTTTTGGGTTTTAAACATTGTGTTGTAAATTGTAAAATTATTGTAAAATTGAATTCGAAAGTACAGTACACTGTAAACCCTAGCGCTCAAAATAATTAACTGATTTGAGTAGGACAAACTTAAATTAAACCAATTTGTTCAGTCAAATGATCTTTTATGAGTATTTAGCACTCTTTTTCTTTCGAGTTCACAAAACTGATATATTTTAAGTAAACTGAACTATTGCATTGCTTTAAGTTTTATGATCTCATTTCTTTTAATTTAGACAAACTTAAGTTTAACTAAAGAACTGGGCTGGGATTACTGTTTCCCAACATGCTTCGTCCATGGCACTCGAAAGGGAGAGTAAATGCTCAAATTAAGTGTTGTATAATGTTTTGAGTGCAAGATTAGTGTTAAGTGGGATATTTATTATTTATTAATGTTTTGTTATGCTCATTTAGAAGCGCTTCTGTTAATATGAGTTTTTGGAGGGTTACCATCATGGTGACAAGTAGTGCATGTGCTTTATATTGCTGCACTTATTCAGCAATTGCTACACCATGCTATTGTTAACATGTTAGCAAATTAGCAAGTTAGCATTTTATGAATTATCTTCTTATAGCTACATAAATTTACACTAATAAAAATGTTTATGTTGAGATTACATGATCAATTTAACTTAAATGTCTAAATTAGTGTACTCAAATATTTCAATTTAAGAACAATTAAAATGTATGAGTACAAAATAAAAATCTGCCAGTTCTGCTTAAAAATAGCAAAAGTGATTTTTCACACTAAAACAATGTCAACGCTCATATTGTTTACATCTTGTGGCTATATACTTTTGAAAAAGTGAGTATTTTAAAGGTGCCATCGAACGTTTTTTTACAAGATGTAATATAAGTCTAAGGTGTCCCCTGAATGTGTCTGTGAAGTTTCAGCTCAAAATACCCCATAGATTTTTTTAAATAATTTTTTTAACTGCCTATTTTGGGGCATAATTAGAAATGCACCGATTCAGGCTGCGGCCCCTTTAATTGCTCAAGCTCCCCACCCGGAGCTCGCGCTTGCCTTAAACAGCATAAACAAAGTTCACACAGCTAATATGACCCTCAAAATGGATCTTTACAAAGTGTCCGTCATGCATGCTGCATGCATACATCAGATCATGTGAGTATTGTATTTATTTGGATGTTTACATTTGATTCTGAATGAGTTTGAGGCTCCGTGGCTAATGGGCTAAAGCTAACATTACACACTGTTGGAGAGATTTATAAAGAATGAAGTTGTGTTTATGAATTATACAGACTGCAAGTGTTTAAAAATGAAAATAGCGACGGCTCTTGTCTCTGTGAATACAGTAAGAAACGATGGTAACTTTTACCACATTTAACAGTACATTAGCAACATGCTAACGAAACATTTAGAAAGACAATTTACAAATATCACTAAAAATATCATGTTATCATGGATTATGTCACTTATTTTTGCTCCAACTGCCATTTTTCGCTATTGTTCTTGCTTGCTTACCTAGTCTGATGATTCAGCTGTGCACAGATCCAGACGTTACTGCCTGCCCTTGTCTAATGCCTTGAACATGGGCTGGCATATGCAAATATTGGGGGCGTACATATTAATGATCCTGACTGTTACGTAACAGTCAGTGTTAAGTTGAGATTCGCCTGTTTTTCTGAGGTCTTTTAAACAAATGAGATTTATATAAGGAGGAGGAAACAATGGTGTTTGAGACTCACTGTATGTCATTTCCATGTACTGAACTCTTGTTATTCAACTATGCCAAGGTAAATTCAATTTTCCATTAGATAGCACCTTTAAGTTCATTTTAAGTGCCTCATTCAGATTTTTGCTTTTCGTAAAGAAGTTGAAAGTTGAACTGAAAGCAACATACTCAAAAATTAATTTGAACTGAAGCCGACATATTCTTTTATAAAGGTATAAAAAACTATGATTTTCCTCCTGAAAAACACACGCACATACACTTGCGTGATGCATTATGATTTAATCTGCTGCATGTGTTTATCAGTCTTTGCAGCGAAGCACACCTCTGCCTGCCTGTCAGAATTCTGCCTGCATGGAAGATTATGGATGGCCAATTACATAGTTTCTGGCATTAATTAATGATGTTAACAGCCTCCCCCTGCTCCTTACAAAACAGAGTCTCTACTAAGCTGCCTCCAGGAGGGCAGACCGGGTGAATGTATGTGTGTAGGCGTATTGTCTGTAGGGTGGCATCTAAATAAATGAAAGTACAACATAATGTCCATATGTTAGTTAATGTACTGAAATTGCATTATTAGCTACATATTTAAAAATCAATTTATGTTTTTTCAGAGACCTAATTAGCATGTACATGCAGTGTGCAAGCATGTCATGTGCTACCACAAAAGCTCTGATCACATGTTCATGAATGTAATGGCCCTGACAGTGGAGAGGAAATGTAGTTGAACTGGTGCATGTCTGTTTTTTCATTGTTTCTATTCTCCTGTCATCTCCCCAAATTTCCCCCCACCAGTCTGGTGTCTGAGGGCCATTACAGAGATTAAGCTGAGGAAGTGGACTGGCTGCCCTGTGTGTCAGCTCACATACATTGACAAACTAGGAGACAACCACTTAATCTCTCATCCTTCCTCTCTCGTTCTTTTACACAGCTTTTAAAGACTTGGCTAGCCCACCTGCCTGAAGGCCTATAGGAAAACTTTCTCTGTAATTTTATTTCAAAAGTAATATTCTAGCTTCAGTACGAGTCAGGCTCAATTTTTAACATTTGTGGCATAATGTTAATGGTCACACTTTACAATAAGGCTCCATTTGTTAATATGAACCTACAATGAAAAATACTTCTAAAGCAATTATTAAAGGGTTAGTTCACCCCAAAACAAAAATTCTGTCATTAATTACTCACCCTCATGTTGTTCCAAACCAGTAAGACCTTCGTTCATCTTTGGAACACAAATTAAGATATTTTTAATTATTTAAATTTTATTTTTAATTATCTTGCTGGCGATGCAGGCCTCACTGAGCCATAAGATTTTATCAAAAATATCTTAATATGTGTTCTGGAGATGAACGAAGGTCTTACGGGTGTGGAACGACATGACGGTGAGTAATTAATGGCAGAATTTTCATTTTTGGGTGAACTAAACCTTTAATGGTAGTTAATTACAACATTTACTAATAAATTATTAAAATCAAATGTTGTATCTGTTAATATTATTTAATGGACCTGAACTCATATAAACCAACTATGGACAGTTGTATTTTTATTAGCTCATGTTAACATAGATTTGCTCATGTTAGTTAATGCATTAACTAACATTAACTAATAGTAAATTGGTTAACACTTTATTTTACAGTGCCCTTTTTACTGTAGTAATAACAGTAAATTATGCATAATTACATGCAACTAACCTCAAACTAAACCTTAGCCCTAATTATATAGTATGCTGTTAATTAATATTACTTACATGTATAATTACACTGTAACAAGGATTTTAAGGTGTCCTTGTTACAGTGAAATTACACATTTAAGTAATAAGAATTAACAATATGCACTTACTATAGGGTTAGGTTTAGACTTAGAGTGTGGTTTAGGGTTAGTTGCATGTAATTATGCACAATTTAAGTAATTATGTGTAACATGCGTAACAAGGACACTGTAAAATAAAGTGTTACCAAATAAAGTGTAACTGTAAATTGTTACCATGTTACCATTGAGCTTAACTAAATTGAACCTGGAATATTCCTTCATCTGTACAATTAAAAAGACCCAAAATAAAGATGCTGATTCTGGATATTGCAGGTTCTGCTAGACTACACCAATATATTTTTCCTCTTTAGGACCATTAACCTTCTCTTCTTCTTCACTCCGCTCCCCGGTCTCATCCAGCAGTAATTCTATAGTTTAAATGCATGGTGTCAGGTGCCTTGTGGCGATGGGTGAGGGTTCGGGCCTGCATGCCATGTTAAGAGTGTTAGCGGGCATATAGACGGGCAGCGCCGCCCTCCCGCATCCATGTCTGATTAGAGTAACGAACAGAGGGCTGGTCCGTCATGCCGCATTGTCCCTCACGTCGGCCTGAATCACATGGCTCCTCGGAACCGAATGACTCAGTCGGTCATCGTATACGACAAACTGGGCCGCAAGCAGGGGGGCTGCGATGATGTCACAGACCCACCAAAGGGGATCCCCTCTTAAAAATGCACGACTGCACCTACATACATGGACATACAGAACAAGATATGGAGAAACAAACAAAAACAGTACCAAAGGGACATAAAAACAAGCTAATTATCTCATACGGACCATCTGTACCCTCTAAATCGTCGATTCAACCCGCGCTCACGCACACGCAGGTCTATTGAGGGTCATCACATACAGACGTACTGCTTTATACACTTTTGTATTTCCTTCCAAACTACCTCTTCTGATTCCAGGGGCCTCTGACACTCTGCCTGAGTGCCTTCCAGTGTCTGCATGTCTGTTGTGAATAAACAAGCACAAACCTGAGTGCCGTTTCCAGCAGTCCGCCCCCATCTCCCCTTTCTTGCTCTCGGCCTGTTTGCATCTCCGAAACTCACAGTCCCAAACATGTGTGTGCAGCTATATGTGTATGTACATGAGCGAGGCCAGAGCTGTGTTGTGCTTCCTCAAGAGCTTAATGACTCTCAGCAGTGCTGTCAGAAACACTCGGCAGAGTCCGGCACTTAAGGGCATATGTTTTTCCCTCTCCTCAGCCGCCTGCAAAGAGCGACAAACACACACAAACAGAAGCTCCCAGCTACGGTAATGAAATCATTCTGCAGTGAACCCACGGAAAAGAAGGGCAAATACTGTACGATGTGAGAAATAACTGTAACCCAATAATAAACAACTTGTGTTAGGAGGCTGATACAGAAGGTGCGCTTAGCAGCAACAATATATGCAGGTATTTGCAGTTAATGGGTTTGCATGTTGTTAGTCTGTTTACATATCTAAATTAAAGAAAATGCAAATTATATTTTCAGAATAAAGTTTTGTAATACACAATATAAATGCTCAGATTACGAATAATAGGTTTTTCATAGTGCCTACCTTTCTCTATAAGAAACGCTCACAAACAAATAAGCCTTAAAATAGTTTGGCTGATCAGGTGCAGGACAATGAATGAAACATTTAGGAGTCACGTGACTTAGTTGACAAATTAGATTCACTCAATAAAAATGGTTGTGTAGAAGTACTTCAACTAAGTGAGTGCATATAGCTAATATACACTGCCCGGCGAAAAAAAAAAAAGTCGCTGTTTGGATTTTAATAGGCAAATACTTAAGAGTCTATGTATGGATCATTATTACAGTGATTATTATTTTTCTAGCATGTTATATGTTTGGCAACGGTTCTTTTAACCCTAAAAGATGGCGAGTGTAGCTTTTCATTTCTTAAACAACCATGTATTAAGATGTATCATGGCCATATTCCAGGATGACAGTGTCAAGATTCATCAGGCTCAAATTGTGAAAGAATTGTTGGGAGGGAGCATGAAGAATCATTTTCACACATGAATTGGCACCTCTGAGTTTTTGGGATGTGCAGGAGGGGACTTTACAGAGTGCTCACCTCTTGCATTGTCAATACAAGATCTTGACCAAAAAAATCATGTACCTCTCGATGTAAATACATGTTGTGATGTTATTTCCATCAATAGGTGCATCAGTTTTTGGTCAAGATCTTGTATTGACAATGTAAGAGGTGAGCACTCTGTAAAGTATACTCCAGCACATCCCAAAGACTTACACTGAGGTTAAGGTCTGGACTCAGAGGTGCCAATTCATGTATGAAAATGATTCTTCATGCACCCTCCCAACCATTCTTTCACAATTTGAGCCTGATGAATCTTGACACTGTCATCCTGGAATATATGGCCATGATGTGTGTTCCTAAATGGTTGTTTAAGAAATGAAAAGCTACACACTCCATCTTTTAGGGTTAAAAGAACCATTGCCAAACATACAACATGCTAGAAACATAATAATCACTGTAATAATGATCCATTCATAGATTCTTAAGTATCCGCCAATTAAAATCCAAACAGCAACTTTTTTTTGTTTGTTTTTTGGCCGGGCAGTGTATCTTAAAGTAGGCTTATACCACTGTAAAAAATTATTTTCACGATTTGTTATCATAACATTTTTTGTGTGGTTTAGATAACACAATATTTTGAGTTTCTGTTGATTAAACCAATCGCCTTCATTGTATTAACTCAAATTTTTAATTTCAATGAACTCAAAATTTTAAGGCAACCAGATAACTTTAAGTTAAACCAACAATTATTTTTTACAGTGTATACATAGTTTCTGTATCATTTAGATTCAGACCGAAAAATTAATCGCAGTTCAGTGAGGGAATCAGATGTAAACAGCTCTGAATGATTCACTGAGTGAGTGAGTCTGAATGGAATTGTCAATTATGCCGAGTGCACAATTTTAGCCTTGATTTTTACTCACTGACAGTTTTGTGGAAATCGTCAAAAAATGCCTGAAATCTGAGGCAAATCGGTGGTTGTCTGCAACTCAAGAGTCATGCAGTGTGAAATGTGTTCGACTGGAAATGACATTGGCGATGACCTACAGCCAATGATACAGCAAGATACAGGGCAAGGGAAGGTTCAGGGGAAGGAGCCATAGACCTGCAAGAATGGCTTCTGCAAGTAACAATTCTCTCCTACATATTCATATTTTCGCTGCAAATCATCACACAGACAACTTGTATCGCAAGCTTCTAGAGGGCTACCATTTTTTTTAAAGGAAGAAATCCAGTCTTGAGAACTCCTGACTCATGAGTGATCTTACGTTATTTCCTGTATCACTTTTTGCATGTTGTTTGGTGGAAATGTACACTCTAAAAAATGCTGGGTTAAAAACAACCCAAAATAGACAAACCCAGTGATTGGGTTGTTTTAACCCAGCGGTTGGGTTAAATGTTTGCCCAACCTGCTGGGTAGTTATATTTAAACCAACTATTGTTTAAAAATTGCTATATGGCTAGCTTAAAATGAATCCAAAATAGTTGGGAAATTAAAAACCAGATGCAATTAGAGGCAACAATAATAGACAAAAGGTGAATGTTTATTAATAAGCTTTAATATTTTATTAATATAAATTTAATAGTTTAATAGTTTATTAATATAAATTTATTAATAAGCAATTTAATAAATGTTTATTGTTTAATAATTATTCATTGAACATTAATAAATGTTCATTTCCAACATACTTTGGGTTAATTTTAATTAAGCAATACAGTAATTTTTAAACAATAGTTTAAATAGTTAAATAATAGTTTTAATAGTTAAATAAAACTACCCAGCAGGTTGGGCAAACATTTAACCCTACTGCTGGGTTAAAACAACCCAATTGCTGGGTTTGTCCATTTTCAACCCAACTTGGGTTGTTTGTAGACCAGTCAGAAAAGTCAGTGATTCTTCCATTTGAAATGTATTGTAATTTTATCCCCGATCCATCATGTAATGTGCACACAACAGGAACTTAATGGTACTAGTCATGTAGTGCGACAATAACAGTGATCCGACGACTTTTTGTGTAGCGTGTTCTCGGCAAATCATAGTGTGTTCCTGTCGTTACATGGAAATTCAAGGCTGTTTCATGAATCTTTTGACTGACTCAAAAGAACCAGTGTATTAGAGTCATTTGTTTGCATATCAGACATCTGGCTGCAGGAAAGACTGGAGCGCATATTCTGACAAATATCTTTGGGGAGTGACAATGCCTACTGCATAGGCGGTATAGTTTTACATAACTTCCAGATCATCTTGTCAGCAAGTGTTTTCATACTTTACATAAAAGTCAAAGTGTTGTCTTGCGGTATCATTCTCAATATCTTATGTTCTGAAGCCATTTTCTATTGTGCCGGAGAAAGGACGGGTTTGGTTCTCCAGTTCTGTTGTGTTACTTTTAAAAGTAATGTGTTACAATATTGTGTTATTCCAAAAGTAATTTATTGCATTACTTAGTTACTTTTTATGGAAAGTAATGTGTTGTTACTTTTGCATTACTTTTTCTCACCTGGGCTGGGCTTGCTTGTTTTTACTTGAAAAAAAAAGTAATTCAAAAGTAACATAACATTACTTTCCATAAAAAGTAACTAAGTAATGCAATAAGTTACTTTTAAAAGTAATGTGTTACAAAATTTTGTTACTCCAAAAGTAACTTATTGCATTACTTACTTTTTATGGAAAGTAATGTGTTATGTTACTTTTTCTCACTTTTCTCACCTGGGCTGGGCTTTCTTGTTTTTGTTATATTTTCTGCAAATGCAAAATCCCTTTCTCACCAAAAGTGAAATGAATAAGTG
This sequence comes from Megalobrama amblycephala, assembly GCF_018812025.1. Classification (NCBI taxonomy): domain Eukaryota; kingdom Metazoa; phylum Chordata; class Actinopteri; order Cypriniformes; family Xenocyprididae; genus Megalobrama; species Megalobrama amblycephala. Next base: position 10,806,302 of record NC_063067.1, on the reverse strand, counting down.
TCAGGCTGAAGGAAATGTACATTCATGCCTGTACAGTAGAGGGCGCAGCTCTAACAAACCTTTCAGCTCTGCTGCCATTCTGGATTGCAGAAGAATAGGATGCAGAAGAATGTTTAACTAAATGTGGTTTAACTAAAGTCATTTTTGCTTATTTGTATGGTTGAAATGGATCATCAAAAGGTCAGCAGCAAAGAAGTTGGTTAGTAAAGTGAGGTTAAACACAAAGAATATATTTGTTGTGTGATTTAACATTTAATTATTGCAAGTTTGCGTAATATTCTGAGTTTGCATTTCACTGTTTTTATTCATTTTGAGGAATACTGAATGTTTTCGTGCAAGTGAGATGAGTAAATGCATGCTCACATTTAGTCTAGAACTACAACAACCATCATGCGCATACAACACCTCTGCACAATTACTACTGATTTCTCTCAATATGGGGACAGGAGAGGTCAGTCAATAGTGGGAAAACAAAGTAACTGGCATTACTTATTTGAAAAAGTAACTCAGATATTTTGCTGTAAATTTTAAAGTAATGCATTAAGCTACTTAGTTTTTAAGCTTAATAACTTGTATGTATAATATTTTTTGATTTCTATATATATTTAGATTTAGGCCTATATTTCTTTTATTTTCCCCTACATGTAGGGCTATCTCTTCAAACAATTAACATTCTGTATTACTTATTTTAATACTTAAAATACCATAGGCTATATAGGCTTTATGTCTAGTAAGTAGCGTAAATGTCTGACACTCGTTGCATTAAATCTTTGACTCTGTAAATCTAGCCAGTGGGTGTCGATAAACGAGTGTCTTTTAATGAGCTATTAGTGAGTCATTTTATTTTTGATTCAACTGATTTGTTAAAAACATTGATCGTTTACAAAACAATGGACCTGAATGAAACGATTTGTTCACTTATACAATTCATTCGCCATGCAACACCAATTATATCTTATGCGCTCCACATAAAATAAAACATTAGAAAGCTGATAGGTCTAAAGTCTTGTGAGTAAACATTGTTTTAATGATATTTCTCAAAAGTGCTGTACATTCTAAAAAATAATTTGTTGGCTCTACAAAAAAAAAAAAAAATGACCACAACAGTTTGCATCAATTTTTTTTAGTTATGACAACTTTGAGTGAATTTACATTCAACCAACAAGCTACAATGAGTTAGAGAAACTTAATAATTTGTAGCATAAACACAATTTTTTAAGTTGATTACTCAAAAAAATTAAGTCGCTCCAACTACTAGAGTTGTAGCCCTGGAACCGATTAATCATATCTATTTCAGTTCAAATCCACAGCTATCATAGCACATGCTAAATGCTTAATGCAACTTATTTAGCATGTATAACCAATGGTAACCACAAAAACTTAAACATTACAGAAACTCTTTTAAAGGTCAAGCATAACAGGTCTATCCCTTGACTAAAAACAAATAAATTATCACTTCATTTCAACATTTATTCTCCTTATCCAGTCCTATGCAAAGCATGCTGGAAAAGTTACTTTTAAAAGTAATGCATTACTCACTAAAAAAGTAACTAATTGCGTTACTTTTAAAGAAAAATAATGTTACATTACTTTTGTGTTATTTTTTCTCACCTGGGCTGGGCTTGCTTGTTTAATTTAATATATTTAATTATCGCATGTTTGCAACTGAAAAGGTTTAATTAAAACAACAAATTAGAATTTTTAACTTGCAACCATGCATTTATGCAGGTAACGGGCAACCTGAATTACTTTTTAGAGTAGGCGCTATCAAACAAGCAGTCACGCAAGAACAAATATTAGAGACACATCTTAAAACGAGCAATAAATAAATAAATAAACTCCCTTACAGCGGTCACATTTTTATAGGCCTCATCCACACCAATTAGATTAAATCAAGAGTGATTACGAAAAGTGAAACAGCAGCGCGCTTGTCACTCTAAATCGCCGCTTTCCTCCATGTCAGAAGTGTTCAGTGGTAAGTCGTGTCAGGATAGCGCTGGTTCGAGATGCCAGGGGTGTAATTTTTTTACGACACTACACGGTGACGCACCCACTGGGAGTGATGACTGTTCATTTAACGCAGCGTGAGTTCAAGATCACTTTCTCTCGAGTGCACACTTAGTGGACAGGTACAAAGACTGAAGCTCATTATGAGTGAAGGCATAATGCGAGGGGAATCTCATCTTTAAAGAACACCTTTCATTGTAATAACCATAAAAACATAAACATTGAGAACTGTAGATATAGGCTAATAAATACACGGGCATTCAAAATATCCTCGTGCTACAGGATCATTTTCCTGTAATATGTAAAAAATATTAGGTAGCTTATTGCACGAAATGGGAGCGTTTTCCATTTCGAGTTTTTTTTTGTGTGTGTGTGTGTTTTAGATTTTAAACATTCCCTCAGACAATTAATATGTAAACTATAAAGTTTATTAAATGTCATTATGCAATTTAACAAGTGTGTATGAATTGATAAATTGTGCCATATCGAGCTATACGTAAACATTTCAATGCATTTAAAAGGTAACGGGATTGAGGTAACAGAGTTGTCAGTTGGGCTAGCTTACAGTTCATTTAACCAATGCCTTGGGCCACGGTGTTTTTCTAAAAAAAATGTGAACATTTGCTAATACAGCAAAGAGAAGGTGGAAAGACAGCGTGGTGAAATGACAAAAAATAGAGTGTCCTAAAGAAAAAAAGAAAATAAGATTAGGTTAGTAGATTGTTGTGCCTATAATAACATGAGTAAAAGTTGGTGTCATATTGTCTTTGTAGCGGTACTGTTTATGTTTATTGGGGAAATAAAAGGCACATTTGTCGTGATTATTACACTTTTTTTTTTTTTTTTTTTTTACATAATTTCTTATTGCAAATCGGAGGTTGAAATTACAGTATGCCTACACCAAATGAACAAGTTAAAATAAACGATCTCTCAAATGTATTAAGAATAGAATTTAATTCTTACAATTAGCCTATTTGAACGCGTAATGATTTATTTTTGCCTCCTCTGCTGGTAGAATTGGCTATGTGTGTAAAACGAAAAACGAGAGGCCTATTCTCTGAGGCTAAATAAACTTTAAGAAGAACAATCCAAAACGAAGTGATAGTGTTAGATCACTGACAAAGGTCTGGTTTCGTTAAAGAGCAGTGTGTATGAACCTGCCTTTACTGCGCTCTCGCATTAGCAGGCTGTGGACGACAGGCGCTGAAATCGTGTTAATAAGCGGAACGGCTAGGTTACAGAACACCGCCGATTCACGATCACACAAATACTCAAGGACAGGTCCCTTCGGCCCCGGGGCGCTTCCAGCAGCAGGCCGCATCTTACCAGTGAAGACCAGAGACCGGTCTCATTTAAGTTATTATAAGTTCAATACACATAAGAATCGTGACACAAACCTTCAACATAATTGAACTCAAGTGTGGCAGACATTTGTGTTGGCATGTGCACGAGCTAGGCCCTGTTTACAAACAGCAATAACAACCACTTAAGCTTTTATTTTGGTCATTTAGGACCAGCAGGCTTATTTTTAAATCATTTAATGATTTGTAAAAAGACACTGCATCTGATACATAAAACAAAAGCAGTAAATGAATGAACAATTGAAAGTTTGGAAGAAAAAAAAAAAAACAGAGATGGTCATAGATATATGTTTTAATTATAAAGACATATAAACAATAGGCTATACAGTATGAAACTCATGTCGCAACGAGATCAAATGCTTTGTAGGCTTGATCAAGTAGTTCTTCACAGTTGTACAATACAATCAAGTGAATTGTGCAATAACAAAAACAAAATCTTTTTAGGCCAAACATTAGAGAATGTTACACCGTTTTTCCTAATACACTGATGGAGGTGAGACAATTCAGCTTCCGTTTATTCATTTCTGACAAACAGGTTAAGAAATTCTTGTATGTGGGCAATTGCAGTAAATTGCATAGTTCACCAATAACGCAGAAATCGAAAGAGAAAAGGTTTGAATTAAGAAATAAATCCTCCGCAAGCTGTGAGCAAGTAACATAGAATTTCTTTATACGTTTGTTTTTCACACAAATAGTCATTTTTAATCCTTCGCTTGGGGAAAAACAGAAAGGCTTTAGAAATTGAGGGGTTTAAAAGCTTATTCCAGTAATACTGTGTGCCTCAGTTATTTAACATTATTTGTTGTATTATCTAATAAATCTGGATGACACATCGTAGTTATTTAGACACGTAGGGGTTTTGAATCAAACCTAAGCTCATTCCCAACAAAACCATTCGAATTCAGAACAACATAAGGATGAAGCAGGAAGAGTTCAGCTCGTGGAAGTCAAGGCTTGTCGTTGCAGTGTTTGAACAGATTGGACGGGGTCCCGGAGAACGAGCTGCATTTCTCCGCACAGGTGGCCAGTGCCGTGCTTGAAAACGGATACACGGCCGCCTGTCCGAAAGGCGCGAGCGCGGTGGGAATCGGTGAAGTTATAGTCTGTCCTTGGTTAAGATAAGCCACCAACCGGCGCATTTCCTCCAGCGCCTGCGCCTGCATTAGGATGTAGTTTTTTGCAAGAAGCAAAGTTGCGATTTTAGAGAGTTTTCTCACGGACGGACTGTGCGCGTAGGGAATCACAGACCTCAGGCCGTCCAGCGCGTCATTGAGGTCGTGCATGCGTCTCCGCTCGCGCGCGTTAATACTCAGCCGAAGAGATCTCTGCTCCTTCGGCTTCTTGGCGAGAGCGCTCGGGTGCTTCTCTTCGTCGAACCCCGCGCCTCGCTTTCGAGACTCGAGGTGGTCGAAGCCGTCGTCTTCATCGCTGGTCTGCTCTCCGCCACTTTCGTTCGACTTTCCTGTTTGACCGGAGAGGAAATCCGCGGCAGGTGTGAGGGAGTAGCGGCCAGGGCTTCCAGTACCATGGCCAGCGCCGAAGCCGAAGGCGGACTGTCCGTAGCGCTGCGTCAGGTCCAGCAGGGTGTCGTTGCTGATCGATTTCAGCAAGTTTTCTTCGCCGACATTCATTTTGGAGAAAATAAATAAAAGTAAAACAAAAAACGGACCGGATGGAAAACTTTCGAGCGCGCTCTTGAAAGCTTCCTCGCGCTGTCTTCTTTCTTTTCTTTCGTGGGTGTCCTCCAAAGGGCTGTTGAAAATGAAGTCACTTTTTGATAGAGATCTTTCTTCCCCTATCACGTCGAGCACTCGCGTAACGCTCTTCCGCGCAGACAGTGATGTTGTGTGCACTTTAGACGCCTCGTCTGAACTTGCGCGCGTTCGTGCAGTGCGTCTTGCCCTCGCCCTGGGCAGATTGAGACTGGCGCGCAGTTCTACTTGCAAGTGAGTAAGAGCGTGAGGCCCCGCGGGATTATCACTCTGTCCAATCAGGAGGGCGTTTTAATTAAGAAGATTAGAAACTGGCATGCTCCTAAATTCAACTATAGCGATGATAACTGCCGAACAAATGATGGCATAATGTAATACAGGGCAGGCGCACTGTTGTGCCACTGTATTATTCTGTAATACTGTGTCAGTTACAGCAAATATTGCCATAACAAAATGTTTCTTAACAACTTGTTTTATTGTGTACATTTTTTTTTCTGCCAAGTTCAGCCACGTGAACTAATTGGGAAACAAATTTAGGCTGTCTTTTAAGGAATATAATTATCACTGAATTTGTTTTTTTATTATTGTACCGTGGACACAAACAGTTTTCCAATAAAAATCATAGAGGTTCAGTTTGTAGTCCTAAAACTGGGGCAAAATTGGCATTTTTTTTTTCCAGCATTGGGGGTCCCTCAGAAATTTTCTATGGGTTTTTAAAAATGTTTTGGTCTTAAGAGTTCGGTGGTTAACATTACTAGAAGAAACACATATACAGTCAAACATCAAGCATGAATTATAAGTTGCAACATAAGGACTACAACTACCATAAGGACCTGCTTGAGAATTCACGATTTACTATAGTATTTAACTGTACCATAGAGCAGAAGTTTAAGTCTCTTTGAGTAAGTTAAACACAGATTTTATTTTAAATCCTGTTCTAAAATCCTATAAGAAATGCCTGAGGGAACTAATAGAAGTTCCGGGTTAGCCAAAAATTGACGCGACGACTCTGTTAAATTTGAATATAGGTGACCAATTTTAAGCAAATGGAAACGTTTTCTCTAGCTCGAAAATTGTCACAACAATATTTTTCTTTTCCCCATGCAGGCTAAATTATGTTATTTGCATCTGACCTGACGTGTGTCTCTTGTTGAACACGGAGGAAGTGAATGGGAGAGAGCACGTGCTGTGAGGGATTAATCTCATCGTCTGGATGAGGCCAAGAATTCTGCTTCAGCACCTACAGCCAAAATCCAAGGCTGTTACCTACAACAAATGTGAAGATAGCAAAAAGTTTTGCAGGTTGGTAAAATCTTAACTTTGATTCTTTAAAGATGAGGTGGCCGGTGGCCTTTCTGTTAGTTTATAACACAGTTCTTGGGATTCTAAGGAAAAAATATAATTTGAAACCTATTAAACAAGCTGCAGATATCGCTCAACAGTTGTTTTAAACTCTTTCTAGAAAAAAACAAAACAAAAAGACATTCATGGAGCCAATCAAAGGAAGAAATAGAGCTCTCAATTAAACAGACTTAATGCGAAGATGATGCACCGCCATCTTGTGTTCATTTAAGAAAAGCACAATTTCTAAACGAGACAAACATAAAGGAATAACTAGAGTAGTTAAAGGGTTAGTTTACTCAAAAATGAAAATTCTGTCATTAATTACTCACTCTCATATTGTTCCAAACCCGTAAGACTTTTGTTCATCTTCAGAACACAAATGAAGATCATTTTGATGAAATTTGAGAGCTTTCTGTCCCTCCATAGACAGCTTACGCAACAAACTTTGACGCTTCAAAAAGTTTGAATTGAGAATTGAGTGGTTTAGTCCAAATTTTCTGTAGAGACTTGATCGTTATGATGAACAGATTTAATTTAGGCTTTTGTTCACATATAAACATAAACAGAAGCTCAACCGAACCTGCTTGACACACAAGAACAAACCTGTTGCGGAACACACAAGAATAATCCTCATTGGTTTACACACGCGTCACTTCCGTTTACCACAACTGATGTGTGTTAATAAATGTTTATATGTGAATAAATTCAATCTGTTCATCATAGGGCTGGGTGATATATCGCATGCGATTCTCACGCGCATTTCGTCAGTAAAGCCGGTTCCCTGATTACCGCTAAATCGCCATCACCTGCTTTCAAATGGAGCGGCATTTAATAGACAGAGCCGTAGATCACTGATAAGTATATCGCAGATGAATCGCCTCCGATAATGAACGTGATATTGCGTGGCTTATCAGTGATCTACGGCTCTGTCTATTAAATGCTGCTCCATTTGAAAGCAGGTGATGGCGATTTAGCGGTAATCAGGGAACCGGCTTTACTGACGAAATGCGCGTGAGAATCGCATGCGATATATCGCCCAGCCCTAGTTCATCATAAAGCGATTATGTCTCTTCAGAAAATTTGGACTAAACTGCTCATTAGTTTTACAATCTCTTCATGAACTTTTTCAAAGTGGTATATGGAGGGACAGAAAGCTGTCAGATTTCATCAAAAAGATCTTCATGTGTTTTCCGAAGATGAACAAAAGTCTTACGGGTTTGGAATAACATGAGGGTGAGTAATTAATGAAATAATTATTATTTTTAGGTAAACTATCCCTTTAATACGCAATTAAAATCAATAAAACAATATTTAATGTCGATAAAACATATAAATGTTATTATTAAAGCTTCAAACCTTAAATAATTTCCAGGAAATTCTGTTTACAAAAGCATCCTCTGACATTGAAACAATTTTACTCCATTTTAATTTTATTTAAAGTTTTAGTCATTTTTTGTGTTTTTGTCATTATTTTAATAATAAGAGTTGAATTTTTATTTCAGTTTTAGTTATTTTAGTACATCAAGTGAAACTAAATAAAAATGAGAAATGTTGCTTTGGCAACTGAGTTTTTATATCTCATTTCAGTTATTATTACTTTTAATTTAACACAAAATGAAAAGAAAACCTAAGATTTTGTCCTAGACTGAGTCCAAATGAACAGGTTTGTGCGTTACTCAGACTAAAACACGAGCTGCTGCTGCTGCTGTTGGAGGGAGAAGATTCTCAGTGCTGATCTATTTCAGTTTTGCAGTTTCTGTTGAAAGTGCAGTACCTTAAATAGTGAATTGAAGGCCATACAACCATATATCTAGACTGTAAAAATGATTTTCATGATTTGTTTTCACAACATTTTTTCTTTTGTCAAATCAACTTAATTAATGTGGTTCAGATAACATAATATTTTAAGTTTATGTTGATTAAACCAATCGCCTTCATTTTATTAACTCAAATTTTTAATTTCAATGAACTCAAAATTTAAGGGCAGCCAGATAACTTACTTTTTTAAGTTAAACCAACAATTTTTTTTTACAGTGTATAGAGAGGACAATGTGCTTTATCATATAATACACAAGGGGGCGCTGCTGTAAAACAATTCTGGATTGTGTTGTGAAAACACTAGAGCTATTCAAACATTGCATCCTCACACTACAAAAGAGCACTATCATTAAAATATAAATAATATTAATTGCAACTAAACCCCTATGCACAGGCTGTCTACACACGTGCACTTCACTGGTCATGTGGAATATCCAAAAATACAAAACTATGCCTGCCTGGGGGGAAAATATGTAAATAAACATGATTTTATATATTAAAAAAAAAATAAGATTGTTTGATGTTTCTGCATAGCACACACAGCAGTTGTGCTGAGTGCTTTGAAAAGACAGATAAACAGATGGATGGATGTGTGGACAAACAAAGAGACTGACCTCTTTTATCTCTCTTGTTCCAGGCTATTCCCTTTGCTGGAGCGGCAGCAGCGTGTGATCAGCGGGAGATTTTTTTTGGGGGGGGGGGGAGCAGAGGCGAGCGTTTCTCTGAGAGTTATCATTCAGCGTGTGATATCAGGCTCCGAGGCCCTCCGGCCAAACACCCGCCAGAGACGTCTCCTGCCTCTGCCCTAACACGCCGTGAAATTATAGGGCTCCCTGGCCATTGTAAGAGAGAGGTGGCACATTTCAGAGCATTCCCATTTTTGTCTGTGTCTTCAAACCATTTTCCACATCAGAAAGTAGTCATCATGCACAGTCATTTCGGGCATGATGTTATATCTAAGTGTGTGCATGATTCCAACGGTGCTGAAGAGATAGGCTAACAAAAGCTGCACAAACCCACTCGCTTTGAACATCACAACCACAGAGCACGGTAAAAATTGTGTAGTAATGGCCTGAGAGTAAAAAAGCAAATGGAATATAATCTCTCGGCCACATAGTAACCGCTGACCTTCTATCCACATTTCCATAATGATGGCAAACACACGTTTATGTGCGTGAGAGCTCAGTAATGCAAGAAACCACGTACGGCACAAGCAACAGAACGCTCGCGCTTTTATTTGGTTGTTGCTAGGTGACTACTGGTGCACGGACCAACAAGTCTGACAAAAGGATCTTATAATTTAGATCAAATTTTAACAGCATCAATTCATCATTCGTACATGACAAGTGGCAGCAAAAACAACAAAAGCTATAACTTAAGAAGTAGTATTAGGATGATTTAGAAGACAACATAGGTCACATGATCACAGTTATAGCTGTGCTAGTGGAGATAGACATTTTCTGCTCTTACACCCGCAAACATTGATATAAACAGGCTGTTCGTCTTGAAAACAAGTGGCTGAAGCTAAAGCAAAAGCGATTTTTATGGACGACGTTAACACTACGACCTCCGTAGAGGAAAATATATTTAACTACAAAACAAAGCATGATTCGGTTGTGTATTGGCACGCTCACAGTGCAATTGATCCGCTGCTCCCTGTTGCCACAGCAACCGCAGGCTAGACTACTCCAAGGTGACATGCCACTTGAGGACTGTGAATCCCACTGAAGATCCCTCAGTAGTGTCCAGAGACCTCAAGGGGGCAGCAGCTGCCAAGAGCTGCATTAACAAGCCGCACTCCCAGAAAACGAGTCTCAAATTATCTTTGTGACACTGTACTGAGACTTGTTTAATTGGTTTTGGTATAAATAATCACATTTTTAAATATATGTGTATAGGCAGGAAAGGAAAGGAGAAGGAAAGTGTGGGAATGCATGTGTGTTTGTTTGTCACTCATCTCTCTTTGTACCTCTTGGATCGTTGTAAGGCTTCCATTAGCAGCACAATCTCCCTCATGTGAATTCTCATTGGAATTATAATTTTGGTCATTAGAGCGAAGCTTCTCACTGCAGTTTGCAATTCCACATAAACACGAAAAAACAATAAGCTGCATAATGTGATTATTTCTCTAATGTGGAACTGCGCCAGTGAACCAGGGTCAGAAATGAACCCGGGCTCAGGGACAAAAACTCCCTAAATATTAAAAAGTGAGGGGGCGAATATGCCATCGTAGTGAATTCCTCGCTTGGTTGTTTTTGTGTTAACTAACGTGACATGCAGTTTCTATTCTAGGCCTTTCTATGAGTTTACGGCGTCTTCAGACACTTTGTGACCTGTCGATGTCAAATATCTGTCTCAGAGGTAAGCAAAATGTTTTTGAATGTGTTGCTTATATGAAGTGAATCCCTACAACCATGATCAGTACGTCAAAATGGAGATCAGTCATTTATTCAAAATATATTCTAACAGAGCATATATCTTGTGCATTATTTACAGCTTTTCTTTTTCATAACATTTTCAGATTTCAGTTTTTTTATTTTGAAAAGTTTTATTTTAGCATCCTGTCCATTAATGAGAAATTAATCAATTAAATTTAATTTAACAAAAATAAAATGCATTTAAAATTTGAAATACATTTTTATGTAGAAAAAAGGCTCTTACTTAGGGGCCTCAGGATGACATAAAATTATTAAATTAATATATTATTGTTAATATAATTAATATATTAAAACTAAAGTAAATTATTAAAAATCAATTGTTTTCCTATTGTTTTTATTGAAGCACATTCTTGTTCTTGACACTTCTGGAATCACAAAATGAATGTGATTTATTAATATTAATGATATTTATGTGGTTAATTAATTTATTTTAATTATATCAACACTCCCAGTTTCTCTTAATAATATACTACTCAATGCAATCTTCAAAGGCCCCCTATATAATATAATATTAAAAAGAACTATAACTTTCTATTTTTGCTCTTTAAAAAGTATGCCTATAAATATATTTATTTACATTTATAAATTTAGCTGAATTCAATTATTTACAAGTGAGAAGAATATCACACAGTATTTAGGGCAGACTGTGTGGACAGTTTCCTATTACAGCATGTGGTACTAAAGAATTAAATGGCTGAAATCATAACAAAACGAACCAAGCAATTAATGAATTCCAAAGAATAAAATCTGAGCAAGAATGAACATGAACACACACACACACACATACACACGTGATCAAAAAGAAACTCTCTCACCTCTCAGTAACACACTCATGAGATTTCACTCATTTCCATACCAGCACACCATCCCATCTCATCCCTTCTCTCTCGCTCTCTTTCCCTCTCACGTACACACACACACACACAGGAGAGGGAGGAGGAAGTTCAAAGCCTTCCTCTCGATGAGGATGGCGAGGGTAGCTTTGATCTCTCTCTGACTAATTTGAAGATGTTCAGTTTAAACCTACAGGGAGCAGAGAGACAGACTCCCATATGCTGCAGTGCTGTACCATTCACTCCTGCACTAATCACATGCTTAGCCGCTCTTGAACGCACAGCCCCGCGCCGACTGAGCATGCTCGACGGCGTCCACCTGAACGTGTCAGAAACAAGGTACACAATTGGCCGAGGGGCATGTCATTCGCGGTATCTCAAAGCTGCGCCCAATGTGGACAGAACACACAATTACCGTCTCAGCATCAAAACAGTCGATGAGAAAAACAACAACTGCTAGCACAGAAGGCGGGATGTGGGCAAGATGGTAATCGCAGGCTGAGTGCAGACGTTTACTGCAAAAGAAACAGTTTGTTACACCAACATTTCATCAGATCCGCCTGTGACAAAACAAAAGAGTCATCTTTCCTGCTTCTCAACTCCAGCACTGCAGCACCATGCAGATTTTAGAGAGGAGCAGAGGAGGTATAGAAAAAGAGGGAGGGCTGCATGAATAATTGTTGAAGATATTTTTACTGTGACCCACTTTAAAGTCAAATTCAAACCTCTTAAAGGAGCAGCGCTCCGCTCCTCTCCCAACCGGAGACTGCGGAAAACCGCATCAGGTTAGGATCTGCTCGGAGATTCCTGATGAAATTCACAATTTGTTCCAAAACAAAACAAAACAAAACAAAAAATTCAGTGGTGTGACGTGTGACGTTTGTTAAAACCTTTTCTTGAATCACTACTTTTTTCTTATTTAGCATTTTTTAGATGTCTGAAAGACTGGAAAACAAACAAAGCAGAAGTAAAATGGTTTTGTGACTGATGCCAGAGCTGTAATTTAAACGTTTATACAATTTAAGGGTTTCATTCAAAGCAGGCTGCTGTGCAATTTCTGCCCATTTAAATTGTAGGTGTACAGTTTTTCATCTTCTGCTAAACCATAATCAGAGAACCATTTGTGGCATTTGTGATTGAAATACACAAATAATCTGAGTATGGAAAAACAAAAACCATAATAATTGGTCTCGCATTGAACTCTTGAACACTATTACGACCGTGTCAGCTCCTATTCCTTAACGTACGTACCATTGATCGGAGGAGCCGTTTCTCCTGTCGCACAAACATCTGGCTGGAGGCCCTGGTGAGTGCACTGCAGGGGACAGATGAGCTGTCACTGCGTCTGATTGATGAGGCGCTCGCTAAAGGACGGTCACCATGGTGATAACAGGTCACAGAGGTCAGAGAGGTCACACTGAATTCATTTCAAAATCTGCTGGAGCAAAAACAAACATTCGGAGAGTGAACAAGCACTTCAGGTAATAATGAGGAAAGGGTAAACGGACATTTTTTACTACTATATCTATTATCATTGCATATTATGGATATTAAAATAAATATACTATAGATTTTATAAAATAAACACAGAAGAGGTTAATCAGATTATCATTAGAATGTGCTTAACATGGATCTTTTCATTCAAAATTATCACTCACTACAAAACCAACTGTTCTCAGACCATAAAACTGTAAAAAATTATTTTCATGATTTGTTATCATAACATTTTTTCTTTTGTAAAATCAGCTTAGATGATTAATGTAGTTCAGATGACATAATATTTTGAGTTTCTGTTGATTAAACCAATCGCCTTCATTGTATCAACTCAAATTTTTAATTTCAATGAACTCAAAATTTTAAGGCAACCAGATAACTTACTTTAAGCAAAGAATATTTTTTTTATATTGCAGATTAAAATGTATATTAATACATATCTTTAGAGAAATATTACTACCATACCCTGACAGAAGGAAGAGGTACTTATTAAAACAACCTTTTATAACGCTTCAGAGCTGTGTCCTGATGTTTTGCTAACACCATCTCATAGCCTATTTGTAAAAACACATAAAAATAATAAGACAACATCAAAGTCAGTCTTCATCCTGAACGTATTCTTTCGAAATTTTACCTATGTCAACTAATACCTGTTAGTATCCAAAATATGGTAGCATTGACAAGATTTGTCAGGAATTGTGGTGGCAACTCAACAGAAGAAAATTAGTGCTGAAAATTATTTGAAATTTGAAATTCACTCATTTACTGTAAATGTAAAATATATGGAAAGATTAAAATAAAGATTACATTTTGACAAAATACAAAGTTCAAAGTACTTCTCAGACTGGAGTGTATAAAAATAGGCTAGCTCCATTATGTTCCAGTATGATATGATGTGTTAATGCAAATATGTATTATAAAGTATTACAATAATAATAATTTGTTACATTTATATAGCTCTTTTCTCTGTACTCAACCACCACCAATGTGCAGCATCCACCTGGATGATGCGACGGCAGCCATTTTGCGTCAGAACGCCCACCACACACACCAGCTTATTGGTGGAGAGGAGATAGAGTGATGAAGCCAATCAGTATTTATATGATGATTAGGAGGCCATGATGGTGGATAGAGGCCAATGAGCAAATAATAAAACTCTTAATATGGTATAATTATTATAATAGCAGTATTACCAGTAATAATAATAATAATAATAGTAAATATCTGCCTTACAGACACCTGCATTACTCCACATGAGCCTCTATCATACACTCACTGAAGAGAATAACTGACTCTATGTGAGTGTGTGTGTATATATAATGAATCGATTTCATTCTGGCTACCATCTGTCAGTTTTTAACTTCACTCTTTCTGTCCTCTAGTCATAGTGAGGCGTCACAGTGTTCCTGCAGAGAGTTTTTAGACAGGAGGTCAATATTTAATGAAGTGACCCTCTTGTTAAAATGCTTTAAGTGCTCCTGTTCAGCACTAGAGGTTGGTTATGGCTTTTATTTATTCATTTAGGACCCTCACTCTCTTTCTCTCTGGTCCGTTCTCTCATGTTTGGAAGAAGGGCTGTGGTTGTTTTCCCCAAGGACCGCCACTGCATCATTCCATCAAACACACACACTCTCTCTCTCTTGTTTGGAAACACACACATCAAAAGACAACTAAACACACACTTCTTACACCTTGATTTATATGATTTGGTGTGATATTCAATAATTTTAGTATATATGAACATGCCAGCACACTAATTGACATCTCAACCTGGAAAACAGTGGGATGACTTTGTAAATGTTCTCCAGCAGATGACTTTGAAGTTATTATTATTCCACAACAGACAGGTTGTGTATGTGAGCGCGCAAGTCTGTGCGGGAGATCGGACAGCATATTTAAAGAAGTCATGCTCATCAGCAAAGTCTCCATAACACCCAGCACATCAATATTATCAGAAACTAAAAAGCTAAGGGCCAACTCTAGGAGATGTTCAAAAAAATCTCTGTTTTGCCAATAACTATTAATTAAACATCATCACTTACATCTAAAGGGTTTTCATCAAATATTTATGCTGAGAATGTTGAAAAGAGTGTGTTAAATGTGCCATAAACCCATGAGAAACCGGCGCGTGAGCACACACTCACATACATGTGAGCTAACATATGAACGTAATTTGAAAGGACAGTTTCTCTCCTGCGTGTGCATGTGTGTCTATGCCTGTGTGTGTATCTGATCTGAATATGTAGGTCAAACAACCATATATGGAAAGCCTGAAAATTGCCAACTAGCGTACGCTTGAGTAGACACACTCATACACGACAGTGCTAAACCCATTCAACGAACAGATCCAATCTTTAAGTGTTGAAGTGTGTAGCATTTTTGTCCTGCATTAAAACTTTGACTGTTAGACTCCACAATGTTTTGCACTTGAAGAAAGCTTTGAAACAATCTTTAAATCTTCAAGACAGTAAGAAGCGCAGGGCTGATGTTGTCAACTGCTTCTTCACTTTAAAAAAATCTTCCCCCGTATTTCTCTCTCTCAGTTATCACTGAAATATTTAAATGAAATTCCTTTTTTTCCTGCTGGTTTTTGGAACATCAAATGAAGTTTTAATTGGATTTTTTCCGCCATGGTTCGTGTTTAGAGATTTTATTCATCAGTTTTTTTTTCATTTGTTAAATCTCAACCTCTGCTGGTGAACCGCACACACATTTGTCCTCACAAGTCAGCGTTATCAGGCAGAAGAAGAGAGGGAGGGATTTGGAGAAAAAGGAACAGATTGAGCCAAAACAGTCAAATATAGAACATCTTGGAATAGTGTATCGAAGACTAAATTGTTTGAGCTGTTTGACACAAACATAAACACTTGAGATGAGCCCTGCATGCTCCAATCTAACTGTAAATGATGAAAAAAAAAAAAAAATATGCTCATTAGCATAGAGACAGGTTTAATCAAATCAGCTGTGGGTACAAATTAGTCAGTGAGAGCATAATGAGTTAGGAATTAATTAGAAACATAATGAGAATACAAAAATATGGGAATCCTGGCATCTGCACATTATCTTCTGGTCACTAGACTCCCAAAAGACCCTCTGCCTCAACCCTTTCTCTCTCTTTCTTTCTTTCTTTCTTTCTGAAAAAGCCATTAACATGACATAATATCTATTATATAGTGTAAGGTCATGACATAGCTGTTTGCATTTTATACCATGACAGAACAGTCTTGCCAGAAACTCCACTTCATCTCCGGTGCATCAGCAGAAACTTCTGCATGTGTCAAGACACCTCTTTCTCTCACCCATCACAACACGCCTCATTTGAGGTGTAACCAGGCTCGTACTTCTACTGACAAAATCTAGCCAAGCTCTGTTTAAAAAAAAAAAAAAAGTAAAAGGGAGTGAAAATAATGCAGCTATAGTCTTTAGGTATCACAATACTCACAGTGTTCACCACATAATCACATTAATCCTCACATTTTATCACAGTACTTATCACATCACATTACTCTTTACATTTTATCACATTACTCATCACAGTACTCACATAACATTACTTCTCACATTTTATTACAATTCACATTTTATTACAATAAGGAAGCCGTCACTAGATGGAGTTAGGCTAGTACTGGACGGATTGTGTTTGTGAGCGAGATAAACTAGGTTAGGTTTAGCGGTGCTGTAAAGCAGTAAAACATCTGCCTCTGATGTTATAAAGGGGAGGTGATACTGTTCATAGTACCTGTACAGTGCTACTTTTAGACTTTTTTAAATAACCTTGTTTTTGCTTGTTTCATGCTCTTAAAACGCTTCTTTATTTGTGCAATCTGTTTTTTGAATAAACATTATTTGTAATGACTCTTTAGCCGCTTCCTGTTGTGATTCTCCTTGTGACTATCACAATACCAACACTCACTCTACTCTTCACATTTTATCACAATGCTCATCACATCATTTTTCATACTCGTCACATCATCACATTACTTATCACATTTTATGACAATACTCACTGCATTACTCCTTGCATGTGATCACAGTACTCATTACATCTCAGCATTATTCAAATTTAATCACAGTACTCATTACTGCATTACTCCTTGCATTTGATCACAGTACTCATTACATCTGCACATTATTCACATTTGATCACAGTACTCATTACACCTGTGCATTACTCACATTTGATCACAGTACTCATTACATCTCAGCATTATTCAAATTTGATCATAGTACTCATTACTGCATTACTCCTTGCATTTGATCACAGTACTCATTACATCTGTACATTATTCACATTTGATCACAGTACTCATTACACATGTGCATTACTCACATTTGATCACAGTACTCATTACATTATTCCTTGCATTTGATGACAGTACTCATTACATCTCAGCATTACTCACATTTGATCACAGTACTCATTACATTACTCCTTGCATTTGATCACAGTACTCATTACTGCATTACTCCTTGCATTTGATCACAGTACTCATTACATCTGTGCATTACTCACATTTTATCACTGTACTCATTACTACATTACTCGCATTTGATCACAGTACTCTTTACATCTCAGCATCACTCATGTTTTATCACTGTACTCATTACTGCATTACTCCTTACATTTGATCACAATACTCATTACATCTGCACATTACTCACATTTGATCACGGTACTCATTACTGCATTACACCTTACATTTGATGACAGTACTCATTACATCTCAGCATTACTCACATTTGATCACAGTACTCATTACATTACTCCTTGCATTTGATCACAGTACTCATTACTGCATTACTCCTTGCATTTGATGACAGTACTCATTACATCTGTGCATTACTCACATTTTATCACTGTACTCATTACTACATTACTCCTTGCATTTGATCACAGTACTCTTTACATCTCAGCCTCACTCATGTTTTATCACTGTACTCATTACTGCATTACTCCTTACATTTGATCACAATACTCATTACATCTGCACATTACTCACATTTGATCACGGTACTCATTACTGCATTACTCCTTACATTTGATGACAGTACTCATTACATCTCAGCATTACTCACATTTGATCACAGTACTCATTACATTACTCCTTGCATTTGATCACAGTACTCATTACTGCATTACTCCTTGCATTTGATGACAGTACTCATTACATCTGTGCATTACTCACATTTTATCACTGTACTCATTACTACATTACTCCTTGCATTTGATCACAGTACTCTTTACATCTCAGCCTCACTCATGTTTTATCACTGTACTCATTACTGCATTACTCCTTACATTTGATCACAATACTCATTACATCTGCACATTACTCACATTTGATCACGGTACTCATTACTGCATTACTCCTTACATTTGATGACAGTACTCATTACATCTCAGCATTACTCATGTTTTATTACTGTACTCATTACTGCATTACTCCTTACATTTGATCACAATACTCATTACATCTGCACATTACTCACATTTGATCATGGTACTCATTACTGCATTACTCCTTACATTTGATGACAGTACTCATTACATCTCAGCATTACTCACATTTGATCACAGTACTCATTACATTACTCCTTGCATTTGATCACAGTACTCATTACTGCATTACTCCTTGCATTTGATCACAGTACTCATTACATCTGTGCATTACTCACATTTTATCACTGTACTCATTACTACATTACTCGCATTTGATCACAGTACTCTTTACATCTCAGCATCACTCATGTTTTATCACTGTACTCATTACTGCATTACTCCTTACATTTGATCACAATACTCATTACATCTGCACATTACTCACATTTGATCACGGTACTCATTACTGCATTACTCCTTACATTTGATGACAGTACTCATTACATCTCAGCATTACTCACATTTGATCACAGTACTCATTACATTACTCCTTGCATTTGATCACAGTACTCATTACTGCATTACTCCTTGCATTTGATGACAGTACTCATTACATCTGTGCATTACTCACATTTTATCACTGTACTCATTACTACATTACTCCTTGCATTTGATCACAGTACTCTTTACATCTCAGCCTCACTCATGTTTTATCACTGTACTCATTACTGCATTACTCCTTACATTTGATCACAATACTCATTACATCTGCACATTACTCACATTTGATCACGGTACTCATTACTGCATTACTCCTTACATTTGATGACAGTACTCATTACATCTCAGCATTACTCATGTTTTATTACTGTACTCATTACTGCATTACTCCTTACATTTGATCACAATACTCATTACATCTGCACATTACTCACATTTGATCATGGTACTCATTACTGCATTACTCCTTACATTTGATGACAGTACTCATTACTTACATACTCATGTTTTATTATGACTCATTACTGCATTACTCCTCATTTGATGACAGTACTCATACATCTCAGCATTACTCATGTTTTATTACTGTACTCATTACTGCATTACTCCTTACATTTGATGACAGTACTCATTACATCTCAGCATTACTCATGTTTTATTACTGTACTCATTACTGCATTACTCCTTACATTTGATCACAATACTCATTACATCTGCACATTACTCACATTTGATCATGGTACTCATCACATTAATCCTCACATTTGATCACTGTACTCATCACATCATTACATTACTCCTCACATCTTATCAAATACTCTTTACATCTTATCAATTTTCCTTACAACTCATCACATTACTTCTCACATCTTTTCATACCACTCATCACATCAATATTTTACTCCTCAAATCTTATCACAGTACAGTACACATCTCAGTACTGACACTGGAAGTATTGACTCATCACATTACTCCTCACATCTTATCACAACACACTTCATATCGTAATGTTCTTTACGTCTCATCACAATTTCCTTCATGTTACAATACTCTTCTGATCACTATACTCTTTCCATATCAGCACGATGTTCTTTACATTTTTATCACAATACTCTTGACAATTTATCTTGCTCCTCACATCACATTCTTTCTTACATCTCCTCATATAGTAGGGATAAAACCAGACACCAAATGAGACCAATTAATTAAACTTCAATTGTAAATGCAAAATGAGCCGTGCTGAATAATAGGCCATGATTGTTACCGAGCCTTGGTCTCTCAAACAGGAGCGGGTGATCAGGCAGGTGGCTCAGCTGTGGCACTAACGAGCCACTAACGCTTTAACGAGGCTGCTGCCCTCATTTGTTTATGCTAATGAGTTAAAATAATATTTGTTCTTTTCTCAGCAATAGTGAACAAATGTGCCAGTTTCCCTCCTTCCCCTTGTGTTTGGAATCATGGCACAACAAAAGAACCAGGGGTTCAGAGGGGAGGCTTTTGTTTTCTAATTGAGCTAATTAGTTTAATAAGGTCAACTGGTTTGATATCAAGTTGTAGAGGAATCTGTAGCCTTTTGATATATTTAGATTAGCAGCGATTGTTCTTGGATTGATGCAGTGTTCTGAAAGAAAACCTCTGGCTGTGTGTGCTGGCCAACTAAGATGAGGCACCTTTGCAATAAAAAGAGTGTTTTAGAAATCCTTTAAATTGGAATTCCTACCCGTTATAAGAAATAATCGCCCTTCTGTGTTTAAAGCACTGTGTGTGTGTGTCTGTGAGAGAGAGAGAGAGAGAGAGAGAGAGAGAGAGACTTCACCCTCGTAGTGGAGGTTATTTCTTTATTCAGACAGAGTGGTCCTGGCTATGGTGTATGTTCACCATTGAGTGAGCATTCAGCGATGTGAAACCAGCTTGTGCCTGCTTCGCGCTGATAACTTCACAGCAAGACTTCAGACTTCTTCTTTTCACCACTGCTATTATTAATAAAGGAGGGGGGGGGGTGCTTTTTAATTGGACGCACTGTCCCTCAAAGAAAAATCCGTAACAATAATTTCCTGCAATATTCCACTGCAGGCAGAATTAATAATAATACAATTATACAGAAAGACACAAGCCAGATTCACATAAACACACACACACACACACACACAGAGCACTCAGTGATGTGCTACACTGGACGCTAAATACTGAGTAATATGCCTCCTTTTTGAAATAGAGAGAATGCGACTCACAGGATTTGGAGAGAGCGGAGTCCCTTAGGAGAAGGGGAGTTCAAGTCACTGAGATTGAGTATTACTAAACTAAAAGGAACAAAATGAAGACCAGCATATTCTGCACTGTAAAAGAAATGAAATTAAAAATTTGAAACTCAAATGTAATTTATCAGAATTAAAAGCTACATCTAAAATAGCTAAAACCAATAAAATCAAAAATGTCAAAGTGGCAACGTTAGAATTTGAGTTCTCAAAACATGATTAACGTGAAGTGTATGAAAATAATGGGAATTGATGAAAACATTTTATTCTTACTAGCCATGTAGTAATGCAACATTACCTCTTCATTCTTATACTGTTTTTAACCGTATTTTCTGTTCTACAAAACTAGAACTGTGACATGCCATGTTTTCTCAAAAAAAACCTTGCATATAAAAATAAACAAAAATTTACATTTACATTTTTTTCTAAACTAACATTGTCTAATAGAGACATCAATAAGTAAAGTTTGAAGACAGTGTCTCTTTTGCCTCCCTTAGTTCACTGTGATCTCACTGAGATCCTGAAAAGTTGTGTGAATGCTAGAAAAAAAGCAAAAGTCACATAATACGAGGCAGGGCCTCCACATCACTGTGATTGGTTGTGAACATGACAAACAGACGATCAGCCATTCACAAATGTTACGATCAGTTATGCTTGTATATTCACTGTTTTCATTACTTCAAATCCTCAAGAATGATTCAAACTAGTGGAAATGTACAGACTAATTACAAAGTACACACTTGTATTTCATTCTCAGACTCATCTAAATCATAAAACAAACTTGACTTAAATGAGTAAGCTGGATTTTAGTGACCGTACAGCTTTTTTATTAAAGGCATACTTCTGTTCCTGCCACCATATTTACGTTTACTATGTTTACTACACTCTAAAAAACTCAGTAAAAATAGGGTCCATTGTACTGTGTTTTGATTTTTCACAGGTGTTTTCCCCATATTTTGTACTATGTATTGTATTGTGTTGTATTTTAGGATGAAAGGAAAATGTCCTGGCAGAAAATTACCAGTTCCCTTTTTTGTTTTTCTACAGATTGTTTTTTCTTACAGCAGTGAGAGCATTTGATGAAGTTTAAAAAATAAGGTGACTATTAAAAAACAGTTGAACTGTACTGTAGATAAATATATCAGCATTACTGCAGTTAAATTAAAGCGATGTTAAAAAATGTGCAACTTGGTATGCATATATAAGCACACAAATTTTGTTTTAGTATTGTGTATTTATTTTACCACTTCTCTTTTAACTGTCATGCAGAGCCTGAAGAGACCGAGCACATCACCTACATGTATGATTCTAGCTCTGTACCTTACAGTCATCAGTGCTGATGCGCTGTATTTGACAGCAGTCCCACCTCTCGCTTCTGGGCCGTGTAGATTTAATGTGTGCGTGAGCTAGTGTGTGATGTTTGGGTGAGAATGTTAATATATGTGTGTGTGTGAGTGGTGGGTAATCTGCAGGGTGGGGTGGCAGGGGGTTGTTGTCACACTTGTCCTGCGTGAAGAGCCGCTGTAGCGTGCAGTACTGCAGCGATAGGCCGAGCTCATTAAAATACAGACAGTCAGAAACAAAAGCATGCATACACTCACTGTGGCGTGTTCCTGTGTGATAAACGGCACAGTCCCTCATCTGAATTATCCAGCCTTTGTTGTCACACACACACAAACGTATACATATGCAAACACTTGAACAAAAGTACACACTCTCGCACATGCACTTTAAGACACGTTATAGAGAGTAATAGGCCTATATTTTAACAAGCAAAAGGATATGAAATGCTACCACCCTTTTCATACTATAAATAAAACAGGGCAAAATATGTTATAGAAAAAAAATCATAGGCTTAACATTTAATGTTTTCATTAAGATCACTCGCTGAAGAATATTTGAAAAAAATTTTTTTTACAATTTATAAAAAAACAGAATTTATTTTCTTGAAATTAATATATATATATATATATATATATATATATATATATATATATATATTTGATAAGCTAAATTACAAACAAAATAAAACTGATAAAACCTCTGATAAAAATGATTTTGTGGTGAAGTAAATACTACAGAAAAAAGTTAGTTCAGGCAAGAACTTAGTAAATTCTATATTAGTACTCAATTCAAGCATGTAGAAATTAAAGCGTAAATATCAATGATATAAAATTATGTAAAACCTACTCAAC
Source organism: Megalobrama amblycephala (assembly GCF_018812025.1). Lineage (NCBI taxonomy): Eukaryota > Metazoa > Chordata > Actinopteri > Cypriniformes > Xenocyprididae > Megalobrama > Megalobrama amblycephala. Next base: position 10,782,964 of record NC_063067.1, on the reverse strand, counting down.
TTTTCTGATACTGCTGTACCTATCATGCACTGGGGCATAAATAATTAACAAGGTTGATTTTTTCCGCTGTTTTCCAGCTGTATTTACACTGTTTTATCATTACTTTTGTTGTTAGGTTTAGTAACTTGCGATTTTGTTACATCTGGAGTTCATTTTCTACTCAAAATGACACATTAACACTAAAAAAATGATCTATCGAATGTTACAGTCATTGTGTATTGTTTACCAAATACCAAGTATTGAAGTCTCTGAGTTCGGGTGAGTGCTGCATTACTTTTATTATGTAGATATGTTGTGTACACGATATCTATTATATTATTTACATAGATGTTTCTAAGTAAAGCATTTAGTTTAAAAGTATGGTTCAATTCAATGTTATATTACTTGAGCAAAAAGTACATTTTGTTAAATTTACTTAACTTAGTTAAGCAGATTTTACTTAATTCTATATGTGAAATTAAATTAAATGTAATTAAGTAATATTTACTTTATTTCTTTATGAATGTTAAGTTCAAGTATATTTTACAGAGCAGTTGCAGTAAAATTTACGAGAATTATATCAAGTAATTCCTACAAGTAATTTTTTTCAGTGCATTGTTAGATTTAAAACTAATTATAGTCTTATAATTTTAATAAAACTTAGCTTCTTCAGTAAAATTATATATTAAAAAAATGAATAATAATATTAAAAATAGTCAATATGAATATTAAATGTACAATATAAATACATGCAACAAATCTAATATGTAATTATTGAAAAATCTAATGTGTAAATGTATAAAATAAATATTTTTACTGGAAAAAGTATTTGTTTTAGTGCTGGTCAATCATGTAAAACCTTTCAACACAAGCTTTTTAGTGTGTTGTATGCTGTAAAGTAGCTTCAGTGAGTCTCAAAACCAACTAAGCAGACAAATATTTGGAATATATAGTCATTATTTGGAGGAAAAAATAACGTCATCTAAATAAAATAATGAATGACATGAACATATAAAGCGTCTGGAGCCTGCAACTAACCCAAGCTTTCTCTGTATTAGAGAGCAGAATATAGCAAGCACCTTTGCCTCTTCTTGTTAATGTGCCAGCAGGATACATTTCTTCCAGTATTTTACTAGCAGGTTAACAGAGAAACCAATACAATCCTTAACCTGTTATCGTTCCATTGTACCACCGTGGTACAAATACCATTCAAAAGAGACCTTAGGATTGCTAAGGGGTTAATTAATGCACAACTGCTTTACAGTACAGTAACAAAAAGCCTTTCCTGTCCTCTGTTCATACTACTGTGTGCCCAGTATATCTTATATGACCGCTGAGAGAGCGAGAGAGAGAGAAGGCTTGTCTTCGGCACAATAAATATAGGAGGGTGAGGGGGGTGGGGGGAACCTGACCCCCCTCACCACCACCAGCTCCCCTACCGAAGGCTGGCCCCCAAGGACACCGCTGTGTGATTGGCCACCATTGGGACAGGAAATCGAAGAAGAGCGGAGAGAAAGAAAAGGTGTGATTTCACTAGCTAAATTACCCACGGGACTGATGAGAGAAACAAATCAGCGAGTGAGAGTCCTGCATCAAGAAGCCAATATCACAGCACATCTCTTAGACTGAAATATGAGGCTATCATGGAACAAAATACAGCATTTCTGTACATTGTCATAACTTACACGGCCAAAAAATAAAGCATCGTTGAACAGGCATAAAATAACTATATGAAAGGGTTTCTTTTTCACCCTGTCTCTTTGAGCAAATCACGAGCGCTCAGGCTATCAGAGATAAACACTGGTGCGCCCTGAAACATGCCCCAATGTCAAACAACCAACCGGGATTTGAAGCAAGGTCACTCCAGCTATCCTTTCACCTCCCTCTCTCTCTTTCACACCCTTCTTCACTCTGTCACTTAAATGCTTTGCAGTAATTTCACTGTATCAGAGCATCTTTCTGTAAACAGATAAATGATAGCCTATCTGGCTCTGTTCAGAGAGATAAGACTTTCATCTTTCTCCTGCTCTCTCTCTTCAACTCTAAACTACCTTGCCATTTTTTGGACAGATTCAGATGTTAAAGGAATGGTTTCCTCAAAACTGAAAATTCTGTCATCTCATCATCGTCTAGTCTACTAACAATGTCCACAGACATACATCAATGGAATATTCTGTGATTTTTTTCCTGAAAGTCACAAAAAAAAAAAAAATACTACAGTGTCATTTCCAGCACATCTCAAATTATGATATTCTGTGGTGGAAATGACAGATTTTTTTAACATTTTTGGAATTAAATGGCATACCTTAAATATTCACAATTAAATAATATTTGCACACTTTTTGCATAATTTGAGAAAATGACAGCTTGACTGAAAAAGACAAACAAAAACATTGTTCAAGTGGTATTTACCTTGATATTTCTTTATTATATTAATTATTCACACTTAACTCATTTCATCTCAAGCTCTTCACTTACAGTGTTGTTTCACTGGTAAGCAAAAAAAAAAAAAAAAAAAAAAAAAAAAAAAAAATATATATATATATATATATATATATATATATATATATATATATATATATATATATATATATATATATATATATATATATATATATATACACAAAAACAAAACCAGACATAAGGGTCTTTTTTTTTTTTTTTTTTATTGAGATTTATACATCATCTGAAAGCTGAATAAATAAGTTTCCATTGATGTATGGCCAAGATACAACTATATGAAAATCTGGAATCTGAGGGGGCAAAAAAAAAGAAAAGAAAAAAATTGAATTCAATTCACATTTATTTGTATAGCGCTTTTCACGATACATATCGTTTCAAAGCAGCTTTACAGAGAATGCATGTCAACATTACAATTTAGAGAATGCAGTTAGCTAATAATGTAATAATTTAGGCAGTTTAATCTACAATCACTGTTATCAGTTTAATTGAAGGTAGAAGCAATGAGCTCCTGGAAATAATGAATTACATATTAACAATAATTTGTATATATAGAAAACATTGAGAAAATTGCTTTTAAAATTGTCCAACTTAAGTCCTTAGCAATGCATATCCACTCACAAAAACAATTTTTTGATATATTTACGGTAAGAAATTTACAAAATATCATGATCTTTACTTAATATCCTAATAATTTTTGGCACAAAAGAAAAATCGATAATTTGACCCATAATGTATTGTTGGCTATTGATATAAATATACCCGTGCAACTTATGACTGGTATATATATATATATATATATATATATATATATATATATATATATATATATATATATATGGTAAAAAAGATAGCATAACTGACAGCCACAATAATAAAAATTGATAGAAATTGCTTGAACACAATAAATATTAAATTGTTTATTTCACTATTTGTTTAGATCAGTGATGTAGATCAATCTAGTAAGCATTTTATTTTGATAATTATTTTAATTTTATATATATGTATATATATAATTATTATTTTAATTATTATTATTATTTAATTATTATCTTTTCACAAACACCCTGAAGTTCCCTCACAAATCCTAGTTTAGATTATGATACATTTTAAACATGTAATTATGATGCATTTTTCATATTTTAAAATTGAGAGCCTGGGATAAGATGAAAACAATAAAATCCATACATAAATTGAATTTGAAATGATAGCAAATATAAATAATGAAAGCATGATAGTAAAAATCAACCACTGGGATCCAAAGATAAAGAAGTCCCCAAAGATAAAGAAGAGGGGTCTGAGACGACGATGTGGGTAAGAAAATCATGACAGAATTTCTCTTTTTTGGTGTACTATCCCTTTAAGGGTGGCGTTTCAAAAATATTAAGGCAACTGCACTCTCCACAAAGCTCCTTTTCTTAGAAAAGCAGCTTTGCAGAGTTGTCAATAAAAGCAGAGCGCATCTGCAGAGCAACCCAGTTAAAATCTGATGCTTCAAACCAGCAAAGGTCTCACTATAGTTTGCAACGATGAGACAATACAGCATAATTTCACTCAGCATGCTACTGTTCTTCCCTATTGTTCTTAACAAATGCTCTCCAACTTGATCTCTGCTTCTCTATGTTCACCCCACTCTCTTTTCTCCTCTCCCTATCACACACACACAAACACACTCGCGCACACGCTTTTTCATATGTAAATCTCCTCATGAAGCATTCGGTCTGAGCGCTGGTGCTAGCGTGCTAAATCATTAGCTCCACAGTGACAGAGAGTGCCTCGTATCATTACATCTAATTAGAGCCTTTCTGTTTCCTATCAATTAACAGAGCAATTAAAATCACTGTGGCATGATTACCAACTAACTGCTGACTCAGGGGCAGATATGGAAAACAATGGAATCTGTGGATACACGTGCAAAACAAACAAACACAGACACGGTGTTGATGTTAGCATGATAAACAACTTAGCGTACCTACTCAAATGCAGCAGCACATTAAGGAAGCCATTTATATTGTTAATAAACTCTGATTCCACAGTCTGAGTGGATGATGTGCAGGGTGAGCGTGCGCATGAGGAGCTCAGCCTGAAATAAGGATGGAAAAGTGAAGTTAACACATTGGAAGTGAATCCTTTTCGCTCGTTCACACCAATAACAAGCACAAGAACAAATTTACGTGTGTGCAGGGCTGCCAACTCTCATGCATTCAGCGTGAGATTCATGCAATTGACACCGTTATCACGACACACGTCCATATTCTCACACAGCGAAAAAAACATTGTGGAGCAAAGAGGGCATCACGGACAATGCACGGACAGACAAGACAGAGCAGATTACTTCTGATATATAACAAAGTGTCAGCTTTCAAATTTTGTAAGTTTTATTACGAATTCCAACAATAGGTCCCACTTTATATTAGGTGGCCTTAACTACTTGTACTTTAAAAAATAAACAGTTGAAACAGTTGCGTTTTGGCTCAACCCAATATTTTCATTTTGAAAGAACATCTTTCAATTAAGTAGGCCAAAAATAACATTTGATGCTTGATGCTGTTTACTTAAAGGGTTAGTTCACCCAAAAATGAAAATAATGTCATTTATTACTCACCCTCATGTTGTTCTACATCCGTAAGACCTTCATTCATCTTCGGAACACAAATTAAGATATTTTGATTAAATCCGATGGCTCAGTGAGGCCTCTATAGACAGCAATGCCACTGAAAATCTTAAGATCCAGAAAGGCACTAAAGACGTATTTAAAACAGTTCATGTGAGTACAGCGGTTCTACCTTAATATTATAAAGCGACGATACTTTAAATACTTTATATTTCTATATATTTCTATAATACTATATATTTCTGATGAAATCCTATTAAAGAATTAAAGTTGTTTAAATAATAAAACTATCATCTGACTAACACCTAACAATAAAAGTCTTTACAGAGTAAAGATTTTGTAAAAACTATTCTTATCAGATAACATTTGTAAAAGTTATTTAAAAAAATTATTCTTAAATGCATTCACTGGATTACTTGTTTTAATTTTTGTTTAAAATTAATTTTAGGATAATTGAACTCCATTTCTGAAGGCAGGATTATGAGGCTAATTAAAAGAGATTATAGATTCAAATGACTACAATAGACAACAACAAAACAAAAACATAAATATTACAAAGCAATATTCAATATATACAATATCGTCAAATTAAAAATGTAAAAAAAGATGTGAATATTGTCCAGTATTTTCAAAAAGGCAAATTCTAATATCAATATTAATATCAAATCTGAATTATGAAAAAGTTAATTTATATAAATGTATGTAAATAACTAAAAATGTGCTTATATATATGTGTGTGTATGTATGTATGTTTGTGTGTAATTATATATTTTACTAAAAATATATAAAAAAATAAATATTGACAAAAATATTAATTCTAAATAAAAATATCCTGTATATAATTAAAATTTTTGTATGTGAGTGTATTGACAGTGTAATAAGTATACAATATTGAATTTGTGTATTTTAATATGAATAATGTTATACGTTATAATATATTTCAAACACCAATATTACGTAATAAGAATGTCAATATTTATGATTGACAGAGATATATAATTCAAGTATTAAAAAGACATTTTCCATGAGGAACCAAACCTACATATATCTTCTTGTTTCCATGGCTACTGGCTATACTGCTTGTGGACCATGATGCTGTGCAACACCATATTGACAGAAGTGTGCTGATTTTCTATTCTTATTTATTTTCTAAGAGTGCTTCTGTATGTCCACAAATCCAGGCCACATTATACAATTCAAACACAATCCAAAACCTCCTAATATGAACTGCACTGAACTGTCTACATATATATATACTGTATATACACACACACACGCGACAGAATTGTTACTTTAAGTCTTCGTTCACTTTCAGCTGTGAATGTGTAATGCTGTGAAACTATACTGAGTGTATGTGCTCATACGAGTGTGTTTGTGTGTCTGTGTTGTGTGTAAATTCGATGTGGCCTCGGGGTAGGGGGGTATGATTCAGCACCAGACACTTGGCACGTGCCTTTCTCCCTCACACACACACACCCTAGCGCGTGCACAATAAATCCTCTTCCCCCTGAGGAGTCGTCCGAGGGAGTGATGTGGAGGAGGGTTGAGTCAGGTGGGGATGAACATCCCTCCCCCACCTCTCCCCTCCATCACCACATGACCCACAAAATGAGACAAATAGAGCCGCTTCGCTCACTCACCCTCTCTAATTATGTCGGGGAGGTCAGAGTTCGCGTGTGGGGGTTTGAATCTGAATTTTCGGGTGTTTGGGGTGAGATTTAGGGTGGTATTACATTTGGTATGCAGATCAACATAAGCGTGGCAGTTCTGTGTGCATCTGCGTGCACTTTCCGCAGGGGTTACCGGCTGTAACGTCTATGTGCGCCAGCCGGCCTGGGGAGGGACTAAAGGTTAAAAAGGTCAAGCTCCTCATGGGACTAAAACTGCACCTCATCATGCAAACATGAATATATATAAAAACTAAAATGAAAGAAAGCGTCTCTACTACTGACCTTTGCCCTTAACCAACTTTGAACCCAACAAAAGGAAGACAATTGTTCTAAAAATAGGAAGAGTTTTCAGGGGTGGACGGTTCGGACTCCATTTGGTCCGTTCAGATCTGGGAATGAATGTTAGGAGGTGGTTTCGATCCCATGAGTTCTTTCCGTCATGGATGCCGTGCTCTACGCTGGAGTGCACTGTCACCAGCAATAACACTCTCAGTGGTTCTGCGGTAGAGCTTCACAGGTTTGTCTGCTCGTGACACACTTCCACAGAAGCACAGCAGAGAGGAGGCGCTGCCGAGCCTCTTTCAGGACAGATCTAGAAGCAGATCATCTCAAATCTGCAGTATGGGGGGAATATATAGATGTTAGGACTTCCTATTGTTAATCACATGAACCTGGACGTGAACCTGTTTTTGTGTAGGTCCATAAAAAATTCTTTGATCTGAATGACCATTAGAATAATCTTATGGATGTGGCACATCAGTTGATGTGGATCTCAATTCAGAATGCTTTTTTTTCATCGTAACATAAGCTGGTTGGAAATCTTGTTGGAGTGCTGCCACAATGCTAGAGTATTTAAGGGGGCTGCAAGGGTGTCACTAAGCTGTTCTGAGTGGTTTTTAGTGGGTTGCTATGTGGTTGGTCTGAGTGGTTGCTTAACGCAAAAGTCAAAAGAGATCACCCCCAAGTCTTAGATATGGCTTCAATTGCTGCATCACTGTAAGAATATGGGATTTTTTCCACTTGTTTCGTCGTCCACCAGGCAAAAACCATAAATCAGATTAAATAAACAAGTGTGCGCGTGTGTATTTATAAAAACACAGAAACTGCTCTGTACGTTAGTAACCAGTGTTGGGGGTAATGCATAACAAGTAACTTGAGTTATGTAATCAGATTACTTTTTCAAGTAACTAGTAAAGTAACACGAGTTACTTTTTCACATTTATTGAATGACAGCTCTCCTGTCCCCATGTTAAGAGAAATAAAATGCAGTGCACTGTGTAAACATGATGGTTATTGTAGTTCGACTAAATGTGAACATGAATTTACTCATCTCACTTGCACAAAAACATGAATAAAGTGAATAAAATTTGACTCAAAATAAATATAAAACAGTGAAATGCAATCTCAGAATTTTATTCAAACATGTAATAATTAACTATATTAAATGACATAAATATACTTTATGTATTTAATCTCACTTTTTTTATTAACCAATGTCTTCATCAATGCTGCTGCCCTACTAATAAGCAAAAATTATTTTAGATTAGATTTAGAAATAAGTGTGTTGAACTTCCTTCTCCTGCATCCTATTCTTCTTTAATCCAGAATGGCAGCACAGCTGAAAGGTTTGTTTGAGTTGCGCCCTCTACTGTACAGGCGTAAATATGCATTTCCTTCATCCAGAGGCTTATTCAATTCACTTTTGGTGTGAAAGGGCTTTAACATTTGCCAAAAATAGAACATTTTGTTGGTCAGAAAATGTAAAGCATTACTTTTCATAAAAAGTAACTAAGTAACACAATTAGTTACTTTTTTTGGGGGAAGTAACACAATATTGTAATGCATTACTTTTAAAAGTAACTTTCCCCAACACTGTCAGTAACAAATTGGCATCAGATTTTGAAGCACTTATGAGAGATTTCACAACCTTGTCTTCACCTCACAGCAATAGACTGCCGCTTCACATTTTTCACCTCTCATTTCCATAAAGTTCAGCATTTCCCAACTTTCACCACATATTCCGCACTGTTGTCAATCCCCCAATCCATTGCACAAGCTAGTAGCCCAGATCTCACAGATAATGAATAGAAAATGTCCAACTCCACTCACCCCCTGCCAGTGGACACATACGGTTGGGTTAGGGGTTTGATCAAATCCTTAACTCAGAGTATGAGCAATAGTACTGATGCTTAACGTATTAAGGAATACTAATTAAAGTAAAACCAATCAGTGGAGAACTAAATTAAACTCAGGTCACTGAATTGGCATGCCTGTGCTAATTTAAAGTAATCAAGAGATTTGTGCTGCTCAAGCTGGAACGAGTCCAGGGAGTCAGCAAGAATATAACTGATGACATACATCTCTCTACAGCAAGCTGAGAATATCCTTGATTTGGTGTTTAAGGGAGTGTACTATACACACAGAGAGAGAAGACGAGTGTGTGACAGATGGCCACAGCTTTTGGCACCACAGCAAAGTGAGTGTATGAGTATGTACCAGCACAGCGACCACAAAAAGTATCTGTTATGCTCAAATTCTCCTTATCTGCTCATAATCATATTATAAGCATCAATGCTTGCTCCTCTTTATTTACTGTAAAATGCGTTATACTAATGTGTTAGTTCCATTCCTCTCATTTGATTGGTGGCAAAAACACAGTATAACAGCACTGGGATGTTTAACTGTTTTTTCGACACTGTGTCAAGTCAAAAACACTTCCACTTTAAAAACATCTAAATACCTGTTTCACCCATACTGTTGTGTTGCAAAACTGTTTTGCACTTTTCGCCCTTAGTGACGGCCCTGCTTGCTTACACTGACACTTTGACTCTGAATGGCAAAGTATTGGTCGGCACTACACCAGCAACATGTGAGAAATGCTGGTACTCAAGAAAAAGTGAAGGTACGCTAAAAACTCAAATATAAAAGTGCCGGTACTGAGTACCGGTGCCTACCAGCCCAAGTCAAGTCAAGTCACCTTTATTTATATAGCGCTTTTTACAATGCAGATTGTGTCAAAGCAGCTTTACATTGATAACTGGTACATAATTTGGCTGCACAGCAGCTCTTAAAGAATAGTGTCAATGCAGGCAGATCAGAAGCACTGTTGAATAAATGTCAAAAATACTATTGAATATCAAATGTCAAGTGTCCCCAACTAAGCAAGCCAAAGGTGACAGCAGCAAGGAACCCAAACTCCATCAGGTGACATCAGGTGGCAAACACTTCGAGCGCTGATAACATACATACCTTGCCTGTCTATAAATCTGCACTAGATTAGATGAAGAGAAAGAGACATTATAAATACAATAAACATTTGTAATTCATGAGCTTTCTTTTAAGAACCACACAGATTATATCATAAAAAGAGAAAAAATAAGAATCCATCCCAGTCTCTGGATTGACACATCACAGAATACACTGGCACAATTACAACAGGACTAAAAACCAAAGAACTTCCAAAGACTGGTGCATACCACAGCTGCTAGTGAACAGACAGACAATTTCACTTCAGTGTCAATAGAAGAGCACGTTTCTATGCATTTACAACTATGCCGTTGCAATTCATATTGGGATACTGGGATATTTCTCAAAACTTGCATGGAGTTTTGTTAGATTGTGTTGAACCTATTATAGTATAGGGTCATTCTGTGTCGACTCAACCAGAGGTCCCCTGCTAAAAATGTTGATATTTTTTCTGGTGAAAGAAATGCATAAATGAAGAAGAAAGCCAAAATAATAAATGTCAAAAATTTATCTTTACAAAGTAATCCACTATTTTTGGCCACAGAAAATGTGTACCAATTTACTCATGGAACCACATTAAGATGTCCATATTTCTGGCATTGTACCATATGGGGCCTTTAAAATGAAGATACCAAAAGAAATGTTAAAAACCAAAACATAAAAGTATATTAAGGTATCTTTAAAGGGGTGGTTCATTGTGATTTCACTTTTTTAACTTTAGTTAGTGTGTAATGTTGCTGTCTGAGCATAAACAACATCTGCAAAGTTACGACTCTCAAAGTTCAATGCAAAGGGAGATATTTTCTTCTAAAGAATTTTCTGTTTAAGGACTACAACAAACGGCTGGTAGGAACTACAACGAGCTTCTTCCTGGGTTGGTGACATCACTAACCCTAAAATTTACATAAACTATAGATTATCATGACAGAATATGCTAATCAATGACTTTAAGATAGTTAACTCCACATCAGCTATATAAATAAATCAACTAACCATTCAGAAACATCCTGTTGCATTCTACATGTTGTCACTTGTTCTCGAGTCTTCATCATTGTCCGACTCCCGTTTGAACATAAAAGGCTGAACAGTTTCTGACATTTTCAGTGAGTCTGCTTGAGGTAATAGGCGCTGCTAACACTATGTGCTAACAGGAGCTCTTGAATCTCAGCAGAAGCTCATTTGCATTTAAAGGGACACACAAAAACAGAGCGCTTTTGCTCACCCTCAAAAAGTGACAAATTTAACATGCCATAAAAAATGATCTGTGGGGTATTTTGAGCTAAAACTTCAGATACACACTCTGGGGACACCAGAGACTTATTTTACATCTTGTAAAAGTGGCATTATACCACCCCTTTAATACTTCTTGTGTTTTCGCCCCAAGCTTGTATGCCTGTAACTCAAGAAGTGCTTCTTCCCATTTTTGAACTGTCACTGCTGGCATAAAATGCAACAAAGATGGCTAAAGTCAACAGATTTTACTAATATACTAACGAATCTCTGTGTAAAAATAAAATAATGATGCTCCATCTTTCTAAAGTCATTTTTACCCCCTGTAATTTGGCTCCAAATCTCAGGTGAAAATTGTCATATTGACCCCCCCTCTACAAAATAGTGGATTACTCAGTAAATATACATCCATTACATTAAATATTTTGGATTTCATCACTATTTATGTTTATCGCTCTTCAAAAAAAATTTAAAAAATATAAAATTTGAGCCAGGGAAGTTTCCGAGATTTGTTTGTTTTGACACGGAATGACCCTATATATTTTGAAGTGTCAGCTCATCATGGGTTCCTTGAGATTCCATTTAGTAACATTAGTGATTTATAGACACAAAATTGCTACATCAGTCACTTGAAGCAGTGCCATTAAAACCAGCAGTAGCTTATAAAACAGCCTTGAACTGTGCTGACAGAAATAAGGGCAGAAGACTTTCACAGCACCCTAAATTATTACTAAATTATTAGTACAGACAGAAACGCAGGTTGATCTCTCATCTTGGCCTTCTGCTCTGTTTATTCACTTTCAAACCATCTTCCATTCCTCTCACTTCTGTTCCAGAGATAGTCTACCAAACAGGTTAGTTGTCATCTTATAACAGAGACCGGGGGACATTTGAAACACTTTTCCACTAATCCTAGTATACCTGCCGTACAGCTAAATTTAACATATATATATTAATCTGTGTATGTGAACAGATGTTAGACGTGAATAGATGTTTAAATTGATCAAGATGTTTAATTTAAAACAAGGGTTATTGGAGGTTGTAACACTAATATTAACCCACTGTATCTTAACATATTAGAATGATTTCTGAAGGATCATGTGACAATGAAGACTGGAGTAATGATGCTGAAAATTCAGTTTTGTATCATAGGAATAAATTATATTTTAAAATAGATTCAAACTAGGGCTGGACGATTATGACCTAAAATCAAAACCTCGATTAATTGAACATTTTACCTCGATTACGATTACTGAACGATTATTTTCTGTTTTTTTTTGTTTTTTGTTTTTACACTTACAAGGTTTGTACTGTAAATATGCTTAACTAATAAAGGTGGGATATTTTTACCTATTGAAAGAGTGATCTGACACAACAGCTCACTTTCAGCAGTTATTTTATCTATGGTTCATAAAATTTCTGCTAGTTGTAAATCAGATACAGATAAATTAGTACAGTACCAGTATGTAATGAGAGCGATTGCGTGTGAATTAGTCATACCGTCTATTAATTGTGAAGCTGTGGGTTGTAAATAGTTACTTCAAATGTAGAAAAATATATGCTATAATAACTTCTAAGCCACTTTAGTGATAAATCACAGGACAGAACTGACAGTTAGTTTCTGTGTTCCTCTGTGCGCGCGATCTTCACGTTTTATGCAGCTCCTGTTTGTATGAGTGTTCATGCCACAATGCAGCTGCGTAAGCACGGTAGCTAGATATAATAATACACATCCGATCGTCTAATCGCTTAAATGTCCAAACTGGCAAAGCGAAAAACACAAAAAGTTTAGTGAAGATGCAAGGCTCACCGCTCGTGCGCCGTCTGTGTGTGTTGACTCTGCGTTCACCTCCGTGTTGCTTCCATGCCGCTGACTGGACGGGGCGGAGTCACGTGGCTACACACGCGGAAGTATGTTTTTAAGAGGGAAGTATTAACAGGATTAAAAAACCAAAACAACCAACATGGGAAAATTACGTCAGTTAGAGGTTCTGGATTTCGGTTTAGATTACTTTTCGATTAATCGTCCGGCCTTAATTCAAACAGAAAAAAGTAATTTTTAAATTGTAATATTTCAGAATATTACTGTTTATACTGTATTTTTGATCAAATAAATGTATGTAAGCACCCATTGATAGTTTAAATATAAAACGTTTAAAAATAGTTTAAATTTAAATACACTTTAGACAGCAGAAGAAAAATACTGAAAAAGCAAAAAGAAAATCTAAATAAATAAAAAGAAAATTAATAAAAGAAAACAGTAAGTTTTAAAATATAAATAAAGAATAGATCAATAGATTGACTGTCCCTAGTAAAAAAAAAAAAAAAAAAAAAAACTAGACCAAAATCTATTTAAAATACATTTATTTCATACCAAGTATACTTCAAATCCATTAACATTTATTGAAATATCACTTAAGAGTTACAGATATGAAATTATAATTCAAATTTTTTTGGAGCATTTCTTTAGTACACAATGCACATTTCTTAATATTATGCCTAAAAAGTGTTTTAATATCACTATTAATATGATCTTTGTATATATCAAACTTGCAATAGTTCTACTTCAGTACAATCAAATATACTAAGTATATCTTTATACATAAGTATATCTTTAGTTGGATCTCAGCACTACTTCCGCACAATTAAACTGCATTAAGTACAAAATTAGTTGTTCCAATTTAGCAGGTTTTAAGTATACCAGTTTAGTATATCAAAAGTACAATTGCAGGGTATTTTTATTTAGCACATAAATATGTAAATGTATTTGTAGTATACTTAGCACAAAACATGTAATTCAAATACATTTTAGTATATTTATTTTTCACAAGGGGCATCCTCACTCCAACTTAGTGTTACAACTGCCTCTGGTTTCCTTTACGCTCAAGAGGCCAGCTCACTCATTCAATGAACATTAACATATGCACACATTATGATTCTCTGCTTCTGTCTATCCCGTTCTGCAGGTAAACCTGAACAAATCAGCAGTAACTGACAAAATGCCCTTCTGCATGTGATCTATTAGGAGGTATACTGTAGATCTCCAAGCGAACGTTCAAGCAAATTGGAAGCCTTTCAGGTCTCTCTGGCAGTCGTATATTAAGCGGGGGAACAGGGGGCGGGGTGTGCGGCCCTGGGTTCTCCCTAACAACATTACAATGAAAAGAACAGGCGGCGAGGAACGACATTGTCATTAACCTCTGCCGCGAATGTAAATCAACGCCCGTTCACGCAAATTACCCCAATTCCACACAACCCTTCTCCAAAGACCCAGCCAGAAATCTCCCGGATAAATGACGAGGGGCCGTGGAGGGAGTGAACGTGCCGGCCTGTAAATGTCTCCATTGCTAATACGTGTTTATTATTCTCTTATTTTTTTTTTAGATTTGTCCTCCAGCACTATTTTACGCTTTTAATGTAACTGGTTTGGTCACGATTGAAATGCATCACTAATGCAGTACGCCTTATCAAAAATGAGGCTGAAACAATCGCATAAGGCAATTTTATATCATTATCCTCATCATCATCACCCAGAACACAAACATTATATCATCAGATTCATTATGCTCGGAGTGTCTCAAGCCACATTAGCGCGCCGAGAGACACGTTTATTCCGCATTGACAGTCGTGATGGATGGACAGCTGCTGTCTCTGCGCGCGCTCGGTGGGGACGTCGACATATTGCACGTCATACGGAAAGGTAACAAATTCGCCAGGACGGCTTGAACCATCTGTCTGTGTGTCCTCACTTGAACAAAGGGGGTCACCATGAGTCAGGACGCTCTGCACCCTCCTATTGTCCTAAATAACAGCTGAAAACAATATTAAAGCTACATATTTACAACAGTTAGTTCTGGCAATACGCAAATACTCAAAGCAGAAAGTTTGCAAACGCTGTATAAAAAAAAAACAGTCATTTGGGGATGAAGACAGAACACAAGCACACTCTGAAACACTGCGAGCTATATAATTGGACAACACGCGTAGAAAATGGAGGCAGTTGTGTGGGCCCGTGCGCACAAAGCAAATCAAAATTTTCCAGCGAGCACGATAATCCCTGCACTGTCCTGAGGGAAAATGTCTCTCTCTCTCCTTCTCTGTCTTTTGAATTCATGTGAGACTCATAACCATCTGGCTGCCGAACAGATTAATTTTTGTTTGAATTAAATATGATCGTTTTTGAATCATTTTGTAGCACGAATAAGGCTACCTCCTGAGAACGAAAGCATGCAGAGCCAAAATGATGACCGGATTTAATTCTTCATTCTCTTTTAGTGGATAAATGTCACTGAATTGGAGCACTGGACATTTACAGTAAGTCCTCAGTGGGGAGGACATACACTGAACTGTTTAAAAAAATATCCGATGCATTTAAAAAATATTAGTCAAACATTTTGAATATGAAGCTTGATGCAGGAACACCCTCACAAATCTAGGCCTAGTGTCAAATAAATGAAAAAAGATGCCCAAACGGTCTTTGTTATTGGCGATATTTAGGAAGCACGCCTCCAAATCTAAAATACTGGAGCCATGGGTCGATATTCAATTATGGTTTTCGATAATAAAGATAAACCAGCAGTCAAAGCTCGGCTTAAAGCAGCCAAACTCGCCCTCCCACCACCCCACTGTTCCCAAAATACAGCCTTAAAACAGCTCTCCTGTAGTTAAGCTTTCCATCTCTCTATTCATTTCTTTTCCAGTGAAAACCAAAGAAAAGAAGAGGAAGGTCAAATACCTGTCAGAGAGGAATGGAGAGAGAGAGAGAGAGAGAGAGAGAGAGAGAGTCGATCAATAGTGAATTTGGTGATGCTTTTTCCTGTAATAGCAGCTAACGGTCAGCTGCAAAAACGATGTTATTCTTATACATTACGCTGTGTGTGAGTTAATTTGTGTAGGATAAATCAAAGGTGTGTGTGTACGCGTGTGTGTTGATTGTATTTTCGATACATAGATTGTGGGATATGAGTGTTTTTGGAATGGATGTGTGTATTCACTTCTTTTTTCTCTCTCTGTCTCTTGGTTCTTCCACCATTTTAGAGCCGAGCGCTGCTCTCTGCATACAGTATCACTGCTTCCTTATTCAGGACCAATCAGAGTGTGTGTCAGATTAGGATGTTTAATCCTGGTGTAATCCCTCGTCTGGTCCACCGGGTGCAGATAGCAGTGACTGTACAGACACACAGATGATCACTGTATGTGAAGAAAAAAATTACTAAATCATTCTGTCCAGTTAAATAAATATGTTAGTGCATTTTAACTTGCACTTAAAAAAATATACAACAGTGTCATGCCACATTAAACTACATTTTGTGCTTTATAAGTTTAGAGATGGATTTAATTTTCATTTTTTGTTGAATTAAAATAGGTAAAGTACAGTATGTTGGCAATGTTGCACTGTGTTGCAGTGGCAGCTAGAGGGTTCTGAGTCTAACTTCTAATCGGTTCCCTTAAAATGGTAGTAACCCAATAAAAACGATAGCTAGATGTGACCAAGCTTTTCAAAACACAAAGCAGGACAGATATTTTCGACTTCTAGATCAATGGGCCACTATATTGGCAAGCTTCTCTCACCCTAGTAATGATTTTGGTTATAAAATACAGCAGCAAAATTGAACCGTCACAATCATAATACGCAATACTGAAACAGAACTGAATATTAAAGGTGGTGTTCAAAAACAGTTGTTGTCATTGCACTGGTACAACTAGTTCTCCACAATATAACAAAGTTATTATAATAAATTTGATATATAGCTAGATAAACAGAAGTATATTATATGGAAAAAACAGGGATATACAATACCATTCGAAGGTTTGGGGCAAGTATGATTTTATATATATTAATTTTTTATTTATTTATAAAATTAATATTTTATTCAGCAATGACCCATTAAATTGATAAAAAAAATATCAGTTAAGAATTAATAATGTTACTTTAATAAAATTAAAATAATAAATGCTATTGTTTTGAACTTTCTATTCATCAAAAAATTCGTAAAAAATGACATTTCACACAAAAATATTAAGCAGCACAAATGTTTTCAACATAGATAATATGAAATGTTTCCTTAGCAGCAAATCAGCATTTGATTTCTGAAGGATTATGTGGCACTGAAGACTGTACGAAATTAAAAACATTTTAAAAAAATCTTACTGACCCTATTTTTAATGGCTGTGTATCTATATACAGTAAATATTAAATATACAGTAGTATACATAAAATTAGTAAAAAAAAAAAAAAAAAAAAAAAAAAAAAAATCAGGAAATCATCACCTTCTCTCTTATGAAAATAAGCACCTATAAAAAGTGTTGAAAAACGTCCTTTACATTCCATAATATTATGACTTTTTTTGTTGAGAAAATGTTATTACTTTAATTCCCTGCTCTTTTAAAGACTCAGGATCACAAATATATGGATTTTTACAAATGTATCATTACAAACAAAGAGAATTAATGACCGCCTGCACCACAGAATAGGCTTGCTCTGCATGGGGGGCAGGTGTCTCTTCGCTGGGGTGAAATGTGACATTTGGAAACTTAAGGGGGGAGGTGAGAACAGGGAAACGCAGATGGCAATTGTGCCCTGACCTCTGACCTCTATGTCCAGCCGAGGCTTCGACAAACGCATGTGCGTGTGTGTGAGTGGATAATTAAGTCTGAGTTTTTCGATCAGCAAGATTACGTCTCGCACTGAGGAAATAGTGAGGGGCACAGGAGATCATGTCACCTCGGTGCCTTCAGCATTTATGTATGGTGAAGGACGTCACTAGCATTTATATTGAGTGACACACACACATGCGCTACTTCTATAAATGAAACAGGAAGAGTCTTTTGTTCATAAAGAAAATACATTTTTGTCTGTCTCTGGGTGTATGTGTGTTTCAGGGACACTTCAATGTGTTTTTTAGCAGTGGTGCCATATTCACAGCTTATATGCTAGTGTATAAATACACATGAACCAATCAATGAGTAACTGCTCTGTGACCTGCTTACACACACAGACATCTTGAGTGGAATTTGAACAGGGAAAAAAAAAACATGAATTGAAATAGACAGACATACCTAAAAGATTTAAAATTACAAGCATGTGAAGGCATAATAAAGAGATGAACAACAACACAAGCAGAGTATGGGAGAGACTGAAGATGAGAAAAATGAGCATGCAAACAATCACTGCTCACAGCAACAGCATATTCTGTATTTATAATTCACTTATTTTTACATTTAACTGTTATATGTTCACTAAACTAAATTTGAACCAGTAAATGTCTGGAGATCTACTTAGTGGTGTTCGGCAAAGCAGGAACACTTTTGCAATTGCCTATACTTAGGATTAGGGATTTAACAAATAAGTAATGACCTAGCAACACCCTAGTAACTGCCCAGTGCATCCTAGCAATCACATAGTAACAAGCCAACAAACACCCAAAACACCCTAGCAACCATATAACAACAAGCTAACAACTACTCAGAACGCCTTAGCAACCACACAGCAATGAACCAACCACTCAGAAAACCTTAGCCACCAAATAGCAACACCCTAGTAACCACCCAGACTGCCCTAGCAATCTCTCAGAACAACTAGCAACCACATAAGAACATGCTTTCAACTACACAGAACACATTAGCTACCACAAAACACCTCGCTAACTGCTCAGAACACCTTAGCAATCGCATATTAACACCCTAGCAATCACACAGCAACAGGACAGTAGGTAGCATACAAGTATACAGCTCTTAAAGGGTTAGTTCACCCAAAAATGAAAATTCAGTCATAAATTACTTACCCTCATGTCGTTCCACACCCGTAAGACCTTCGTTCATCTTCAGAACTCAAATGAAGATGTTTTTGATAAAATCCGATGGCTCAGTGAGTCCTGCATTGCCAGCAAGATCATTTCCTTTTTAAATGCCCAGAAAGGTACTAAAGACATATTAAAAACAGTTCACGTGACTACAGTGGTTCAACCTTAATGTTATGAAGCGACGAGAATACTTTTTGTGCGCCAAAAAAACCCAAAATAACAACTTATTATATTATTATATTCAATAATATCTAGTGATGGGTGATTTCAAAACACTGCTTCATGAAGCTTCGAAGCTTCACAAATCTTTTGTTTCGAATCAGTGGTTCAGAGCGCCAAAATCACGGGATTTCAGTAAAGGAGGCTTCGTTACGTTATAAGTGTTTCGAAACTTCAATAGTTCACGTGACTTTGGCAGTTTGATATGCGCTCCGAACCACGGATTCGAAACAACAGATTCGTGAAGCTTCGAAGCTTCATGAAGTAGTGTTTTGAAATTGCCCATTACTAGATATACACAAAAAGTATTCTCGTCACTTCATAACATTAAGGTTGAACCACTGTAGTCAAATGAACTGTTTTAAATATGTCTTTAGTACCTTTCTGGGCTGGGCATTGAAAAAGGAAATGAATTTGCTGGCAATGCAGGCCTCACTCAAAAATATCTTAATTTGTGTTCGAAAGATGAACAAAAGGTCTTATGGGTGTGGAACGACATGAGGGTGAGTAATAAATTACATTATTTTCATTTTTGGGTGAACTAACCCTTTAAGATTTCTTTAGAACTGCTTAGAATTACCCTAGCAGCCACCCAGTACACCCTAACATTTGCATAGCAACACCCTAGCAACCACCTAAAATACCATGGCAACCAGAACACCTAGCAAACACAAAGTAATGTTGCAAAGCAACACACTAACAACCACTCAGAACACCTTAGCAATCACATATTAACACCCTAGCAATCACACAGCAACAGGCCAACAAACACCCAAAATACACTGGCTGAATTCAAAATAACATATTATACAGCTCTTACTATTACTTTATAACAACACCTGCCTAGAAATGCCCTAGCAACCACCCAGTACACCCTAACATCTCCAAAGAAACACCCTAGAAACCACCTAAAATGCCATAGCAACCAGAATGCTTAGCAAACACAAAATATTACAAAAACCACAAAGCAACACGCTAACAACTACTCAGAACACCTTAGCAGCAACATAGCAACGCCCATGCAACCACCCAGAACACCTTAGCAACACCATGGCAAACACCCAAAACAGTAGCGAGTTTTACACAGGCCAGCACCACTATTAAAAAATGTAAAAGAGTTCACTATATTTGGGCAGCCATGTTCTGGACTCTGGAGGGACATCTGACTCACTCACTCCCCCACAGGTGGATGTATTTATAACACAACGGTGCAGAGAGCACAAAAAGCAGCAGAAAGCAAACAGACAGAATTGACGCCCCACTTTGAACTGCTGAGGCCAAACCCTGTACTCTCATCTTGCTAAGACAGCTTGAAACCAGCCAGGAGTGTGCGTTTTACCCGACTTTAATATGGTGGATGGGGCCGGAGCAAGAGAAGACAAGAGGGGGAATAAGATTGAGCCGGTGGAAGGAGAAACAGACACACCTCACTTCACTGCTCTCAGAACAGATCCTATTATAGAAGGCCAGAAGGATTTCCCCCCTTCTGCTGAGAGAAGTGAGGATGAGCTCAGGAGATTACCCTAACATTGACCTAAACACACACACCCACACCTGGACACTGTCAAACACACGCACACACACATTTACACCAGGGCAGCATCTTTCAAACTTTTTGTATGTTGTTACAGTGACTTCGGCAGGATCGTTTCATCACAGCCTCTCCACACAATTCAGAGTGAAAGATATGTGAGAGAGAGGAGTTGTCTATTATGTCAGCCTGCAATAAAATAAGCACAGAGTTTTCCAGTGAGACTGACCTCTACGGTTAAAGAGAGACACATACTGAACAGGTAAGTAGGCAGTCATTTCCATATGAATGTTTCTAAAGTAGAGTGAAAAAAAAAAACAGGAAAACTGGCCCGTTAAATCAAACAGGAGTGCTCTTAAAGACATGAATAAACATGAGCTCTTCAGCCCAACAGAGAGAGCCGAAAGCACATCGCACCTTAAAGTGAAAAGCTGCCTGTTATTAGGACTTAATGTGGCAAAGTGAGTGGCCATTTCAGATACTGCACTGAAACACACCACTACACACATAGAAAACACACACACACACACACACACACACACACACACACACACCATACACAGACAAACCAACACTGACAGATTCACACAAAAGCAAACTAATAACTGTTGCTCGGCTATGATAGTGAAAATAATAATAATAATAATAATAGAAATGCAAAAATGTAAAAAATAAAAGGAAAATTTTCAAATAAAATTACATTATTAATAGAAATGTAAAATGTAAAAAATAAAGGGAAATGTTCAAATAAAATTACATTATTATTATTAATGCTATTATTGTTATTAATATTAATACAATCTAAAAATAGAATTTTATAATAGTTAATATTTATAATATTATAACTGAAATAAACTGCCTTGGGAACTGCCTGAAATAAGTTTAAGTTAAAGCACTAAAAAACTGGAATAAAATAAATACTAAAATAAAAATAAATTAAACTTAAAATAGCAATATTTAAAAAAAAAAACTAATAAAATGACAAGCACATAACGAAATTACTAAAAATTAAACTAACATGAAAACTAAAAATATAAAAAGAAAATTCATTCAAAATATTGAATTACAATTATGTGTGTATATATACATATTACACACATAATTATGTTTATTTTTATTATTATCATCATTATTGCTGCTGAGATACAGTATGCAACAGTAATAATGCAATATCAGATTAGTTTCTTTCAGTCTGGTGATTTCATAGTATCATTATTGATGATGGTGATGATGATTATGTATGTTTGTATGAATGTATACACACACACACACACACACACACACACATACATATATGAACACATCACACTCCTTCTGGGGTTATTAAGTATTGAGTGGCCCTTAGCAGCTCCTGTAAAGAGTACACTCAGATCATACACGCACACAACATTGAAACAAATGTGCTGAAAATGTCAGATTTAACTTTCTGCACCTCGGCGTATGTTCTCATGCACCTGTCAGGATGCGGTGGGCTGGGATCAGGTGAGCGAGGTGAGCGAGGTGAGACTAAGGTGAGATCTGAGGGCCGCTAGGCTGCAGGAAAGACCATTAGCACTAAGCAGTGTGTAAGCCGCTCCACTTTAACATGTTAGATAATACACAGCTCAAGAGGATCCTCAGCTCAGAATAGCACTGAGAGAACGGGAAGAGAGAGAGAAACAGATCTACAGTGTAACACAAGCACAACATGCCACTGGAAAGTTGTCACTATGCCACAATTTGTGTGGTACATTTGTTATATGATATACTCTGATTGTAGCAAGAATGCAATATTAGATTTTTTTTTTTCTTTCAGTCTGGTGATTTAATTATCATGATGTTGCACAGTAGTGAATTGACTGAATTTGAATTCATCCAAAGTAAAAAAAAAAAAAAAAAAAAAAAAAGTAGTGTGAATACAGGTGAAGTGTGACTATTTCTGATCATTTGTCATTGACGCAAAATATGATGGCAAACCATATTAGCCACTTACAAAGTTTCATTTTAAATAGATTAAGGTCTCCATAAAAAAGGAAATATAAAATACAAAATATGAAAATAAAAAAATACAAGATGTCCCACTTTACCTAGTCACTTTTTTTTTGACAATGAATCATTCTGATCCTGATATAAATACACTAGCCTATCCATGAATCCTGTTAAAACAAACCCACACATAACAAAACTCTCCAGCTGTGAGGACAGACCATTTGAACTTGATCCAAAAACTAAATGTAAAAGAATACACGCAAATATAACAAAATAAATCCAAAGGAATTTTCACATCCCCCCCCTCCCTTTCTCTCTCTCACCCTCTCTCTCTGCCTGTGGAGAGCTCAGAGAGATGGGCATGGTTGCTAGGTGACCGGTTGTGGTTGCCATGGCAACTTTAAGTGGAACAGCTGGTCCAATCAGCATAAATTGCGGGCAAGCAAAGGCAGAGCAAGAGAGAGAGAGAGAGAGAGAGAGAGAGAGGCTGCTGAAGCATGCAGGATAGAGCGAAAGAGAGAAGAGAAATAAGGATGAGTGAGAGGGATGAGAGAGGAGAGAAGTAGAAAAGGAGAGGCGGGAAGAGGATGTGAGATAGAGAAAAGAAGCAGAAGATGAATAAAAAGCCAGCTTGGAGAAATGGATAAGCGAATGGAGAGACAGAAGAGGAAAGGATATGAGGAGACCAGCGTGAAATTCAGGAAAAGATTGAGAAGGAAGTCAAACTTCAGGCCGCCATCTTCATACCAAAGAATATTTAATCTAATAAAAAATAAAAAATTAGCAAAACATGTCTGACTTTCAATAACCTCATGCCAGGAAGCATTTTACTTGCCACTCTTAGAGGGACAGTTTACCAAAAAATGAAAATTCTGCCATTATTTACTAATACTCACTAGGGGTGTAACGATACACAAAACTGGAGGTTCGGTACATACCTCGGTTTTGAAGTCAAGATTCGGTTCGGTATGCATCAGTACAACAGTGGGAGAAAACTAAACAAAATTCCTTGGTTTTTTTTTTGTTTTTTTAAATTTACCAGTAGTTTACTGAACAAATTGTCTCTGTCTTTAAATGAATTCTATAATAATTAAAAGATTCTTAAGGATAAAAAAATATTATAAAAATATTATCTCTGCTAATATAGAAAGCCCTTACTTGAAAATTACTATAACATTAAAGGTTCAGATCCCAAATTATTAGCCTAAATTCAGTTGCTATTTATTTTTAGATATAATAAACAACACTCAAATGACAAATTGTATGCAAACTTTTAAACTGCACATAAGGCAGTTTTTGCATTAATTGATTATAAAATTATGTTTTTACTCCAATTTGTTGTTGACATATAATGATTTACACAGTGTCTGTCATTTTCATGACAGATTTATTAAATAATCAAGACATTACAAGTTAAAGGTGCTCTAAGTGATCCTGGGTGGAGTAACTTCCTGTTGACGTTCGAAGTGTTGTCAAACAAAACAGAGGCTAGCTAGACCCTCCCTCCTCCTCCTCCTCCTCCCCCTCCCCCTCCCCTCCGTGCTTCCTGAAACAGTCATGAACGCGCATTTAAAATCATTCTTGTCGGTTATTGGCTGGAGCATGTTTATTATGTTTCGTGGTCCAGGCTGCACCAGTTTGTTTTTATTGCCGTTTTTGGAGCTTGTGGCGACTACAGAGACTGCGTTTTTTTTACAGCGT
This sequence comes from Megalobrama amblycephala, assembly GCF_018812025.1. NCBI lineage: Eukaryota > Metazoa > Chordata > Actinopteri > Cypriniformes > Xenocyprididae > Megalobrama > Megalobrama amblycephala. The sequence goes on along the minus strand of NC_063067.1, from coordinate 10,758,544 downwards.
GTTCAGGGGACAGACAGCTAGCAGATAGTGAGGAGATGTTTGCTGTATGTGACAAGAAATGTTTTGGCCTAAAAACGCGTGACATCACTTAGAGCACCTTTAAGTAAAATAGAATGAATATACAGGTATAGTGCATATATTTAGCGAAATAAGAAGCTGCGTGGACTTGCCTGAGGTAAATGCTACGTGACAGTGTTTACAAGCTGTTTTATTGATGTCTTTGCGAAGTTGAAACACTGATTGAGTGATTACACGAGATATAATACGTTTCAGTAAGTTGTACTGAATCTTTCAACATACCTTCAGATGTTCATTCGCGTTTATTCTGTAACTAGTATTAAAGAGGAAGAGATTATCACGTTTACTCGCACTCCGTCCTGCCGCTTGAAATGAGGCGCCTGTACAGTGATCTGTCAAACCTCATCAAAGATCGATGTCACACCACATTAAAGCAACACCATGGAACATTTGCTCACGGTTCCCCCATGTGGTTGATAAGCGCAACTGTCTGTTACCAGTGTCGTAAATACTGTCGCTGCATAAGCTTCCCCTTGAGCAGCGCAATACACGTGAATTTGTTGACTAAGCTGACGGAACCGGTGAATACAAAAAAACACATTTGGAAACCATGTCCACCAACCAGGTAAAGTAGCCCGTGTTACAACCCGTTGCCTCTTTCAGCTCGCACCACCGAGTGTAAGCCCGACCGATACTGATTAATGTTCGGGCTTGTGTCCAATAACTCACTCTTTCATTTCTTCGCTTCCTCCGACATAACCCTCTTTGGTTTCTTTGCTGGCTCTGCCATGGCGTTGGTTTTGAGACTTGCATATTAGATAGTCTTATAGTTAGCTGTTGGCTAACTCCAGGCTACGAGTAAAATATATGACGTATGCCGTAAAGCGGGTCGCACTCTTCCGCTGACAGGGGATGGGTGGGGCTGTGTGTATCGACCCAAACGCAAAATTTGCAGTAGAATTCATCCGGTTAAGAGTTTTTTTTACAAGATGTAATATAAGTCTAAGGTGTCCCCTGAATGTGTCTGTGAAGTTTCAGCTCAAAATACCCCATAGATTTTTTTTAATTCATTTTTTTAACTGCCTATTTTGGGGCATAATTAGAAATGCGCCGATTCATGTTGCGGCCCCTTTAAATGCTCACGCTCCCCACCCACGGAGCTCGCGCTTGCCTTAAACAGTGCATAAACAAAGTTTACACTGCTAATATAACCCTCAAAATGGATCTTTACAAAGTGTTCGTCAAGCATACTGCATGCAAGCGTCGGATTATGTGAGTATTGTATTTATTTGGATGTTTACATTTGATTCTGAATGAATTTGAGGCTGTGATCCGTGGCTAACGGCTAATGCTACACTGTTGGAGAGATTTATAAAGAATTAAGTTGTGTTTATGAATTATACAGACTGCAAGTGTTTAATAATGAAAATAACGACGGCTCTTGTCTCCGTGAATACAATAAGAAACGATGGTAACTTTAACCACATTTAACAGTACATTAGCAACATCCTAATGAAACATTTAGAAAGACAATTTACAAATATCACTAAAAATATCATGTTATCATGGATCATGTCAGTTATTATTGCTCCATCTGCCGTTTTTCGCTATTGTTCTTGCTTGCTTACCTAGTCTGATGATTCAGCTGTGCACATCCAGACGTTCTGCCCTTGTCTAATGGCTTGATCATGGGCTGGCATATGCAAATATCGGGGGCGTACACCCCGACTATTACGTAACAGTCGGTGTTATGTTTAGATTCGCCTGTTCTTCGGAGGTCTTTTAAACAAATGAGATTTATATAAGAAGGGGAAATCAATGGAGTTTGAGACTCACTGTATGTCATTTCTATGTACTGAATTCTTGTTATTTAACTATGCCAATATAAATTCAATTTTTAATTCTAGGGCACCTTTAAGGTCAAAAAAAAACTACAGTGTTTCTTTAAAGAGCATCAAACCGGCATTTTTTTATTTTGTGATAAAATGGACAGAATTTGATAGATGACCCTTTGTTTGTTATCGAAAGTAACAAACGGTGCTTATTGCGATTATTGGTGGTTAGGCTACAATGCTGTATTTGTTGTGTAGATCCAATGGGTGGGGCAGCAGGGGGACGGGGTGCATTCGGTACGAAATGAGAGTATTGCGGTACCGTGGGTGGTGTATCAGGGTTTTTTGGTTCGATTTGAATATAGTTACACCCCTAACTCACTCTTATGTCATTTCAAACCTGCATGACTTTCCTCTGAAAAATGTTTCAACTATTTTTTCTGTACATTGAAAGTCAGTGGGGTCAACACTGGACAAGACAGAACAACTTTGGACCCCATTGACTTTTATTATATGGACAAAAGATATTTTCCCCAAAAGAAAAATGTCCTGCAGGTTTGGAACAACATATGGGTGAGTAAATGACAACAGAATTTTCATTTATGGGTGAACAAACACTTTAATATTATGAAGAAGAGATCCTAAATACTAAATCATACTATAACAAGAGTTTTATAAAACAAGCTCCATACAAAATCCATTCCTAGTCCACTATTTACACACCTATTTTTGTGAGTGTGTGTTCATACCCCACGAAGAGTCACTGGAGTGTGTCCTCTCCTTCTCTCGGGCTACTTGTGATTCTGAGGATCGACATATGATTCATATTTTACAAAGCCTGAACATACCTTCATGACAGAGCAAGATGATTTCAGATTATGAACGCAATCGTAAATCATATGAACCCATATAATTGTTCTATCATCAATGTAAACAGAAAAATAATCACTTTTCTAAACATTATGTGAAAATGTTTGATTCTAGTCATTAGATAAGAATTGAGCAAGTCAGACTGAAAGATATCACTCCTGAGCTGACCGTATCAGCACATCTTGGGCAATCAAGGTTTCCACGGAGACAAACGAGCAGCTCTCCATGACAACAGAGTTGGGTAATGGGTTCAGCCATTAGAATGACAGTGAATTGGAGGCTATATGAACTGTTTTAAGTTTACATTACTCTCTAGCCAGTACTTTAATAAGCCTGAAGTGGAAGAATGGACCATTTAACCACTACAACTAGGATTCGCTCCAAAACTAACAAAGCTGACTGATTCATAGAGACCCTGGTGCCAGAGGGCCACAGCCAAAACCAGCCCCTAACATCTTCCACTAATTCTTTTCCTCTTCGCACCCCCCACCAACCCTCTGACCGGGTTCCTGCCAGTAAGACGGCCTGTATTGGAGCTCATTGTGTTTGGTTACTGAAGCACATGCAGTAGCAGTTTATAGCACAATAAAACAGCACAACAGCACTCACAAGCTTTAATTGGATATAATAGCCGTAAATAATTCTGATCATTTCACACCTTCTCCCAGATACAGAGTGGAAATTATTTATCAGCCTGTTTTGCCAACTATCACTATTCCCGTCCACACATTCATGTACACGTGCACATTATATCTATACACTGTCGGCGGCGCATTTGTCTTATTCTGTTCCTTTCGAGAGTGAGAACGGAGTTGCCCATCACTGCAGACTCTCGGCACAATGAGAGAGGTGTTTTACAGAAGCACACGTGGCCCGCTGTCACCACTACAACATTTCATGCACCGAGTCCTGCGGTGCGGACCAAAGAGCGCCATCAAACACAGAATTTAATGCCAGGTCAGCTGACACAACACTGATTTATTTTTTGAGAGGCATGTAAGGCAAGTGACTCGCCTCTTCATATTTTATTCATTGTAAAACAAAAAAACAAGGACACACTCTTCAAGATGGGAGATACACTACCATTCAAAAGTATCTTATGCTCACCAAGCACTTATTTGATCAAAAATACAGTAAAAACAGTAACATTTTGAAATATTAATTAATTTATTGCTTTGATGGCAAAGAATTTAATTCTAATATGCTGATTTGGTGCTCAAGAAACAATTTCTTCTTATTATTAATGTTGAAAACAGTTGTTATACTAAATATTTTTGGCAGAGGCTATTTACACTAAGAGCAATTAGCGATAGATGCTATTTACATTAAGTGTAAATAGCAGTTAGATGCTATTTACGCCGATTGAAAATAGCATATTTTCTTAGCGATATATGCCATTTACACTAACTGACAATAGCAATATATTCTATTTACACTAAATGACAATAGCAGCATTATATATGCTATTTACACTAGGTGAAAATAGCGACAGATTCTATTTACACCATCTACTTTATGTTGGCAGATACTATTTGCACCTCAGTATTTTTGTACATTGATTTGTAAATGAATGTATTAATTAAAAATATTAAATGGATGCTGCCTTATTGGGTGAATAAAAACCTATACCTTCCCCTAACCCTACCCAATAAACACTTATTAAACACTCATTCGCAGTTTATTTCCACTCTTAGAACATTAGTTTCATTTTTATTGAAAATAAATGTGAGCTCGGCAAAAGGCGGATTCGAAACCGCGTCAGTCGCGTTAAAAGCCGGGTCTGCGAGCCATACTCGCTACTGCAGTGCCACTGAAGATGTTGAATTCCATGTGTCTTTTTTAAAACTTCAGTGACCCAACCAGACATTGGTGGATGGAGCTAGTGTAAATAGCATTTGCCAACAAGGGTTGCTATTTGCACTTAGTGTAAACAGACACAATTATTTTTTCAGGATTCTTTTAAGGAATAGAAAGTTCAAAATGGCAGGTTATAAAATATAAATCTTTTGTCACATTATAAATGACTTACTTTTGATCAATTTAATGCATTTAATGCCAAAAAAGAATCTGATACAATTTAAGTACAGCTTTACATTAATGACACTTAATGACATTTAAGAGGAAATGTCACGTTTTTGTACATATGTTCAAGAGTATAGACCTTATATAGCACCATGACAGGTATGAAAGAGAGAGATAGACTTTGCTTTCAATGGTAAGCTGTAAAAGAAAGAATATTTCCATGTCAAAGAGCCTTTTTCAGAACATTTGCTTTGTCAGACTGTTCAAACTGTTTCAAACTCTCGAAACGAACACCAAACGAACCTGGTTTTGGTGTGATTTTGTTTTAAAATGACGTCACACCAGTTCGTTCTTCAATTTCACTTGAATTATATAGGAGCCTTATATTTGGAAATTGCCGAGTGCATGAGGTGACTTTTTTGTTTAACATATGTCTGGGGCCAATCAGATTGCATCAGATTCCGATTAACTACTGAAATTATTTAGTTCTTCCTGATAAGACCATGTTGGAATTAAAGGAATAGTTCAACCAAAAATTTAAAAACTGTGTCATAATTCATCCATATGGAAGTCAATGGTAATCAAAACTGGTTATTAAAGTCATTCAGGTTTGAACAACATGAGTTTGAGTAAATAACAACAGATTATTTTTCATTTTTTGGTGAACTATCCCTTTAAGAGTAAAAAGCTAAACGTTGTATTGAATGACATGCCTTTGCAAATGTAAAACGGTAGATTAGAAAAGACTTAAGTCTTAATTCCTCTGTAAATAACAGCAGCAGGGGGATGTTGAAGCAGGTTATACATCGTGTTGTCAGGTGACCTGTTAAAGAGTCATTCAGAAGTCATTCATATACATCACAAAGAGGATGCTGTATTTACATATATATATGTTCATTGTGTGATGGGAGCAGCATGTTTAACAATAACTGTGCTCTGAATGGGAAGAAGAAAATCATTCTCTTTATCTCATCCTTCCTTCTTCCTCTCCCAGGTGAAAGGAAGCAGATATTCTACTCGCTGTACATAATTGCCCTTTTATTGTCACATCAGATTCATATCGGCCCTCCGTTACACCGTCTAGAGTGCATAGAGAGGGCCCATAAATACTGGAGAGACAGTCAATGAAACCAATAAAATCACTAAGACCAATCACATCTAATAAAGATAGCCACTCTTAATGTGCTCAGAGTGTCCAACTGTGCCCCCACACCCCCTCCCCAGGCCTGTGCCATAATAGTGGCCAACGGGCCAGTAATGTGGGGTCCAAGGCACTGTAGAGCTCAGCTTTGACATGTTAAAAACCCAAAACCAAATCATATGATTCTGTGCTTTTACTTCACAAATCACTTAACTAATGATTTTATACATATTTTGGATTTAAATCTGGAGTAAATAATGTTTTGTGGTCAGAAATGAGAATACAATTCAGTAGATTTTCTTAATTTTTTTAGAAGTGGTTTAACTTGCCTTTGTTTTATATAAGTGGTGATTTAGGCACTCAGTGCTCAGTATTATTTAACCTATAAATTTATTTGAGCATGGAAATTAAAGGCAAGGAATTAACTGATCACACAAAATTCAAGCAAAATTCTACATTACATTAAATATGGATGTCTCCTGTCACTGAAAAATAATTTATAATTTAAAAAAATATATATATATTTCTATTTATATATATCAGCCACATGATCCTTCAAAAATCATTCTAATATGCTGATTTTGTGCTCATGAAACATTTCTTAGGATTACCAATGATGAGAGCAATTGTGATGCGTAATATATGTTAAGCATGATGCATATTTACAGGATTCTTTGATGAAAAGAAAGTTCAAAAGAACAGCATTTATTTGAAATAGAAATCTGTCCTTGCATCCTTTAATGCATCCTAATTGCTGGATAAAATTACTCATTTTTTCAAATAGAAAAAAAAAACTGTGTGTATGTATATCACATAATTAAGGCAATCATATATCATAATGTGAACAAAAAAGAAAAAATAGACATTTTTCATTTTTAAAATAATGTACAGTCAAACCAAAATTTATTCAGACATCTTGAACATTTCATTCATTAATACAGTTTATTTACTATAGTTAAAAAAATGGTAATAAAATATGACAAGATCTCAGAGTTAAACTGTGTCAGAAAAAAATAATCTTAATTATGTCAGATAACACTTAAGCAAAACATGGTCAGGTCAAAGTGTCTGAATAATTTTTGGTTCCAAATTTTTATCATTTTTACTGGTTGTCCACTGTATGAAGAATTTTTGGGTATAATATGTCACAGTTTACTTTATTTTGCTATCCTCACTTACTTAAATGAGCTATAGTGTCCTGCATCCACTAGAAAAAAATATACCAAAAATGTCTGAATAATTTTTGGTTTGACTGTATATGTGGCCCGTACTTTTTTAAGAGTCAAATTTATTATTATTATTATTATTTATTTATTTAGATAAACTTGTTTTTTTGTTGCACACATATGGGTAGGAGATGCTAATGCAAATACTTCACATTACAAGTACAAAGCACATCAAAATATATGTTATTTGACATGCATTTTACATACATCAGCAATTTTACTGTAAATGTAAAAGGCTGATGACAGATATTTTTTTCCGATATCAGACATTTCTGTGATGGGAATCTGTTTGAATATGTCTGTCACACAGGGCAGGACTAAAGGAGCTGACCTGGAAAAAAGATCACGGCAAAACCTGACCTTTCAGAAGATGTCTGTTTTCATCGCCTCATCGCCTCCCCACCACATCCCACCCCCACCTCGAGACCTTGGGAATAAAACCGAGAGAGAGAGATGACAACACTGCTATCTGAAAGCCTGCAACATTTTAGCTTCAGATGGATGGGAAGCTTACGTTGGGATTTCTACCTGTCAGATAATGAGTGCGAGGAGAAAGGTTAGGAATTTAAAAATTGAGATAATCCTTCGGATCTTCAATTTCCTTATGTGGGACTACCAGGAAAGATTAAGACAGTGAGCATGATATGAAATAATAGTTTTATACAAAATGATTATGCTTGGATGAGTGAACTAGATTGCAAAATGTATGTATTTGTAAGAGACATGGTACATGAGCACTCTTCCTCTCCCTGGCTTACTTTATCATATTCATAATTCATCGCTCTTCAAACAGAAAGGTGACCTTTCTTAACCAATTCACAGAAGTGTAACACTCCTCAATGTTTGGAACCGCACACGATAAAACTATAACAAGCACTACATGTCTGAAATGCAGGTGACCGGCCGGCAAACAGCGTGTCCTTAATGAGCCTGTAGGGTGGAAGTGGGATGCAGTGTGATTCAAGATGACAGACCTTAAAGCAGTGAGGAGAGGGGAAGCTAAAACAGCTGTATGCTAAACCCTCCTGAACACTGTGAACAGCCTCTCTCACACACACGGCAAAGACACACAGCGATGGGGGTAGCGGAAAATGTATCTTTTGTGATCATCTGCTGGCTCATTTCACTTCATATGAGTTATGAATTAAGAAAAAGGCTAATGAAAACAAGAATATTTTACAAAAAGGAAATTCATCGTCACATTTACTAATAACAATTGCAACAAATGCAGATTTCTTAAAATGTGTTATAATTTAGAGGAAATATTTTGCCTTAACCCTAATAAATTCCTTACAGTATGTTTTTTAACAAATTAATATTGGGAATAAAAGCAAATAAAATGTGTAAAAAAATAATAATAATAATAAATGTTTCAAAATATAGACTACACAATAATATTTTAAAATATTTTAAAAATGTGTAACCCCCCCCGCTAAATAATAAATGTTTCAAAATAGACTATACAATAATATTTAAAACATTTAGCTGTTTTTTTTATTTTATTCCCTTAGCCTCTTCTCTTTATATATCTCTTTATATATAGCTTCTTCTCTTTAATTATATACTGTACCTTTATAGAAGATATATATAATATATATATATACATATTTCTTATACTAAATATTATTCATGTAATTATTGTGCACTTTATCACATATAATCATAAGTGATAAATGAAAAGCAAGCAAAATACATATACATACAGACATACACACATATACATATATATATATATATATATATATATATATATATATATATATATATATATATATATATATATATATATATATATATATGGGGGGGTATGTATGCCTGTATGAATATATGTATGTAATATGTATTTTGCATGTTTTTTACTTTTACGGAAAATAATTTTTCAGTTATTTCAGTCTTTGGTACCACAACATGTTTTCTTATAAGATTTCCAATCCAGCCCTCCAGTTGCGTTGAAGGGCTTTTAAAATGTGTGTATATTGTATCAATTCATTGTGGCCTGGCAGGGTTACATGTGCAGAAATTATGATAAATAAACAGTGGGCACTGGCAACATTATTAGAACACAAATTTTCACATGAACATAAGAATGAGCAGACTAGCACAGCATCCTCAGCCTCAACACCAACACTAAAATATCCTGCAAGACAGTATGGTGCGCTTCAGGTGCCGTGAATACCAGATTAGACTGCAAAGACTGCCATACCGTCCCAACTGTGGTGCAAACGGATCAATGGCTGCTGATGTTGACATTTATTAGGCTGTACTGAAGTTCCTGCATTGATATCGACACTCAGATGCATCACCCAAGTACCTCAAGAGGCAAGGTGTCAATAATTCTGAAGAGCATCATGACTGAATGCATGCAGCACACTGGATCACACGTCTCATGTCCGTTTTTTTCTGTTTATTTTCTTCGCACACTCACTAACTTACTGGAATTCTGTTTCATCACGAAACGCACGCAGAGTTCAAATCATCCAGCTTTTGATTCCAGCCGGTACTGTTTGCTATAAAAGGTCTTTAATGCTTTCCTTTGAAATATGGTTATGGCCCCTTTCTCGTGTCATACTCTATGTCATGGAGTCTGCTCTGGTCAGAGACATGTTATAACAAAAGAGCCAGAGGGGAAGCAGGGAAGGGAAGTGCATGGAATATGTTTTGTGTTTTTATGGAGATCATAAAACGGCTGTGGAGCAATGTTTGGGCTGAAAGGTCAGCGAAATATTTGTATTGTACTAAAATGCTTCTTTTTGGATTGTCCAATTCAGCACCTGTGTAGGATTTTATGTTCAGTAATGGTTAATTAATGCAGATGTTTGTCTAAGTGTGCATAACACTCCTCTGTGAGACAATAAGCAACAATGTCTGGTTATGCACTAAAGAAAATAGGTTAACATAGCATTTGACATAAAATCTAATGAACAATATGCAGCACGTGAACGTCCACAGCGAGGTTTCCTAAACTATAGCGTTTGAAATACTAAAATGGAGAATTCTCTGTTTTAAAAGTTAATCTAAATTGACTTTAAATTGTTTATTTGTTTAGCATTTAAAATAATTCTTAAAACATTTACAGTTGTAGAGACCCTCCCTGTAAATATTTGTATTTGGAATAATATTGCAGTGTTTTTGCTGTTTTATTTTTATTACGTTATTTGACCTAATTCTCGTCAGAAATCAGCAAAACTCATTTCAGAAAAAATCGTCAAAACTCTCTTTATCAGGGATACAACGAATTTTGTTACATTTGTTACATCTCTCGAAATTAGTTTTGTTTTGATGGTTATGTGCAGGGCAAGAAATCGCTGCTAGAAACCGCACCCTCTTTCTCCTTCCTTACCTGTGAATAAACGAACTTTCCTCATTTCCGCTCAGGACAAACAGCTTTAAGGTGAGCGTAAAATATAGCCTACAAATCCTTAGCGTTTATTCTTTGCTCCAGAAGCACTAAATTTCCCTTTTGGCTTTGTAAAATCGACTTTTTCGCACGATAAAACTTCAAGCATACTGACATTATCTGAAACTGACAACAACGCGTGTGTGCGTGGATGCATGCGTGTTAGGCTGGATGGTTATCCTCTCAGTGATTACCATTCGGTAGACACGAAAGTGCAGGCCCCTCTCGCATTCAAATCATTGCCCACCATCTTGATTGTGGAGGACAGCTTATGAGGCCCCGCAGATTGTTCGGGCTTGACAATGGATTCTTTTGTGAGGGTGTTTCTCTTTATTTCCTCAGACAATGCTTGAGGGTCCTTCTGGTTCTGCTCTCAGGAACTGTTTGCAAAGTTACACCTTACTATACCTCTCTAAACAAGTAGGCAGTATTAAACTTCTTTTCCACTCGCAAGTGGCCACTAAATGGGAGAATTTTATATGCCGTTACCGTAATGGCAGAAGCGCACTAGATATTTAACTGTATAGCCAATGTCTTCATATATGTCCTTTATATACCCACCCATCACTGAGAAAACTCGCTCAAAAATGACACGAGATATGCATATTGGTCTTGTTTGAATCATTCATAAGCGTGCGCATCAGGACAGCGCCTATGAGCAAGTGAGTGTGTGTTTACGTTAGAATTGAGCGGCCATACAGGCGCCATGTTTAGCGAGTTCCCATGCGCACCGGGCCGTAGAGATGACCTTTCCGTCCTCTGCTTGAATAGCCGCATAAGTAAAGCGCCCAGCTGGGCCTGTCTAAGCCTTCAACGTCACTTCGAAAATCGGTATGATTTCCCTGGGAAAAATCTCATAAAATCTGGAAATGTTTATGAGAGTTTTTGTGCTATAGGCTACAAAAGAACGACACCAATAAAGCAACATGCAATAATAATAATAAATAACTACATATTATTGTTATTATTATTGTTATACTATATTGATAATAGTAGGCTATTAATAAAAGAATAACAGACCTTAATTGTATTATATAAATAAGTAAGGCATTGCATCACCCATCGGTTTAGCGTCTACAATTTTGGTTTCTCAAATTTAGACTTAATGCTGCCTTATAAAGCTAGCAAACACACATACAATATACATATATTTTTCTTGCGGTCATTTTTCTTACGCTTACAAAAATAAAAATTAATGTGATTCGATTTTGTAGTAGCCATGGGCTAGTTGTCCACCATGCCTTGGTTAGCTGTACTAACGTGGCTAAAAATGGTCGTGAAAAGTCAAAAAGTGACAAAAAAGTAGACATTCAAAGTCTGTTAATGATTTAAATGTGTATGTATTAGTATACATACATATTGAAATCATAATAAGTATTAGTTAGTATAGCCTGTACTTTTTATATGGCATTGGCGGAAATTAAATCATACTTCTATCATGATGTTTTTAAAGGCGTCTTTATGATTTGTCATTAAATTAGTTGGACGCTGAGCTGCATTTCGGTTTTAGGGAAAGAAAAATGTGCATTCAGCTCGAAAAGAACTGTCACCTGGCCTTGACCCCTAAAGAGTAGCCTATTATGAGTTTGTGGTGACGCGTCTATTCGCGCGCATTTTTATACTCCACGAGTCCAACTCATGTCTCCACTGTACACAAGCTGGTGGATGCTTTAATCCCGTCCATACAGTCAGTATGACATATGCAAACATGTGTAGAAACACAACGCGCAACTATAGCCAAAGGCTGCCCGTGCAGTAGCCGTGTTCACCTTTAATGCCCTTTATAAAATTAACGCGTGTGACGTCTCTTTTTTTCTCCAATCGTTTGAGAACGGACCCTTCTAAATAACAAAACACTTTAACACGTTGTTCGTAACACCAACACTGAAGAGCATTTTTCTCACTGGAGCGCAGAGTTCAGCGCCCTGGCCGCGGAGCGCTGAGGCCCACTCCCCTCGCTCTTTGTTGGGTCTATTGTAGTGAGTGTGTGTTGGGATTGGGGGCGTAATGAGAGGGCTGCGACCCCCCGATGGGGTGGATTTGCTATCCAAAGACCGTTAGAAAGCGCCTGAATGAATTGGGACTGAATGTCATTGTAATGCAACTGAACAGCTCCTCCTTCACGCAGTTTAAGACGAGGAGGCCGCTCAACTGAGTCGGGAGAAATAGCCAACTGATGGCGTTCAGCGCACTATTTCTGTCCTTTTCTCTTCCGTCCTGTTCTCATCTTCTCCAGCTATGGACAAGTGGTCGTCGTTATCCTTCGGATTCAGGAAGGTGTTTTCCCCACTGATAAAATCCTCTAAGGGCCTCCTGTCAGAGCCGGGATTTGCGTGGCAAGATATCTAAACCCGCTGAACAAGAAACGAGGCGAATATGCGTTCAAAATCATTCCAAATACTTCGATTGAAGAAAACGGGTCTTTCTTTTGAAGCAGATATCATCCTGACCGGACCGCATTTCTGTGCTGGAATCTCAGTTTTCGTTTCGATTATAATGCATATGCATAGGCGCGACTGCTTAAAAAGATATTTATAGCTATAAATATGGTAGCTTTATTTAAACATGGACGACAACAACAGAAAACGAGGTAGGCTAATATGTATAAAAAAATCAGCCCATTATTTTAGAAAGACAAAACAACTCTGATACCTTGAAAATCTAGGACTGTTCTCGATACCCTTTGTTCCATCCACAGGGAGGTGTAGGGAAAATCCAGTCATGCCAACAATGATCATGATCACAACCGTGCTATAGGCTATCAACAAATACTTAAGAGTAATATAATTTCTTTTTGCAATCTGAAAAATGACAATAATAATTTAGCGTCAGTGTCACCCAGGTCAAAGACGCTTGTCAAAAGAAGACAGTGAGCAACATTATACTGGGGGAAATGCACATTTTAGTATTTAATCTCATACATCTCGATACGAAAATGATTCCTTGAGCAACACAACAATGCTAATATTTAACCCTAACCCTAACATGGAGGAAACAAAGTTAAGCGTCGTCGGTTAATGCGGTGTTGATGAGATAAGAGCAGAAAATGAATTGGAATCAAAAGCCACAGACAAACATGACAGTAATAAACACGAGTGGTGTTTCTATCAAATGCAGTAATGCTATAGATTGAATCAGTTTCTAACAACGTGTATTTCAATTTTACCTCCATTTTGGAACTAATGTAAACGTTTTACTATGATGAGCTTAAAGGCGAAAATATACAACCATAAACCACTGATTAAAATAATATAACTGAATCATGAAAATTGTAATACGAAATAGAAAAAGAAAGAACGAATAAAGTTGCACTTATTAACTCATATGACCAATGTTAAATATTAACGTTAATTCGTTTTTTTGTAAATAGGCTATAAACAAAAATGAAGAAAACACAGTCAAAAATATCTGCATCAGTGATGCACGTTTGCTACAATGTTGTAGCAGTAATGTCCATGGTGCAACCTAAAACCTGATTTCTCAGGGGACTTTGGTTCAAATAAACTCTAAAATCCCCAATTCTGCAGGTCAAAAACAAACATTTTCGAAAGTAATGCTTCATCATTGAACACCTCAGCATTGAACACCTTACTGACAAACTGAAACAAACGAATTTAGAATACATTCGCATCAGGTATTCTCAGTAGATTGTAGATCAAATTGGGAAAAAATGCCCCCCCTGAGAGATTAGTATGAATTGGTCTGTTTTCCATTGCATAACTGGTCGACCTATTTGCATACTAAAATTCGATTTGATTCTCTGATGATAATTATTATTTTCTCCCGCTTTTTATCAAAAATTCTTGACATATAAATGTGATTTCGCTTTTTTCTGCTAAGAAACATTGGGGCATGTGTGCTTTACTCGACTAGCCTACTTCATACAGTTTAGGACAGTCCATCAAGGGGTCTGTATATAGGGGGAAAAACAATCGAGTATAAACATGGATGCAAAAAACGTTTGTACGCGTCAAAGCAATAAAACTATTTCTGTCCATAATGCACATCGGGATGGCCGCTTCTCTTTGCAGAATGTCAGGCGCGCGCTATTTCAAGGACATCTCGCTGATGAGGCTTTGGCTAATGGGGGAGAACTTGGGCCCGGGCCATGACGTCATTATGTCCCAATGTAATCCGCTTGCGTTGAGCCCAATCAGCAGAAGGCTGCGCGTGTCTGGGACGGGAAGAGAGGACCTCTAATCCGCGAGACTGGATCAGAGAGGCTGAAAAAACACTCAGGGCAGGACCAAAAAACCGCTGCCCGAGGACGATCGAGATAAAATGGGATAGATCGGGAAGAACTGGCCCCAGTGCCTACTCGTCTCAGGATGAATTTACCGAAGGATGCTGCGGAGATTGTTTCAAATGGAGGGAAAAAGCAAGTCATCCCCAAGAACAGACTTCGAGCGCCATAGCTTCCGCAAAGTCATTGGACAGAAACGAAAACGAAAAGAGCGCTCGAGAATAGGGATATCGCTGAAATATACGTTTCGTTTTGATGCCTTCTTTCGCTGTGTTAACGTGTCTTCGCGATACAGAAGAGGAACGCTATTGTGCATCGGTGTTAAGCCGCGAAGGAGGGCGTATTTGCATAGACAAGAGGAGTCGCAGCATCTGAGCTGTGGAAACATTCCTGTTCTCACACCAGGATAGTCCATTTTTAAGTACGCCCGTACTGCGAGGGTTTTGTCCTTTTTTTTCGATATGTGACCAGTAGCATCTCTCACGTGATGCTTCCATTGCTCATTTCTTCAAATACATCAAGGACAAAGGAATCAGAGCGCCGATTTAAAGATTGAATGAAGAAACCAGGGGACCCAAAGCAAGATATTTTGCTGCTTTGATTTATTTATTTTTTTTACCCCGAAGGAAAATGGTATTGAGCGCAAGAGTAAACGCTCTGTATCGATTGACTTTTTTTCCATTGTGTAATGGTGCATCTGTTTTTAAACTGCAGTAACAACCGTATCAGATATGTACAAACCACTTGAAGACTAAAGTGGATGGTAAGGTGTTAGGTCGCCTCGTAGTGCAAATTTGTTTAGCTCGCGTGCACGAGTATTAATACTGATTCATTTGCTAAAACAGTGTTGTAGTAAAAGTGTTGAGTGTTATAGGCTAACACTCTCTCAGAAGCTCATGGTTAGGTTACATGTGCAAGTCAAGGCGCGAAATTTGAGTGTCAAATGAGACTGGAGAGGCTTTGCTTAAGACCACTGGGCTGCTGTGTGGTCTTCTCAGAGTTCTCGCTCTGCGTGTTCACAGCGGACCTTGATTTAATGTCCATACAATTAAGGCACGCGGTGAATGCCAAGAGAAGAATCTCTCCAGCAACGAGCTTTCGTAAATACAGTTAGCCAACTGTTCAACACAGGAATCAAGGCACGAAAGAGGGTGAGGTGCAGTAGCCTATAGGCTACTTAAAGCGTTCGCGTTCAGAACATCGTTCATTGTGAGCAATGAATTAAGTTTATAGCTAACTAATAGTACATTTAGAATAAGCACATATAACGTGTAGAAAAGTGGCATTTTCGTTTTCTGAAATGTCAATGGAATTTCCAACTAAATAAAGTAATAGACATTTGAGGCCTCATTGCGACTGCATAGATTAATAGGAAAATGCATCCTACTGTTGAGATTTTAAAAGGGGCGGGGGGTGCTCTAATGAAAATAAAATGTTCGATTGTTCTGACTTCACTTTCAGAGCAGTTTATTTGACTAACTCTTTCTGCGTAATCACTGTCACTTTGTGTGGACAGTTTAACCCTGCAGACGATAATGTTGGACACTGAAAGAAAACGCATGGTTTCACAGCCGAAGATAATCTGAAGCATTTATATGCTCTCATCCAAACGGACCTGCTTCAGCTGCAAAGTGACGTGAATTTAGCTTGATGTTACTGGACGAGGGCGCCATCTATTGGGCACATTATCGATGTCTTGTCAGTCTATACAAGTGAGGGATAATATGCTCCGCTGTACTGATAATTAAATCAAATCAAATTTTACACACTGTATTTTGTTCCGTCTTAAAATAGGCCTACTTCTTATTCTTAAGAAACCAGAGAGACTAAACTGTAACTATCTACTACGTATATAGGGTACACGGTAGGCTATTTTATAAAAAAAATATCTTTGGATGCTTTGTGGATGGTTTCTTTGGCTTAACATAATTTTAACTCAAATTTCAATTTATAATCCACAGCTCAAAAACTATTGTCTAACGCATAAAATGGCGCTGCACTTACCTTCAACAAAACCCAACGCTATCTGTCAACGCAACCTCTGGAATGATCAGCTACAAAACACTGTTAAATTCAAATCTGAATCTACAAATGTTTATCAAAGTAAAATGTCAAAAATAGATTAAGCTCTCTGTTTTTGTTTTCCAGTATCTTACACCAATCTAACGACCAAACGTCACCTATTTTTCTTTTATTTAGGGGGTTAGTTAGATATAAACGATGAAATGCAGAACCATATTAATCTTATGTTGCATTACAAAATACTTTTTGAAATTACATTCATTTTAAGTAGGACGATGTTCCGTTTAACAATTACGAATGGACTACTAATGCGTAAAATGCAACACACTCTCATGGCAATTCTTATTTTACATTTTGGCGATTTGGTGGAGAATTAGTATACATTCATACGATCTCATTCGTCGGTTTTGTCTTCTAAAAATCGTAGGAATTCATACGAAATTACCAACTCGTAAAATAGTCACTTTTTCCTCATGAGATCTGGGTAAAATGTGTTCGAAGGATTAATGAACCCAATTCCCAATGATTTTACACACATGCAGTGTTAGGCCTACCAAGTATTTGTTTTTTTCTTGTAGATATGCAACTAACTAAAATTAGATATTTTGCACAGATCTCTACATCGTCAGAAATATGACTACTGCACATGTACAGAAGATACCTGAATTTCTACACACGTAAGTAACAGCTTTCAGATAAACAAGATCTTCTGTTGATGTTCTTGGCTCATTGTGTTGCAACTTCTATAAATAAATATGTATAATCAGGTTTTGTTTGTTTGTCTGTTTCTTATCTTAAACTGTCAGCTAAATGACTGCATTATTGTTGTGCTGTATGTGGTTACGGCAGGGCACAAAGGCCTAAATAAACAGCTCCATTAATACAAAATGATTTAATTATTATTAGAAACTGTTTTTAACCTAAATAGCTCCTTAAAACTGATGCTTCAAAATTGAAGAAAAGCGTGGCAGCAAAAAACAAAATACGACGCAATTGTACCGGAAGAGCTTAACGACCTGATAAAAGTAGTTATGGCCATGCAGCATTAAGTAAAGGTATTTTTATGATAATTTGTTGTGTCCGTTTTGATTTTGTCTAATCTTACTGATGTGATCCTTAAAAGCTGAAGTGTGTAAAAGCTGAAGTGCGCCACTAACTTCATAAAACGGAATTGCAAAAATAATGACCGTTTTAAACAGGTGTCTTAAACACTCCCATATGCCATCGGTAGTCCCGCCCCAAATCACACCATTAGCGTGTTTCAATGGACAAACTACTGAATCATGTGACTAAAGTGTGTATAAAGTGTAAAGGTATACTTTTATTTAAATTGCATTTCATTTCAATCAATAATCTAAAAATGTTAAATCATAAAATAAATTAAAGCCTACACATGATCGAAGAAATAACTAAATAAACGAAACGACTCAATGTTCTTTCTCCATATTACTCAAAATTCTTTTCATTGGCAAAATAAGTCAAAAGGGCCTTGGTGGCCTCAGGTCTTAAGTATTCAGTTTAATAAATTATAATCAGGCTGAAAAGAGAACATATTAAGAAGATACATTAAACAATCCCCAGTCAGGAAAATTTAAAGTATTTACAACGTTACGCAAAGAAACAATGTTAAAGATAAGTTAGAGAGATAACGCTCAACAATATCCTTATCGGGAAGGTTTTTTTGTTTTGTTTTGTTTTGTTTTGACTTTACACTTTTGGGGGCAACCTAGCCTACTTATTAAGCTTTTATATGAGAAAATATTGTAACATAAAACACACATCACCTTTAAGAAAATGTGATAAGCTGCCAAATATATGCGGCGATATTTGGGGCATGAATCAGGACCATGGAGAGCTCCGGGTGTGTGCGCTCGACACTTGCTCGAGCAACCCCTTTAAAATTACAGACAATGACAATATCAATGCATGCATTAATGTTGATGTTTTATTATAGTTACATACTACAAATTCATGCCATGGAGAAAGAAACAAAGGCACATTTAGTGCTAAATATGCTATATGTAACATTGCCGCCTAGCGGGATAGAGCTATACTTGAACTGATGGGCCTCTATTATTGAGGCGAAATACGAGCCCGCTGCTCAAAGGAGACACACCACCGATCGACCACAGAGGTGTGAAATCCTCTCAAACACCAGTTACAAGTTAACAGCCCGTGAGCTTTACAGCTGACGCGTATATCTAAGCGCTTTCTAAACAGCTTACATATCAGTTCAACTAATCGCCTTTGGATAAAACGCGTCTGCTTAAGAACAAGTTGACAAGTGTTTCAAGCAATTTGAGGATATTCTCTTTCTCAAACTGCACCGTACATTTCGCTGCACACAAACACTTGCATTTTCAAGTCTCGTTTCCTGTTAAATGAGATTTTTAAATTGCTTATCCACAAACCAACCTTCTTGATATGGCCTATGAAAAATAAAGACAGGGAAACTGTTTTTAAACGTAATGCACTGTAAAAGCGAACAATTGGATCAACTTTAAAAAATTACTTCAATTGGTAACACCTAAAAAAATTAAGTTTTCTCAACTTAGTTTATACTTATCAATTGAATTTTACTAGGTCAATCACACTATATTATTTGAGCTTGTTCAAACCTATTATTTACGTCAGTCTAACTTAATTTTACCACATTCCAACTTAAATGTGTTAATTTTGCCCAAATCATTTTTTTTTTTTAAATTGCTTGCCAAAAAAAAAAAAAAAAAAAAAAAAATCTTTATTTTGTTTTTGGCAGAGGCTTCACTTTAAATGCACAAAGTTTTGGCCAGTAAAAAAATAGAGAAATTATTTAATTTTTTTATTCAGGAAGAAAAAACGAAAATTAGTAACAGGCCGGCAAAAAGCCGTATGCCATACTGAAAAAGTTTGTAAATGGAAAACACTTTGGTGCGTGAGCTCAAAAAAGCTTGGCCTGAATAAAAATATAAACCCTATGTTGTGGGGGAAAACATGTCCCTACAAGAATGGTAATACCAGAAATCTTCAACCTTGTGGGGACATTTTTAGTCCCCATGAAGGATTAAAACAGCATAAATAATAAAGAATGGTGTTTTTGTGAAAATGTAAAAATGCAGAAAGTTTTCTGTGATGGGTATAAATTTAGAGGTAGGGTTAGGGGATAGAATATACAGTATGTACAGTATGAAAATCATTATATAGAAAGTTCCTATAAAACATGGAAACCCAAAGTATGTGTGTAGGCTATGCGACATGTCCCATGCTGTAGTAGTAAATAAAAAAAAAATTAAAAAAAGTTACCAGCATCAGCCACCTGAGGTCAGCATTACCCTGGAAAAGCTTCTATTACTCGTGACTGGATAAGTCTTCAGTGACACATGACAAAGACTTCTAATGCAGGGGTGTAGCCATCATTTCAGAAGTGAGGGGGGCAGAAATGTCAGGTGTAATACCAATTTTAATCTGACCTTTGTCTAATTGACAGATTTTATTATTTTATTTATCTCATCTCTTGTGTTTAGTTTGGTAAGAAATCAAATACACTGCTATTCAACTGCTAATCGCTAATATCTATTTTTTTTTCTAATGCATTAAATGCATTAAAAACTGTATAAACCTTTTGCATTCCATGCAGTGTCTGTTTGGACCCAGTGGAACGCAAGCTTAAAAAAACAGTCACAACTTAATATTTTTCAACTTTGAATTCTCTCTATTGTATAAGGCACTATAGAAATAAAAGTGACTTGACTGGAGATGCAGTATATATTTACAAAATAAAAAGAAATGCAAGGGTGAAAAAATAGTGATCAAATTAGGTATATTTACGCTATAAACAGAAATGCATGAGGGTTAAAATAATGTATTTCTTTGAGTTTTGATTTCTAAGTACTGCTTAAGTGTTTTCACACTTGATCATTGGGTGTAGGTAATCAGGAAATGATTGTGGCAATTAAATGGCAATGAATGATGTGTCTAATGTTGAAACTTTTTGCAAAAACATGCAACTATATTGAGTAATTTGTACAAATAACAATTTAGTTGTATGAACAAAAGAAATTCATGTGAAGCTGACAAAATTTCTTGGAGTAAATACAAATCTAATGCAGTCCCATGCAAAGCATGCAGATCCACTGCCCAGTTTGTCGTCACATTCATTTGTGCGTTTCACTCAGCAATGTTAAGTTGACTGAACAAACACTTAACATAGGTGTGATTGGCAAAGGACAAAAAAGCAGGAAACTATAAGGTGCACTTACCATGGGGGCAGGGCTTTGTTATGGGGAGGGGCTTTGGGAGGGGCGTGGCTTGCTTTTGTACTGTTTTTTTATGATAAAGTTATGTAAAATAACTGCTTACTGCTGCAAAACAGACAACTCTGCTAATGCTAACTTAATTCTATATAAACTATTAGGGGTGTGACGAGACCGGTATCTCACGAGACGAGACTCGAGATTGAGTTCACAAGATGAGACAAGATGGCGAAATACACGACTAGAAAAAATATTCTGCAGGTGTATTTGAAATGTTTTATCTAATCATCTTGTAATGAATGTCATTCAGTTCTACTTTCCGAGTATGAATTATCATATGCAGTAAAAGACAACAATACTCAAGTACTGTAAAAGGTTTTGACACAAACTCAACTGACTGACTTCTCTCCTTTTATGATTTCAGTCTCTTCAGACCTTACTGTACATGATTTATGAGCTTCAACAACTTTTGACCTCCCAACTGAACTCCTTTCCACAAACTGATCATAGAAATAAAACAGTATAAATGAAAATGGTAACACTTTACAATAAGGTCTCATTTATTAACATTAATGTATTAACCAACATCAACTAACAATGAGCAATATCTTTGCTACAGTATTTATTAATCTTTGTTTATGTTAGTTAATAAAAATAGTCATTCATTGTTAGTTCATGATAGTTCACAGTGCATTAACTAATGTTAACAAATGAAACCTTATTGTTTGTGCTTAATAAGATTAAGAGAAAACTGTTATTCATTTTTATGGGAACACTTTACAATAAGTGCAACCATAATCACACTCTCTCAATATTCAAAGTGCAAATAAGACCAAATTTTTCTTTGATACAGAGCTAAGAGATGGTTACAACTACACTGCCCAGCCTAAAATAGCTTTCATATTGAGAGATATCTGCATTCATCAGGGAGCGCTTTCAAAATGCGGGTATTTAAATCGCGTTTGAATGCGCGCTCGCGTTTACTTTCACTTTCGTGATCGCGCGTAACTCTGTGAATGTGGAGTATCGGCGACCGTTATCCAACTGAATTAAATGTTTTTTTTTATTTAAATACAAAGCAAAACGACAGTGGAGGCGTAATGTAAACGTAGCGGTGGCATATTCTTTCTAATCATCCTAACACTCTGTCATGGCAATATCACGAGACTACTTTTCGCCTCGATGAGAAATCTCGTCACAATTTAGTCTCGCTCGTCACACCCCTATAAACTATATAACAGCATAGGCCTATTAGTTACTAGCCTAAACTGGACGGAGACACGGAGCGCCCTGTAACTCACTGACCTGCCTGCGTTCACAGTTCACATGGTGCAGATGGGAGGGAGAACGGCTGACTACACAGTTTATGGGAATAAATTGTGTATTTCCCTCACAATTGTCACAAAAACTCACTAGTCTGTACACTGTCTGTCTGGTCTCTGCGCGTTGCTTTGCGAGATCATGCGTAGATGGTTGGGCGCGGTTGGGTGTGTGCGCATTCATAACGGTGCGCGTACACTTTGAACTTCAATCGTGACAAATGATTGGACTACTTGCGGAGTGACATGACGACATGAATCAGAGGCACAAAAAACGTTGACAGCGGTGAGCGGTCATTATGTTTACCAATACTCAACCCATCGCAACCCTGACACCCCACCCCCAATTTTTTTTGCATAATTTACGAGAGCATCATTTTCAGGTCGGAAAAGCCGGATTTCCGGATTTTTCCGGAAGAATCACACCCCTGACTTAAGTAAAGCTTACTCATTACTCAATGCTCATTTTTAGTATAAACAACTCAGTTAAATTAAGTTGATGTAGTTACATGAATGTGAACATGGATGATTTGAATGAAACTAAGAACAGTGAAAGTTCATTTTCTGAGTGAAGTTTAACAATTGCAAATTGAGATTAAAGAAGATAATGTGCTTGCACTACTGCAAAAGCCAGCATAATGCAAGAAAATATATTTTTTTATCAATATTTAAGAGAAATTTAATCTAGATATATCATTAGATATAATTTATAAGAACATATAATAAGAGAATTACCAGTATGAACGCCATTGACTTCAATGGAGTAATTATATTTATTTTAAACTTGTCACTCATGACTGCTCAAAACAGTCTAAATTTATGAAACCTACATGGTTTATCAATAGGTGGCAGCAAAGTGATATGTGGACTGCAAACCCTTTTTCCTTTTTCAAATTTAGATTGTTTGGTCTATGAACTTTTGCTCTAAACTTTTGTTTTTGTCATTTTACTTTAATTTCAGAATTATTGTGTGTGCATGCATAAGCATGTTTATAAACAAAATGCAGCCCCAGTGGGAAGGACAAAATGCTGCGTTCACACCAAACGCGAATAGAGCGTCAAATTCGCGTCTACCGCGTCTAGTTTGCCGCTTGAACATTTTAAATGCATTCGCGCGTCTAGAGCGAAATAGACGCGCGTAAAAAACAAGAGTTTGAAGCGAAATTGACGCGCGTCCGAGGCGAAATCCGCTTCTTGTGGGAGGGACAAGTGCTAGGCGGTTGTCTGTTTGCAAGATGGCTGATGTTGATCGTGCGTTCATCGAGAGAGCTACCGCTTTGTATTTGCTCTGGAGAGCAGAACAGCGGCGTAGAGGTCAGCGTCGCGGGAAGGCTGCGGGTCGATAAACGTGTAACGTTACGTGACTCAAAAGTGAAATGTGTATTTACAACTTACCAGGTAGCCCAATCTCCTCACCGACACTCTTCCAAGCGAGGTCCTTTTTATTCCTGTCTGAAGTATGAACTTGTGTCATAAATCTCTGGGTGACTGCTCACTGATAATATCAGTCGTTCCTCCATTTTGTATGAGTGACTCCGGGCGGGCCTGCCGCCACAGCAGCAAGCAGGCTCCTGATTGGTTAACGCGGCGCGAATTTACGCCAAAGTTCAAATTTTTCAACTCGGGCGTCAGACGCGAATTCGCGTCAAACGCTAAATGCACAAAAAGCACCATTCGCGCGTAACGCTCAATTCGCGTCATTCGCGCGAACCAGACGCGTGAATGAGGCGAATTCGCGTCTTTCGCGCCGCGCTAAACGCCTCATTCGCGCCGCGAGACCTCCAGACGCGCGTAAACGCGTCTTTACATTGACGTAACATTGAAATCATTCGCGCCAGACGCTCTATTCGCGTTTGGTGTGAACACAGCATTAGTGTAGGAAAGAGGTTAAATGTATTAAATATATGTATAAATGTATGTGACCGTTTCCTAAAGTCCCCCTGTAGTCAATAATTTTATCCCTTAAAACTAATCTTTGATCACCAAAATGACATATTTAAACATTGTTTCCTGTGAAAAAAAAATTTCTTCATGCCTTAAAATGCCTTGAATTTAACTCCACAACCATGCCTCATTTAATATACATGGATCTATGAATATGCAAATTAGCCCCACCTCCACTCACTCAAGCCAGCTCAGAGATCCACATGGTCAACTTACTGAGGTAAACACTGCACAATGGTATCGCTCACAACATCGGACAGCAGCACATTATTAGCTGTTTGATAACAAGCAAAAGCTTATGATCAGCCTTTGCTTGACTATGTTATCAAACAGCTAATAATGTGTTGCTAATGTTACACAAACCATGTTCCCATTCACCATGTCAGAGTCAGTGCCTTCTAACAATCAGTATCCTTACAAACACTTTGAACAACTCAGAACGTCAGTGGAGAAAGACATATATTCATCATAACATCATAGTATACATCATACACCCACCATTGCTAAATCTACATGATTTTTCATATCAACAGAAAAATATACCTGGCTTCTCTCGAGACTAGTTCGCTGTTAATGATATGCTAAAGCCCACCTGCACATTGACGTGATTGGTTACAAGGTAGTTTCCACCAGCGGGTCATGATTACGACTGTGGGTCTTTTTTTCACTGCAGTTTTAAGGAGAAAATACTCAGTAATGGTGTTGACATATGGATTTACACATGGTTGTCTTAAAGCATATTAAAGGTCCCGTTCTTCGTGATCCCATGTTTCAAACTTTAGTTAGTGTGTAATGTTGTTGTTAGAGTATAAATAAAATCTGTAAAATTTTAAAGCTCAAAGTTCAATGCCAAGCGAGATATTTTATTTAACAGAAGTCGCCTACATCAAACGGCCAGTTTGGACTACATCCCTCTACTTCCTTCTTTAATGACGTCACTAAAACAGTTTTTTGACTAACCTCCACCCACAGGAATACACAAGAGTTGCGTTTGTAGAGTGTGTTTGTCGCCATGTCGTCGAAACGCTGTTATTTTCATCCCGCAGTCCAATCACCGGGTCTGATTCCGGCTCAAATTGATAGGGTAAAATTAAAGACATGTTTACAATAACACTGAGCGCACGCATCTCCACGTTATGGTAAGAGGCGTGACCTTTCCGGGCAAGGTTCGCTAAGCTGCTGTCGAATCACAACACAGGAACCACTGGCACAATCAGAACTCGTTACGTATTTCTGAAGGAGGGACTTCATAGAACAAGGAAGTCATCAGCCCGTTTTTATGACAGTGGAAACAGCGGTATACAGATAAGTAAATTATGTGAAAAACACTATAAACACAATCAAAGCTTCAAAAAAACATGAAAAACGGGACCTTTGAAAACACCACACAGGCATATAAACAACATTAAAAACTTGATTTTCACCAAAGGGAATCTTTAAGTTTTAAGACAGGATCACTCCAAATATTAGGCTACCGTTTTACCAGTTTGAATAATTCATAAATGTCCCTTTTCAAACCTATGGTCTTATTTATATTTGCTTTATGAATAATACAAGGTGTTTTCGACTTTTTTAAAACATATCTATAATAATAAATTAAAAAAAGCAATTAAAACTTTAATAAAAAATATAGCAAATGAGCAATTGTTGAAAGAAAACTGATGGTGGGGCAATGAAATTGGTGGTAGGACAAGAAAAAATCTAAACTACTGGCCCAACTGTGACAGCAGAAGAAAAAAAAACTTATTGTTGAGACCTAAAATGCAGAGTAAAAAAAAGTATAAGAATAAAGGTAATCATTTGGATTTCTCTTTCAGAATATTGCATAATCCCACATCTCTATAATGGGCATTTTAAGATTTTAGAAATTAGAAAATTAGAAAGTGTTTCATTATATTTCTCAGTGAAATATTAAAATATTGTTGAAATTTTCAACATTACAAATGTGTTCACAGTAAGAAATCTTGCTTGTCCCTTCACAGCTCTTTACACATCATAGTATGAGTACATACAGTATACTTTACTCCTACACTGACTGTACTTCAAACACACTGATTACAAATACAGAGCATCACAAGCAGTGCAGTGGGTCAGTGAAGCAGACCACAGCTGTGTGTGTGGGGTGATGATGATATCACAGCCTTTGACCTGTTACCCAACAGCATACACACATACATCACATTATAAATGAGTATCATTTTACTACACTGATGCTGCTACAAAATCCAAGCACAAAACTCTTGTATCACACGCTTGTCAAACAACTTGTTCTACCTTTTCTCCTCTCCCTATTTTTTCCTTCATAGCCGTGGTGGTTCGGTAAGATAGAAATACAATTTTGAGTATGAAATGACAGCATTTTCTTCTGTGACAATGTGAACCTCTCCCAGGGCGAGAGAACATTGCGCACATTCAAGGACCTGGGAACATTATGCAACACATTACAATTCAACCTGACTGCCAGAGAGAAAAAGAGATGGGGAGAAAAACAGAGAGAGAAAGAAATTGAACAGGCATTATGTGAGAAGAATGACAATAAAGTGAAATGGACAACCGGATCTAGAATTATGAGCACAACCTCTAAAAGCTGAATTCAATTTCATTACCAAAGTCATAATTAAAAAAACAAAAAAAAAAATAAAAAAATCACACTCAAACTGGTGAAATTATTAAAGGTGATAGAGAGGATTTTTTCGTCGACTGAGAATCCAAAGACTGTTACTGAGTTTTTGAAATGAGCGCATGCGTAAGAACAACCCCCCTCCTTCACAACACATTTCAAAGGAACGCCTCCCAAAACTCGTAAACACTCGTATTGGAACACGAGTGTTTACCACCGGCATTCGCTGTGTCATGTTTTTTGGATTCATTATGTCGGACTCACCGCAGGGAACTCATAATCTGCAGTTGTTACTCCTGTCTCCTGACAAAAACATTGCATGCGGCGCCTGTAGAGTGTGGAAAGTTACTGGAGAGCGCAGCCGCGCTCGTCTCTCAAAAGGAACATCACAGCAGTGATTGACAAGCCAGAGGGCCAATCGTTTACGCGATGATCGCGTAAACGATTGGCTGCTGTTTTTAAGGCCCTACCTCGTGCACAGATGATGTATATTAATATTATTACTTTCAGTGCACCTAATAAATAGTCTTTTATCAGTTAGTAAAGACAGTTTCAAGTAATATTGCAAAAATGTATAAACAAAACATCCTCTTTAGCACCTTTAAGCAAATTGACTGTCTGTGAATTTCAGACTGTCTAAGAACAGTACTTTTTCCTCCAGCTTGCAGGAAATGCTCATGCTTCTCCCCAGCTGAGATGTCATTGCTGTGTTTCCTGTCTCAGTTTGGGGAAGACCAGACCATCTGTCTCTGTCTGGCCCGGGCCACCACACTCTCCTGTAAACATACACACGCTGCCATACTGGGCTTTTGCAAAGAGGAACACATTCAGAAATCACATTTATAGATAAGCATGATGGGAAGATGAAGTGTAAGGCTGTACTTTTAACCTAGAACACTGTACTACTACTATACTTGGTCAACACAGGTTCTTTTCCTGTTTTAGCTTTTATGACTGTCTGTACCCTTGTCTGTTAGTCTAAATATATTATTTGTTTTATAAGCAGAGGGAGACAGACCGAGAAAGAGAGAGTTTAGCTAACAAAGAAACCATAGATAGTTGCATAATCATTTCACTCCTAGGGGCTTTAGCACAAAAAGGGTCTCAAAATAAATGGAACAATCTGTTTGAACATATTCTCTGAAACGCTGCCCTGACTGAACCAAATATAGCATTATAGCGGGTTACAATCTTCGTATCATGTAATTAGCATCTGATGTGCAGGGGGCAGGCTTTAATTACAGTCAGATGCATATACAACACACAAACAATGCGATCGGTTTATATAGATTTATTGCGTGAGCGGACTTTCACTCGTTCGATTACGCTCTCATTTTTGTCAGAGCCAAACAAACAAATGAGGAAATACCAGGAAAGAGTCAAACTGTTACTCAACACGCAGTCAATAATGCCTCAGAGGTTATTGGTCATTTACACAACTCAGGGTCAATAAAGTTGACTGAAGAGTGGTCGTTTATCCACCTGTTTCTGTCATGGAGTCGGAGGAGGTGAATATGGGCCCTTCTTCACACTAAGGGAGTGTGGGGTCAGTTTTAACATTGCCAGATGATCCAATCAGCAACAAGCGTGAGTGATGTCACTCACTTTGAAGTCTTTCTTGGTGAGACATTTGCAGACTTAACGTGCTGTCGGAATTATTGTGAATACGAGTTTCGAAATTGGACATGAATACATGAATACTCGTGTTTCTGAATTGATAATGTGACTGGTATTCTTTATTAGTTTTTTCTATAATAGTGACATTGCCTTGTCTTGTCGTTTAAGTAGTACATACTTACATAAATGAATAACCATTTGAAGCATATTGTATGTTTTATACACAGCGAAAATAGCCTGTATTTGACCTAAATTCCAGAATCATCAGCAAGCTGACTAGCGTGAATGTTTATATGGTTTTCAACGAATGGGATGTTAAATATCATTGTGGCTTTAAAGGTAGGGTAGGAAATTTCAGAGAGGCTAGCAATAGCAAGCTAGCTTTGTCTTCAAAGCCACGCCTCCTCCAAAACACATGAATGCGCACAGCCAGAGCAGAGTCTGTAAAGTGTCATAAGAGACTGTGTTAAATTACCTTGTGTCTCAAACCACATTACATTACAATAATAATGAGCGTAAACAACTTCAGACAACTTCCTGACTGCTGCAGATTAACTGTGGCGTTGATAGTGTTGACATAGAAGTGCATAAATCCGAGTCTGAGGACGTGAACAGCTCCGGGTAGAATGTAACGGGTTGCCATCTCGTAATTATGTGAACGCAGCATAAGCTTATTGTTTTGGTTTAGGAGGAACTGTAAAAAAGGTGGCTGCTATTTGTTTGTGGTGCTCGGTGACTGTCGCCTACAACTCTGCTTAGCCTCATGAAACGTGCTGATGACGTGTGATGTCTGCGCGAGCAGGGTATAGAAATACATATGTTGACAGGCAGGTAGGACACCCCATCATTGCATTCAATCCCGACATTTTTTTGGTCCTGAGACTTCCACAGAAGATATACAGTACAGTCCAAAGGTTTGGAACCACTAAGATTTTTAATGTTTTTAAAAGAAGTTTCGTCTGCTCACCAAGGCTACATTTAATTAATTAAAAATACAGTAAAAAACAGTAATATTGTGAAATATTATTACAATTTAAAATAACTGTGTACTATTTAAATATATTTGACAAAGTAATTTATTCCTGTGATGCAAAGCTGAATTTTCAACATCGTTACTCCAGTCTTCAGTGTCACATGATCCTTCAGAAATCATTCTAATATGCTGATTTGCTGCTCAATAAACATTTATGATTTTCAATGTTGAAAACAGTTGTGTACTTTTTTTTCAGGATTCCTTGATGAATAGAAAGTTCAAAAGAACAGCATTGATCTGAAATACAAAGCTTCTGTAGCATTATACACTACCGTTCAAAAGTTTGGGGTCAGTAAGATTTTTATTTTTATTTTTTTGAAAAGAAATTAAAGAAATTAATACTTTTATTCAGCAAGGATGCATTAAATCAATCAAAAGTGGCAGTAAAGACATTTATAATGTTGCAAAAGATTAGATTTCAGATAAACACTGTTCTTTTGAACTTTCTATTCATCAAATAATCCTGAAAAAAAATATTGTACACAAATATTTTGTACAATTGTACACATTAAATGATTTCTGAAGGATCATGTGACACTGAAGACTGGGGTAATGATGCTGAAAATTCAGCTTTGCATCACAGGAATAAATTACTTTGTGAAATATATTCAAATAGAAAACAAATTGTAATATTTCACAATATTACTGTTTTTTACTGTATTTTTAATTAAATAAATGTAGCCTTGGTGAGCAGACGAAACTTCTTTTAAAAACATTAAAAATCTTAGTGGTTCCAAACTTTTGGACTGTACTGTATGTAAGCTACATGTTTTAATATTTAGACCATTTCTATTATTTATTACTATCAGGATGTGAAGAGAGTTTCAACCAGTATAACAAAAAGTGTTTTTAATAAACAAATTGCCTACCCTAATAAGATTTTCCCAATAAATAGGCAAGAATAAAACCTGGTGTCCTCTATTATTCCTGTTCTTTCTAACAACAAAGCATTTGCTTGCTTTTACGCAACAAGCTCATAGGCGTAATCATGACTTCAGAAGTGGAAAGTAGGAAATTTCTGATAGCAAGTGAAGGCAGCACAGTGAATAGATCAAAATATAGTAAGAAATACACTGTCATTTAAGAAACTTTTATTAAATGAAATTAAGAATAAGAGAAACTATTTTCTCTCAAATATTGCACAAGACATGTGTGGGTAATTTCACTGTCTGCATGTAACAATCAAAATCAAATCATACATTTAAAATGTTATTTAAAATAGTGGTTCCTTCATTGTGCAACAGAAGAGTTGTAACATTTCACTTGCTTGAAATAATCCATTTAAAATATCCTCAGAGAAATATTTGGTCAGTATATATGTGGCTTTGTATGACATAAAATTGTGATTTAGAGTATTTTGTTCACGAGATGTATGACAAAAAGTTTATATTTATAGTAGCTATTACAATAATGTAAGCATATATAACATGTAAAGAGTTTGAGATTATTTTACCGCTCTCTTTCAGAGCGATTTAATTTCTCAATTTTCATTTTCATCTCACGTCTATTGTCATTTTCACGGCTACCGCGTAAACTTTCTTACAAAACCCTCCCTTTCATACTTTGTTACCATTGCTTGATGTAAGAGGCGCATTTATATCGGCTAAATCAATGTGCAGACTCCAGCTGGGCGGGCGCATTTCGGGGGCAGTGGAACTCGAGCGCGAGCAGGAGAGCGCGTCGCTGATTGGATAACAGAGCTGTATAAATTGCCGCAGTGCCGTATTTCTCTCTTTCGTGGTGATTTAGTCCAAACCCCAATGCGGTCTGAACAAACTGCCCAGGGCCGTCAAACGAGAGAGCCATCGCGCACAGGACCGTCTTATTTACAATGAAGGAGAGAAGAATCAGCCAGCCTTTGGTAATGCGTTGTAAACTGGTTTTAGTTGGAGACGTGCAGTGCGGGAAAACTGCAATGTTGCAAGTCTTGGCCAAAGACTGTTATCCTGAGGTATGTCCTGCTCTCTCTCTCTCTCACACACACGTATACATTGAGCGGATAATGATGTGTAGGCTATTTTCGATAGTAGTGCACTTGGATGCTTGCTTATGACATTATGCAACAATATACTGTGGCATTAATTACGCACTGCGTTTGGTTATCTTGGATATTCATACATCAACAAGGTGATACTCCATGTATGTTTCTCATGCGAGTTGTTTGCACGTGTTGACGCTGGGGGGGGGGGGGAAATCAACACGTTTGAAACAAACCATGGTATCTTATGGCGTTTTAAGCGGAATGAAGTGTTTTTATACATACGTTAAATGATTAAGTAATTAAATAACGTGTTTTATTTCGTCCCCCTACCCACAGACATACGTCCCAACAGTGTTTGAAAACTACACTGCTGGACTGGAATTAGAGGAGCAGCGCGTGGAGCTTAGTTTATGGGACACGTCAGGTGAGAGAGAGAACGACTAACAGCTGTACAGCGGTGATGCTGGTTTACATAACAGAGCATTTAAACTGATGGACACATTTGCACTCAGTCATTTTTGCTAATAAATACACGTGACAGCGCTTTTGAGGAATATCATTAAATGGACCCCAAAATTTAAATTCTGTCATCATTTAGGCCTGCTCATTCCAAACCTTTGCTTTCTTCTGTGGAACAAAAAAGATGCTATTCTGATTTTTTTTTTTTTTTTGTCCATACAAAAACAAACAAAACCGTTTATTTTTAATGTCTACACATAAATAGTTGAAAAAGATGAATGTAAAAAGGCAGCTTCACTGTGAAATGGATTCAAATAGTGAACAAAGTAAATGTGTTCAGGCCAATAGGTGTCTAAAACTGCTAATATTGGAATGAGAGCCAATTCATCAGAGCAGTTAATGCTCTGACTTTGTGCAATGTAAAATAATAACATCATAATTCATATATATATATATGAATATAAATATAAAATCAATATATCAAATATACACTGAAGTAACCAGAGTCCCTGAATGACTATAAATTGCACTTGTTTTTGTTCAGTGATATTTTAATTGTCTTCAGTGCATTATATGTTTCATTATTGCTTCTTTATAATGTTAATAACTTTCATTTAGACAAAATGCTTGTTTATATAATTATTAAAGTTTATTTAGAATGGATTTGGATTTGATTTTAGCATTACAATAACAAACTTTCACTTTACAAAATGACTTTCTGTAAATCATCCACATGCATTTGCTTGTGTGCATTCTCGGCTGTTGTGTTGACTGTTATTGGGCTAGTAGGTAAGTATGTCAGTCAGACATTACAGGTTAGACAAACCATCAGCACCTGAGCCCTGAGTCAGAGAATGCAAGCTGACATATGTGAAGCTGCAGTAAGTGAGAGGATCTGGCATCTGCAACACCTGAGACCTATCCTCAGGCGTCAGACGCTGTGGTGTGCCGTCTTCACCTTCTGTCTGCCTCTGGATCAGACAAGATCTCTGATTAGTTATTAAAATAATCAGGGCTGTATAGGACAGCACAGGATTTTGCCATGTTTTGGAATGTGTCACTGTGACATGCAAAGCCTTTATGATGACGTAAGTGTTTTTTTAGAGATACTGTCCCCTCTCTGAAGTGGATTACAGAGATCAGCTCCTGTTCCAGTGCCTGTGATTTTGGCTATCAGATTCAATATAGAATCAAGGTATTTGGTCAGGGAATGTTTAGTCTGTGTATCTGATTAAGAGTCTTATTAAGATTAGGCTACTAGAAAGCTGTGGTTCAATGACTGATAGCTATAGCTGTTACATTCCTATCTAGTAAAAAAAACATGGAATGTTCTTCTGATAGTCTCATTTCTTTAGTCTATGTTTGGATTCAGAGTTTTAAGTGAAAAGGACATCTGTTAAAGAGACAGTAAAAAAAACTGTCATCATTTAACTCGCCATCATATTGTTTCAAACCTGTATGACTTTTTTCTTCTGCAGAAAACAAAAGAAGATATTTTGAAGAATGTATAGACAAAAACAGTTGAAACAATGAAAGTCAATGGGGTCTAAAACAACATTATGGGTGTGAATTAGTGATTTCTTGGGGTAGGTTTTAGGTTTCTCTCCTCAAAATTAATATTACTGTTATCATACCAATTACACTCAAATTTACTCTCTAAAATACTATTTTCCATGACAAATATTACCTAAAATGCATTGTTTTTATGGTATATTACTGTTTCAATGGAAAACAGTATTTTACTACGTAAATTTTTTTGTTTTTTTACACTTATTTTTTTAGAGTGTATGTACTTAACGTCTGTCTGGCTCTAAAGCTCTCTTTTAGTCCCATCTTTACTTCATAGTATATCATTATCTCTGTAAACAGTCTAAATGAGTACTTTTGATATTGTTTTGGATGGATGATTCATGTCCTCCCCAAATGCCCTTATTATTTTATAACTGATATTTCAACTGAGATTAATCTTTGCATTTGTGTATAGGTTTAATATTCTTAAATCCTGTAGCTGCTGTCATATTGCATGCCGAGTAAAAAGCTGGGTTCTTCAGGGTCATGTTGCGTAGCACGTTGTGTAACATATCAGTCAGTGATGCCTGATGGATCTGGATCTATGTTAATTGTCATGCCTGACTGCTTGACTGAGTGCCTACTTCTAGGATGAGTGGATGGGATATTGCTTTTCTTTAATAGGTGCCTGATAAGGGAGATTATTGTTGTTGTTTTTTTCACTAATTTTGTTGTTTGCTCCAGAAACTCGCAATGAGACAATTAATTTTTTTTTAACCTGTGGCAACTGGGACATTTTGCTAGCAAAATAGAATATTTCAGCCTTTGTTTCAAATTGGTACAAATGTTTTAATTTATTAACATTACAAATAGACTTTTTTTGCATCTGATAAAACAAGTTATTTTTATGTGCAGAACTAATTAATATTAGATTTAGCTTTTTGAAACAATAAAACATCAATAAAACAATTTTCATTATTAAAATGTAAATAATAGTTTAGTAATATTAGTAGTAATACTTTTAGTATTACTTTTAGT
The DNA here is from genome assembly GCF_018812025.1 of Megalobrama amblycephala. Taxonomy (NCBI): domain Eukaryota; kingdom Metazoa; phylum Chordata; class Actinopteri; order Cypriniformes; family Xenocyprididae; genus Megalobrama; species Megalobrama amblycephala. The sequence goes on along the minus strand of NC_063067.1, from coordinate 10,724,021 downwards.
CACTACTACTACTACTAAATATATACAAACACACACACACACGCTCTTTAAAAAATTAAAGGAACACTTTTTAATTGGAGAATAGCATCAGGTCAGTTAAACTCCTGGGATATTGATCTGGTCAGTTAAGTAGCAGAGGGGGTTGTTAATGGTTTTACAGGTGGAGGCCACTGACATTTTTTCCCCTACTCATCTTTTCTGACTGTTTTTCACTAGTTTTGCATTTGGCTAGGGTCAGTGTCACTACATGCCCTACATAGTGACTGCCATTAGATATCGGAATGAAATCCTTGGACCCATTGTCAGACCCTACGCTGGTGCAGTGGGTCCTGGGTTCCTCCTGGTGCACGACAATGCACGGCCTCATGTGGCGAGAGTATGCAGGCAGTTCCTGGAAGATGAAGGAATTGATACCATTGAATGGCCCCCACACTCGCCTGACCTAAATCCAATAGAACACCTCTGGGACATTATGTTTCGGTCCAGTTGATGTTGCCAGGTTGCACCTCAGACTGTCCAGGAGCTCAGTGATGCCCTGGTCCAGATCTGGGAGGAAATACCCCAGGACACCATCCGACATCTCATTAGGAGCATGCTCCGACGTTATCAGGCATGCATACAAGCACGTGGGGGCCATACAAACTACTGAGTACCATTTTGAGGTGCTGCAATGAAATTTCAGCAAAATGGACTAGCCTGCTGCATCATTTTTTCACTTTGATTTTCGGGGTGTCTTTGAATTCAGTCCACTGTAGGTTGATCATTTTCATTTCTGGATGTGGCATCCTTTCATTCACATTACCCAGTCAATATCAGTATAAATATCCAGCATGATATTTTTCCCCATTGAGATCTGAAGTGTTTTCGAAATGTTTCTTTAATTGTTTTGAGCAGTGTATGTGCGTGTGTATATATATATATTATATATATATATATATATATATATATATATATATATATATATATATATATATATATATATATATATAATATGTGAGAGAGAAGCTGCATTTCCATTACCCTTCAAATTGCACAAATTGAAGTGGCGAATTGAAAGTTTTTACACTCACATGAGGTGGTTTTTCAGGCAATTCAAAAAAGGAATATTTCACAAAACTGCAATGGAAACAGTTTTTTTTTTTTTTTTCCCCCATATTTACAGGTCACTTGGCATTTGTAAAAGTCGATCATTCTTTAAAGAAGGCGCAGTATGTTTGGAAACGAAGACAAGAGAGTTCTTTATTAAACTCACAAAAAGAAAATAATTACAGGAATACTGGATTCTAAACAAAGAAATGCCACAATTTATCTAGACCTTGAAGCAGATAGGAGGGAGAAACACCTCATACATGGCCGCTCCCAAGTAGCTTGGATAGCATGCCTACGCCTCCTTCGATTAAAAATAATGGCTAGTGCAGTGGCTGCAATATATGTAAACCTACTAACCATGAGTTGGAATGACTTATTGTGAGAGGAAAAAAATACATTCACATAGCATCAGTTAAAATTACGTTCACATAACATCAATTCATGGAAACGGCATCATTTCACACGTTGACATTTAGAAAATATTGCAAACGTTTTGCGCAAATCTGTAATGGAAACCCTGCAAGAGAGAGAAAGAGAGAGACATACTAAACATACTTCCTTATTATGGAATGTTAAAAACACTGAGATGGAATTTCCCAGTCATATTGACCTGGAACAGTGAAACAATACTGGGAAAACTGTCAAGACAAACTAACCCCAGACACTGAATCCAGATCAGAAGAGAAAAGAGTAATTGTGAAAGAAAACACATTTTATCTGACTCCGAATCTTGCATAAGATCAGAGCTTGAGAAGCCAATCAAACAGCTCCCATCTATTCCCTCATTACGCCAGTTAGGCTTTGCTAATTGTGCACAGCCTTGTTAGGTGGCAACGCACTGGAGGAACACTGGCAGAGCGGTAGATGCTCGTGCACCCACACGCAAACACTCATCAGCATACGTGCACAAACACACTCTAATCACGACTAATTACAGAAGCTTTAATTGAATTTGCTCATCCGGCTCACGCTGCTTCAGGCATCTCTTCACACGCTCTCCAGATCAAAGAGGAGACGGCCATGAGAGGCTGCAACTGAGCCTTTGACAGGTCTGGTGTGGGCCACTCCTGTAGCTCTTATCATTGGAAATTTGATTCAAGAGGAATATACAGTATTTTAATTTGTTTTTCAAACAGTCAGCTGTCAAGAGCAATTGCCTCTTGACAGCCTCTTATATACTGTTTTGCTAGAACAGATATAGGGAGATGTCCTACCATTGAGGTTTATGCCTGAATAGATCCATGACCACTCAGAGTGCATCTGCTACCCAAATATATATTTTTATGTCAGAAAAAAATATATTTATATTTTTCATTAAACAATTTTTCTTTACAAGAAGATATAAAACATAATTGGTTTTAAATATAGAAATTTCAAAGTGTAATTAAACAGCCATAAATTCATCATTTTTCAACTTATAAAAAAAACAAGATATCAAAAAATGTAATTATATATATATATATATATATATATATATATATATATATATATATATATATATATATATATATATATATATATATATATATATATATATATATAAAATTAAAAGTAAAAGTGTAATATATTCTTTACAATGACAGCTGTAAATGAAAAAGTTTCATTAAACAACTTTTCTTTATAAAAATATATCTAAATATATAATTCATTATATTATATTATATTATATTATATTATTATTATATTAATAGTGACAGCCATAAATTCATCAATTGTCTTTTACTGGAAAATGATGGTACATGGTCACTGGTTTATGATTATTTTCAACCCATTTTTACTGATACTTAAGTTGAACCAAACCTCATCTCTGTTTGCAAACTAATTAATTTGACCACGGTGACATTTAAAACAGTTAATTCACTACAATGGCCTTACTGTCGAGAGCTGTATTGTCTAGTGGAGTGCATAGATAGTGATATGAGGATTGCATGTAGATTTATTGTTTTGTTATATCTCTCTTATCTTTCTGCTGGTAAGCCATATACTCTCTGTCTAAACCTAGTTGGCTGAGTCACTGTCTACATATACAGCAGTAATATGTGACCAGAGAGGCTCACACAACACCCAACATCTGAGCTGAGAGTCGATATTCTAAGCACAAATACATGAATATTGGGTAAAATGCATCTTTAATGGACTTTCTTATAGAATAGAGCCATAGTATGACAGTGTTTATGTGTGCATCCTTCAATGCCGTTGCCGTAGTTACGGAATGAGATGAGGTTCGCTGTGTGCGGGGGACAAGACCTCCCCGGCAACTCATTCTGTCAATATAGGAATCTCCGAGACTCGCCCACACACATGCACACACCTATTACAAGAGCTCCCATATGATTGCCATTTACATTATTATGATCGCCAGATCCCCTCCATAACATTTAATATTCCATACTAAGTAGCATGTGCTTCTTTCTCACCAGTATAATGTTATTTAATGCTAAGTTTCCATTATTGACGTTTATTGTGCGGTTGCTCTTGCAGGTTCACCATATTATGATAACGTCAGGCCTCTCTGCTACAGTGATGCAGACGCTGTTCTGCTCTGCTTTGATATAAGTCGCCCTGACACCGTCGAAAGCTCTCTGAAAAAGGTGAAGTACATTTTAAGTCTTCTTAAATTTAAATTATTCTTTTTTTTTTTTTTTACTTGTTTTCCAGTTAAAATATCTAAAAATCCTTAAAAAAAGATGAAGGGTGAACTACCCCTTTTTCTTACATAGTGTTCAGAACTCATTAAGAATATGATTTTGCAGTATATTAACAGTTCTCTTCCTGCAGTGGAAAGCCGAAATCATGGATTTCTGCCCCAGTACTCGAATAATCCTAGTCGGCTGCAAGACAGACCTGCGTACAGATGTTTGCACACTGATGGAGCTGTCCAATCAGAGACTGACGCCCATCTCCCATGAGCAGGTCAGTCAATCATACCCTGCCTTTGTAAACTAGACTCCTCGCCTCTCTTTTTCCCCCATCTCTGACTGCATTCTGTCTGTATGTAGGGCACCTTGTTGGCGAAGCAGGTAGGAGCGGAGGTGTACCTGGAGTGCTCTGCATTCACATCGGAGAAGAGCATTCACAGCGTGTTCCGCTCAGCAGCACTCACATGCCTCAACAAACTACAGCCCCCCATAAAGCAAAGCCCCACCCGCCGGCTCTCTAAACGCCTCCTTCACCTGCCCAGCAAGGCAGAGCTCCTGACCTCCTCCTTCAGCAAGGAGAGAACCAAGAGCTGTTGCATCATGTGAGCCCCACGTGCGCCACTCCAGCTCCAGAAAACGCATTTTCGCTCTTCGAGAGGGTTGGTTGGGGGGGGTTTGAGAGAAGGGGAGGTCATGACCTTTCATGACCCCTCCTTCTCTATACACTTAAGTTGTTCTTCTTCCATTCTGACACCCCACCTGCAAACACACTCATCCCTACGACAAAGAGCTGCTGCCATTGTTCAAGGTTTTTGGCTGTTACACATCCTAATGCTAAAGTATCGATTGATTTCTCTTTACATGAACTGCATTTTGTATTAATGATCAATCAATCAGACAAAGAAGGAAACGCAGTGTATATTGGACACTGTTGAATATTTTTGTGGGTAGTCTTATTTGTTAGTGTGCACACATGTATGGGAATGTGGGTTGAGCTGTGAACGTAATTTAATATTTAAGGGGAAGAGGATGTGTTACACAGTACGCACTTTAATGAACATGGATGTGATTGTTGATTGGAAAGTGAGAGGATGATTGAATACAGGTTGGCATTAGTTGCTGTTTCAAAACAGAATTATGCATTGCTTGTACTTGCTTGTCTCTGGCACTGATCTACAAGGAATCAAAATATCACGTCATTCTGTTAGAAGCGTGAGGGGAGGAGCCAAACAAGATTTTATGTCCTCCTGAAAAAGGAGGACAGTGTTATAAATCTTGCTAGATGAAGCATCCAATCACATTTGTACAATCCAGATGTATTGGACATGCTGACACACTCTTTCACTTTCTCTCTCATCCCTACTGTAGTCCTTCATGTGCTTTCTGCCTCTAGAGAATGGGTCATAAATCTCAGTCAATGAGGAGAAGCCCAGCATTGCCTGGGCCATTTCTCTGTATAGAGCAGGAGTTATTGCCACAAAGACCCCTTCCAGATGTTCCAGGCATTCTTTTTTTAGAAAATAAAATCCTTCACTGAAGTAATTTTAGAGATGGACTGGGAAGGTCACGGGGGATTACTAAGGGACATTGCAGTCCACCAAAACTGATCAATGTTGCATAAGCGAGAGGACAATTTTAATGCGCCAGTTGATTTTTCTTCTACAGTAGTCTTAAAATCTGCCCCAATGGCTAATTTTTATTAACGGGCCTGTAAAAAGCTGATTTCTCTTGTTAAGTGGTGAAGCTACTGGTTATTCTCTGGACTGGGCATTAGATTACATTGTAATTTCAGTGATTCTGATGCATTCGGTTGGATCACTGTCACAGAGGACTCTCATCGTAAACCTCATTCTGGTAATCTCTGTCTTAAATCCCACAACCCCTGGTTGTGTAATGCTTAATCGTAAAAACAACTAAATCCTCACTTTGGGCTTATAAATGGCTGAGTAGAAATGAAATAAGTCAGACGAGACAGCATTACTAAGAATCTGACCTCAGAATTACTGGTCCAACTCAAGTAGTTCATCAAATATAATATGATCAAAGAAATTGTTTGGGGAATAACTTACACTACCGTTTAAAAATTTGGGGTCAGTAAAGGCCAACTCACTGCACCGACAAATTACAGTACGTCATTTCTCAGACATTCCAAGATCCGACAAGCAGAGATTCAACATGTTCAATCGGCGAAAGCCAGAGTAGACCAATACCGACAGACGGCGACAGGGGTAACACACTTATCCGACAAAACCCGACAAAGTGTCTGTTTCGTCTGTCAGCATCTATTGGTGCAGTGTGAATCAATTGGCCTGAAGAGTTTTTTTTTTTTTTTAAAGAAGTCAATCTTTTTATTCAGCAAGGATGCATTAAATTGATCAAAAGTGACAGTGAAGACAGTAATGTTACAAAAGATTTCTATTTCAAATAAATGCTGTTCTTTTGAACTTTCTATTCATCAAAGCATCTTGAAGAACATGTTTTATCGCTTCCACAAAAATATTCAGCAGCAGAACTGTATTCAACATTGATAATAATAAATGTTTATTAAGCATCAAATCAGCATGTTAGAATGATTTCTGAAGGATCATGTGACACTGAAGACTGGAGTAATGATGCTGAAAATTCAGCTTTACCATCAAAGCAATAATAGAGAACAGTTATTTTTAATTGTAATAATACTTTTGATCAAATAAATGCAGCCTTGGTGAGCACAAGAGACCAAAAGGTTGTGTATGTTTGAACTTAGTTTTCAAATTTGGTCTTACATTTCTTTTTCTTTCTTTTTTTTAATTAACATCAACCCAAAATGTTGTGAAAACTCAGTCACAACACCTGAAGAATGAGAGTGAAAATACTGTACATAAAAAAAGGTCTTGCCTTAACTGCACCTACATTATATCTACAATATTACAACTATATTATATCATTATATCATTTACTTTGTAAACTCTTATCTGAAAGGAACTTTAGGAGTTTGTTCAAACATCAACCTGCATCACTAAATGCTACAGTACATACCAATCACCGTTGCTTAGCAACAGACAAGTCAGTTAAGCTGGACTACATGTCTGAAAACCACTCGAGATAAGTTGAAAGAGAGAAACAGGGTGTAAACAAAGTGAAAATAAGGACAAGTTTTCTCACTGTAGCATAACAAATGGCTTTTTCATGGCTATAGTTTATAGTTCAATACATGAGTCAACTTACAGACCATCATCTTGATATAAATTTGTTACTGTTGTCTGGTTTAGTAGCACTCTTATATGTTATATGTTTGGTGGTCCTCCACAATCTTCCTTTTGTTACTTAAGTCTGGACGTACATATGTTGTGCATAATCAGTTTTGTACAGCCCTTTAAATGATGTCTGCAAACAATTTCAAAACAGACAGTATGATTGTGTGTGCTATGTAATGTGTAACTTATTAATGGTTGATTATTGCGGTTCTGTTTTATTCTTCAGTTTCAGACAGTCTATTTTATATTGAATATTGGTTATTTTCCCTCGTCTTTGGTGTCATGTGTCACTCTTAAATTAATTAAAACCTGGATTTGGTCAGTAAATTACATGCATGTTCCCTTCTTTTCAACACTCATTAAGAAAAAAAAGGTTAAGACTTGCAGATCCAATAAGCAGTCCAAAATATGAGAAATTTAACATGTCTAAATAACATGTATTTAACACACAAATGGTAGCAATCTTTTTTTATTTTTTTTATTTTTTTTTTATGGAAAAGTCATGGCAATTCATTGGTCAAAAAGCGTGGCAACCCTGTATCCTAAATATTAGGAGAGATTTCAAACCAGACAAAACAAAACATCTTCATATGACAGACTCTTATAGGGGATCTAGTATGCCCCTTTTTACAAGATGTAAAATAAGTCTCTGATGTCCCCAGAGTGTGTATGTGAAGTTTTAGCTCAAAATTCCCCACAGATAATTTTTTATAACCTGTTAAAATTTCCACTTTTTGGTGATGAGCTAAAACGGGCCATTTTTGTGTGTCCTTTTAAACGCAAATGAGCTGGTGCTCTCAGCCCCCTTTCAAGATGGCGGAGGTTCAAGAGCTCATGCAACAAAACAGGACAATCTCACACACTAAAAATGTCAGAAACTGTCAGTAGCTGTTCAGTTCAAACTGGATTCGGACAATAATGTCTACAGAACCAGGGAATATGCTGCATGGAGGTAGAACAGGTATAATTTAGTTTAATTACGGTTATAACTTATGTTGTCACCTTGCTTTTATCCACTATTAGTACGAGCCTATTGTAGCAGACCCCCTCCGAATGATGCAAAGCCTTCACTAAGTTTTACGAAGTTTACTGTACTTCACACAAAAGATGAAGCGTCCGTTCTCACCTCACAAAATCACAGTAAGAGCTGAATAAAACAGTACAAGAACTGTGCATTAAAGTCTTATCCAAACTCTCTCTCTTGTCATGAACATACACAGCAAATTACACAAAAACACTTGTTACTTATAGTAAAGAAATATATACAGACCTTATGCCTTTAATAAACTGGTAAGCTTTATATCCGTAAAATAAAGATGAACTGAAATAAAGTGCATGCTCCGGAGACTATAAGCTGGATCACAAACAGTTTGTACTGATCCATCCTTGAGTAACAACTTTTTAGCAAAAACCTGTTTTATATTGTCCCTTTGTACAAAGCAGTCTGGTGTAAAATGATTCACACAGACAAACAAATTTATTTCCCTTCAAAAATAAAACTAATATACTGTGTCTTCTGATGTCGGGAGTTCATGAAGACTGTTGTGTTGTTGGACGTAAGAGTGAACTTAACACCTGACAGTGTATAACTCGCTCAGGGAGGGGGTCTATGCTAATGTGTCAGTGTCCATCAACAGTCTTGGATGGGGCCTGTACAAACTGACATCACTTTGTACAGAATCTGCAAATGGTTTGTTCTGAGACACTGCTTATGATTTAAGGGGATTAAGAAAAAGAGGAGTGTGTGGACTTTTATCATTACAGGGTGGTTGTGTACACACACTGTGTCAACACACGTTCAAACACCATGTAAAAGTGATTTTGCAGAATAGGTACCCTTTAAATGAGCCATTTATTCACACAGCACTCAAAACTAGGCCAACAGGTCTAAGAAAAACCAGGAGTAAATCATGCGGTTCTGCAGGAATAGCAATGAAACCGCTGAATAACGAAGAGGCAGAAACATTAAAAAGATTTCCTGTGTGCATCTTCACATATAACAGAACTTCAGTGAGAGCTGCGCACTCACAGTCAACAAGCAGACAAGGCTTTGGAATATATGGAAAACAATGGTGATATTGTTAGGTAAAAATAGCTTTAGCTAAATAAATAAACATCACTTTTCTCCTCAGTCAGCTCTGTAGTGACATACACTACTTTTTTAATATTTTTGAGTCTCTTCAGCTCACCAAACCTGCATTTATTTGATCAAAAATACAGTAAAAACTGTAATATTGTGAAATATTGTTACAATTTACAGGGTTAGTTCACCCAAAAATGAAATTTCTGTCATTAATTACTCACACTCACATCGTTCCAAACCAGCAAGACTTTCGTTTATCTTCAGAACACAAATTAAGGAATTTTTTAGTCTCCTAAGGAGTTGATGAAGTGAACGCAGTGCAGAGCTTCCGTGTTTAAGTCAGAACCCCAGCTCAGTATTGGCCGACGCTGTTCACTTGAGCAGCATGACACATGCGTGTGCTGCTGATACAGGAGCTGGCCAATACAAAGTCGGCATCCTGAAGTAAAACCCAGAAGCTCTGCAATGTGTCTTCAACGTAAACTGCATAGGAGAATGACAGGGTAGAGAGGACATTGTTGAATAAAGTCGTTATTTTTGTTTTGTTTTTGCGCACAAAAAGTATTCTCGTCGCTTCATAACATTAAGGTTAAAACACTGTTGTCACGTTGACTATTTTAACAATGTCTTTACTACTTTTCTGGACCATGAATGTGGTAATTTCATTGCTTTCTATGGGGGATATATATATAATATATATAATTTCATCAAAGATCTTACAGGTTTGGAACAACATGAGGGTGAGTAATTAATGACACAAATTTCATTTTATAAGATATATATATTTATTTTAAGATATATATTTTTTTTTACTTTAATTTATTTTAAATAGTGACGTGCAGTGGTGTTTTGACATATTGTCCTGTTTAGTAAACATTACTTAAAAGGATAGTTGACCCAAAAATTAAAATGCTGTCATCATTTACTCACCCTCACATTGTTCCAAACCTGCGTACATTTCTTTGTCCTGCTGAACACAAAGGAATATATCTTGAAGAATGTTTGTAACCAAACAGTCAATGGACCCCATTGACTTCCATTGTATTTTTTTCTCTAAAAAACTAAACTAAATTGTCATATACAATATGCTAGTGCAAGTATATAACAATTAGTTCAAACTTTGACCTGTGGAGGGCAGTAATACACTTAGCAGTGTCTACACTGCTGGAATTCTAATAGAGAAGAAGAAGAAGAAGAAGAAGAGAGCTAGTTCAAGATGAGCGTTTATGGTTAAAACGTATATAATTTTAATTTTTTTTTTTAGAAAATGAGCTATGGTTTCTCTAGATAAGACCCTTATTCCTCGTCTGGGAACGTGTAGAATGCTTTGAAGATGCAATGAAACTGTAATTTTGACCTTCAGCTGTTTGGAGGCCATTGAAGTCCACTATATGGAGAAAAATCCTGGAATGTTTTCATCAAAAACCTTCATTTCTTTTCAACTGAAGAGAGAAGGACATGGACATCTTTGATGACATGAGGGTGTGTAAATTATCAGGACATTTTGAAAGTGAACTAATCCTTTAAACTGTCCAAAAATTAAAAAATTAAATTAAATTAAATTAAATAAAAAAAAAAAACATCAAACCCACAGCATAAATTAGGGGGTCTGTTAAAGGGTTAGTTCACCCAAAAATGAAAATTACCCCACGATTTACTCACCCTTAAGCCATCCTAGACTTGTGACTTTCTTCTTTCAGACAAATCTCATCGTCATCAAAATCTCATCCTCTATTCACTGTCACTATAAAGCTTGGAAGAGCCAAGACATTATTTAATATAACTCAGATTATATTTGTCTGGAAGAAGAGGGTCATATACACCTAGGATGGCTTAAGGGTGAGTAAATCATGGGGTATTTTTGGGTGAACTATCCCTTTAATGTCATATTTTGTAATATTTGCATAGTTTTATTTTTGTACTGATTATTTTCTCATCCAATATTCTGAAGAGAAACTACCTCCCCTGCCTCCTTGGAGGAAACATCCCTGATTTTGAAATGTAATTTATTCCAGTGATGTCAAAGCTGAATTTTCAGCATCATTACTCCAGTCTTCAGCATCACATGATCCTTCAGAAATCATTCCAATATGCTGCATTCTGGTTTTGTTGCTCAAGAAACATTACTTATTATCAATGTTGCAGTTGTGCTACTTCACATTTTTTGTGGAAACTTTTGAACAGTATGTTCAAATGTTTCCACACTATATTAATGGACAAACAGAGTGCTAGTACAACATGCCATGTTCAGTTCATTCATTTGACAAATTAGATCCATGCAAACTTGACGAGCCACAGCTTAAAGGCATGACTTGCAAAGCCTATTTCAGGATTTAACCTGGACAAAACAACGGTGTCTGTTAAGCATGATTTTACGAAGAAAGCTATAAAGGAAAAATACAGCATCAGAGAGGGAAAGAGCTGCAGCTTCGAGCTGCTTGAAGTCTTCTACACCCCAGAGCTTTAGAGAGAAGAGAGAGACTAGGGATGTTTGGGTGAAAAGTAAGGGAATGACAGAATGCCGGCTCATTACCAATGACTCACATCTATCAGACAGAGACCTAGTGAGAGAAACTGGGGAGAAATCAGTAAAGGAGGGAATGAAATGATGGGGGGGAGACTTATTCTCTCCAATTACTGACGAGCTGCAGTCTGCCATAGAGACATGCACACAAACACACAGCCATCAAACCAGCCACCGTGACTGCAGCACTAACAATGCCATAGATAGTCTAGAACCGCTGCAACAATGTGGGATCATAATGACAGGAGAATGTGTTCGGTATGTGCATTCAGACCTTCAAATGTGCCGTCGCTATGTTATTCACCTTCTCATGGTCACATTATCAGAGGTACATTGTTTTAAGGTTCATATGGGACCTTTAATGCTGTTTAAATGCAACAAGCTCAGTCAACCCTTGTTGAATCAGTCAGGGTGACTGTGTTCACTGGAGCAGAGAGCATGTCTCACACACACACAAGAATAACTGCAGGCCTCATGGTCTCAGGAGAAAGGAATGTACATAATCAGCATATTAAATTAATTCAGAAATTAGCATAAACAATGTGAATCCGCTCAACTCATATCATCATAAATTTCTGATGTACATTACTAGCATGCCCTTTTAGAGATGCATGCATTTTCATTTTTTCAGTATCAGTTTGGAAAACCCTGCTTAAAAGCATAAGAATTCTGTCATCATTTGAAGACCTGTTTTTGTCCAAACAATGAAAGTAAATGAGGTCCAAAACAACATTGGATCCCGCTGACTTTTACACATTTTTCAAAATATCTTCTTTTGTGTTCCACCAGAGGAAATAAGTCATACAGATTTGCAACAACATAAGCGTGAGTAAATTACACAGTGATTTTAATACTGCGGTGTTGCGAGACTCCTGCACACCTGATTTCTGCTGTGTTGGCAACAGAACAGAATAACTGCACACATGTACCCTCATACAAGCATCCCTCTCGCACTGCCATCGGCCTTTTTCTTGCCAAGGGGGTCCCCAAGGCTTCCCTAAAACCCATGAGGTATGCCCAACCCCCACTATCACTCACTCTCACACATATGTAGTTTGTCACGGTGAACCCCTGAGGTATATGTTAATAATGGATGAGTATATTTGGCTGTTTAATTAGCCAACCGTGCTTTTATGGCATCTGGGTCTCTGGACCATAGAGAAGGAAAAAGGTGTGGGTTGTGTTTGGACAAGTTAACTAATCCTATATGATATGGTCTGCTAAAGCTGTTTTATGAACAAAGTTGCATGTACTGTACGTGTTAGTCTTGATAGAGGGATTTATGTTAAGTTAAGGACAAATTTTAACATATGGAGTCCAGTTAAGCATGAAACTGTAAATAACTAATTAGGTCAGGGTGCATTACACATGCAGTAGTGCCCACAATCACAGCAGGGTGGGGCAACTTCCCGAAATGCCTGCATATGCTGCAATATCATGAAATATTGGTGACTTTTTTCCTTATATAAAGAAAAAAGTGTGTCTTTATTTGTACTTCTATGATACAATATGTTCCTGTAAAAACAGGAAGCAAACAATCATATACAACAATGAAGCCTGATTGCAGCCCCATGTGTATAATACGTATGTTATCAATCAAGTATCACAGCAACACACAATATGCCTGACAATGAACCTATGATTAAAGATATATTTTAAGAAAACTGCTTCCATAGCTTCTCATTATAAGTGTGAGCACTAAAGACTTCAAAGTAATAGATTTTAGAGAATTTGGAGTTGCTACAAACTAAAGCAGGGGTCTATAACAGTGGGTCCGACGTGGTACTGCAGGGGGTCTGCCAAATACTGTTTATATATATATATAAACATTTAATATAATAATATATTTACATTAAATTTAATTCAGTCAATAGTTGTTGCTAGAAATATTTATTATTACAAATATTATATATATTATTTTAATATAATATATTGAATATATTTATTGAAATATTAAGAAACATTGAAATCAGCATATGTAAACATGTACACACACTTAATATATATATATATATATATATATATATATATATATATAGTACAGTCCAAAAGTTTGGAACCACTAAGATTTTTAATGTTTTTAAAAGAAGTTTCGTCTGCTCACCAAGGCTACATTTATTTAATTAAAAATACAGTAAAAAACAGTAATATTGTGAAATATTATTACAACTTAAAATAACTGTGTACTATTTAAATATATTTGACAAAGTAATTTATTCCTGTGATGCAAAGCTGAATTTTCAGCATCGTTACTCCAGTCTTCAGTGTCACATGATCCTTCAGAAATCATTCTAATATGCTGATTTGCTGCTCAATAAACATTTATGATTATTTTCAATGTTGAAAACAGTTGTGTACTTTTTTTTTTTCAGGATTCCTTGATGAATAGAAAGTTCAAAAGAACAGCATTTATCTGAAATACAAAGCTTCTGTAGCATTATACGCTACCGTTCAAAAGTTTGGGGTCAGTAAGAATTTTTATTTTTATTTTTTTGAAAAGAAATTAAAGAAATGAATACTTTTATTCAGCAAGGATGCATTAAATCAATCAAAAGTGGCAGTAAAGACATTTATAATGTTACAAAAGATTAGATTTCAGATAAACACTGTTCTTTTGAACTTTCTATTCATCAAATAATCCTGAAAAAAAATATTGTACACAAATATTTTGTACAATTGTACACATTAAATGTTTCTTGAGCAGCAGATCAGCATATTAGAATGATTTCTGAAGGATCATGTGACACTGAAGACTGGAGTAATGATGCTGAAAATTCAGCTTTGCCATCACAGGAATAAATTACTTTGTGAAATATATTCAAATAGAAAACAGTTATTTTAAATTGCAATAATATTTCACAATATTACCGTTTTTTACTGTATTTTTTAATTAAATAAATGTAGATGTAAATGTAACGAAACTTCTTTTAAAAACATTAAAAATCTTAGTGGTTCCAAACTTTTGGACTGTACTAGATTATATATATATATATATATATATATATATATATATATATATATAGATAGATAGATAGATAGATAGATAGATATATATATATATATATGGCATCAAAAAGGTTAAAGACTTATGGACTAAAGTAAAATTAATAAATATATTCAAAATTCATCAAGATATTCAGAGCTGCTAGTTGTGTGTAGACTCTTCACAACACACACATACCGAGAAAGATCTGTATTGTAGGGAGTTCTTTAAGATTCTCAAGGTCACACAAAGCCGTAACCAAAATTACCCACAACCTTGAGCGTCCTGAGAGGAGCAAGTATGTGAGAGAGAAAGAAAAGAAAGGCGTAGATATGAAAACATGAGTATTCTCTTTGACTTTACAGTGTCAGACAACACATTTACCGCAGAAAGAATGTAGTCATAGCAACAGCAGCGAAGTCTTAGTGTATGAGTGTCTGTGTGTAGGTGCATACGTGTGCACACACATTTACTTTTCAACGGCCTGAAAGAGAAAATCGTACAAAATGAAATATTTAACAGATTCAGGTCTCTTTTGAGCACACGAATATTCTCTGTGTGAAGATGAAAGTGCAAACAGGCGCTTATCAGGCCAACTAAAATGGTAAATTTTAATTAACACCTGTGCCCTGCGTTTATCAGCAATCGAAACCGTATCCATGCAACCTTTCATGAGATGACCAGATTTGTAATTCATTTCATTTGAATAAAGACAAATGATGATCAAGACTGTGTATTAATGTTCATAACACTCAGAGATAGCTGTTGCTGGGTGATGTACCATTAGTAATTGATGTTACCTGTAACTCAAAACTCAAACGGCAGACATCCTCCTTAGATCATAAGTGTGTCAGACTCAGAGCACAAACCCCCCCATCAACAGTCTGCACCTGTTTTGAAGGAAGTTCTCTTTCTTCCTCAGAAGGAAGGGCTCATAAAGGGAAGCCCAGCTTTGAGATTTTCCACTGAGGGAAAAGTCACTTCCACCCACACATGGAGAACACCACTGCAGGAGGAGGAGGAGGATGTGAACTGAACAATAGAGACTCGCATGTCGGTGGAGTTCCGTAGTTGAAGCCCTGACATGCTTCACCCTGTCGCCCAGATAACCCTCTCTCCCCTCTCATGCTTCTCCACCAGCCCCTCATCCTGCCCCACAACAACAGCCATTGTTGTAAGACAAACATTACAGTCTATTTCTGTCATAGCTGATCAAGTAAACAAGGTGGTGCCAACCTCATTTTACTTATCTCAGGCTTTGTGCCAAACAAACACTGAAAAGAGGTCTGCAAGCTTCAATTTCAGTAATATAGGGGAGAATGGGGTCAGTTGTCATGAGGACTGTGTCAGTAACTATGAGGTTGAGAGTCCAAAGTCCAAATGCACAAATGTGTGTTTTCTCTAGCAGAACATTTTATGTGGGTTTCAAGCACTGTTCTCCAAACATTCTTAAATTAGAATCATTTTGTGAAATCTAAAATCATTCTTTCTTTTCTATAGCTAAACCTGTGAACATTAGAAAACTACATTAGCATATACTGAGGTAACAGTCAAACATAAAATGAAGGTAGATTTTAACTAAAATCTTGAACTTTTTTAATATAAATTTCAGGTCAGGGCAAGTTGTTAAAGCTGCAGTCCATAGGTTTTGCCTCTTTGTCACCATCTCTGTTTGAAACCTGCAATTACAGTTATTTGAAGAATTATCATCTTTACGCGGGTTGCGGATCGGCACGGCTCCTCAGCGCGGATTAATCTAATGTTTGCTGTCAGTCACCAGAAAATGTCATCTGAACATGTAAGTAACATGTCTGCCACTTTTGTTGACAAACTGAGAAAAAAAGCATTACAATAAATCGTGCTACCAAAGGTGTACTCTAAGAGCTTAATAAAACACACTGCAAGTGTGCATTAAGATATTATCCATAAACTCTCTCTCTTTCCCTTGTATTTTTACCAACATACATAGCGAAGAACACAGAAACACTCGTTACAACTAACAGTAAACAAATAAATAAAGACCTTATGCCTTTCGGGTGGTGCTTAATAAACTTTATACCCATAAATAAACTCTGATGAACTGTAATAAAGTGCCCTCACCTTCATTACTGTCATATCCAGTATCATTCTGGAGACTTTAAGCTGGATCACGAACAGTTTTTACTTGTATATCCTTGAGTAGCACATTTTTAGCACAGTCTCTGTTTTGTATTGTTTCTTTGTATTGATATTCATTCACTAAGCAGTCCGGTGTGAAATGATTCGCGCAGACATACACAAATTTCGACAGAACTGACGGAGAATTTTCTGGAAAACCAAGTTAATCCACCTCGTTTTCAGCAGCTCAGATTCAGGTAGTAAACGGAGAGATCTATGTGGATTAATCCATCCAGCTACAGAACACCTAAAACGCTTGGGAGACATTCTCGTCAGTGCAGCAATGGTGGACTCGCTGTGAACGCACTCCGGGCGGTTCTATGTTCAAACGTCAGTGTCTGTCAACATTCGTGGGCGGGGCCTGTGGCTTTTGTGACCTCACACTGCCAGGGATCTGGAAACGGCTTGTTCTGAGACACTGCTTATGATTTATGGGAATTAAAAAAAAAGGAGTGGGTGGATTTTTATCACTATAGGGTGGTTCTGTACACACACTGCCAACACACATTTATGTCCAAACACCATGCAAAAGTGAATTTTGCATAATAGGTCCCCTTTAATGTGTCCTTGCTTAATAAAAGTATTAATTTTTCAATAATAATAATAATAATAATCTTACTGACCCAAACTTTTGAATGGTAGTGCACATCTTGTTTTTATCCTGTTTCATAATTGCTTTACTGTTTTAATTTTGCTGAAAAGCCAAGTTATTTAATGGTAGGCTGCATTGTGACAGCTTAGCCCATATAGTATGACAACATGCTCTGCTATTAGGGGATTGTATTTCTTCAAGAACAGGAAGACATTTATTCAAAGTGCTGAAAATGGATCCACAAAGGACGACAGGAAAGCACTTGTTCAGGGAAGAGTATTATGCCTAAAATAGCTTTGACCAGTTGCTACATGAGGATGTCTCTGCTGAGCCACTCAGGAAGCTGGTAGTAATTAATATAGAGACTTGCTGACAGAAGTAAAATCCTCGAACATGTATAAGAAACGCATAGGCTTTGCTTAAAGTGAATGTACTGAATTTAACACTGAATAAAAAGATAGACCGTGAGAGGTGGAAATGAGACTGGTACACTCAGACACAAGTGCTCTCAGTCAGACACTCTCTGTGAGAGCTCTTACTTGTACAAGAGTTCTTGTGAGCCGCACTCCATTAGGATTTACCTTCAGTTACTCACATAAAATACGCAATTTCTTTACAGAGTTTTTCTAGAGAGAAACAAGACCCCCCCGCACTCTTCAAAAATACGTATTCCAATATCTTTTTCAATATTTGTGGCCTGAGACTGTTTTTTTCTTTTCATCACAGGATTTACTGACACCAGAAAAAAGGCCTTGGATAATATTCCTGTTGACGGCACAGTGAAAAATAATAGGCTACCAACAGGCATCATATTTACACATTTATATACCTTCACCTGTTTACTGCGGTGACTGTGGACTCAGCAGATCGGATCAAGCTCTAGCTGCAGAATTATCAATATGCATGCAGTCAACATGACTGTGTCACAGTCTGTCCAGTACTCAAGGAATTTCTGCCCTCCTGTGGTAAGATAGAGATTCTGAAAGGAAAAAAGTTGGGGGAAAAACATTTTGGTGCTCCATGGTTTTACAGATGTAAGAAGGTAGACTAATTTTTTCAAAAGTGAGCCATTGTTTTCCAATACATATTAACAAATAATATATTAATAGACATTTGTTTAGACACACTATTCACACTCTCACTATTTTATTTATTTTGTCTGCTAAAAGAGTCATTCCACGAAACCGGTACGATTTGGACTTACACATTTTTAGATTTTTTTACCAAAATGTTTTAGTTTTCTGAACACCCCACAACATTAATGACATATTTAACTTCCAGAAAAACATTTTCCCATCTCAGGCATCAAATCCCTGTTGTTGTTGATCATTATTTTAAGTTATGGACACTATGGGAGCACACTGAATATTATTATAAAATGTATTTGAGATCAAATCAACATTTTCCTATTAATCAGATGTCCCTCACACTAATTCGGTAATTGCAAATATAAAAATTACATAAAATTCTCACACTTTTGCTATATTAAAGCCTGAAATGGGCACTTTTTGTGACAGCAACCGCATCATTTTTTTATCAAGGCTTAACTTCAGAATTTGAACTAAAATCAGAATTCTTATGATTTAAATTACTTTTTCATAAACTTAAAAAAATAATAATAATAAAAATGTAGGTGTGATGGGGTTATGATTTTTTGTCTAAATTGGCCACTGCTCTAAATCTAGTGAATAAATGAAAGGCACATGGCATGCATGATATTAAGAAATCATGAATAATGTTGAAATAACAAAGATAATTTTCACAAGTAATAGTTTTCCATCTTTAATTGATATAATTGAGCTGTTAAGCTTGACAAACACAATTTCACAACATAATTTAGGTATAATTATTAAAGAAGGTGGTGACTTGGTGTGTCTGCTCACAATGTTGTTCAGAAGAATTCTATGATGTCACTTACTATTAATGATGTCACATAAGTATCAGTTCATTATTTTTATAGGGGGAGAATGGTTTGTGTAACTGGGTTGAGGGGTTACTGAGGTATGGAACTAAATGATGAATTTACTTAAAAAAAAAAAATTACCAGCAAAAAAGCACAGATGGATATTTATGGGAATGGCAAAATGCATGGACTTTTTTCTCATTTAAATATTCATATCCCAAGCACACTTTCATAGAAGGCCTTGAGGGACACTACAAAATAGGTGGTGTCAACTGAAAAAAACCTAAATAATTTCTAATATAAAGATAAAATGTATGTCATGTTTTTAAACATTATTAAAGAAGAAATTTCAATTAATACAAAAAGCTTTTAAAAATATATTTTGGTGACCCAATAGATAAAATACACTGAAAAAGGTCAGAGGGACTCAAATCGTACCGATTTAGTGTAATGACTCAAAAATGTCCAGCAGTGCCCACACATGGATCACGTGAGAATTCTGCCACATAATATATAATATATACAATTTCGACCGGATTTAATAGCATTCTGTGGCGAAAAAAAAAAATTATACTATAAATATTTTGGGGGGAAATGGTCAAGCTAAGGCTAATTTCCCTGTTTAGCTGGGGCTAATTTCACAGGTAACATTTAATTCCCTTAATACACACAATTAAATAATCACCCTTCTTGTACAATTTGACAACAATGAGGATTTATCTAGAAATGAAGCACAATAATAAAAAGTACGTTAGTCTATATTACGTTCACTCCTGATATCTACCTTGATTTTTCTCGGTGTTCTCCACAAATCCCGTCTCATATTTCTCAAGCTCTTCATTGACACCGTTTATCTCCCTTGTAACTGTTACTTTTTTCCCCAAAACTTTTTTTTTATTATCGCAAAATAAAGTCTTCGCCTGATTTGAATCATCCATCCGCTTATCCTACGCAGAGCCGTTAACGGTTCTGATCCTACGTAGGCAGCGTCGCGTGAGTGCTGGAGTTCATCCCGGCGTCTCGGTCCTTACGGCAGGACACCGTAGACTACAGGTGGCCAGTCCATCAGTGATTTGAATCATTATTGAACATAATCATAAAACACTCTTGTCCGAGCCTTGAGGTGGCAGCAGAGAAAACAGTAGCTGTGCGCGAGACCAACGAATAAGGACAAATTGCGTCATTTCCTATTTACGTTAATTTTCCCGCGCTGGTTGTTTGTAGGATCAGCTGTCATTGAGAATCCACACTGATCAATTTAAACATGTCAAACTCCGATTATGATCCAGCTTGTTTGCCTGACTTGTTGCCGCTGTATTATCGCAGACTGTTCCCGTTTCCACAGTACTATCGCTGGTTAAGTTATGGCGGCGGTAAGTAAATCTCCGAGCCACTAACTCACTTACCCACATCAATCTCTGATCACACGAGCCATTCACTGGTCTTTAAAATACTATTCTTTTTGTTACTTTGTGTGTTTATAGTGCAAAGTCGGTCCATAAATATGTCAGTTTAATCAACATGGCTCTATGCGTGCATTTATATTCAACAATACTTGTATTTTCTTTCTTCGTTTTCATAATGTCTACTTAATTTTGCCTCTTGCAGTGTCTAAAAACTACTTTCAGAACCGTGAGTTTTCCTTCACGCTAAAAGATGACATTTATGTCAGATATCAGTCCTTCAGCACTCAGAATGAGCTGGAGAAAGAGATGCAGAAAATGGTTCCCTACAAGATTGATATTGGAGCAGTCTACAGCCACAGGGTAATATAACTCATCATGTTTCTATATTATATTATATTATATTATATGGAAAGTTGGCATATCACAGCATTTTAAACGACATTTTGCTAATTCTTTTATACTGTCGTTATTATAGTCTTTATGACTTAGAAATGCATATTAGTTGAAAATACAATGGTTCAAATGAAATGTTGCTATATAGTATAATAGTATTGTATTATTATATATAGTGATATAATATAGTCATTACATTTGTATGATGTGATATATTTTAAATAATAGATTGAATGAATATTTTTGTTGCTATGGATTATTTGCTGTGTGATTAGATATTTTCTTAAAAATTCTCACATTTTTGGTTCTTTCATCTGCTTCGTATTACTTGTAGAAATTTCCCTCATCAATAAAGAGATCATAATTTCTCTGTTTCTGTGATTGACAGCCCAGTCAACACAACACTGTGAAGTCTGGAACCTTCCAGGCTCTGGAGAAGGAGCTGGTGTTTGACATTGACATGACAGACTATGATGATGTCAGACGTTGCTGCAGGTACACAGTTGCCTTCTCACCTGGGTTGCCAGGTTTTTCACAACAAAAACCCCCAATTGCTACTCAAAACTAGCCCAATCCCATTTCGGGGCCCTCCTGTAAAATTCACGTTCTGGGGGCCAAAATCCACGTTTTTGGTGGGGTTCCCCTGGTAAAATTTGCATTCCAGGGGCTAAATATCATGTTATTTGGGGTCGCTTCAACCCGCGGACGATGAAAACAACAGTGTTAAAGGGTTAGTTCACCCAAAAATGAAAATAATGTAATTTATTACTCACCCTCATGCCGTTCCACACCCGTAAGACCTTCATTCATCTTCGGAACACAAATTAAGATATTTTAGTTGAAATCCGATGGCTCAGTGAGGCCTTCATAGGGAGCAATGACATTTCCTCTCTCAACAAGATCCATAAAGGTACTAAAAACATATTTAAATCGGTTCATGTGAGTACAGCGGTTCAATATTAATATTATAAAGCGACGAGAATATTTTTGGTGTGCCAAAAAAACCAAAATAACGACTTATTTAGTGGTGGCCGATTTCAAAACACTGCTTCAGGAAGCTTTAGAGCATAAATGAATCAGTGTACTTATAGAGTAGTGTTTTAAATGCAGTTATGGTGTGCATTTTTTGTTCATATATTCATCTTTTTGTTCTTCAGTGCTGCTGATATCTGCTCAAAGTGCTGGACTCTAATGACCATCGCTATCCGTATTCTGGACCGGGCACTTCGGGGTAAGGGGAACCTCTCATCAACAGAACATTTACAGTTTAAGTAACATTATAACAAATATACAGATGGAACAAAGTTAACGTGCATTGTTCTGTTTGTGTGGTTCAGAGGACTTTGGATTCCATCATCTCCTGTGGGTGTATTCGGGTAGGAGAGGAGTGCATTGCTGGGTTTGTGATGAAGCTGCTAGGAAGCTCTCAGTGGCGGCACGGTCTGCTGTGGCAGAGTATCTCAGTTTAGTCAAGGTATTCAAATATCAGATAATTCATCATTCTAGAAGTTGTATCCTGGGTTTGTTTACCATATTCACGTATCTAGTCCAAAAGCTCAACTCAACTGTGAGTGTTGTAAATAATTGTGTGTCCTGCGGATGTTTCTATAGGGTGGTGAGGAGACCACGAGAAAAGTTGTGCTGTCAGATCCAATCCATCCTTTCATCAAGTGAGGGGGAAAAAATCACCACCTTCTTAAGTATATAATGTGTCAGTGTAATTGGTGTAACTGTAGTTTCTCTCTCTTTCTTTTAGTCATTCTCTGTCTGTGGTGGAGCACTATTTCCCACAGTACGCCATTGTGGAACAGGACATATTAGGCAGTAAGGAGAGTTTAGACAAAGTGCTCGCTCTGCTACCTGAAGATATCCTTTTATCCCTAGTAGTGTTGTCACAATATCAACATTTCAGTAGTCGGTTCCAATGCCAGAAAAATTTGTTTTTTGTACCATAGCAAAAAATATTGGAAATATTTTCTTTTGTTTTACAATTTCAAAACAAGAAATATTAAATAAATGAAATGAGTTAATAATTAATGCTAATAATAATTATAAGTAAACAATACAGTAAAACAGTAGCATGTAATCTTTAAATATTTTTAAATCAGTTAAATGTTAGGTAAAGGTCAAGTGAAATTTTCAATTTAGTTAAGTTACACTTTATTGAGTGGATAAACACCTGATTGGAGCCTTTAAAGGGTTAGTTCACCTAAAAATGAAATTCTGTCATTAATTACTCACCCTCGTGTCGTTCCACATCCGTAAGACCTTCAGAACACAAAATGAGAGCTTTCTGTCCCTCCATAGAGATCCAACGCAACTACTAATTTCAAGGTCCAGAAAGGTAGTAAAGACATCGTTAAAGTAATCCATGTGACTCCAGTGGTTTAACCTCTGGAAGTGTTTATGAAGTGTCGCAAGTGCTTTGTTTGTGCAAAAAAACATAATTTACCACTTTATTTACTAAAATATTGATCTGCAGTGCATTCAGGAGAGCATCACAACACATCCGTGTTGTGTTCAGACTCGCGCGTCAACGCAACGCAACGCACACGCATGAGTGTTCACGAGAGCACCATGATGCATGCATTTTGCGTTCATGCGACAGCTGACATTGCTGCGTTAACACGCTTTGGATAATATTATTTTGTAAATAAAATAGTTTTTTGCGCAAACCAAGCACGCGCGACGGTTCATAAAATTGAGGTTAAACCAATGGAGTCACATGGAGTACGTTAATGATGTCTTTACTGTCTTTCTGGACCTTGAAAGTGGTAGTTGCATTGGATCTCTATGGAGGGACAGAAAGCTCTCAGACTTTATTAAAAAATATCTTCATTTTTGTTCTGAAGATAAATTAAGGTCTTATGCTGCGTTCACACCAGACGCGACTTGCGCGAATAGCGCAATTTATTCGCGCGTAGTTGGACGCTTGAACATTTTGAGTTTACTCGCTTCATTCGCGCGTGACATATATATATATATATATATATATATATATATATATATATATATATATATATATATATATATATATATATATATTATATTAGCTCAAATTGAGTAAAGACCGTTTTTTACAACTTATCAGATTGTCCGACCTCCTCACTCACTTTCTTTCAAACACGATCCTTTTAATTTCTGTTTCTATAAATGTATGAAGATGTACAGCGACGATGATTTTGTCCTCCATTGTTTCGAATTTCTGCCTCAGCTCGCTACGTCACGTCACTACTAGAGCAAGCTCCTGATTGGTTAACGCGGCGCGGAAATTTGCCAAAGTTCAGATTTTTCAACTAGCGCGATTCGCGAATCACGCGTTAAGCGCGTCAAACGCCCGAATCGCTCAATTCGCACCGAGTCATTCGCCGCTTCATTCGCACGAATCACACCGCAGGATGTCAATTCGCGTCTTTGCATTGACTTAACATGTAAATCACTCGCGCTTACCGCTTCATTCGCGTCCGGTGTGAACGCACCATTATGGGTTTGGAACCACATGAGAGTGAGTAATAAATGACAGAATTTTCATTTTTGGATGAACTATCCCTTTAAAAAGCTGCCATCTATCAGAGGATACTGAATGGAGTTATACTACCGGTACCGCAGAAAGGCAATACGGTTTTTGTATCGTCTCAGTAGTCTGTACCAAAGTATTTTTATGAGAGGATCTCAGCTGGCTGTTATTTCTTTAAGTCTGACTGCACATATCAAAAAAGAGCTGACAGCCTATTGTCAGAAGGTGAAAAACCCAATGGAGCGATGGGGCGAACTCTGCTCTCTGGTTGAACATAAAAAGGTAAATGCAAATTGGTCGGTAAGCAGCACTGAGAGCAACTAATCACAGACAAACAACTCTTTCAGCTTAAGACGTAGTTCAGTTTCCCATTATTTTTATGTGTTTGTGTTAAGTCGAGTACTAAGAAGGGTGGTCAGTACATCGATAAGGAGATCATGTTGCAGTACTGTTACCCTCGCCTGGATGTCAACGTCAGTAAAGGAGTCAACCATTTACTGAAGAGCCCCTTCAGCGTACACCCCAAGACGGGTGAGATCATACTTTACCATATGAACTTCATTTATACAGTACCATTCAAAAGTCTGGGGTTGGTAAGATTTGTTTTTATTGATACACTTATTCAGCAAAGACATTAAAGTGACAGTAAAGACATTTATAATGTATATGTTTCAAATAAATGCTATTCTTTTGAACTTTATATTCATCAAAGAATCCTGAAAGAAATGTATCTTGGTTTCCATAAAAATATTAAGCAGCACAACTGTTTTCATCATTGATAAGAAATGTTTCTTGAGCAGCAAATCAGTATATTAGGATGATTTCTGAAGGATCATGTGACACTGAAGACTGGAATAATGATGCTGAAAATTCAGCTTTGATATCACAGGAATAAATTATATTTTAACATATTCAAATATAATTTTTTTTTTTTAACTGTAATATTATTTCACAATTACTTTTTTTTTTTTTTTACCCAGGTTGCATATATTTGATTGAATAAGCACAAGAGGCTTCTCTCAAAAACATTTTAAAAATCTTACCGACCCAAAACCTTTGAATGGTAGTGTATATGTTTCTAGTCTTAGTTTGCATAAATTATATTTGTATGTTTTACATTCAAAGGAAAATGGGTTGCAAATGTTGTTTCATGTTGATTTGAAAACATTTCTTTTTATCCTCAATATTTTCTTTAGGTCGAATCTCAGTGCCAATAGATTTGAAAGAACTGAACACATTTGATCCTTTTGAGGTTCCTACGATCAGGTAAATATTGAATAAATCGGTGTCCATCTTTGCAGGGTAGTTCCATATGTAGTTGTAGGATGTGACCACTGCTTTCATATGTCCACTCATCTGTCTCTGTAGTTTGATCTGTGAGGAGCTGGAGAAACCCAGAGCAGATGAGGTGGAGGACGAGGACATGAAGGACAAGGAGAATGAACAAGATGCTGGAGAACGACGCAGAATCAGAGGTGAGCAAACACGTATGACTCTTCAATTTATTCACAACTGTTCAAGATTCATCCTCAGTTCTGTGGGAAGGTACTGACTGCTAAACATGTTTTTGGATATTTGTAGACTACAAGCGCACCAGCCTGGCCAAGTATGTGAAGGTCTTTGATCGTTTTTTGGAGACAATGGCTCGATCTCGGAAAGGAGAGATGCTGAAGAAGAGTGGTGAGTTACGAACAAGCTTCTGTTCTTCCTCAGACTTTCATGTTCATGTTTCATACACTTGATTGGATCCCTAATCCATTTGTAATTGTTTATTGATCGATTTAATTCTGCACGCTCATTTCCTGTTTTTACATTTCAATTTACTTTGAGCTTTAAATGACAAGAGTTTGTCTTCAAAAACACGATCACTTAAATGTAATCTTCAGCAAATATCAAAATGATTATTCAGTTTTCATACTGTACATTAATGTGAATTCACTTGTAGCATTTACAATGACTGATTTTAGGTTTTAGTGTTAGTGACTGTACAGATTACTTCATTAATTATTTCAATGTGATTATTTTTGCAGATCTTCAGAAGGACTTCTAAGACAGAAGAGCTGGAACATTACAGCTAATTAGCAGGTCTTCATAATGCATAACTGCTGACCATCTGTTTGTAAAGATACAGACACTTTTGACATACAAAAAACTACAGTTTTGCAAACATTCCATTGGAGGATCTGTCAAGTTATGAAATGATGTCATTTATTTCCACATGATACTGTGTTCCTTTACTTTTCTAATAAAATATTTTCACTTGTTTTCTACTTTTTGTAAATCAATTTAATTTTTTCTGGATTTTTTTACCGTCTTATTAAAAGGTTAGTTCACCAAAAATGAAAATAATTTCATTTATTACTCACCTTCATGTCGTTCTACACCCATAAAACCTTCATTCATCTTTGGAACACAAATTAATATATTTTTGATGAAATCCAATGGCTCAGTGAGGCCTCTATTGCCAGCAATGTCACTGAACCTCTCAAGATCCCAAAAAGTACTAAAGACATATTTTAAACAGTTCATGTGAGTAAAGTGGTTCCACCTTAATATTATAAAGTGACAAGAATACTTTTTGTGCACCAAAAAACACCCCAAAATAATGACTTTTCAACATCTGATGAGCGATTTCAAAACACTGCTTCGAAGCTTTACGAATCTTTTGTTTCGAATCAGTGATTCGGATCGCGTAAATGAATCCTCATTTACTGAAATCACGTGACTTTGGTGCTCCGAAGCACTAATTCGAAACAAAACATTCGAAAAGCTTCGAAGCAGTGGTTTGAAATCGCCCATCACTAGATATTGAAGTCATTTTGTTTTTTTGGTGCACAAAGTATTCTCATCGCTTTATAATATTAAGGTAGAACCACTGTACTCGCATGAACTTTTAAATATGTCTCAAGCACCTTTCTGGATCTTGAGAGGTTCAGTGACAATGCTGGCAATAGAGGCCTCTCTGAGCCATTGGATTTCATCAAAAATATCATTATTTGTGTTTCTTAGATGAAGGAAGGTCTTACAGGTGTGGAATGACATGAGAGTGAGTAATAAATTACATTATTTTCATTTTTGGGTGAACTAACCCTTTAAAATAACTTGTACAAATCTATTATGTTGCTGTCTGGTAAAAAAAAAAATCAACTACAAATGAAAGTGGTTGTTCTAACATTTGAACTTAATAATAAATAATAAGTGGTGGGTAGCTAAGTACATCACAGTCAGCATGATATTTAAGCACATTTATTCAAAAGCATTTCTTCTGTATTATAAAACAACATTGATAGACAAGATCCAGTTTTACAAGCTGTGTGGAAGCAGACTCGACAGCAAAGTGTAAACGGCTTCTGTTTGACCAAGCATCAGTCTCATTTGGCCATGTCAATTAGACTCTGTAGTGATGTTGGAACCCAGGTTTTCTCGCCTTGGACGAAGACCACTCCACGCTCAATGTAGATGACTATTCTGCCAAATGTGAACAACTGTTTTCCCATATGCCGTTTGGCTACCAGTGGCATGAAGACGATGCCGTTCTCCTCAGCCTTGGCCTGGACTAGATCTTTAAAGTTGGTAGGTACAGACGTTGGTACCGCTGCGGTGCCTGGTGGCCTTGTGGCAGAATTCTCCACTTCACGGCGCTCAGGCTGAGGCTCGCACTGGAAATCTTTCCTTCTCTCCGTCTGAATCAGATATGCAATGTTCTCTCTTGCTCCAGGTTGCATATACCCACCTACAACAAAAGACATAGGTAAAGTTGAAGGTAGAGTGAGACCCCTGTACAAAGCTATAAATATGTTTAGTGGACTTCATATGTTGTTTTTCTAGAGCATGACTGACCTAGTCCAGAGGCAACGGCACGATTCATAATGTCAAGGGCCTCATTCAGTTTTTCTTTGACCAAAGGGTGGCTGAGCAGGTTCTCTGAGAGTAAGCCCTTCCAGCCCAGATACCATTTAGTGATCTCCTCATAGTTTGGGTTGTTACTGAGCCAGGAACACAACACCTGTAACAAGAAACAAAAGAAACACCTAGTACTTCTTTCAAATGTAGAAATGCCACTTCAGCCGGGTGAACACTGTGCGATTTATAATAGTCCTTTACGATTGTTCCTCATCAGACTGTACAAACATGATCCTCATGTCACACTGTGGGATCTCAGCTGTCATTTATGTCAGACTGTACAACAGTCAAGACACGTTAAAAACAGACGTGCTGTCAGGAGTTTTACAGCATCTGTGTGGGCTGCGTTACACGCGGGACTGAAATGGTGGCTAAAAAAAATCTCAAGCGTTAATTTTGATCACAGCTTGTCTTGAAATATGAAGACAATTTGACGTTCGTCGTTGGAGAAGTCACACTGCAGGACTGTGTGCTTCTGACACTGCCAGAATTTTGTCTGAGGTAAAAATTGATCGCAATGGTCATTAATCAGCTGTCGGTGAACATGTCAAACTAGTGATCAAAGACTACAGATTTTAAACTAGGATATAGGAATGTTTTAGGATTCTCAAAATTTGTCTCAGACGACCAAATCGTGGCCAAAATCGCACAGCTTTTAAAAGTAAAATGAAGAAATAAATTGTAAATATTAACTGTAAATATTTATAACTGTATAAACTGTAAATATTTAAAATATAAAATATTTAATTCATGTTCAAAATGTATCACCATGCCCTAAAAGGACAAAACGTTTTGCATTCCCCCTAGAAACTTTGCGTTCCCCCACAAAAATTTGTGTTCTTTGCAAGTGAATGCAAAGTTTCTCAGGGGAGCGCGAAAGCATTGACATTATTTTTCCTCCAATCTCATATTTTTTTTCCTTCACCATGTCTCTTTAGTGGCTCTATAAAAATAGTTAAATGTAATAAAATTTATTTCATTTTTAAATTAAATGTATTTTTTTTAATCATTGACCAATTGCTTTTCTTAAAATAAGGTGATTAAAAACAAAACAAAAAAACAATAGGTGCACTGCAATTCGAGTACTTATGCACTATTGCCATTTTGTAGTACAAGTGGTCTGTTCACACTTAAAATTCCAAAAAGATTTTTTTTTTTTTTTTTCCCCCAAATACCCACAATGACACTTGACTGAAAAAAGTAAGTGTGGAACGTTGGACACTTTTGCACTTGACCTGCAATAGCTCTCTTACATAAAGGTGGAGTGGTTATCAGACTCCAATTCTGGATGACAAAATAACATTATAAAATTCATACACTAGATGGTCACGTACATAGTGTAAAGTATGTCATTTGAGTCACAACTAATAAATTGATAATTAAATCAATTTTCTTTTTAAGCTGCACTCTTAGTCTTTCTTACATACTGACCTAAAAATACAAGCTATACTAATGCATTACACCAATCAGATTTGGTTCTAACTGATATGTTTCTTCTACATAATTTGCATGAATACAAAACGTTTTGTATTCTTTTGACTGATTCTTAAAGACTTGGACTGACCTGTAGCCATTTGGGGAAGAAATTCTTATCCAGCAGTCCAACCATGGTGGAGACAGAGAGCATCCCTTCCCAATCCATCACCCAGTTGAACGGCTCCAGCAGTTGCTGATGAGGATTCACCACCAGCTCTCCTAAACATAGAGCTGCAACACAGAAGCAAAACCTTCAGAGACTCCCTTAGACTCCTAAAGTCTGACACTGACAATCTAGCAGATAAGTGCATACCCAGTTTGGGGACGATGTTTTTGACCATGAAGGCCTCCCAGGCACCAGGTGTGAAGACATCTCTCCAGGGTTGCAGAATAAGTCTGGCAGAGGAGTCGCTGGGGTGCCAGCGTTGCAAAGCATGGGCTAGTTTACTGCGGATGGGGGCATACAGCGGCTCAAGACGGGTTTGCATCAGGGGCAGCCAGGGATGAATCCATGAATGGATTGGCACCGTGTCGGTCAGTGGGTTCCAGTTGTCCACCTATCCAAAAACAGACAGAAAAGTTAAATCTCGCATGGACATACATACTTATGTTTAACAAAAAATATACAGTGTGCATTGGACACATGTTTAGCACAAACCTCTCTCTGTAGTCGTGGGAATATAAGCTGCTCCAAAACATTGTCCAGAATCCACAGCGGTAATACAGGAGCCCAGCATTCCACACAGTCCACCATGGGCCCCACATTTCTGGGCTGCCACTGCGACACACAGGTCCTCATGACTGGAACCCACACTTCCCATATCAATCTGAACACAAAACTCCTGCTCAAGTCATCTGCTTCCACAGACACCCCACATACACACTCTCGGATATATTTTACCTATGATAGGGGTCCATGTTAGAAGCGTCTGGTCCACCGTGAAGAGATTGTGAGCTTTCGAGAATGGCCCTCCATTGTCCAACTTCCTCTAAACCATCTGAACAGTCCTATAAATAAACAGAGAGAGTTTAATAGAGTTCAGATCTTATACACAGGGTGAACACAATATCAAAAATTATAAATAAAGATCCAACCAGGCATTCCCACACCTTTTGACCAGTTAATTTAAATGCATCATGACTTTATATCCATGACTAATATACTGTATATACACTTCATATACACTACAGTTCCAGGTTTGGGGTCAGTATGATTATTTGTTTTAGAAGAAGTCCCTTATGTCCCCATCATTACTCCGGTCTTCAGTGTCACATGATCCTTCAGAAATCAAATGCTAATTTGCTGCTCAAGAAACATTTTTTATTATTATCAATGTTGAAAAAGGTTGTGCAGCTTAATTTTTTTCCATTACCATGATACATTTTTTCAGGAGTCTTTGATGGATATAAAAGATTAAAAGAACAGCTTATATTTATAATAAAATAAAAATTAAAAAAATGTAAGTCTTTACTATTATGTTTGATCAATTTACCCCATCCTTTATGAATACAAGTATTCATTTCTTTCAAAAATACAAATGTATATATATATATATATATATATATATATATATATATATATATATATATATATATATATATATATATATATATATATATTTTTTTTTTTTTTTTTTTTTTTTTTTTTTTTACCTTCAGTGGATCCCAGCTGCGAAGCTTCTCTTTCAATAGAGGATGCACAACAGACACAGCTAGATCTCCCAAACCCAAAGTCTTATACTCCTGATAGAACTCTGTCTGCAGCTGCTGGAAGACCTTAGCACACTCCTGAAGGCTGAGCGCAGGGCTTCCCTCCATATCGCCTGCTTCAAAGCTCTCCACCAGGTTCATCACCTGCTCTAGCCGACCAAGAGACTCTTCCTCCTCTGCCAGCCTGACCTGCAGGGCATCGCTCTCATGGGTCAGGGTCACCACAGTGTCCTTCTCATGCTGCAGACGTCGTGCACTCTACACATGCAACACAAACCCACAGAATGTTCAGGTAAAGTTTGCGGACAGGAATTAGAGATTTTTTTCCATTAAAAACTGGTAGTAATATGCATTTTGGGGGCAGAGCAATAACAGGAGGAGTGTGTTTGTTTGGGTTGATTTCAGATATCAAAAGTGTTTTTTAGAAATGGCTTATTGCACCTTTAAATGAATAATACAACTAAACATGAGAAGTTAAGTTTGAAGGGTTAGACTGAATGTCCTACTAAGAGAAAAACATAGAGAAGAAAATTATTTCATCTTTTTTCTCTTATAGCTCTCTGGCACAAGGAGTGCCCAAGTGGTACACCACATAAAATAGACATTTACAAATACTTAAAATGTTTAAAATATTAAATATTTATATAGCATAAGATTTTATAATTAACATTATATAATATTAATTTACAAAATTTTACTTTTTTCTAATATACTGTCGATTTAGAGCAAGTTTATGAGTGATTTACCTGTAGGATGTCTTGTTCTGTGAGCTCAATGAGCAGTTTGAGGTTGTGTTCCAGCTCCGGGAGAGAGAAGCCAGAGCTCTTCTGCTCTCGTGTGCTTACGCTCAAAGGGGCCTCCTCAGGAACACTGTGCTTCTGACTCATATGACTGTAACTATGATACACCTTCTGCTCTCTGCCTGTCATATCGATCACCTGAAACACATGAGGGATGCGTTCATTGTTCATTGTTTATACATTTAATTGGTTACATGCATTACTCTAATTGTTTTGCGCTCTCACCTTGACCTGAGCCAGTTCTCCAGCAGGTCTGCTCATGCTCTTGTTGGCCAGTTTGCCATGAGCTTTCAGCTCTTCCACAGTCTTGTAAGAATATCTAGGCTTTTTCTTTGCCGTTCCTGGGTCTTTACGCCATTGCCCCAGCTCCTTCTGAAACTCCTGTAAAGATGGAATGAAAAATAAAAGGTAAAATGTAGCAAAAACATTTTTTATTCTGAAGCTTTTGTTTCCAGACCAAAAGAGTGTTGTTTAAATAGTGCAGTTTATGATTAAAATAATACTGTGTCTCAAAATTTTGTATTATGCTCACTGTCAGGTTAGGCACTGGTTACTTTGGTACATATTGGCCTTGACAGCACCAAAAACCACTTGTGTTGTAGTGTTGACTTACTTGCTCCTCCTCCTCCTCAGAGTCTATAACAGGGAAATCCTGCAGGGACTGCTGGGTCCTCTCATTACCATACGCACCGACTGCTCCCTTCCCCTTCCGCACCTTAGCCTCAATCGGATTCACAATACCTGCAGACAAAGATATTCACATCATGCTACATAAAATCGATCTCCGGGTAAGCACACGATGCATAACATAATTCACAATAAGCTAAATACAATAAAATCAGTATACTGTGGTATGAAATAAAGGACTGAAATGTTTTACCCTGAGCATTTTTGCCCAATCCTTTTCCTGGAACGTAACCCATCTTCTGCAGAAGTTTTTGACCAATGCCTCGTGTGTGTTTCTCCCAAGATCCCAGGTCCTGCCCTGTTCTAATACCACCTGCAAACCTCTGGGAGGTCTTAAAGCTCCCACCCTAAAATGAAGAATTGAAAGACATTTAGTTCAAAGTTTTGCGGTCAGTAAGACTTTTTTTAAATACTTCAGAAAGGACATATTAAATTGTTCAAAAGTGACAGTAAAGACATTTATAATGTTACAAAAAAACATTCTATTTCAAATAAATGCTGAATAAGAAATGTTTCTTGAGCACCAAATCCGATTTCTGAAGGATCACGTGACACTTCAGTTGTGCATCACAGAAATAAATTAGATTTTAAAATAACCTGTTATTTTAAATTGTAATAATATTTAAAGCTGCAGTCCGCGATTATTCCTCTTTGTCGCCATCTCTTGTTTGAAACCTGCAATTGCAGTCATATGCGGAACAGTTATCTGTACGTGCGTTGTGCATCAGCACAGCTCGTCAGCGTGGATGAATCTAATGCTTGCTGTCAGTCACTGCACCAGTGTGGATACTGTACTTCAGATTCTACGTCTTTAAAGTATGACCAATATAAGAATTTTCACTGGAAAATATCATCTGAACAAGTAAATAACAGGTCTGCCACTTTTGTTCTGACCAACTGAGGAAAAAAGCATTAGGCCTACAATAAATCGTGCTGCCAATGGTGATTAAATCTAACGATGGCTTAGCTCAGATCATGCCAAACCGTGCAAATTATTATTACTGTTATATTGTTCTCAAATTGTTAACGTTAACTAGGGCTGCACGATTAATCGCATGCTATTCTCACGCGCATTTCGTCAGTAAAGCCGGTTCCCTGATTACCGCTAAATCGCCATCACCTGCTTTCAAATGAAGCGGCATTTAATAGACGGAGCCGTAGGTCACTGAAAAGCCACGCAATATTGCGTTCATATCGCAGATGAATCGCCTGCGATAATGAACGCGATATTGCGTGGCTTGTCCGTGAACTACGGCTCCGTCTATTAAAAGGCGCTCCGTTTAAAAACAGGTGATGGCGATTTAGCGGTAATCAGGGAACCGGCTTTACTGACGAAATGCGCGTGAGAATAGCATGCGATTAATCGTGCAGCCCTAACGTTAACAACATCAGCATTACTATGACTATGTGTATATTAGCGTTACCTGTAGATTTCAATTTCTGTATCCACTCCACAGTCTTTTGCTTTTTGACTACGGGTGTTATTTGGACCTTTCTGGATTACAATCCACCATCAAAATGAAAAGTTTAATTATTTCAGCTGCTGTGAGAAAAGGCTATAAATGTGCCGCTACCAGCAGCATCCTCACGTGATAAAACTGATTAGCCTGGACTCCTTCCTTTCTGTTTACGGACGTGACGTAATGACGCACAGAGGAACTGCTGCATGCTCAAATTTCCCGCGGAAATCCACCTTGTCGCTCTTATTATAAAACATTATTACAGGCATAACGTTGTGAATCGAGCTAAGATAGTGAGATAGTTTTGAATACTGGCTGATTATGTACTTGCTCAAAAATTGATTTTGGATCATTTTTAACCAAAAAAAGTTACGGACTGCAGTTTTAACAATATTACTGTATTTTTTGATCAAATAAATGCAGCCTTGGTGAGCGTAGAAGACTTCTTTTAAAAACATTTTAAAAAATCTTATCAAACCCAAACATTTGAATGGTAGCATATGAAGACATTTAGACCCAATATTCAAGTCAAAGATGCTGTTGTTGTGTAACATTTGTAGGCATCTCAACATACCGTTTGGAGCTTTTTGGGAGCTGCAGTGCGAGGTGGAGGAGGAGGTGCATCTCCACCATCATTGGAGTCATCTGAACCCTCCTGCTCCACTTTCTCCTCAGCTGCAGTCTTTCGCAGGCCACCGCTCACAAAGTTCACAGGAGCTGTATAGTCTTTTGCTCTGTGTGGATACAAATACCAACATTGAAAGCTAAATGTATTATATGAACTTCACCACTTAGTCACCAAGGTCTCTAGCAATTTGACAGCTGAAACATTTATCAACAATAACCAACCACATACCTTTTCCCCCCAAAGCTGGGCCGCTCATCATCAGAGTCATGCTCTGCCCAAATCCCATAAGTGGCTTCTTCTTTAGTCTGTCTGTGTCTGCGTCTCTCTGGGTTGAACTCATTGGCCAAGTCCCACTCAGTCACCTCAAACTTTTCAATTTCAACACCATCCTCCTCCTCCTCCTCACCTCTACGCCCATACAAATGGGACATAGACATCTCTCTGTTGGGATGAAATAAGAATGTTTTAGGCCAGCAACAATAGAGTAACTATATACTCACATACTTATAATGTAAAATCTAGCAATATAAATTGTGTCTCTTTATACATGTATGAAAATATATAAGCTGGCTCTTTAAATTTTAGGATGGATATCCCTCGCAAGAGGACATTATTATTGGTGGTCAGAAGGCAAAACAGTAGTTTACATAAAGGTGAATCCGCTTATTGTGTTTTCTCAAAGCATACCCACACGAGTGACCCTAATATTAGTACGTCACGCAAACGGTTTCAAAAAATATCCGGTTAGCTTAGCATTGCTATTTTTGATGTAAACAAAAAACACCTGCCTTCCTTTACATTAGTTTTTTTTTAGTTGTGACTTTTGTCAACTAGGAAATAAATACATTTGTATTGAAATAACAGAGGTAAGCGCATTTAAAATATATATAAATATTTTTTTACCCGAAAATGCGGTTCCTCGCTGTCAGCAAGAGCGTATCCCAAAGCAACTTCCTGTTGGAGCCGGAAGCAGAGCTGTGACATCAGAGCGACGCAGAGGTCAGAAACCCTCTCTTACAGCCATCTTGGATCCTGTGCCCTGAACTAGTGAGTACTTCTGTTACATCTACTGTCATCCAACGTTACATTAGTGCTTTTCCTCTCTCATTTACTACTAGTATTGATGCTTTAGTGTTCCTCTGTGCTGAATGGTAAAGATTTCTTTATTTGGTTTCTTTATTGGGGAAATATTTTAATGAATACAACCGGCTGACTGTTCAAAATGGGGGAGCGAGACGCACCGCCGCTCGCTGAATGCGAGGACTTCAGCCGAGGGCTTTGTGTCTAAAGAAACGCTTAAACCATGCGAAATATGTTATAATAAACAAACTCAGCGATGTTTGTTAGAAGTCTGTAATGTAATGGAACAAATAATTTGCATTGTGTGGGACAGTAATCTCTGATTTGAAAGTTGATCTCGCCTGTTAAACACATAATTTAAAAACGGAGATAACGTTACGCACGCTTACATTATGAAGGGTCAAAACTCGTTTCCCATTAGTTCTCCATGTTGTTTTGTATTCATTTGTTTATAAATTACTCTCACACAGCACTAGCGTGACAGTGCTGCTCTGTTACACACGTGAAATGTGCATCACACTACACATGCTCCTATGAACGGGTTGTAAAACAATGTTTCTGTGTCTTAAAAAGGCCATGTTATGTGTCTGGAATTTTATAAAGCTCACCATTTCTGTATAGTGGACTTGTGAAATGTTAGAAGCCAACATGTATGCTCGATACTTGTGAACACAGCAGTGGGTTTAATTCAGCCGGCAGTGAGACTGCTGACAGTAGAGGCCTACAGGAAGAGGCCTAGTGCGCTGATGTGTTTTTGAATAGTAAAAACTACATAAACACAAATACATTGACTTTTGCTAAGCTTGTAATGTGTGATATTGTCTCATTTCTGTTGCAGTCCAGAATGCCAGGCGAAGCCACAGAAACTGTCCCTGTTACAGAGCAGGAGATGCAGCAGCCCCAGGCTGAGACGGGTTAGTAGTACTACCTTTAAATGTGCATGTCTGACACTAAATGCATGTTGTGTGAGGGGTCCTGGAGCTCTGTTGTTCATCATCTTGGCTGTTTTACTTTTTAAATGTACAGCAGTTATTGGAAGGTTGATCAGTCTATTTATGGTATTTTTGCACCTGTTTCAGATTTCCTTCTACCAGCTGTTGTAGAGACTTCACAAAGCGAGTTTCTCTAGTTGGATGGGGTGTCATGTTTTTTAGGGTGGGGATGTAGTTTGAGTCAGTTTTTCTCCACCTAGAGGTTTTTAGGTTAATGTGCTTGAACCCCTCCCTAGATTAAGAACTGCACTAGTTCTATAAAAGAGACAATTTTCATGTTGATCCAAACCTGTATGACTTTAAAAGAAGATCATTTTTCCTACAGTTAATGTAGTTTAAGACCCATTGACTTCCATTGTACAGACAAAAAAGGGCATTTTCTTTTCAAAAGTGGGGGATGAGCTACCCCTTTAAGCTGCAACACATGCCTGCAGTGTAATTTTGTGTGATTTCATGATTTAAGTATATTGATTGATTTATGAGAGAACATTTGGTTTTGAAAAATAAGAGTGATCCAGGACTGCCTTGCCCAACAGTGTTAGCCTGCACTGATTTAAATGGCACTAAAGGTTTTTGTGATATTGAAAGCATATGCATCCTTAATGTTTGAATGGAATGCAGGCAACTTAACACTGCATGAACATTTCATTGAATTTGAGCGATCTCTACCTGAATATTTATACAGCATTTTTAACAGGGGTTTTATTGTGTTAGACTAGAAAGTGTTTTTGTTCTTTTTCTGAAGGGATTTATTGTGTTCAGGAATGTATATCTTTATTGATCTTCATGAGGAGAAGCATGTAATTCAACATGTTTACAATGAAAGATGTCTTATTTTGATCCTGATTTTGAGGAACACTGGCTTTTCTGTTCTTATTTTAAGTACAAGTTGTTGTCTTTTGTTTTACTATGTATTTATGTAGCAAAATTAATAGTTTTGTAAAGTAAACTTTTGAAGCGCAGTAAGCCGCGAAAGAACTAATTACGCTATATGCGCAGTCAGAGAGATGGTTTCTGAGCGTTGTCTGAGAGACCCGCATATGAAGCCGTTGCTCATAGAGTGCGTGAGTAATGAAGTTATTTTTGCTGCCAAAATGGGCTTGAATTGTTAAATACACATACTAAAGTGTTAAAATGGCCCTCTTTGCAAGTGTAAACAGTCATTTGTCTTAACCCTTATAAGCTATTTGGGGTCTTTGTGACCCCAAACATTTGCTGAAAAAAAAAAAAAAAAAGGTCCTCTTGATCCAAATAGCATGAGGCTTTGTAACGTTGTCAACACTTTCTAGTTCTACAAAATAAAAAAATAAAAAATAAATAAAAAATGGAATGATATCTGGTTTTATGTTGGTGTGCAGGGCAAAAAGTCACACTTAGGATGGTGAGGGTCTCTGAACCTCGGACCTCGCTTAGAAAATCGGACGAAATGCAGGACACACATAAACCAAAATGAAGTGGCAACACTTTAAAACATCCACAATGCAAAATGATCATACTCACACACAGAAATAAATTAGTGAGACTATAAAAATAGCTGTTATAATTTGTCGTCAAAATCAGCCAAAATGCAGAACCACCACAAAATTAACAATTTTCATATGTAGATATAGATTCAACTGGAAAAACTTATTAAAAGATGTCTTTCAATTAGTCAAATAGCAAATGAACCAATGAGTGGAGCTCTGCAGCCCTCTACTGGTTGTCAATTTTACTTTTAAAACTGTATTTTCCAAGAGATATCAAATCTTACACTAAACCATGGCAAATTGTCAGTGTTATCTCCATGAATGAAAGTTAGAAATGTGGATCTTTTTTTAAAGTGAATTTTTTAATAAATGATTATTTTGGAGAAATTTTAAAAATATTTTATTTATTTATATAAATGTAAAACATGACATAAATCCCCTCAACTGCATAAGTGTAGAGTAAAAACATTAATAAAGTGAGTAAAATTGCATTTGTTAAAAAAACATTTTGTTACAAAATCACATTTTGTCTGGGGACGCTGGAGACCCAAACAAATAGCTACAAGGGTTAAGTGAACATAAACATTTGAGAGAGAATACACAGGAGTATATTGGATCCGTGCAGTCGGTTTTAAAGTAACAGCATCCAAATATACCTGCTGTCGTTTGTTAATCAAAATCTTTCACTGCTTTTGACTAAAATCACTTTTGTGACTATAATAATAAATGTTTAATTTACACAGACTATGCGGTTTTTATATACATTTGATCATACAATTTATGTAGTATATATACATAGTAGTATAGCAGTACACCATGTTTTGACAAAAAAAGCCACATTTGTATGTTACTTGTGCTTCTGAGGTTGCAAAATTTGTAATGTACAATTTCATTTAAATTTTGTTACTATTTGCTGTTTGAGTAGGCAATATTATTCTTGCTTTTAACTAAGTTATTGTCCTTTTTAGATTTTTAGTAATTTATCTTTATGCAAGAAACATTATGGTAAATGAAAGTGTCAAAGATTGTGTTAATCTTTGAGCAATGTTAATTTAATACTAATGTTGTTAGATAATGTAGTTCATTGCCAGTGCCTGTCTGGTTCACGCATGTGCAGTTGAGTGGTGTTTTTACAGAGTCTTAACCATTCTTTACCAGATTTTCATGGTGTGTTTAGTAGCTAGTTGTGCTTTTGTGGAGCAGTTTAACCCTTTTGAGCAATTGAAAGCATCCCTCATAACCAGCATGGATGTGATGGTTTACACCATGCAACTTTTTAATTGCCAAAAGTCACTCTAGCGTTTTATTTCCATTAGCCACACCTGCTGCTGCAGCCCCTGCTCCCTCTCAGGCAAAGCCTAAAGAGGACAAAACTAACCCCAAGCTGTCCTCATCTCCTCACGCCACCGCTCCTAAGCCAGTTCCTGCAGGACGCAGGAAGCGCTCCTCTCTGTCTGCCTCCTCAAGCTCTCCTACCTCTCCTAAATCTGCCTCAGGCCCTCGTGCTACCCCTCCATGCTCCCCTTTGGCCTCTCCTCCAGCTGGCTCCCCTGCAGCCTTGAAAGCTGAGCAAACTGCTCCCAGGGTGGTAAAGGCTGGCAAACAAGGGAAGCAACAGAAAACAAAGAATTTTAAACCTGCTGAACATGAGCAGGAGCCTCCCTCTGCCTCAAAGCCTGCTCAAGAGCCTGCACCAGTTACAGCTCTGCCATCTCTTGCTATACCAATTCCAGAGGTAGCAAAACCAGCAGGCAATGCTGATGCTTCCCCTGTCTCTCCCAAAGTCACTGTGGCTCCTGTGGCCTTTAAAGTGACTTCCAAATCTGCTGTCCCAGCACCCAAGTCATTTACAGAAGCCGTGGCCACCAGTCCACCTAAAGTGGCTGAAACCCCCAAGGTTGCCTCTGAAACTCCAAAAGTAGCAACCCATGCTGCTTCAGAAGCCAAGACGACTTCACCTTCAAAAGCAGTTCCAAAGCCTGGCCCTGCCCAAGTGCCAGATGTGAACCCAGCCACTGCTGCTCCATCAAAACCTGCTCCTCGGGTTGTGGAGTTTGAGGATGATGATCTGCCACCTCTCTTACCACCTGGGAATCCTTTTACAATGCCTGCTTTCCCCCCCATGCCACCTAGTGCAATCCCTGTAGTTACCCCAACAGCTCCTAAAGCTGAACCTGTCACCTCCAGTAAAGTTGAATCTGACCCTGCACCTAAAGCAAAGGTTGTTCCTAAAGCTAAACCAGCTCCTAAAGCTGAACCTGTCCCCACCCTTAAAGTAGCGATTACCCCTGAACAGAAAGCAGCACCTGAACCTAAAGTTGAGCCTGTCCATACCCCTAAAGATGAGTCTACTCCTTCCCCTAAGGTTGCAGTCCCTCTTGCTCCTAAAGCTGAAGCTGCCCCTAAGATAGAGGCTGTTCCTGCACCTAAAGCTAAGTCTACCCCTAGCCCTAAGGCTGAGCCTTCTCCTGCCGCTAAAGTTAAACCCAATGCTGCTCCTAAAGCTGAGGTGGTGGCCCCTAAAGTTGAGGCTGCTCCTGCACCTAAAGTTAAGCCTGCTCCTAAA
This sequence comes from Megalobrama amblycephala, assembly GCF_018812025.1. Taxonomy (NCBI): domain Eukaryota; kingdom Metazoa; phylum Chordata; class Actinopteri; order Cypriniformes; family Xenocyprididae; genus Megalobrama; species Megalobrama amblycephala. Next base: position 10,682,731 of record NC_063067.1, on the reverse strand, counting down.
GTTGAGCCTACCCCTGCTGCTAAAGTTGAGCCTGCCACTAAAGCTAAGTCTGCTTCTACCTCTAAGGTTGAGGCTGTGCCTGCCCCTAAAGTTGAGGCTAAAGTTGAGGCTGCCCCTAAAATTGAGGCTGCTGCTCCTAAAGTTAAAGCTACACCTGCCCCTAAAATTGAGGCTGCTCCTCCTAAAGTTGAGGCTGCTGCCCATAAAGTTAAACCTGCACCTGCCCCAGAAGTTGAGGCTGCTGCCCCTAAAGTTAAACCTGTGCCTGCCCCTAAAGTTAAACCTGTGCCTGCTCCTAAAGTTGAGGCTGCTACTCCTAAAGTTGAGGCTGCTGCTTCTAAAGTTGAGGCTGCTGCTCCTAAAGTTGAGGCTGCTGCACCTAAAGTTAAACCTGCACCTAAAGTTGAGGCTGCTCCCCCTAAAGTTGAGGCTGCTGCCCCTAAAGTTAAACCTGCACCTGCCCCAGAAGTTAAGGCTGCTGCTCCTAAAGTTAAACCTGTGCCTGTCCCAAAAGTTGAGGCTCCTGGCCCTAAAGTCGAGGCTGCTGTTCCTAAAGTTGAGGCTGCTGCCCCTAAAGTTAAACCTGCACCTGCCCCTAAAGTTGAGGCTGCTGCCCCTATCCCTAAAGTTGAGCCTGTCCTTCCCCCTAAAGTTGAGCCAGCACCTGTTCCCACACCACTTAAAGCCCCATCCATACTGGAACCAGTCATCAAGAACGACAAGGGTATCTCTTTCTGTCTGTTTTTGCGTTCTGCGTTTGTTGTTGCCAAATAATGTTGTCCCACCATAATACTTTAGAGTCACATTATCAGTGAAAGTAAACCTGGTAACTGCAGGATCTGGAAATCATCTATCCTTAGTGAAGTTAAAGCTTCAGTTAGATGCTTTTCAGAAAAATGTTCAAGGAACATGGGGCCAGTAGCTGAATGGTTTGAGTTAATCAATGTAGATATTGTTACTTTAGATTCTATCTTGCAGTATGTCTAAAAGTATTTAAAAGTATTTTTGATTTTCAACAGTATTCTGGTGAAAATGTTTTCTGTCTGTCTAATGGCAAATTAATGTAATGTATCTTGATGTTTTAGGGTCTGGCACTGAATCTGACAGTGACGAATCTGTTCCTGAACTGGAGGAGCAGGACTCTGCACAGACACAGACACAGCAGGCACAGGTAATATTTTAAATGGCATCTTCAATAGCGTTATTCGCCCTCCACTTTATTTTCTCACACCATTTCTTTTTCAATTTTACATTGACATGAACTGAAATTGCCTTCCCTTTCTGTAGCTTGCAGCTGCAGCTGAAATCGATGAGGAGCCTGTCAGCAAAGCAAAACAAAGCAGAAGTGAGAAGAAAGCCAGGAAGGTGGGTCATCCACAAACCAAGTGAATCTGATTATAACACCAAATTCGATTAGATTGCATGCACTGTTGTTTAACTGTACCCTTTCTTTCTTTTGCCAGGCCATGTCCAAATTGGGGTTGAGACAAGTTGCTGGTGTTACCAGGGTAACCATTCGCAAGTCCAAGAACATTCTCTTTGTCATCACCAAACCAGATGTCTACAAAAGTCCAGCTTCAGATACTTACATTGTCTTCGGTGAGGCCAAGGTAAAGATTAGGGAAAAAATGGTTTCTTGTTTAAGTGTGCACTCCTGTTATATCAGCCCTGTTTTGGTTGAAAACTAATTCTACATGGCAACCTTTCCTGCTTATCTAGGCCTAAGTGACCTCTCAATGATGATTTAAACAGTTTGACTTTCGTTCTTCTGAGTCTGATGAAGCCAAACTTTCTGTCCTGAAAGAGGAAACTTTCACAATGGTGTGAGGAACACAGTGAAGCTTAAACAAACTAAAATCCTGTTTCTGCTCTTCTCAGATTGAAGACCTGTCACAGCAAGCTCAGTTAGCAGCTGCAGAGAAGTTCAAGGTTCAAGGAGAAGCCGTTTCAAACATCCAGGAAAACACACAGACGCCCACAGTACAGGAGGAGAGCGAAGAGGAAGAGGTGAGCGTCAACACTGTTGTGATTCTAACACAGAGTAATTCTGCTTTCATGAAAGGTCTTGTGTTGATGTATTCAACAAATGTGAAACGTGAATATGTCCACATTCATTGACTGATTTGTTTTACCATTTACAGGTTGATGAGACCGGAGTGGAAGTCAAGGACATTGAGCTGGTCATGTCACAGGCCAATGTATCCAGGGCAAAGGCTGTGCGTGCACTGAAGAATAACAATAACGACATTGTCAATGCTATTATGGTGAGTTAAACTGATAACGCCTCACTTTATGTAGCTAAATGCATTTAAATGCATACAATTTTTAAATATTAATTTCAAAACTCTTCTGTGATGAATTAACATTTGACTTTCGTTCTTCTGAATTTGTCCTGAAGCCAGCTCATTTGTCCTGAGAAGAGCTCAGGCTTTAAATGCGGTGTCATGATATGAAGCAGTCTTACTTAATTTATCTTTTTGCCTGTCTTCACAGGAATTGACGATGTAGATGGAGATCAGGGACTGGGTCACAATAAGATGTTGCTGATTTGATCTACACTATTGTTTGTACAATTTATACCCAAGAGAAATAAAGGAGTGGATTGAAGAAATTATTTATTTTGTTGTATTGTGTATTTTATACTATTGATGGAAATTATTTTCATTGTGTGGCGAATTTGTCTAGAAAAGCTCAAAACATTAATTGCATAGAGTAAAGGGAAGTAAAGATATGAACTAGCTCCTGTCTCTGAGGATGGATCTTTTTAAATTTGTAAACACACTACATTTAAAATAAAGTTTACGATGTCCATTTGAGGCTGTCCAAATTAGGAAACTTATTTATTGCATGTTCCCACCAAACATGAAGTTTCAAGCTATATTGCTCTTCATCAGGCATTAAGGGCCGGTTTTCCCGTACATAGATTAAGCCTAGTCCTAGACTTAAATGGCCTTTTAAACCAGATTAACAAAAATCTGATTTTTCTGTCATGATTCTAAATAGTCCTAGACTTGGTCTAGTCCAGAGTTTAATACTTTGGACCAGTGTTTAAAACTCCAGATCTAAATTGTGGCTTAAATTAAACCTACCAGGAGACTGCATGGATTACTTGGACTATATCAGTGAAGATTTATATCAATATGTGTGGTGTTCTTTGAATCAACATTAATCTGAAGTTAAACCTGCCTCATGGTAAATTTAATTTAAGCCTTAGTTTAGTCCTGGAGTAGCTCTAATCTTCCTCCAGGAAATCATGGTCATCCTGTATGTTCTCCAAAGGTTTTTGGCTTTCAATTATACACCTGTCAGTAATTCATCAAACTGGTCAGTATTTTTATTTGCAGGTCCTCCGCCAGTCTTAAACCTCTCTCCTTGGGTGTTTTACTTTTATATTCTTCCATACCATCTGTATTGAATAACTACTGTAATGTCAACCCATAGACTTCACAAAACAGTAAGGTAATAAAGCTGATGATTCAATATTACATGAAGTTGTTGTATTGTTCTTGTAGATGTGTTCATTTGCATAGATTTCGAGGCATTCCTCTTGGATTCCACAGCTGATGTTTGCTTTGAAATAGTTTTCTTTTGTTCAGTAAAGTTTTTTTTCTGCCATTGTTTTCATTGGGTTTGCTTGACAATTCCATGCAATTTTAAGCTTTTCTTGGTACATTCCATGTTTTATAGGCAACCTCAGTCATGCTAGTTCAGATTAGCACAGTTGGTTTTAATCTTACTTTATTTCAAGACTCCATAGTCCATGTGTTCGTGATCTGTACTTAAGATGTGTTCAGAAAGCCATTGTTTAACTAGTCTAGATTAAGGTCTAAATTAGACCCTGTCCGGGATACCGCCCCTAAATGTATACAATATTTTTATTAGGAGTGAGATAAGGTCATAAGGTTATTTTAGTCTTGATGTAAAATAATACATTAATGAAATTTAGTTTGAGATTTAAAAAGTACAGTATAAGGGACTTTTACTTTGGAAAAGCAACAAGGAACAGTCAGTCGCAGTCGGTTGTGATCTCACGTGTGTACTGGCCTGGCGTTTGTTTGATATGGAGGATTAAAATTTCCACAATTACCTTTACACTGCAATGAATATTAAATCATCTCCAACACAAATACTTGCAAATACTAGTTAAAGAGAATAAAATCGTGTCTTAATGCGTTATTTAAATGTGTTGTGTAAGTTCTTGGCGAATCAGCTGACAGGCATCGTATCCGATCAGGTCAAATCATAAAGTGCAGATGTTTCAAAGGTTGCGTTCTCTCATTCAAATCCATTTATAAGACTGAAATGGCTTCCAGGATAGCTTTAGTTGGAGCTTTACGTTATATCGGTTCCAGGACGAGTGTCGTTAGTTCACAGCGACTGCTTTGCACTCAAGGCAGAGGACTTGGATCATCTGACATTGTAAGGGTGAGAAGAACACTTCTTTCTTGGATCCTTAATTTCACTATAGTTTAGCAATGACCATAGTTTATGTTCTTAAACCCACTAATAAACGTTTTACTGCAGGTCATGCTCGCTATCCTCCTGAGACCCAGAAAAAAAAATGAATTTAGTATTTTTTCACCTCATTACATTGTTTAGAGCATAAGAAACAAATGGAGAAAAAAGAAAAAAAAAAAACATTTTTGAAAAATTATATTTTATTCATGTGTTATGCTCTGTCCTCTGTGGTGGACACAGGACAAAGTTGTTTAAAAAATAAAATGACATGAAATATAGGCAAAAACAGTGGGATTTTTATTTAATCACCAATCAATTTTTAGGCTTCAGGATTTTTTTTAACCAAACTTTGTATAAAGATGATTCTCAACTATGTTATGAAAGATAGAACGGAATGAATCGATATACCATTTTACTTTATGCAAAATATGCGGATAAAATAGTCATACATTGGTTTTCAATACATTGCATCTATACACTGTATCTAATTTGCATATTAATGTGTTCTTGGAGCAACATGTAATGAAAAAAGAAGTGTAATAATGGGAGTAATAATTGGCAACATTTTCATAATATCTAATAATTAATAGGAATATTGATATATAATTTCTTTCCCTATTCACTTGTTGTGTCTCCTAAAATGCCTGATAAACATGATTTAAGTCCAAGTCTATTCCTGGGTTCCAGGAGGATATAGGCTTGAAATGTATGTACTTGTCACTGTGTGGACTAGTCAAGAATGAAGATGTCAAAACTAGAGATATGCCCACCCAGGCTTCACTAACTGTGTATTAAGTATTTGTTTGTGTCATAGGTACTGTATGATGGAGAATGCCCAATATGTGTTAAAGAAATACGCTTTCTTCAGTTTCTTCAGAGAAACAGAGCAGATAAAGTAGATTTTGTGGACATTTCACTGCCAGAATATGACGGAACAAAATATGGAGTTAGTTATGAGATGGCAATGGAGGAAATGACAGTGATTGATACAAATAACAAGGTGAGTCTTCCACTTCTGTCATGTAAAAAATCTAAATAGCACAGAGTTTCAAAAGTATTTTATGCATTTTTGGGTTTTCTCACTAGTTTTCCTCTATCTAAAAAGTTATGGAACATTTGTATGGTGTTTAAATTCAATACATTTCACAATACCTGATCAATTATGTTATTAATTATTCCTCATTGCTGCTGTTTGTTCTGAGGGCAGGTTCATCGTGGTGTGCCAGCTTTTACAGTCATGTACAGTGCTGTGGGTTTGGGTTGGCTTGGATGGCTCATCTCTCTCCCATTGATCAGGCCTGTAATGGATCACGCCTATGGGGTGTTTGCAAGAAACAGACTGAAGTGGACTGGCAGAGAGGGTTGCATCACTGGACGCTGTGATAAAAAAAAGACATAAGGGTCAGAGCACTTTAAAATGGACTCCATGCTATATCATCAAGTCAATGGATGTATTGTTAGTAATTGTTGTTACTGTAAAGTTGACTTTTTTGCATCTAATATTTAAAAGAGACTGAATATATCCATTATATCCATATAATAAATGATCTTTTATTAAGATCTATTACTAAACTTTGAAAAACCATGTGATATCTGTATATACAATAAATTGCTCATACTGAGTGTTGACATTTTGAACAACTCTGAGGGTACGTTTTCTAAATTTAGACGCCTCCTGACAAGTCATCAACTGTTGGGATGTGGTAGGACAGATTGTGCTTTAATGAGAAATGTCCAGGGGTTTGGTCAGCACTCCTTTAAACCGACCAATGGGATTTGACCCTCAGAGTAGGGCGGGATTAAAAACCACAACAGAAACAAGTGTAAACACCGCAGGAAGTAATCCAAGGAAAGTGAGTGTTTATTTATCACCTTGATCTCAAGTTCAGCAGAAGAGAGAGCGAAAGGTAAGACAAAAGACAAATTATCTTCAGTTTATTTGCTAGGGCTTCAAGAACTACAAGTCACCCTCAAGGTTAAGTCTGGTTTGTTGAATTGGACTTGACCTTCTGTCTTGGTGAAGAATATAAAATGCTTTTTATGATGACCTTACACTTAAAGAATAGTCACAATAATCACAAGTCAGTTAATAAAAATGATTGTGTTGGTTCACAGTGCATTCATGTTAACAGATACATCTATTGACCTTAAAAATGTATTAGTAAATGTTAAAATTACATTATGTATTATGTATTTATAATGTTTTTATTTCATTACTATTGCAGTTCTAATTTGTGAATATAGGTCTCAGAATAGATGCTAAATTTTGTGTAGCATTTCAATTCTAGTCGTTTATGGTTTATAAGGTCAGCCTTGTCACAATACATTAACAAACTGTTAATGTTTTACACAATGAACAATTTACACAAGAGAATACAATCATTAGGTTTACTGGTGACTATGTCTGGCATTTTAAATAGAGGACTTGTTGATTCCATGTGACCAAGTCTAAGCACATGGAAATTGACATGTTGTGGAACTGAGTGTACACAATCTGACGCAAAGGCCTGTGTCAGTCTCAGATCACTACAAAGACAAGTGGCATTTCTCTTCTGTCTGCCATGCGACAGATAAATATGTACTGGAGGTTCATGGAAGTGCTAAACAGGCTATTTTTCTGACCTACTGTTGACACTTTGGTGTCCTGTTTCACAGTTCTAAGCATAGTCAGCCTGTTCTTATTCACAGAATGGCTTATATATAGCATTCACTCTGCAAAACTATAAATTATAAATTAGAAACATAAGTACAGATTTCAAAGGAGTTGAATATGGAGTATTTGCAGTGCCATAATAATAAAACTTAATTAAAAAATGTCAATAAATAAGCTAAACCATTGGACATGGATGTATTTCTGACATTTCATTATTTATTTTTGACTCATTTCTTGTTTTGTTTTGTTTATTGACATATTCGACCTCCATAATTGACCAGGAGGGGGCGTACAAACATAAATCAACACTATGGATTGCATTATTTTGATCCTTATAGATTTCTGTTTGTAGGAAGAAGTTCAAGAACTGACTTTGTTCTTAAATATACACCACAAGGAAAGATAATATGAATAAATAATTTTACATGTTTTTATGTTTGCTTCATGGTATTTCAGACATTCCATGATTCTGATCCTGCTGCCAAAGCTCATCCGGTCCTCATTCAGATCATCCGCTTGGACAATGTTGGCACTTCACTGATGGGTTGGTATCTTGACAAAACACAGGGCGGCGCTGTAACTGTGCAAATGAAGTATATCCTCACAAACATCAGAAATGTGTCTCACCTTGTCAGGAGTATCTCCTCCTCACCTCACTCTACAAGGAGAATTCCTTTCAAATCTCATAGATCAATAAAAACTTTGAGATTTTTTGGAGCAGTTAGCAATAATATGAAATATAAGAATGGATCAGGCCTTCAAATGTACCATTTATACTCAACCTCTAGTAGAGAAACATTCAAAGCAGAAGCACCCATTGGAGTTAACCAGAACAGCCGGACTACTTTTCGGCTGCACTTAATTGGACTAAGATTAGGAGAGTCTTTCAATCGTCTCTCACAACACATTAACTTGTATTTTAAGCAGAAACAGGTCTCTGTGATAGATTATGGGCAGAATGAGTTGATATCTGCAGTGCAGAAACCACTTACCAGAATACAGAGACGAGTTCAGAGAGAGAGGCGCTATGGAGAGTCCAGAGATTTTATAGGGATGCCTTCCATTGAGCAGGTCCATCAAACATCCTCAAATCAACATTTGACCTCGGCCTATCCTGGACTACAGCTGTTCCACATCAGCTCCTTGGCAAACAGATTTGGGGAGACTTACAGCTATGTGGCCAATCACATTAACTCCGTATTCTCTCGAAATCCAGCAAAGCAAATCCATGTGCAGGTATCACCAGATGATGTGTTCAGAAGGTCTAGAAGCAGAAAGCGAAGAGTTATGGGTAATAAAGTGTTCTTTGTAGGGAAACTGAACAAGCTCAGCAAAACATTAGTTTGGGTACAAGACCAGAGATTTATCACAATGTATCTAGTTCCTGGGAGGAAGGATACCTTCATTTTGCCAGACACATCAATCGATACTTTGGGGCAAAAGTAGCAGATACTGTTGAGGAATCACCTCAGTTTTCACATACTGAGACAAACATCCTGAAGACTTCAGTCTCACTTGACCCTCTAAACAAAACTAAAGACCCTACTTCACTTCTTCAGCCCAAATCCCCAGGCTTGTTCCACATGAGCAGCCTCACCACACGCTTTGGGGAAAATTACACTTACATGGCCAACCACATTAATCGATACTTCAAAGGATCTGCAGCTTCGGAGAATGAGGAGGTGGGTGGAGAGCTATACACAGAACGTTACAGAGGTTCATCTGAGCACATGATGAGCCAGGAAAAACCAGTACCCTTCTTTGAGTGCCTGTTGAAACCCTCAACTTTACCTGGCTTTGTGGGCAGCTACCTAGGAATAAGTTCTCGCAGACGTAGTGACCACATAAAGACCCCAGAGGAAATGCTGGATAAAACGGTGAGTCTTGCATGACCAGAAATCATCATTTAATCAAGCACCTCTACTCAAGCATGTTGGATTTTGGGACTGAAATGAGTTTCATATGTGGTTTGGCTTTGTGTGAAGACTGACAGATATAGGCCTGGTTTCATGGTAGGAATTAGACTAAGCCAGGATTAGGCCTTAGCTCGATTAGGGTATTTAAGTAGCTTTTATAAACAAAAAATATTACAGTGTGCATCTTAAGACAAAACAATGGCACTGACATTTATATTAAGATATGCCAGTACAAGTTGATTTCAGTTAAGGCAGCTCAAACATGCATTTCAGTCTGGGACTAGCTTAAGCCTTGTCTGTGAAACTGGGGGGTGGTTTTTCATTAGTCCATGCCATGAATGCACGATATAGGCACCATATCGGTTATCTGCCGATATTAGATATTTATAAATGATTGGTATTGGTCAATATTAGATATTTAATTGTTCATGCAGATTACATTTACACTGATCTAACTCTCACTTAAAGCTAATCTTTAAAAACATGAAAAATGTAAAACATTTTAGCAAATCTCTAAATTATTATCCATTTTTCACACTGTAATGCCTAAATTCACTTATAGCATATAAAATGATTTATTTTTAAAAGACTTAAGACAAAATAGTATAACATTTTATTTATCGTGTATCAGCGATGACAATTTTCAGCTTACCAAATCGGCCAGAATTTTAATATCCATGCATCCCTTTGCATTTGCTTGTACACTGTAAACATAGATTTTTCAAAGTTGTAAATAAAAAAGAGAGTATAAAAGTGCGCTTTTCAAGAAAATATTTGTCTTTCTACTTCAAAATTTCATGTTTGTGTTAAAGGATTAGTCCACTTTTAAATACACTTTTCCTGATAAATTTACTCACCCCCATGTCATCCAAGATGTTCATGTCTTTCTTTCGTCAGTCGAAAAGAAATGAAGGTTTTTGAGGAAAACTTTCCAGGATTATTCTCCTTACAGTGGATTTTAATGGCTACCAACAGGTTGAAGGTCAAAATTACAGTTTCAGTGCAGCTTCAAGGGCTTTAAACGATACCAGATGAGTAATAAGGGTCTTATCTAGTGAATCGATCGGTCATTTTCGAAAAAAATACACAAAATATTGCCTTGAACGTACTTTCCGCTTCCGCATTCTTCATAACGCTTACGCTGAATGTCCTACGCCTTCCCTATTCAAGTTACGGAAAAAAACGAAACTGGCGCCGCGTTCTTTCCGTAAGTAAAATAGGGAAGGCGTAGAACATTCAGCGTAAGCGTTATGAAGAATGCGGAAGCGGAAAGTACGTTCAAGGCGATATTTTGTTTATAACGCATAAACGGTTGTATTTTTTTCGAAAATGACCGATCGATTCGCTAGATAAGACCCTTATTACTCATCTGGTATCGTTTAAAGCCCTTGAAGCTGCACTGAAACTGTAATTTTGACCTTCAACCTGTTGGTAGCCATTGAAATTCACTGTAAGGAGAAAAATCCTGGAATGTTTTCCTCAAAAACCTTCATTTCTTTTCGACTGACGAAAGAAAGACATGAACATCTTGGATGACATGGGGGTGAGTAAATTTATCAGGAAAAGTGTATTTAAAAGTGGACTAATCCTTTAATTGCTGTTTCTTTGTAATAATTTCTGAAATTTACTAGCAATTTCTGAGTGAAGATTGTAAATCTACTACACATTTTTTTTAGTGTATCCTGTGTGAAAGCTTTTGTTTTCTGCAATGTCAAATCAATGTAATGGATTAATTATAGTATGAAAGATGTTTTCTAGGTTTTAAGAAGGAGAAATGCAGATGAGATGACAAGAGTTCTACTGAACAGGCTGGAAGAGGCTATCATACCGTCATCCATCACTTCTTGTGTGGAGGAACTGAACACTCACCTCATTCATCACCCAGCATGCAAAGCTGTTGTGTGGCAGGTAATACAATACAACACTCAAATCCCTTAAAACCAACTATAGAACTATGTATGTAATTGTTTAATTTCAATTAATTTCCTTGATGAAATCCAGGAAAAAGCAGCACTGCATCTCCTTAGACGACGCCGGATCTTTTGGATGAATGAAAAACTTCAAGAAGCCATTAGGGAGACTCTTGCTCTGATTGGCTATGTGGATCCAGTCAAAGGTTGTGGGGTCAGAGTGCTTTCCATTGACGGAGGTGGAACCAAGTACGAAGCACCACATTTTTTTCCCTTTAAAACTAAAAAATATGTGATCCAATATGTCTTCCAAAAAAACTTTTTAGGGATACTGAACATGAACAATTTTATGGAATATAACAATTATTAATGACAATTATTTTTGTCACTCATATAGAGTTTATGCCAACATGGCTTTTTCTTACAACTGTTTCTTGCATTACAGAGGGTTAGTTCCGCTACATGTGCTAAAACAGCTGGAGGCTCAAACAGGAAAGCGAGTGTATCAACTTTTTGACTATATATGTGGAGTCAGCACAGGTAATAATGCACGACAAAGCTATTCTCTAAGAAATACAGAACGTATTTACACTACCGATCAAAAGTTTTTTGTTTTTTTTCATTAAAGGGATAGTTCACCCAAAAATGAAAATTCTGTCATCATTTACTCACCCTCAAGTTGCTCCAAACCTGTATGAATTTCTTTGTTCTGTTGTACAAAAAGGAAGATATTTGGAATATATATATATATATATATATTAATCTCTTTTTTCTGTCTGTGTTTGATGTACAGGAGCAGTTTTGGCTTTCATGTTGGGTCTAGCTCGTATCTCTTTAGATGAATGTGAAGAGATGTATCATCGTTTTGGGACGGACGTTTTTCGACAAAACCCCCTGGTTGGAACAGTGAAGATGGGCTGGACACACTCCTACTACAACACAGAAACATGGGAGATGATCTTAAGGTTGGATTTAAACACTCAGTGGAAGTAGAAAACTATGCTGTATTAATGCCTGCAATGCTTTCTTAACTATACCTATATGTTCATCATAGGGAGAAGATGGGGGAGGAGATTTTAATTAAAACAGCAAGAGATGAGCTGAGCCCAAAGGTGAATCAAAAATACCATCTGTCTTTTTCAAATGTACTTTTAAGATCTCCTTCCTGACAGCTGTTCTCTGCAGGTGTCTGCTGTAAGTGCCGTAGTGAACTGGGGAAAAAGTCCGAAAGCATTTATCTTCCGCAACTATAACCATGCTCCAGGACGACTGAGCCGCTATGCCGGAGGATCAGGGTACCGGCTGTGGCAGGCTGTCCGCGCCTCATCTGCTGCTCCAGGATATTTCCAGGAGTTCCCTCTCCATGGTGACATACACCAGGTCAGAACAGTTAATTGTAGTCAGCTAGTAAATTTCAGGACTCAAAATATACTTGTATTCAGGCCTTTTCCCATCTTTTTTCTCCAGGATGGTGGTCTTATCCTCAATAACCCCTGTGCTCTGGCTGTCCATGAAAGCAGATTGCTGTGGCCCAATCAGCACTTCCAGTGTGTGCTGTCACTTGGAACTGGTCGCTATGACAACGCTAGAAGAGGGCCTGCAACCTCCACTAGTTTAAGAGCCAAAATCAGCAACCTGATCTGCAGTGCCACCGATACTGAGGGTTAGTCTGGTACCACTATGAGAATAATTTTACTCTTTTTTTAAAATTACAGAGAATAATTTTACAATTATTAATTGTGCAAAATATACAATTCACAATTATTTAATAATTTAAAAAGTTCTCTTTTGTGGTTAGTCTAGTACACTGTAATGCTGGGTTAAAAACAACCCAAGTTGGGCTGAAAATGGACAAACCCAGCAGTTGGGTTAAATGTTTGCCCAATGTGCTGGCCAGTTTTATTTAACCCAACTATTGTTTAAAAAATACTATATGGCTGGCTTAAAATGAACCCAAAATAGGTTGGAAATTAAAAATCAGACACATAATTACTAAAGGCAACAATATTTAAAGGTGCCCTAGAACTTTTTTTTTACAAGATGTAATATAAGTCCCCTGAATGTGTCTGTGAAGTTTCAGCTCAAAATACCCCATAGATTTTTTTTAATTCATTTTTTTAACTGCCTATTTTGGGGCATCATTATAAATGAGCCAATTCAGGGCTGCTGGCCCTTTAATTGCTCGTGCTCCACGCCCACGGAGCTCGCGCTTGCCTTAAACAACATTAAAAAGGTTCAAACAGCTAATATAACCCTCAAAATGGATCTTTACAAAGTGTTCGTCATGCAGCATGTCTAATCGCGTAAGTACAGTGTTTATTTGAATGTTTACATTTGGTTATGAATGAGTTTGATAGTGCTCCGTGGCTAAAGCTAACATTACACACTGTTGGAGAGATTTATAAAGAATGAAGTTGTGTTTATGAATTATACAGACTGCAAGTGTTTAAAAATGAAAATAGCGACGGCACTTGTCTCCGTGAATACAGTAATAAACGATGGTAACTTTAACCACATTTAACAGTACATTAGCAACATGCTAACAAAACATTTAGAAAGACAATTTACAAATATCACTAAAAATATCATGTTATCATGAATCATGTCAGTTATTATTGCTCCATCTGCCATTTTTCGCTGTTGTTATTGCTTGCTTACCTAGTCTGATGATTCGGCTGTGCACATCCAGACGTTAATACTGGCTGCACTTGTCTAATGCCTTTCATAATGTTGGGAACATGGGCTGGTATATGCAAATATTGGGGGCGTACACCCCGACTGTTATGTAACAGTCGGTGTTATGTTGAGATTCGCCTGTTCTTCTGAGGTCTTTTAAACAAATGAGATTTATGTAAGAAGGAGGAAACAATGGAGTTTGAGACTCACTGTATGTTTTTCCATGTACTAAACACTTGTTATTTAACTATGTCAAGGTAAATTCAAGTTTAGAATCAAGGGCACCTTTAATCAAAAAGTAAACAATTATTAATAAGCTATTTAATAAATGTTTATTGTTTAATATTCATTAAACTTATTAATAAATGTTCATCTATTAAACATATTAGAAAATGTTAATTCCCAGCACACTTTTGGTTCTTTTAAAGCATTTTAAACAGTCATTTTTAAACAATAGTTGAGTTAAATAAAACTACACAGCACGTTAGGCAAACATTTAACCCAACCTCTGGGTTAAAACAACCCAATCGCTGGGTTTGTCCATTTTCAACCCAACTTGGGGTGTTTTTAACCCAGCATTTTTAAGAGTGTAGTATGATGCTCTTTTGCACACACTTGCATATTGCTGTTCCCTTAAAAAAATAAAAAATAAAGAATTTTGATATACTGAGGTGCTGATGTTGTTTATATTGCCATGTTTAGGTGTTCACACTCTATTGGATGACCTCTTATCACCGAACGTGTATTTTCGCTTTAACCCGATGCTGAGTTCCAACGTGACGCTGGATGAAAGCAGGCCTGGAGTACTTCAACAGCTGCAGAAAGACACACAGCTGTACTTGGACCGGAACCAACCCAAACTGGAACGTCTGTGCGAAGTGCTGACGGCAGAGCGCACAGCAATATGGAAAACACGGGACTGGATCGGTGAGAAAGCGTGGGAGCTGCAGCAGCGCTGGGCTTGAGTGGATTTTACACAGTGCTGACGAGTAATCAGTTGAATGGATGCATATGGATGAAAACTTTGTTGACATTGTTAGAGAAGTTACAAATCAAATCAGTATTTCATGTCCATTTCCATGTCCAAATATGCAGCCGTGTACACAGCCTGCATGTGCTGAGCACTTCTGCCATGAAACCATAACATACGCAAATGTAAATTCTGTATGAATGTATTTATTTCTTTATTTTTGTTTTACATTTTTTCAGAGGTTTATGTAATTAAATAAAAATGTACTTTTATTTGATCAAACTAAGGGCACGCTACTTCTGTATAATCATTAGTTTATTTCAATAAGATGAAAGCACATAACAAATAATGTAAAGTATCATGAAAAATTCAGGTGTTGTTAATATTTGACCCATACAGAAATAATATGATTGACTTCAAAACAAAACACATGAAAAACCTTTGCATATTCTCCACTAGTCCCATTATAAAGATAATAGAAACAACTGCCATTATCAGTGTGATAAAGTCACTAATCAAGCTGATTTTAGTGATGTTTTCAATGCTTAAATGACCTGAAGAAGCCACATAGTCATCAGTCATGTGACCAGTGGTGACTGGGACATCAGTCAAGAGCGCTGTTTGTTATTTTGGACAGTTGTGTAGAATTTTCCCTCTGAGAAGTTATTTTACTTTAGCCTCTGCTTTGAACAAACTAGCAGACTACTGTTCTGTCATAATAAGGTTTTCGACAGACTGTCATGGCTTACGAGACGAAACAGGGACAAAGAACACGATGATGCTTTTGTAAATTAAAAATAGATCCTCCATCTGTACTGAACACTGAAATATCAATTCAGGTAAGAAAAGATTTTTTTTTTTGTTTTTACATTATTTTGGCACTTATTTATAAATTTTAATTTTAATTTTTAATTTTTACTTATTGTAAATTTTAAAATGTTTTGTATCTATATATAAGGCTTTGCTATTTGGGATTGCATTTCACCATGACTGGTTGTAAAAACAGTGTGATGTCAGTGTCAGATAAACAATGTATGTTTCATGATAATGTCATCCTCCTCTCTGACTTGAGCTGGCAGTTGTGAGTCAGCTGCTTCATCTGAATTACACTTGTCATTGTAGACCGTGTCAACAATGCAGACAGATATAAACAGACTTATGAGCCTTATTGAAGAGACTGTTAGTAGTTATGAACATAAACATCAAGCATTATGCATGGTAAAAAAAAAAAAGCCTAACTAAAATTAATTTGTCTTTTTTATTTATAATATTTATTATAATCAAATATCAATATCTTTTTAGCTGAGTTTGACTATTTAAGGCCTAGGGGCTTTGCTAATGTAATTGTGACAAGATAATAATTAATAATAAAAAAATCAGATAATAAAATAAAGAATTAAATTTGACAATAATATAATGTTAGAAAACATATTTTGCAGTTATACAATTATGTTTAAGATTCAGTATCTCAGCAGCATCTGTTCATTCAAACAAGCTGTAGTGCCACTTTAAGACAGAACTGATAAAACCCTCAGAGATATTCTGTATGAACAGAGCCAGCTTACTGTGTCCATGGGGACAGAGGTTTCATTGTCCCGTCCGTGGAGGAAGCGGTTCATTCAGGCTCAGGCCATGCGCTGTACAGTTTGGTGCTTGGCACTGCAGCGCTGCTGATGTCATATGCACCGCTCAGGATACTGAAGCGCTGGGGAACATGACCACCATTAGATCATACTTGTGTCTCTGTTCACTTACTGAGCTGACTCAAGAACTTTTTTGTTCTTTCGTGACACTCAATATCATATTAGCTCATCTGTGGAGTGTACAGTAAGATGGCATGTAGTACTTTATGCGTCCCTGGATGCCTGAGCTGATGTGGGATGGGAATGTGTGTCAGTGGCTGAGATCCTGTTTCCACCTACATCTTCTCTCCTGAGTCAAGCTCTGCCTTCTGGGACGTTGTGAGTTCATTCACATTCTGTTTCTGTTAACTCACGTTAACAAAGTTTAAAGCTTTATACAGTTCAAGTAAAAATATAAAGGTGCACAAAAGGGCATTAAAAAAGAAGTTTATTGCAAGTAGATCTGAATCTCTTTTATGTGCAGTCACGAGACTCATGACCGCATTTTAATTTTCACTGAGAAACAAACATTTCATTCATTGAGTTAGCTTAGTTTTTCAGGACCAAACAATGAGGCCCACACATTGATGTCATAATCAAAAAGAATGCTAAATATCTTTCAGCTGAGTTTGGCTATTTATGGCCTAAGGGCTTTTGCTAATGTAAATATGACAAGATAAGAATAAGTTCAGATAATAAAATAAAGACTTGTATACTTGAGACATTATTTTTACAATAAAGACACTCTAGCACCATATATTTTTGCATCTTTATTTTGTGGGCATCTTAACTATACTGAGAGAGAGAAAGAGAGAGAGAGAGAGAGAGAGAGAGAGAGAGAGAGAGAGAGAGAGAGAGAGAGATGGAGGGGGTGGGACGTCATTCATGGTTCATGGGTAGAGTGGGCAAATGGATGAAGACAATGAAGAGGGATGTTAGTTGGAGAGGTATACATTACAGAAAACATCTGCTTGGATTGACATTGTTTTGGACCTTTTTGAATGCAACAACAACAAAACATTTAAGATTGGAATTACATTTTTGGAATATGGGCAATGATAACAGATTAACGTCATAATGAGGAAACATGATATAAAAGGTAACAATCTCCTGATGTACTACTACTTGACAAATGTGAATATTTACCTTATAATTACCTTATTTTTATCCTAGCATTGTGAAATGACCTGCTGAGAAAGATAAAGAAGATTTTGTGAATTCTGGATACTCCAGTTGAGTTGGTAGGTTAATTTGCATAATTATGTTGTTAGATGAATATTACCTTCACAAATGAACAGTAGCTTGGATCACCAGTGTAACGTTTTTCAGCTTTACTTACTTAAGAAACTTAAAAAGTAGAACTCAGTCAGTAAACAGGGCTATTTTACAAGCAGACCCCATGTATTTTTTGCATATGTATATCGTACTTAATTACTCATGCAAAGTAGTAGAATATTTTCTTGTTTTGGGTCTTTTTTATCTTGGGTGTTTATAGTATTTGTGTTTATGTCTTTAAACATACATTTTTATAATAGCCTACTATACTGAACATACTCATATAAAATACGAAGTAAATACGACGATAAAAGTGTTTGTATTTGTTCGCCCCTTGAACACTGACGCAGTAGAATTACGCACAGGATGCGCAGGTGCGTGAATGCAAATAGCTCTGTTGTGAGAAACGAATCACAGTTGCGGAAAGCGGAAGGGGGCGGAGACTTACAATAATAGCAGTGGGTTTATTTGCATATGGAATTGTTTGTTTGCCTGCTTCATTTTTAATGCGACAGAGCGTTTTCAGAGTTTACCATTAACTCCTACTCAACACTTACAAAATGATACAAAAGCACTAATAATTATGAAATAACTTTTTTTTTTACATTCAAACAAGATGACTCAAGGCAAGCAGGGCAATATTTGAGTATTTTGGTGCTCGTATGTTCGCTCAAAACAAGACGGATGCTGTACACAGCAGCGATGAGAACTCTGAAGTGTTGGAGGATTCCTGTCATACTTACGATCCTACAGCAAACATGGATTTTTGCTTTGGAAATTCCTCCTGAGGGTGAGGAACTGCAATTTTAACTTTAGTCCTTGTGACCAAAGGGTATATGGCATTATTTACTATACATTGTCCTTTTAATTCGTTAAAGCATTATATTTTTATATGTATATCCTCACAGTCAGGCAACCTCCAATGATCATTAAAGAGAGTGTTCAAGATCACATAGTAGATCCAGTTGACCCCATTATAGTGGAGTGTGAGGCAACCGGGAATCCACCTCCAGTGTAAGTGTCCCACTTCATATTACTTAATTATACATGCCAATTCTTTCATTACACATACTTGATTACCTTATAATGATTTGCATTTATTTGTGTAAAAGGTGCTAAAAATGGACTCATTTCAATGTAAAATGTATGCGGTTTTAATGAAAATTAAAATAATTTTGGACAGTTGTGTTAGAGGAAGTGTGATTGACAGATAACACACTGTACATAGGTTCACATGGACACGTGATGGGGTTTACCTGAATGTGGCACGGGATCCTCAGGTCAGCATGAGACGGCGTTCTGGCACATTAGAGATTTTCTTCTGGGGTCGCCCTGATGACTATGAAGGTGTCTATCAGTGCACAGCGACTAATGAGTTTGGCTCTGCTCTGTCCAGTCACATCCATCTGCGCGTCTCCAGTAAGCCTTTACGTACATGCCATGCAATTGTTAATATTGAACAATAACATTTAGTCTATAGATTGTTAAACATGAATGCTTTGTTCAGAGGCCCGTACTTGGTTGAAGGAGTATCTGGAGCCAGTCTCAGTGGTGGTAGGACTTCCTCTCATCCTTCCCTGCAATCCCCCAGTAGGCCCTCCAAAACCTGACACCTACTGGCTGAACAGCAGTAAGTATGTGCCTCAGATGGATCTGATATGAAAGACTGTAGAGTTACTTTAGTAGTCAATGCTTAGTACTAGGATGTGCATTACAATTTAAAAGTTTTGGGTCAGTAAGATTTAAAAAAAAAAAAAGAAATTAATACTTTTTTTTTTTCAGTTAAAATTGATCAAAAGTCACAGTAAAGACATTTAAAGATTTATATATCCAAATAAATGCTGTTCCTTTGAACATTTTATTCATCAAAGAACCTTGAAAAAGATGTTTTGTACTTTCCACAAAAATATGAAGCAGCACAACTGTTTTCAATATTAATAATAATTAGAAATCTTTCTTGAGCAGAAAATCAGCATAATAGAATGATTTCTGAAGGATAATGTGACACTGGAGTAATGATTCTGAAAATTTTGTTTAGCCATCACCAGAATAAATTACATTTTAAAACATATTCAAATAGAATTTATTTTTTTTAGAGCTAATAAATAAATGGTATGAGACTTGCTAAAATTTGTTATAATATTAATTTTATAATAAATCCATAAGCAAAACATGGCATGCTAAAAGAACTATAAAAGGGAGTGGAAATGAAACTAATGAGTTTCAACAAGTGGTCCTCTGCAGTTATCTACTGGTTATAGAGGTAATTTCATGTCATTTTCATGTTAAAAATGTTTTTGTTTTCCACCAAGTGACAGAAATCTACGGAAGAGGATTAGGGCCAAGCAATAATAAAAAAATAAAACCATCTCGAGAATAAACTCATTAAATTACGAGAAAAAAGTCGTTAAATTTCAAGAAAAAAGTCGAGATAAAATGTTGAGAATAAACTTGTTAAATTATGAGAAAAAACTCGTTAAATTTCGAGAAAAAAGTCGAGATAAAATGTTGAGAATAAGCTCGTACGAGAAAAAACTTGTTAAATTTCGAGAAAAAAGTCGAGATAAAATGTTGAGAATAAACTCATTAAATTACGTGAAAAAAGTCGTTAGATTATGAGAACAAATTCGAGATAAAATGTTGAGAATAAACTCGTTAAATTACGAGAAAAAAGTCGTTAAATTTCAAGAAAAAAGTTGAGATAAAATGTTGAGAATAAACTTGTTAAATTACGAGAAAAAACTCGTTAACTTTCGAGAAAAAAGTCAAGATAAAGTGTTGAGAATAAAGTCATTAAATTACGAGAAAAAAGTCGTTAGATTATGAAAACAAATTCGAGATAAAATGTTGAGAATAAACTCATTAAATTAGGAGAAAAAAGTTGTTAAATTATGAGAACAAATTTGTAATTTAACGAATTTGTTCTTGTAATTTAATGACTTTTTTCTTGTAATTTAATGAGTTTATTCTCAACATTTTATCTGGACCTTTTTCTCGAAATTTAACAACTTTTTTTCACGTAATTTAACAACTTTAATCTCGAGATGGTTTTATTTTTTTATTATTGCTTGGCCCTAATCCTCTTCCGTAGAAATCCTCCACTAAAGCACGGCACATTTTCTGTTATCTCCATGAATGAAATAATACATGTAGATCTTCTTTAAAGTTAATTTTACTAAACTGATGTAAATAGTATTTAAAACATTAAAAAGTGTTGGAAAAAAAAAACATTTAAAAGATATTTTACCTACATATTGCCAATCTAGATTACAGTAATATAAAGTGTGTCTATATTCTTAATGAATATTAGCTGGTTATTTAAAATGTTTAGAAATTAATTCAATATTCAGGGATTGACTTGACAGGTAGTGTAGATCCTACTGTATTGTTCATGCCTACCCTAGTAAACAATGTATTAAATTATTTTTTTAAACCACACCCTCATTGGGGTCTGAGGCCCCCTAATATTGAAATCCTAGAATTGCCCCTGATTATTATTGTGTTTTTGATCAAATAAATGCAGCCTTTATGAGCACAAGAAAAAAAAAACTCCCCCAAACTTTTGAACAGTTGTCTATTTATATCGCCAGTCTTCATTTTAAGTCTATTAATGTTTGTTGAACCTTAAATAAGCCTTTAAATATACATCCAGTATTTTGTTTTCAAGTTCATCTTTATTCCATAGCTATGACGCCAATCCGGCAGGATCGACGAGTGTCAAAGGCAGAGAATGGAGATCTGTACTTCTCCAGTATCGTAGCAGAAGATGCTCTTACGAACTACGTATGTGTCGCCCGCTTCCCCTTCACAAACACCATCCAGCAGAAACCTCCCCTCATCCTGCAAGTGCTCACAGGTCTGTGTGAGGAATTATTTTTATTCTGCTTTAGAATGAAACTTTAGCAAATTTGATTTAATATTTCTACCTGTGCCTTTTTCTGTGTGTGTTCAGTTGAGGAAGAACCATGATTAAAACCATCTAACAGTCTAACACATGGTGAGTTAGGACTCTTTATTATGTTTCTTCAGTCTAAACACTCAACAGGCCTTTACTGATCCACTAACTAGTCACCGATGCTTTGGCCAGATTTGTAAAGTCTGAAATTTTCCTATCAAATGTCTGTGTAGCTCGCATGGCAGCCCATACGGCACCCAAGTTTCTGAAACCCAAAGGAACTGTCAGCACAACAGTTGCAATGCTGGGGGAAGAACTTGTTTTGGAGTGTTTTGCTGCTGGAGTGTGAGTTTTTAAAGCATTTTGATGACGTCTCTGTTTTCTGAAAGCCATTGTATGCTGTTGATTTTTGGATTGCCTTGTGAAATTAGTATCTCTGATTCTCTCTTAACGTTGTAGTCCGACTCCCTCCATCAAATGGACTAAAGATTGGGAGGAGATGTCTATGACTGGAAAGAAGTTGGAGAATTTTAATAAGACTCTTAGAATAAAGAAGATCTCCATGGATGATGGAGGAGACTACATCTGCACCGCTTCAAATAGGATGGGCAGCCTGGACCACGTCATCACTGTCAGGGTCAAATGTAGAATACATCATTACTTTATTTCTATTGTTCATGTCTGTCACTATGTGGGTTTACCCAAAAATGTCAATTCTGTCATAATCTGTTCTGTTTTATGATGTTTTAAAGGGTTTGTTTACCCCAAAATGAAAATTCTGTCATTAATTACTCGCCTTGATGTCGTTCCAAACCCGTAAGACTTTCGTTTATCTTTAGAACACAAATGAAGATCTTTTTGATGAAATCTGAGAGATGTCTGTTCCTCCAGTGGCTGCCTTTGCAACTACTACTATGATGCTTCAAAAAGATCATAAAGAGATTGTACAACTAATCCATATGAATTGACCGGTTAAGTCCAAATTTTCTGAAGAGACTTGATCGCTTTTTATGATGAACAGATTTAATTTAGGCTTTTACTCACATGTAAACATTGATCAGCGAACATAAACGGAAGCTCAACCGAACCTGCTTGATGCTTGAGAACAAACCTCACGAGAATGAACTTCATTGGTCACGTCTAAACCACTCGATTAGTTTTCCGATCTCTTTATGATCTTTTTGAAGCATCAAAGTGGTAGTTGCAAAGGCTGTCAATGGAGGGACAGACATCTCTCAGATTTCATCAAAAAGATCTTCATTTGTGTTCTGAAGATTAACTAAGGTCTTACGGGTTTGGAACGATATGAGGGTGAGTAATTAATGACAGAATTTTCATTTTGGGGTGAACCAAGCCTTTAAATCCATATGCAGCCATTTTTTTCTATGGAACACAAATTTGAAGAATGTTCACGCTGCTCTTTTCCTTACATTGACACAATTTGTGCTACATATTTCAATTTTTCAAGGCATTTGTTATTGATGTGTGAGAAACAAACCAAATTTTAAGCCATTATTCTCTGAAAATCACAGCTTTATTGTAGCTTTTAAAGGTGCCCTAGATTCAAAAATTGAATTGAACAAAAGTTCAGTACATGGAAATGACATACAGTGAGTCTCAAACTCCATTGTTTCCTCCTTCTTATATAAATCTCATTTGTTTAAATGACCTCTGAAGAACAGGCGAATCTCAACATAACACCGACTGTTACGTCATTAATATGTATGTCCCCAATATTTGCATATGCCAGCCCATGTTCCCAACATTATGAAAGGCATTAGACAAGGGCAGAACATCTGGATCTGTGCACAGCTGAATCATCAGACTAGGTAAGCAAGCAAGGACAATAGCAAAAATGGCAGATGGAGCAATAATAACTGACATGATTCATGATAACATGATATTTTTAGTGATATTTGTAAATTGTCTTTCTAAATGTTTCGTTAGCATGTTGCTAATGTACTGTTAAATGTGGTTAAAGTTACCATCATTTCTTACTGTATTCACGGAGACAAGAGCCGTCGCTATTTTCATTTTTAAACACTTGCAGACTGTATAATTCATAAACACAACTTCATTCTTTATAAATCTCTCCAACAGTGTAGCATTAGCCGTTAGCCACGGAGCATAGCCTCAAACTCATTCAGAATCAATATAAACATCAAAATAAACACTGTACTTACACGATTAGACATGCTGCATGACGAACACTTTGTAAAGATCCATTTTGAGGGTTATATTAGCTGTGTGACCTTTTTTTATGTTGTTTAAGGCAAGCGCGAGCTCTTGGGGCATGGAGCACCAGATTTAAAGGGCCACACGCCCTGAATCGGCTCATTTCTAATTATGCCCCAAAATAGGCAGTTAAAAAAATGAATTAAAAAAATCTATGGGGTATTTTGAGCTGAAACTTCACAGACACATTCAGGGGACACCTTAGACTTGTATTACATCTTTTAAAAAAAAGTTCTAGGGCACCTTTAAATCAAATATCACACATTTTCAAGACATCACATCATATTGGACATTTAAAACATCATTAAACATAAATTATGTTACACCTGGTGTTATATTCAGAGTACCACTTAAAAGTTTGGAGTTGGTAAGATTTGTTGTTAATGTTTTTGAAAGAAGTCTCTTATGCTCAGCCAGGCTGCATTTATTTGATCATAAACATTATTTAAAATACCATTTAAAATAGGTGTTCAAAATCCTTCAGAAATGCTTATTTGATGCTCAAGAAACATTATTGTTATCAGTGTTGAAAACTGCTTAATATTTTTGTGGAAACCATGATACATTTTTCAGGATTCTTCGATGAATAGAAAGTTCAAAAGAACAGCATTTGTTTGAAATAGAAATCAACAACAACAATAACATTTTGTAATAATATTACCATCATTTTTGATCAATTTAATGCATCCTTGCTGAATAAAAGTATTAAATTCTTTAAAAAATATATATATATATAAAATCTTACCCCAGGCTTTTAATCTGTAGTATAATTTGGGAATTTCAGTAGAGTGGAATGTTTTCAGTCAACAACTAGTTTATTTATCAAATCTATACCAAAACATTTCATGTTTTTTCATGTTCCACAGAAAGAAAAAAAATACAGCATACAGGTTTGAAAAAATATGAAGATGAATAAATAATGACACAATTTTATTTTCAGTATTCCTTTAAGAATCACAAAATGAAGATAAACATCTATTCTCCATTCTCTTTTGCAGCGGTTCCGTTCTGGGTGGAGAAGCCTGAGAGTCTGGTTCTGTCTCGTGATGACAGCGGTAGTATAGTGTGTAGAGCTGATGGTATTCCTCGACCCCAGATACAGTGGCTGGTTAATGGAGAGCCAATCAGTGGTGAGAAAAACAGCGCTTCATGAGCAAACAGGTGCACTGCAAAGCTTTTTACCGCTCACTCTTTCTGTGTTCTCTTTAGATGCTCCTAAGAGTCCAGGCAGGCAGGTTTCAGGAGACACTTTGATTTTTAATGGTGTGGTTCCAGACAGTGCTGCTGTGTTCCAGTGCAATGCTTCAAACCAGTATGGCTATATCATGGCAAATGCTTTCTTGGCCGTAATGGGTAAGAGCTAGAAGAGGCTGGATTGAAAAACACTAGCATTTACATGCACCATTAGCAGTACTTTCAACTTTACAATGTTGTCTGCAGATATGAAGCCTCGTCTGCTGGGTCCCAGAGATGAACTAGTTAAGACAACAGAAGGCAATAATACTCATTTAGACTGCCCATATTTTGGCTCTCCTAAACCTGCCCTGCGGTGGTAAATATACTGTCTTACTATCATTTATCTTCACTATTTCCCAAAACTTGTCTGTTTTTACTTTTGAATTTTTAAATACAAGGATAAAAACAAAACAAAACATATGTCTATTGTGATGGTGTGAATGAACAAAATGAGGAGTAACAGCATAAATGATTTCAAAATTTAAAGGTGCCCTAGAACTTTTTTTTTGAATAAGTCTAAAATAAAGATTTTTTTTTTTTATTCATTTTTTTAACTGCCTATTTTTGGGCATAATTAGAAATGAGCCGATTCAGGGTGTGTGGCCCTTTAAATCTCGTGCTCCACGCCCCAAGAGCTCGAGCTTGCCTTAAACAACATAAAAAAAGTTCAAACAGCTAATATAACCCTCAAAATGAATCTTTACAAAGTGTTTGTCATGCAGCATGTCTAATCGCGTAAGTACAGTGTTTATTTTGATGTTTACATTGATTCTGAATGAGTTTGAGGCTATGCTCCGTGGTTAACGGCTAATGCTACACTGTTGGAGAGATTTATAAAGAATGAAGTTGTGTTTATGCATTATACAGACTGCAAGTGTTTAAAAATGAAAATAGCGACGGCTCTCTTGTCTCTGTGAATACAGTAATAACCGATGGTAACTTTAACCACATTTAACAGTACATTAGCAACATGCTAACGAAACATTTAGAAAGACAATTTACAAATATCACTAAAAATATCATCATGTTCAGTTATTATTGCTCCATCTGCCATTTTTTGCTATTGTCCTTGCTTGCTTACCTAGTCTGATGATTCAGCTGTGCACATCCAGACGTTCTGCCCTTGTCTAATGCCTTTCATAATGTTGGGAACATGGGCTGGCATATGCAAATATTGGGGGCATACACCCCGACTGTTACGTAACAGTCGGTGTTATGTTGAGATTCGCTTGTTCTTCGGAGGTCTTTTAAACAAATGAGATTTATATAAGAAGGAGGAAACAATGGAGTTTGAGACTCACTGTATGTCTTTTCCATGTACTGAACTCTTGTTATTTAACTATGCCGAGGTAAATTACATTTTTGAATCTAGGGCACCTTTAAGCGCACACAAAAAGTTTCTAAACAATGCGTGTATATACTGTAGGTCAAAAGGAGGACTAGGTACCTTAGAGGGAAATCATTACGAGATTCTTCCAAATGGTACATTGGAAATCAGAAACACAAAGCTACAAGATCAGGGATCGTATGTGTGTGTTGCAAGCAATGTCATTGGACGAGATGAGAAGGAGGTCCAACTAGAGGTCAAAGGTCAGTTTCTGGAACAGATCCTACTTTGAAATTTCTGATAAAAATACCTATATTTTAAATGCACTGGTGTCCATTTAAAAAAATGCTAAATTGTTGCTTTATAGATGTTTGATTCTCCATTTTACTTACATATGTATTGTATATATCATAATAAAATAAGATGCAATTGACGTGCTTGTTAAAAGATTGCATTTTTATTTTTATTTTTTATAGAGCCCATTAAAATTGTTCGTGCCCCACACAATACTGTAGTCATAAGAGGGAGTCTGGCTCGCTTTGATTGTAAGATTAAATTTGACCCGACTCTGGACGTTACCGTTACTTGGCTTAAGGACAAGACGTTCTTGATCTTAGGAAGAAGGTAAACACAATAAGCAGTTGAATCTGACCACAGGCATGTGGGAAGGGTTATTAATTATTCTTTTGGTTTACTGTATCTGACTGCTTTGTGTTGTGTAGGATGACAAAGGATGAGGATTCTCTGAGCATTGCTGATGTGTACAGAAGAGATGAAGGCGTCTACACCTGCAGGGTTAAAAGTGAACTGGAGGAGGTCACTGCCTCGGCCAAACTCATTGTTATGGGTACCAGCACATATACTCTCTCTATACATGTGTACAGTATAAACATGAGCATATTATTCATGTATACTTTTGCTTTTAGACCGTCCAGACCCGCCCACTGATTTGGAGATATCAGACCCATCAGAGAGGAGCGTCAGACTCACATGGATTCCAGGACTGAGCAATCACAATCCTATTAAAGGTACACACAAACATAGATGCAAACAAAAATTCCAAACAATCTGTCTTAACAATGGCATAATTCTGAATTAATTCTCTTTTAGAGTACCTGGTTCAGTATACTGAAGATCTCCTTGCAGACTATTGGCTAATACCGAGCGGCTGGAAGAACCTGACTAGTTATCCAGGGAACCTGAACTCTGTCGTTTTACAGCTAACACCATTCGTAGAGTACCGATTTCGGGTCATTGCTGTAAATGGCATAGGACCCAGTAAACCCAGCTGGCCATCTGCATACTACCAGACTGGAGGAGCTGGTAGGTCCTTTTTCTGTTATGTTATGTTATGTCATGTCATGTTATGTCATGTTATGTCAATTTATGTTTTGTGTCTTTAGTGCCTGATGCCATCCCAAGAAACATCCAAGGATTTGGAAGTGGAGTGTTCAGAAATAACATGGAAATCAGCTGGGAGGTGATGCACTGATGATTGATGGATGGCGATCATTTTAGTCAAAGGTGTTAACTGTGATGTAATCACATGCATGTCATTTATATTAACTATGATGTTTTTTGCTGTGTCTGAAGCCACTGGAGTACAGAGAATGGAATGGGCCGAAACTGGGCTATATGGTTTGGTGGAGACGGAGGGATTCAAGGGAGGAGTGGAAGAACTACACAACGTACTGGTGGTGTAGCTACATCATCTATGACACTGATACCTTCACGCCCTATGAAATTAAAGTTCAGGCCATCAACTTCTTCGGCTATGGCCCAGAATCCCCTGTTGTGATTGGTTACTCTGGGGAGGACCGTAAGTTCACATGTACTCAAGTAACCAGATCGGTTCGGTGCATACAGGTGCTGGTCATATAATTAGAATATCGTGAAAAAGTTCATTTTTTTTATTGTAAATTATTTTTAAAAATGAAACGTTCATATATTCTAGATTCCCTACATGTAAAGTAAACATTTCAAAAGTTTTTTTTTTTTACATTTTGATGATTAGAGCGTACAGTTCATGAAAGTCCAAAATCCAGTATCTCAAAATATTATAATATCTATATTTCCTAAGATCAATCAAAAAATGGATTTTCAAAACAGAAAAGTTCAAGTTCTTTAAAGTATGTTCATTTGTGCACTCAATACTTGGTCGGCAGCACATATTACCACAAATGACTTGCTCCTAGCACAAATTACAGCATCAGTGAAGTGTGGCATGGAAGTGATCAGCCTGTGGCACTGCTGAGGCACTGTTGAGCCTTCAGATCATCTGTATATTGTTGGATCGAATGTTTCTCATCTTTGTCTTGAATAATATCCCATAGATTCAGGGGTCAGGCATGTTGGCTGGCCAATAAAGCACAGTAATATCATGGTCAGCAAACCACTTGGAAGTGGTTTTTGCACTGTGGGCAGGTGCTAAAGTCCTGCTGGAAAAGGAAATCAGCATCTCCATAAAGCTTGTCAGCAGATGGAAGCATAAAGTGCTCCAAAATCTCCTGGAAGATGGCTGCTTTGACTTTGCACTTGATAAAACACAATGGACCAACACCAGCAGATGTCACGGCCCCCCAAATCATTACTAACTTCAGAAACTTCACACTAGACTCCAAGCAGCTTGGATTCTGCGCCTCTCCAGTCTTCCTTTAGACTCTGGGACCATGATTTCAACATGAAATGCAAAATTTACTTGTATCTGAAAAGAGGACTTTCGACCACTGTTCACTGTCCAGTTCTTTTTCTCCTTAGCCCAGGTAAGAAGCTTCTGACATTGTTTCTGTTTCAGAAGTGGCTTGGTAGTCCTTTATCCTGAAGATGTCTGAGTGTGGTGACTCTTGATGCGCTGACTCCGGCTTCATTCTACTCATTGTGAAGCTCTCCCAAGTGTTTGAATCGGCTTTACTTGACAGTATTCTCAAGCTTGTGGTCATCCCTGTTGCTTGTGCACCTTTGCCTACCCAATTTCTTCCTTCTAGTCAACTTTGCATTCAATATGCTTTGATACATCACTCTGTAAACAGCCACCACATTCAGTAATGACCATCTGTGACTTACTCTCTTTGTGGAGGGTGTCAATGATTGTCTCCTGGACCATTGCCAAGTCAGCAGTCTTCCGCATTAGTGTGGTTTCAAAGAACAAGAGATACCCGGAATTAATACTGTAGGGATGGTCATTTAATGAAACTCAAATGTAAAGATTCTAATATTTTGAGATACTGGATTTTGGACTTTCATGAGTTGTACGCTCTAATCAACAAATTAAAAAAAAAAAAAAAAAAAAACTTTTGAAATGTTTTACTTTACATGTAGGGAATCTAGTATAAATGAAAGTTTCATTAACTTTTTCACGATATTCTAATTATATGACCAGCACCTGTACATAACAAAAGAAATTTTGGTCAGTGTTTAACTCATATTGGGTTTCTCTAACAGGTCCTGTTGCCGCTCCGTCTGATCTGGGGGTGTCAGACATTGAAAGCACAGAGCTGACGGTCAATTGGGAACCAGTGGCACGAGCCGACATCATGGGTGAAATAAAGGAGTACAAAGTATGGCTTCTTCGTTGCACAGGTCAGTTCATATCCATACAGTAAATAATATGGGCCGCTGATAGAGCTGTGTTTGGTTTCTCAGGTTTATTACTGGAGAGAGAGCAGTCGACTGCCCTGGCACATTGTGAGCAGGAGGATTAAGACCAAGAGTTTTAAAGCTAATGGACCGCGTCTGTCTGGGACCCTGACTGGTCTTGTCCCGTATAGCAACTACAAGATGTATATTGTAGTGGCCAATAACCGCTACGAGGGTCCACCCAGCAACACCATTGAGTTTCAGACACCTGAAGGAGGTATGAAACTGTTTACACAGTTAACATTATGACAAGTCCAACACATACAGGCATGACTTCATACATGCGTTTCTCCACTCTAGTGCCCACGGTTCCCAGGTCGTTCAGGATCATGCACCGGCACTATGACACCATTTATCTGGACTGGGAGGAACCTGCAGAACCCAATGGCATTCTGACTGGGTACATTCTCAAATATCAGATGTGTAAGTGCACTTACATCACTTTGGTGTCCCATGACTTTTATTTAAAGCAGAGGCACAAATCCTGTTTTTTTTTTTTTTTTTTAAAGGAAGCCTCTTATGCTCACCAAGGCTGCATTTATTTGATCACAAATACAGTAAAAACAGCAATATAGTTCTAAAATTGTACTTTTTAAAATATAATTTATTCCTGTGATGACAAAGCTGAATTTTCAGCATCATTTCTCCAGTCTTCAGTGTCACATGATCCTTCAGAAAACATTCTAATATGTTCATTTTCTGCTCAAGAAACATTTATTATCAATGTTGATGTTGAGTGGCTTAATTTTTTTTAACAAGATACAATTCAGGATTCTTTGATGAATAGAAAGTTCAAAAGAAAATGTATTTGAAATGGAAATCATTTGGAGCATTATAAATTGAATGCATCCTTGCTAAATATTAAAATATTAATTTCTTTATCTCTTTATATTATTTCTTTATAAAATCTTACTGACTCCAAACTTTTAAACTGTACTATATATTGCCTGGCAAGGCCAGACTGATATATCTTCTACAAGATATATCAGTCTGGTCAGTCCACCCTCCGTCGCGATTCGAGTCAACTCCAAACCGTAGCGTGCAATCAGATTCGTTTATTTCAGTGACGCAAACAGCGTCACTCTAGTGCGGCGAAAGTCCCTTCAATATCAACAAAGACTGTGCATGGGAGACCCGAGAGTTTGTTCTATTCAGCCGTGAATTCAGTTTTAAATGACCAAAAACACATGAATTATTTACTTTTCGCTGTTGACTCTCTTGTCGCTTTGCTAACGTCATATTCGCCCTTCTCTGATTGGTTTACTCCGCTTCCTGTTTGCTCGGATTTGCTCCGCCCTAGAAATCGAATTGATTCAATGGCCGACCAGACTCATCCGCTGGTACAGCGGTGAGGCTGGATTTTTCAGGCAATACTATATATGTACATTACATAAAATTTATCATGCCAAATCATAATTGTTGCATAATCTGTTGAATTAATATTCATTTCACTGTAGTAACAAACTTTAATTATTAATTGATTTTAATGACCAAAAACATAATATTATGTAATAGTTGTGTCCCACATTTTGCACTCAAACCCTTCATGTTCCTGCATGTCTTTCCCCCCATTATTTGTACAACATTTTTCTGCAACATTTTATTTTATAGATTTTTTTTTTAACCTCTTAACTGTCACACCCCTTTTTGAGCATAGATGTGAAAATGCACTATCCAAACTTAAATCGTAGAAAATTCAAGAATGCTTTTAAAACAGACTTAAGTTTCGTCTTGGGACCCACTTTATATTAAGTGGCCTTAACTACTATGTACTTACATTTAAATTAATCATTTGATACAATGCACTTATTGTGTACATACATGTTTTTACATTGTACTTATATTTTAAAAACACCTGCATGTAATTACATCTGTAATTAATTTATGGATTTTAATTTGTAATTACACTGTTGACCCATCCCTTAACCCTTACCCCTACCCTTAAACCTACCCATACCACCAAAGCTTTCCCTAACCTTACCCGTATCCCACCTCAATAGCTGCAAATGTGTTTTGCAATTCAATATGAACCCAATAAGTACATTGTACTTATTTTTTGATGTAAGTACATAGTAGTTAAGGCCACTTAATATAAAGTGGGACCATTTTACAAAATAATTTTTACTCTGAAATTGATATAAAATCAAAGCCATGTGTTTAAGTTGTGTTCCAAAAATAAAGTTCCCATGAGATTTTGTTTAGGTGTTGTACCAAAAATAGCCACTGGGCGTCATCCACATTCCATTGAACTTTTTTTTAATGCTTTCTCCTGTAACAAATTAATGCATTTCTATCCAAATACCACTTCTATCACAAAACAGACACCAAATATGAAAGTTTGAGATTCAGACCTTTCCGATGATATGTGTTTTGTCAAGATTAGAAAATTTTGTAATATGAAATATGACAACGCCCACTAGGGGGAAGAGCCCGATTTAAGTACCGTTTCCATGGTAAACCAATGTCCAATTTCAAAACGGTTTTCACAGGATGAATTCTGGGTTTTTAAGCTTAAAATTTATGTCTAATTTATGATGATTACTAAAATATGTGATACAAAAAAGGCAATTAAAACTATGCCAAGCTTCCTGCTTGCGGGACGGTGACAGTTAAGGTATTAATTAACATTTTGATGTTTCTCACTATAAAATGACAATTTGACACATCATTTATTTAAACCTATAAGACTGATGATATTTTCTCTGTAGTGAACATCACTCTGGGGGACAGAATCCAAGTGGAATACATTCCTCCTAACATCACATACTTCTCTCTGCGCCGTTTGGACCGATACACTCGATACAAGTTCTCATTGGCAGCACAAACCGAGGCTGGAGTCGGGGAGGCGTTCACAGAGGAATCGCCCCATTTTACAACTGAGGGTAATTTTTCGGCTACATTGTTCATAAGATCATTGTTCTGTAAACTTACAATGATTCCTAACATGTCTGCATGACCGCCTGTGTGCTTGAACAGAATATACCCGGGACCAAGTGGACATTGTGACGCAGGGCTGGTTCATTGGCTTAATGTGTGCGATTGCTCTCCTCGTTCTCATTATGCTCATAGTCTTTTTCATCAAGAGGAGCCGAGGAGGAAAGTACCCAGGTGCGATAGAAATTACATGAGACAAGTTACAAAAATTCATTATTATGCATTATATATAATATAATATAATATAATATTCTTTTGTCTGTTTGTTTTTGTAAGTGCGGGACAAGAAGGACTTTGCACTGGAGCCAATGGATGATAGAGAGAATGGAACGTTTGATTACAGGTGACTGCGTTTGATGAGAAGCTCTATGTAAAATCCCAGGACTTTATATTTGATTTTAAAAATGTTAAAAGTTTTCTTAAGTTTATTTACTACAGGCGGCACAGTTTATTTTCAGTGATGCACTTACATGAAAACAGCATGTGAGAAACACTAAAGGGAGAAAAATTAATTAATCCTATCATTTACATCATAACATAATCACATTAGCAAAGGTTGATTTGGAGTATTATAATGTATGCCACAATAATTTGTCCCTTTCCCCCCTCCCAATTCATAATTCATCACTCCATCCATCAAACATTTCTCACTTTCTTCATTCCTCCTTTATTTTTTTTTTATGTCTGTTGCGATTGGACCGCTGAAGGTCTCTTGAGAGGTATGATAAATGTCATATATAACAAGTGTTGACCTTTTTAAATTGTCTTATTTGTTTAACTACAATTAATGTTTTTACACTACCATTCAAAAGTTTGGTAAATTGATACTTTTATACACCAAGGATGCTTTAAAGGTCCAGTGTGTAATATTTAGGAGGATCTTTCGACAGAAATGCAATATAATATACATAACTATGTTTTCAGTGGTGTATAAAGACCTTACATAATGAACCGTTATGGTTTTTATTAACTTAGAATGAGCCATTTCTATCGACATACACCGCAGGTCCCCTTGCATCGAAGTCGCCATTTTGCACCGTCATGATTCTACAGTAGCCCTAAACGGACAAACTGCTCTACAGAGTGCGTTTGCTTGACTGGCTACTCTCTGCTGTTTCAGACGATGACATCTTTGTCCACCGTAGCTTCTCTATGTGCTTTGAAAGGGAGGGGAGAGTGGTGGACTGAGCCGTTGGTTGCAATTTCGCAACCTCACCTCTAGAGGCTGCTAAAATTTACACACTGCACCTTTAAAGGAACACTCCACTTTTTTTGAAAATAGGCTCATTTTCCAACTCCCCTAGAGTTAAACAGTTGAGTTTTACCATTTTCAAATCCATTCAGCCGATATCCGGGTCTGGCGGTAACACTTTTAGCATAGCTTAGCATAGTTCATTGAATCTGATTAGACCGTTAGCATGTCGCTCAAAAATGACCAAAGAGTTTCAATATTTGTCCCATTTAAAACTTGACTCTTCTGTAGTTACATCGTGTACTAAGACCGACGGAAAATGAAAAGTTGCGATTTTCTAGGCTGATATGGCTTGGAACTATGCTCTCATTCCAGCGTAATAATCAAGGAATTTTTCTGCCGTACCATGGGTGCAGCAGACGCAATGATATTACGCACCGCCTGTGACCCCCTGCTTGCACAGGGAGTATGCCTTGCAACTATGGAGACATTTGTGAGAGGAGGTGCGTAATATCATTGCGCCTGCTGCACCCATGGTACGGCAGCAAAGTTCCTTGATTATTACGCCAGAATGAGAGTATAGTTCCTAGCCATATCGGCCTAGAAAATCGCAACTTTTCATTTTCCGTCAGTCTTAGTACACAGTGTAACTACAGAAGAGTCAATTTTTAAATGGGGCAAATATTGAAACTCTTTGGTCATTTTTGAGCGAGATGCTAACGGTCTAATTGGATTCAATGAACTATGCTAAGCTATGCTAAAAGTGGTACCACTAGACCCAGAGATCGGCTGAATGGATTCGAAAACGGTAAAACTCAACTGTTTAACTCTAGGGGAGTTGGAAAATGAGCCTATTTTTTTAAAAAAGTGGAGTGTTCCTTTTAAATTGATCAAAAGTATCAGTAAAGACATTTATAAACTAGATTTCTGTTTCAAATAAATGCTGTTCTTTTGTGATTTCTATTTATCAAAGAATCCTGAAAAAAATCAGTATATTAGAATGATCATCATGTGACACCGAAGACTGGAGTAATGATGCTGAAAATTCAGCTTTGATATCACATGAATAAACATGTCAATATATTCAGATAGTTTATTTTAATTGAAATAATATTTCACAATATTACTGTTTTTACTGTATTTTTGATCAAATAAGTAAGCATAAGCGACTTCTTTTCAAAAACATTAAAAAGTCTTACCTGATCCCAAACTTTTGAACAGTATAGTGTTTAACAATAGTATTGTTGTCATGTTTTTTGTGTTTTATATGTCATGGCTTTGTTTACATTATATGAATTGTGATGTTTTGACTTCTATATCTACTGCAGGATAGCACGAGTGTCCACCATGCCCTATAGCAGACGGTATGTATCTCGTTTCAAACATTATTTGGAACAATGGA
This sequence comes from Megalobrama amblycephala, assembly GCF_018812025.1. Classification (NCBI taxonomy): domain Eukaryota; kingdom Metazoa; phylum Chordata; class Actinopteri; order Cypriniformes; family Xenocyprididae; genus Megalobrama; species Megalobrama amblycephala. The sequence continues at coordinate 10,647,394 of NC_063067.1, read as the reverse complement.
GATATCCTTACCTTTAAAACTCATCTCAAATGAATCATTTCCCCTGTAGTGAGGAGGAAAGTCGACAGGGACGCAGTCAAGGTGCGATCGAGCACATTGGCAGGAGAACGAACAGTGACGACAGCCTCATGGAGTACGGTGAAGGGGAAGAGATCGAGTTTAACGAGGATGGCTCCTTTATCGGAGAGTACACTGGTGTCAGTAAGAGGAACATCGACAGGAGCCCGTACCATGACAGCTCTGAGCCCACATCTCCTGTGGCCATCTACTCTTTTGCATAGAGCTCATGGTGTCTGATTAAACCACTTTTTACATAGACGGACTGAGACTATGATTCATTTAATCTGTTAGACAGGCTGGAAATGATGTATATAGGTGTGTTTTAAAGGTAAAACAGTGTTTCTGGGGGTTTACAGAAAAAGTGCCAATCAGATTTGTTTTTCAAATCCACAAATCACATGAGAGGAAGCCAAGCAAAGATGTCTTGATGTGTTTATCATGTTGATAAGAAGACGTAAGAGAGTTGATGGAAGCTTGCTTTGCTGAGCAAACTCATGTTCAGTTAATAAAATAACATTCAGGATCAATTCACACAGATTTACTTAGCATAGACATCTGCTGAAGAGATGTTGAGCATCAAGAACTTCCACAATGCTTTGTTACTTAGTGTTTGATATCACTGATAGTTGCCACTAATTCTCATATTTTATTTTCTATAGCACCATTTTCTCTGTATTTATCTGTGTTTGCTGTACTGTAGGTCACATTAATGGACTACAAACCATTTATTCTCACACAAAATACAATCTAACCCTCAGCTGCTTATTGTCGTATGATGTATATGTTGGTTATTGTATATTTTTTTGGTCTGGTAAGAGTACTATCATAAGCGTTGCAGTGCTATAGTTATTAAAATGCATCATGAAGTTAATTAATGACTTTGTCATAATTACAGTAAATATCACAACAGCGGTTCATCAAGCTCAAAAAGGGCAAAAATACACAATAAAACACCATTAAAAAAGGAGGACCATACGATTCATTTACTAATGTAGGCTTACGTCTTATGAAGTCATGATAGATTTGACAGACAATAATCTTGTCCTCCTCCATAGCTCACATACAGGTGCTGGTCATATAATTAGAATATCATCAAAAAAGTTCTTTTTTTTTTTTATTGTAAAATATTTTTAAAAATGAAACTTTCATATATTCTAGATTCCCTACATGTAAAGTAAAACATTTCAAAAGTTTTTTTTTTTTTCAATTTTGATGATTAGAGCGTACAGCTCATGAAAATCCAAAATCCAGTATCTCAAAATATTAGAATATTTCCTAAGATCAATCAAAAAATGGATTTGCAAAACAGAAAAGTTCAAGTTCTTTAAAGTATGTTCATTTGTACACTAAATATTTGGTCGGCAGCACATATTACAGCAAATGACTTGCTCCTAGCACAAATTACAGCATCAGTGAAGTGTGGCATGGAAGTGATCAGCCTGTGGCACTGCTGAGGCACTATTGAGCCTTCAGATCATCTGTATATTGTTGGATCGACTGTTTCTCATCTTTCTCTTGAAAATATCCCATAGATTCAGGGGTCAGGCATGTTGGCTGGCCAATAAAGCACAGTAATATCATGGTCAGCAAACCACTTGGAAGTGGTTTTTGCACTGTGGGCAGGTGCTAAAGTCCTGCTGGAAAAGGAAATCAGCATCTCCATAAAGCTTGTCAGCAGATGGAAGCATAAAGTGCTCCAAAATCTCCTGGAAGATGGCTGCATTGACTTTGCACTTGATAAAACACAATGGACCAACACCAGCAAATGTCACGGCCCCCCAAATCATTACTAACTTCAGAAACTTCCCACTAGACTTCAAGCAGCTTGGATTCTGTGCCTCTCCAGTCTTCCCTCAGACTCTGGGACCATGATTTCAACATGAAATGCAAAATTTACTTTTATCTGAAAAAGAGGACTTTTGACCACTGTCCAGTTCTTTTTCTCCTTAGCCCAGGTAAGATGCTTCTGACGTTGTTTCTGTTTCAGAAGTGGCTTGGTAGTCCTTTTCCTGAAGATGTCTGAGTGTGGTGGCTCTTGATGCGCTGACTCCGGCTTCATTCTACTCATTGTGAAGCTCTCCCAAGTGTTTGAATCGGCTTTACTTGACAGTATTCTCAAGCTTGTGGTCATCCCTGTTGCTTGTGCACCTTTGCCTACCCAATTTCTTCCTTTCAGTCAACTTTGCATTTAATATGCTTTGATACATCACTCTGTAAACAGCCACCACATTCAGTAATGACCATCTGTGACTTACTCTCTTTGTGGAGGGTGTCAATGATTGTCTCCTGGACCATTGCCAAGTCAGCAGTCTTCCCCATTAGTGTGGTTTCAAAGAACAAGAGATACCCGGAATTTATACTGTAGGGATGGTCATTTAATGAAACTCAAATGTAAATATTCTAATATTTTGAGATACTGGATTTTGGACTTTCATGAGCTGTACGCTCTAATCAACAAATTAAAAAAAAAAAAAAAACGTTTGGAATGTTTTACTTTACATGTAGGGAATCTAGAATATATGAAAGTTTCATTTTTTAAAATAATTTACAATAAAAAAAAATGAACTTTTTCACGATATTCTAATTATATGACCAGCACCTGTATATCCCACATATGAGCAGGAAACAGTGAGTAAACAATGACGGGATTTTCATATTTGGGTAACGCGCCCATTGGGAGGCTGTCATGCCGATATTCTCCACTAGAGGGCAGAATGAATTGAGCAGATTCTCGACCTCAACACGAGCTCTGCCACAAACATCGATGGACGCACACAAATATGTAGGCTATTCATTTAACACTGAGAATCCAGAGTCTATGTAAGTTCTGTATTGTATTGTATCATTATAATAACTTTGTCTAAGAAATACCAGCGCAGTTAATCATGAGAATGTATCAGCAAGAAGGCTATTCCATCTCATTCAGTCACATTTCTTGTGGTAAACAAATAACATTGTGTGATTTTCTTTTTTTTTTAGCCTACTTAACATTGACCATAATTCAGGACGCTGTGCAATAACAGAAGGAAGTTCACAATCTGTGTTGAAATATATTACCACACACCGTTTCATGATTTAATTTGTTATTTGTTTTGTAATGGATTTAAATATGTTTAGTCTTGTTCCCCTTTTCCCCAAAAAATAAAGAGAAATCTATTACACAATCCTTCACTTGACCACTGGAGACCAAGTCTGTGTAAGGCACATAGGATAAATAATGGGTAATACATAATTTCCTGGGGAAGTACATAGTAATTAAATTAAAGGTAAAGGTGTAAACATTTAACATTGTCATTTGGAGGTTTCAACTCCAGTGGAAATGAAAGTGTCAGTTGTGATTGTCCTGTCAGTTTATTGGGCCATAAAGATAAACATAGTCATACAGAACAGCTGTTAAAGATTAACCTGACATTGTCTTTGACATTTACTTGAGCATTGTGGTTCTCATCACATCAGAGGTATGCAAAATTGTGACCCTGCTCAACAGTACAACAATACAGATGGGGTAAGTAACCCTGTACATTTGTTTTGGTAGTGCATGCCAACCTTTGACCTTATCATCATCATCATCTCTATGTTTTATCAGCTACTCATGAAAGCTTATTTTAAGGACCTACAAGTTGCGTGCAGATGACATTCAAAACGAATGACTCTAATTTCCTGTTTTGGCCCAAACATTATCAGTAAGGCTATTCCAGAGAGGAACCAAATGCAAAATGCTGTATATTTTAAAAAAATATATATTTTTAACACACTGTCAACTTGGATAATTTAGAGATTTCATCTGGTTGTGATGAAATATATAATTGAGTATCATTAACATAACAGTGGAAACTAATTCCATGCTGCTTTCAAATAATATTACCAAATGGCAGCATGTGTATTGAAAATAACAGAGGGCCTAAAACAGACCCTTGCGGCACTCCATAATTTACTGACATTAACTTGGAAAATTGGTAACTTGGTAACATCAGATAGGTATGATCTAAACCACTTTAATGCCTGTCCCTGAATACCAGTGTAATTTTGTAATCGATCTAAGAGTATGTCATGATTTTATAGTATTGAACGCAGCACTAATATCAAATAAAACTAGTACTAGTAGTTGAGATGCAGCCTTGTTCAGAAGCTAGAAGTCATTTTAAGAAGTGCCATTTCTGACTAAAATTTTTCATAGATATCAGCACACTGTAATAAAGGAATCTGTAGAAAAATGGACAAGGTACTGGAAATTTTCTGCCAGTATGTTATCCGTTATTTTTATGGACATTTCCCTTAACCCTAAAACAATACAAAATGCAATGTGTAATTCAAAATTTGGGTAAAACACTTGTGAAAAATTAATACAGAAAATCCCTTAATATATTAGCACAATACATCAGGCACCCTTTTTTACATGTACAATAAATTATGCAAATACAGTACATCTTTTTTTTTTTTTTTTTTTTTAGAGAAAACATTTTTTTTCTTGGTGAGTATCATTTCATCTTCATGTTGATTCATTTTTTACAAATAAATAAATACATTTCACAAATGAATTTAATCTCAAACTACTGTACTTTCAAATCCAGATTTCATTAGAAACTTGAAGTTTAGCATTTTCATTTATACAGTATACAGTATATTTAAATGTACATTTAGCAGATACTTTCATGCAAAGTGACTTACAAATTAAAATCTGTTGTATCTTTTACATTATATTAAACGCACAAACAAATATTGTATCCTATATCTTAATGCTCTCTACTTCCTGTAAGTTCGGTTTTACTGTGGTACACTAATCAGGGTATTAGAATACAATAAAATAGAATATACAGTGCAGCAACCTTAAGTGCAGCAGAAATTTTTTTGTAACCTTGGCCAGATCTGTGCCTTGCCACAATTCTGTCTCTGAGCTCTTCAGGCAGTTCCTTTGACCTCATGATTCTCATTTGCTCTGACATGCACTGTGAGCTGTAAGGTCTTATATAGACAGGTGTGTGGCTTTCCTAATCAAGTCCAATCAGTATAATCAAACACAGCTGGACTCAAATGAAGGTGTAGAACCATCTCAAGGATGATCAGAAGAAATGGACAGCACCTGAGTTAAATATATGAGTGTCACAGCAAAGGGTCTGAATACTTAGGACCATGTGATATTTCAGTTTTTCTTTTTTAATAAATCTGCAAAAATGTCAACAATTCTGTGTTTTTCTGTCAATATGGGGTGCTGTGTGTACATTAATGAGGGAAAAAAAAGAACTTAAATGATTTTAGCAAATGGCTACAATATAACAAAGAGTGAAAAATTTAAGGGGGTCTGAATACTTTCCGTACCCACTGTATATATATATATATATATATATATATATATATATATATATATATATATATAAACAATGTTTTTGAATCTACAAATGTGTAGGCTGGGTTTAATGTGTGGTGAAACTACTCACTGGCCATGTAATTAATCTTGTGACATACAAATGGAATGATGACACACTTTACAGATCCTTGAAGCCTGAAGAACAGGTCATCGAACAGGATGTGCATTGAATATGTTGACAAAGTTACTAACAAAGATTTGTAATAGGAATTAATGGTGCATTACATTGCTGTCTGAAAGTTTAGTGTAGTGAAGGAAAACATCTTCCTCTTTCATTGCATTTCATCTCTGCTCTAGCTTACATCCTAGTCTAGCTTTCTAATAAACCTGACAAGTTGCTTATGTTGCTCTGTTGTAAGTCGCTTTGGATAGAAGTGCTAAATGCATGAATGTAAAAGTAAATATATTTTACAGTATCTTTTGACTCTCTTTGCAGTGGATGTAATGGATGAACTCAGTGACAGAAGACTGAACATATTCTGAAGGAGATTGTATCTTTTGAATGATTGTTCAAATGAGTCATTGAGGCTAAAACGATGGAACAAACACTCCTACAATCACAATGCACAAAACCTAAAGAATGTTATAGTGCAACGGTTGATTTCCTAACCATGTGATGTGTGACAACATCCAGATGACAGTGAGCAGCTATTTTGGGGAAATTCAGTTCTTGTGTGTTTTGGTTAATCATTGTTATCATGCAGAAGTCACTTCTGTGAGTTGGGGGGTAAAAGGAAGTAATATAAATGATAATTTCTGCATTTCATACAGCAGTAGCAGACAACATTTCTTGACTGATACAACCATCACTTCATGATGACCAAATTAATTTTTCTAGCTTGTAAGTGATTATTGCTCTTACATATAATGCTTTTTTAAGAGCTTGAGTGTTTTATATATTAACATTTCATTTGTATCTCCTTTCAGGCTTTTCTCTGGCATTGTGCCAGTTTGGTAAGTTTTTTTTTATTTTTCATTTGTTGTTTCATTATTAAATATTATATTCAAGTCATGTTTATATAATGCTGTTATTATATTAATAATATTATTTGTGTAATAATTATATATTATATTAATTTTATTTATTTATTTCAGGATTGGCCTCCGAACTGGCATGTTACTTCACAAACTGGGCTCAGTACAGACCTGGCGTTGGCAAGTACATGCCATCTAATGTGGACCCACATCTGTGCACTCATTTAATTTATGCTTTTTCCATTATTAATAAGGAAAATAAATTGACAACCTTTGAATGGAATGATGAAACTCTCTACAAATCTTTCAATGAACTAAAGACAAGGTATGTGCTGTCATCTGATGTTTTCTTTGTGAATATAGTTGTTAATAGTATAGAATATGTTATGTAATGTAGTTCTGATCAGTGATTATTTATACAGCGAATAATGGTACACATATTTGGCTTGACAGAAACCCCAACTTGAAAACTCTGTTGGCTGTCGGAGGATGGAACTTTGGCTCAGAACAGTAAGAGTCCTGCTCAAACACTGAATAATGAAGGATGTGTGTTGAACAGAAATGTTTATTTCATCTTCATGGAATTCTCTGCCATGACTTCAGGTTTAGTATCATGGTGTCCACACCAGAAAACAGGCAGACCTTTATTCAGTCCTCCATCACATTTCTGAGGAGCCACGGCTTTGATGGTCTGGATCTGGACTGGGAGTATCCCGGTGCCCGTGGAAGTCCTCCAGAAGACAAGCAGAGATTCACTCTGCTGTGCAAGGTACTTCATTATTTACAGATTTGCGTTCTCTCGCACACAAAACAAATCAACCTAGTATGCTCTTTACAACAAGTTGATAACATGGTTGAATATTGGAGTAAAAATCAATAAAGGTAATAAACAATCAGAGAAAGAATGAGCATGCATGCACACATGTCCAAAAGTCCACTGGTGAAAATTCTTCTATTTTGAATTTTTCTTTTTAAAAATGTGTAACACTTTACAATAAGGTTTCATTTGTTAACATTAGTTAATATGAACTAAGAATGAACAATACTTATGCAGCATTTATTAATCTTCATTAATGTTAAAGGGTTAGTACACCCAAAAATGAAAATAATGTCATTAATTACTCACCCTCATGTCGCTCTACACTCGTAAGATCTTCATTCATCTTCGGAACACAAATGAAGATATTTTTGATGAAATCTGATGGCTCAGTGAGGCCTCTATTGAGAGCAAAGCCACTGAACCTCTCAAGGTCCATAAAGGTACTAAAAACATATTTAAATCAGTTCATGTGAGTTCAGTGGTTCTACCTTAATATTATAAAGTGACTAGAATACATTTTGTGTGCCAAAAAAACAAAATAACGACCTTTCAATATCTCATGATGGGCGATTTCAAAACACTGCTTCTGAGCTTTACGAATCTTTTGTTTCGAATTAGTGATTACGATCTCCTATCAAACGGCTAAACTGCTGAAATCACGTGATTTTTGCACTCTGAACTACTGATCGATTCGTAAATCTCCAATCACTAGATATTGTTGAAAAGTATTTTTTTTTTGGTGCACAAAAAGTATTCTCGTTGCTTTATAATATTAAGGTAGAACCAATGAACTCATGTTTTTAGTACCTTTATGGACCTTGAGAGTGGCTTTTCTCTCAATAGAGGCCTCACTGAGCCATTGGATCTCATCAGAAACATCTTAATTTGTGTTCCGAAGATGAACGAAGGTCTTACGGGTGTGGAACGACATGAGGGTGAGTAATTAATGACAGAATTTTCTTTTTTGGGTGAACTAACCCTTTAACAAATGTTTTAAACATGTATTGCTCATTGTTTTTACTGATAACTAATGTTTAAAAATGAGACCTTATTGTAAAGTGATAACTAAACATGTAAATTAAAAAAAAAAATCAGCATAACAACTAACTTAAGAGGAACATGAATTTTTAGAAAGTATTTGTTTTGTTCCTCTTTTGCTTTAAAGGTGCCCTAGAACTTTTTTTAAAAAGATGTAATATAAGTCTAAGGTGTCCCCTGAATGTGTCTGTGAAGTTTCAGAATACCTCAAAATACCCCACAGATTTTTTTTAATTCATTTTTTTAACTGCCTATTTTGGGGCATAATTAGAAATGAGCTGATTCAGGGTGTGTGGCCCTTTAATTCTCGTGCTCCACGCCCCAAGAGCTCGCGCTTTAACTTTAACCACATTTAACAGTACATTAGCAACATGCTAACGAAACATTTAGAAAGACAATTTACAAATATCACTAAAAATATCATGTTATCATGAATCATGTCAGTTATTATCGCTCCATCTGCCATTTTTTGCTATTGTCCTTGCTTGCTTACCTAGTCTGTTGATTTAGCTCTGCACAACCAGACGTTAATACTGGCTGCCCTTGTCTAATGCCTTGAACATGAGCTGGCATATGCAAATATTGGGGGCGTACATATTAATGAGCTCGACTGTTATGTAACAGTCGGTGTTATGTTGAGATTCGCCTGTTCTTCTGAGGTCTTTTAAACAAATGAGATTTATATAAGAAGGAGGAAACAATGGAGTTTGAGACTCACTGGATGTCTTTTCCATGTACTGAACTCTTGTTATTCAACTATGCCAAGGTAAATTCAATTTTTGAATCTAGGGCACCTTTAATGGCAGCAGCACTTGTGCTTCATGAACTCCACAAGTTTGTGTAAAAGATTATCATGTTCTCCAGCATTATTTGAAATGTTCCAAAAGAGCAACTTTAGCTTCAACAGAAGAAAATTTGACTGTCTGTACAAAGAGTCACATGATCAATGTCGCACTCATCTGATCAGTGACCTAGTAATAGTGCAGAATCAGAAATATTTCATTCTATTTTACATCATGCTTATTTATTTCTAGGTTTATATTAGATTTTGAATTGCAGATTTTCAACATGGATTATAATTTACAATGAGTTAAAAAAGGTCTTAATCCACTGCAAATATGTGACTATAACAGGAACTCTTGGAAGCTTACACGGCAGAGGGTGCTGCCACAGGACGTCCCAGACTCATGCTCACCGCTGCAGTGGCTGCTGGGAAAGGAACGATTGATGCTGCGTATGAAATTGCAGAAATTGCCAAGTATGTCTCATGAAGAGTTTTGTTCACTTTGAATCATGAAATATGATTAAGCTGCGGACAGAATCTCTTAAAATGCCAATCAAATGATCATTTAGTAATATTTAATGTATAAATGGGCGCTGACTATGAACTCGCTATTTCCCTCTTGTAATGCAGGTATTTGGACTTCATCAGTGTCATGACCTATGACTTCCATGGCTCATGGGAGACTGTCACTGGACACAACAGTCCTCTGTATCGTGGCTCTGGAGACACAGGAGACAATATCTACTTTAATACTGTATAAGGCCTTATATCCTACTGTAAAATGTCTGAAATATAACATAATATATAACATATAATTGATTTGTGAATGATACTATGAGTAATTGCAAATAACAAGCAGCTGACAACATGCAACAGGAAATAACTGATTCATCATGATAATGCAGGATTTTGCAATGAAATACTGGAGAGATCAGGGCACTCCTGTGGAAAAGCTGAGGATGGGGTTTGCAACATATGGAAGAACGTTTCGCCTGGCGTCTGGAGCCAGTGGAGTCGGAGCTCCAACTAGTGGACCTGCCTCAGCTGGACCTTTCACCAGAGAGGCCGGATTCTGGTCCTATTATGAGGTCTTATCTTCAATCCAACACTTAGAACTTACATTATAGCACAATATTTAATTGTGAAAAATAAAATCATAAGAGTTATGATTATCTCCCATCAGATCTGTACTTTCCTTCAAGGAGCCACCGTGCAATGGATTGATGATCAGAAAGTTCCTTATGCAACCAAGGAACAGGACTGGGTGGGATTTGACAACAAGGAAAGCTTTACGACTAAGGTGAATATGTCATACAGGCTGGAAAATACATACAATTTAATGCAGTTCTCATGCTCTCAATAACTAGATCTGGTCTGCTACAGGTGAACTACCTGAAGAAGAACAAGTTTGGAGGAGCTTTCGTCTGGGCTCTGGATCTCGATGACTTCGCAGGACAGTTCTGTGGGCAGGGCAACTACCCTCTTATTAGGCATCTCCACTCACTTCTTAATACTGGTACATTTCGAGCCTATTTCTGCTACATAAGAAAAAAAACATGCTTTGGTACATCATAATTATCACATGAAAAGTCAAAATTATGAGATGCTAATTTATAATTTATAACAGTCAAAATTATGATATAAATGGGAAAAAGGTTGGAAATTGATCATTATTTGTATCTCCATAATTTCAACAAAAAAATTCAAGTCAACTTTTTGTCATTTCAACTCTATTTGATTTAAATTATGACTTAGTATTTCAATTTTGACTTCTGATCTCATGACATTGTCATAATTTTGATATGAGTATGACATTTTTAAAATAAGTAGACTTTTTGATCTCATAATTATGCCATAATTTCGACTGTCAGACTTCAATTTTGACTTTGTCATAATGACTGTTTTCATAATTTCAACTGTCACAATTTTATCACATTTTCATATCATAATTATGACAGTCTCATCATTTTGACTTTTATATAAATGACTTTATATCTCATGATTATATTATATAAAGAATAGATAATGTACAGTCTGTTCTGCGTTACCTTGTCAGTTTATTTTGCGATAGTAACTGTCTGACTGTACATTATCCCTTTATTGCATGGCTACTCCCCAAATAAATAAATATGAGGGCATGAAATATTGATTCAAGTTGAAATTGGACGAAGCCAAATATTAGGAAATATTAGACCGCTGGATATTGACCAATCAGAATCAAGTATTCCAGGGAGCCATGTAATAAACCAGATTAATAATTGGAAAACTTGACATAAAATATCAAATTCCAATTTCCTCCTCCAGAGTCTCTCCCTCCAAATACAACACATGTGCCCTATGAGACCACAACAACATCATCCACTGCTCAATCTACTAGACGTAAAGTTGTACCGACAGCTCCCTCAGGAGCAGAGTTCTGTAAAGGCAGACCAGAAGGAATTTATGCAAACCCAGCTGACCCAATGACCTTCATTCAGTGTGCTAATGGCAGAACCTTTGTACAGAGATGCCCTGCAGGGACCGTCTTCAATCCCAACTGCTTGTGCTGCGACTGGCCTAAGAATTAACCTCACGTTATCACCCTTACACTCCTAAAAAGGAAATGTGTGGAATTTTTGCAGTATTTTTGAAGTACTAGTATTTAGAGCCACTAGTGGTGCAATAATTTCACATTTTACCTTTAAGTTTGTGTTAATGTCTTCAAATTTAACATACACAGCCAATGATATAATACTACTTTTGCAAACTATTTTGTTGGGTCTTTGTGCTCCCTTTTAGTTGTCTGATTAAAACTAGCATGATTAAAAAAGCACTAATTGTCCACTTATTTTACATTTAGAGTGTGATTGCATACTTACAATTATTCATTCATCAGGGACCCGATGTCACACAGAGTCTCATGCCGGCAGGGTTGCGGGTCTCATGATCACAAACTCGCCAGTCTGATTTTTTAAAGGGGGGGCGTGACCAAAAAAGTTTGAGAACCACTGGTTTAGTCATTTCCATACAACTTGCAAAGTCATTGATCGAGTTCAGAAAGTCTCAGATGACGTGCCTACTGCTGTCTTCATTCGTGAGCCTTCAGTTTGACCTATGCTGGACACAGATTTGCAGTAACATCAGCCTCTACATAATCTACTAGTCATAATGATTTCAAAAGAGCCAAAGACTGTAGAATAACACAAGACGTGTCACTCGTATTGAATGGGAGAAAGTGTAACGCGCAATATGGCGGAATAAGTCCCGCCTTCTAAAAAATAAGAGCCAATCACCGACTGGTAAAGTCATCGCGTCACTGCAGCGGCCGTTAGAAGCACCGGTTTCTATAGAAACAGTCAGACGCGCGCCTCCGAAATGAGGCACAGGAGACGCGCATTTACGTCTGCGCATGCGCATTAGCTTGATCCAGCCTGAAAAATACCGGGGTTATTTTTTGTCATGATTCGAGCATTTGGAAAACAAATTATGAGACAGTTGTTGTTTGATTTGATTGGTGATTTCAAACATGAAATTTAATCGTAAGGTTGTTGAACAGTTTTGGAGAATTTGATGTTTCCCCATTCAAAGAGATAGGAGCTGCATGATGCCCAGGATGCCCGAGAGGCGTTTCAAAGATGGCCGCCGAGTGAAATGACTTGTCTTAAAGGGACTTTGAAAGAGCCCAGAATAAATCAAACATAAAGTTTTATTTGTCAGGTAACAATGTATCATGCCAATTACATAATTAAACAATGAGAATCCAATTCAGAAATTATAAATACATAACATCAATTGCTCAAAGATGAATCTAAAAGTGAGAGATGCATAGGCTACCTGACATCAGAGAGACACACAGCAGTGTGTCAGTGTTTTGCATGCAGAGGTCCAGAGACTCACACAGCACTGAGTGTTGGTTTTCTGGTTGTAGAATCACAGTTTTATCTGTTTTAGACTGTTTTACCACTTTCCTTTAAATACCCAGATCAGAAAAATTATTTAAATTGTAAATTACAGAAGGCCTTTTGGTTGGACAAGATGGTCAGGGATAGGAAAGCATTCTCACATTTATTCTGAGCTTTCAATCTTTCTCATAATGTGAGACCATGAAAGGGAAAAAGAAATAGATGCACAAGATACAGTACATCATATGTGGTATATAGACATTCTTAGTGAACTTTCAGCCAGAGAGATAAGAAAAGGAGTGGAGAAGGAGGAAGGAGGTTTACAATGGGAGAGCAGAGAAGATTGGGCAAATTTCTATGTCCTTTCTTCATGATCTTTTCTTCAGATTAGCAATTTCATTGTTTTGTTGCATGGTGTCTGTTTTTTGTGAGAGCTTCTGTGTCTATCAGGAATTTCGATCTTACCAGATAAGATATTTTTTTTAGATAATGTTAGAATATTTATCAGGAAAAAAATACAGAATAAGAAAGAACACACATCTATGTTTGTATTAACATTTTTTTTTATTATTAATTTAACATTTCTGTTCATGGAATTAAATTAATTTCATAAAAATAATCAATAAACAACATTTACAGTAATTTTCAATCAGACCATTTCAGTGCAAAAAAATAACTAAGAATTCAAAGTAACATTCTAACAACCAAAAACAATAACTGTGTTGAGCTGCAGCTTTGTGATGCAAATTCTCCTATGTAGAAGGCGACATTCTCGTGACCTTGAGCAATGTTCCCTAAAAGTTCTCTAAAGGTGACGAAAATTCCGAACCTTTACAGAACATTCGGGATGTTCCTAAAACGTCCTCTTTTAGTAATGAAAGTGCTGCAGTTTAAGGTTCCTTATATGACTTTAGGGGGACGTTCCATTTTGGTTATTCTATGGTCACATAAGAACGTTACAAAGAGGACATTTGGGACATTAACAGAATGTTCCCACACGGTCCTCTGTTGGTCATTAAATAACGTTTCCAATATGAGTTTAGGGGGACGTTCTATTTTGGTTATTTTATGGTCACATAAGAACGTTACAAAGAGGACATTCGGGAAGTTATCAGAACGTCCTATAGTAATAGTCCCCTAAACATTCCCAGAATGTCCTGAATGTTCCCTGAAGGTTCACCAAATAACGTTCTCAGAACATTCTTAGAACATCCCCAGTGGTGTTAAGGACATTGTCTAGTAACTTTCCCAGTAGGTTCAGAGACGGTCACGATGTGGAGTTTTATAGAAAATAATAAAGTTTGAAGTCACCGTTATGGAGGTGAGCATTTGCTTTAGATGGGCTCTTGATTCTTGATATTTTAACATTAGATTTTCCCTGGCTGTTTTAACTGTGTTTCCAAAACATGCTTGTTACAGCAAAAATTACAAGAGAAATTCTGATCAGATGAATTTAGTTATTCAATGATGGTGATTCAATCATCATGGAGTGTCCTGATTCACTGATCCTCTCCAGAATCTAAACTATGAGTGTATTAACTGTTAGTTTTGCATTCATTAAAGGTTAGTTTTTTTTCATGTTTTTTTTTTATTTTTTTATTCATTATACAGAGTTTTGAGCAGTGCCTAATAGACTCACACAGACATCATGAATCAGCGTATGATCCTCAACAATGGTGACAATAAACAAAAGTTTATTTGTGGCTTTAGTAGTTTTTGTGATGCTCAGAGTTAATCTGTTAATCTGAAAATTTTGTCACCATTGTTGAGGATCATACGCAGAATATTGATGTCTGTGTGAGTCTACATGACCCTGTCTGAATAATTTCTGCACAATGATAAAAACTTTCAAAATATCAAAGCAGGACAGGATTTTATGCATTATCATAGGATTACAACAACATGAAAGTAATACAAAATTCAGAGATCAGGGAATAAGGCCATGGTATGACAATGAAATCATCAACAATGAGCAGCCAAACCAACTTGATTAGATTTTTTTTCCTTACAATTTTTTTTTGTAACGAATGTTTTAGAAACACACAGTTATAACAATTGGAGAAAAAATAAAGTCAAATCGTCAAGGGCTTACCTCCGTAACGGTGACATTTCTAAATTTTAATAAAACATCAACACCTCATTAAGAAGATTCGTATGAAAGAAACAAAGTCAGAGTTGAGATCTAGAGAGATCTGTTAGTGTTTAATGCTCTGTTTCTGTTATCTGAGTTTTGTGAGGTTACCATTGTGCTGGAGAGTAGATCCTGTGCTTCAGTCAGTGATGATCCAGAAACACTGATGTTCTGTTGCATGTTGCTTTA
Source organism: Megalobrama amblycephala (assembly GCF_018812025.1). Classification (NCBI taxonomy): domain Eukaryota; kingdom Metazoa; phylum Chordata; class Actinopteri; order Cypriniformes; family Xenocyprididae; genus Megalobrama; species Megalobrama amblycephala. The sequence goes on along the minus strand of NC_063067.1, from coordinate 10,632,151 downwards.
TTTAAAGACAGTAACTGTGTATTTACTGATGCGGTGATACAGCAGTAACATTAGCTTGTGTGTGCTGTTGTCACCTAATGACTTACTGCAAAAGATTTGCATTTTACAGAAAAGGTTTCATAATAAGCCAGAAAATATCTGTAAAGAGCTTTTTTATATACAGTACAGTCCAAAAGTTTGGAACCACTAAGATTTTTAATGTTTTTAAAAGAAGTTTCGTCTGCTCACCAAGGCTACATTTATTTAATTAAAAATACAGTAAAAAACAGTAATATTGTGAAATATTATTACAATTTAAAATAACTGTGTACCATTTAAATATATTTGACAAAGTAATTTATTTCTGTGATGCAAAGCTGAATTTTCAGCATCGTTACTCCAGTCTTCAGTGTCACATGATCCTTCAGAAATCATTCTAATATGCTGATTTGCTGCTCAATAAACATTTATGATTATTTTCAATGTTGAAAACAGTTGTGTACTTTTTTTTTCAGGATTCCTTGATGAATAGAAAGTTCAAAAGAACAGCATTTATCTGAAATACAAAGCTTTTGTAGCATTATACACTACCGTTCAAAAGTTTGGGGTCAGTAAGAATTTTTATTTTTATTTTTTTGAAAAGAAATTAAAGAAATGAATACTTTTATTCAGCAAGGATGCATTAAATCAATCAAAGGTGGCAGTAAAGACATTTATAATGTTACAAAAGATTAGATTTCAGATAAACACTGTTCTTTTGAACTTTCTATTCATCAAATAAAATGTTTTGTACAATTGTACACATTAAATGTTTCTTGAGCAGCAGATCAGCATATTAGAATGATTTCTGAAGGATCATGTGACACTGAAGACTGGAGTAATGATGCTGAAAATTCAGCTTTGCCATCACAGGAATAAATTACTTTGTGAAATATATTCAAATAGAAAACAGTTATTTTAAATTGTAATAATATTTCACAATATTACTGTTTTTTACTGTATTTTTAATTAAATACATGTAGCCTTGGTGAGCAGACGAAACTTCTTTTAAAAACATTAAAAATCTTAGTGGTTCCAAACTTTTGGACTGTACTGTATATATAAAACGTTTAAGAAAAAGTAGTTTTTGTTTGAATAGCCACTTTTGTTAGTCAATTTAGCTCTAATTTTCAATTATATTTTTTGACAAGAGCAGCAGGGATATTCTGAGAACATTTCCAAATAAAGTATGGTTCCCTAAACGTTCAGAGAACATCTTGAACATCATGTTCTGTGAAGGTCCGCAAAATAACGTCCCCCAAACCTCAAAAGAACTCCACATCTTGACCGTCTCTGAATGTACTGGGAACGTTATTAGGCAACGTCCTTAACACCAGTGGGGACGTTCTGAGAATGTTCTGGGAACGTAAAATTTCTAGTAGGGAGGATGTCATAAAAAATCACTTCAGTCTAACACAATGTCTAATGATAATCTATTGGCCCATACTGCAGTTTTTGAAAATGTATCACAGCATTAACCTTCAATAAAATCTCCAAAAATGCAAACACTATTAAGAATAGTAGAATAACTATAGAGAGCTCAGGGTGTTGTGCTGAATCTCTCAGAAAGTTGGTCCAAAACACCAAAGCAGCAAGTCTGACAATGGAAAGTCAGAAATATAAACTGCGTTTTGAAGCAGACTTAACCAGAAATAACTAGTGAGATGTTTCTTCCAGCTCTCCCCTGAACCCAGTAACACTTTCAAACACAAAAAGTGACACTCAAAATTGTGGAAAATTCTATTCATCTACAAAACTAATCACTCATTAATGATCAATTCATCATCACAATGCCCAGTTTTGTCTGATTTATTCACATAGCTAGCTTATTCTTTAATTATGCCTAGTAATGCTTTTGTTTTCGTAAGGGTTGCTTATGTTTACATTCAGTCAACAAACTTATAATTATTTGGTCAGACATTACTAATAACAATTACTTCAAATAGAAATACATACATTATGTATGTAATATGACATTATTTATAGTATACACATACTGTATACTGTAAGCCACTTTGAATAAAACCATCTGCCAAATGCCTGAATGTAATGTGAACCTAAGCACAGGGTTAATTACACCCATGCCCTGCTGTCAACACCTGACAAACAGCAAACTTGTGATGTGTTTTTTAAATTGTTCAGTAAGGAATGCAAAAATGAATCTTTATGATTGATTTTTTTTCACAACCTACAATACTTTAGTATTTTTTCTAAAGCTGCTGTATTAATTTGATCCAGATATTCAATTCACATCAGTTAAAACAAAGCTCCCTTAGCTTAGTTTCTTAACCTTCAGTGTCTTGAGATTAGTGCAAGTATCATCCCACCATTTACAGCTCATGCTGGCTACTGTGAGGTGGCGGCAACTTCCTGATGTCATTATTCTGGATGAGCTGGAAGTAGAACAGCACGATCTCTTCATAGTTCTTAATGGAGATTCTCTCGTTCACACCATGGAATCTAAAGGAGGAACACGAACGTTTACACAAGTTTATTAACACTTCACAAAGTGTAGATTTCCTGCACTGCTACTATACATTATTTACATACACCAAATTCTAACATCGCCAACTAATTCTAATTATGACCTCGCCATCTACTGGCCTGGCATGCAGAATACAGTGTTTTTAGTTGTTTCTGTATAAACATAATTTTTTGACAACATTGTCGTCTGTACACAAAGCTTTTCAAAAACACAAAGGAAAAACGCTCTCATTTGTTAGTACATCGTTGTTGTTTAAACGTACCCTCAAGCTGGATCCTCTACTACATTAGTATAAAGAGCCACTCTCCTGTGTCTTACCTCTGAGGGTCACCTGGTTTGAACCACGTTGGTGCAAAGCGATATATGTCTCGGGTGATGTCCCTGTAGTGCCGGCTGTCAGTGTTGCCAACACATACACCTGTGAGAGGAAATCATAGAGCAGCTAAAAGTGGCTCTTCACGAGACAATGATGTGCGTAAGTGGCACTTAAGCAGGAATGCATGACTTCACTTACCAGGGGCCACTGTGAGCTGAGGAAACATGACCTGCACTGTTTTCTTTATGACCTGGAACCCAAAAGCCTTCTCATCATATGAGCTGATGGGCAGCGGGTCGAATCCATTGACCATCTCTACCTTCACACGCTCATCTGATATGGTTGACTTGACCAAATCCATAACCTAAAAGATGACATAAAAGGGGATGTGATGTGATCAAACAGTGAGTGATTATAGTCAAGAGTTTGATTTAAAGGCACAGTTCACCCAAAAATGAAAGTTCTTCATTTAATCACCCTCACATCATTTCAAATATGAAGATATTTTGAAAAACAATGCAGTACAAACAGCACGGGACTTTTATTGTATGGACACACATCATTAAAGAAAGTCATACAGTTTTTCAGTCACAAACATAATTGTCATTTTTGAATGGGTGAACTATCCTTCTAGTGTTAGTTTTTTATTTAGAGTGATTCATGTGAAACTGGTTGAGAAGGTGTGAAGAGCAAAAGTTAATAGCTGAGCTATAACAACTCTAGCCTGGATGAATGAGCCATTGAGTGGCTACAGCGTGACCTCTCACCTCCTGCAATGTTTGGGCTGAGTGGATACGGAAATTGACAAAAGCTTCGGCGTATGACGGGATTACATTAATCTGTAAGAGAAAGAGAAATAATCAGATCTACATTCATGCTACAACTTAGAGAACTTACAAAAAAAGAGGGCCCCACCTTCACACCCGAGTTAAACATTGTGACGGCAGTTGTGGTCCTCACAAAGGCATTTGTGTCAGGTTTTCTCTCCAACACCCTGCATATGAAAGGGACACCAATATTATTATTATATTACTATGAAATTATTATTATATAATTATTATTATTATAATTATTATTATATTACTGCAGTCAACATTAAGACAACAATATGAACTACCTGCTGAGTAGCGGAGAGAAGAGCCACAAATTAGACATGATGAATCGGAGAGGCAAACCAAACTACAAAATAAATAAGAGAAATGGTTTGTTGTAAAGCAAGTCTGTATGTCATAAAACGTAGCCTGTAAAATCCTTTGCTTGAACACTTTTACCTTATGTGCCAGGTGTTCAAATGTGCCACGCTCAGGACCATATCCAAACAGTCTGGGCATCCGATTTTCCTCCAACCTGAGAAAAGATGTTACCAAAAACATCATTTAAATAAAGTCTTTAACTCAGTTTAACACTGTTTTGAGAATAACTTGATAGCAATAAAAAAAAAAATCACAAAAACCTCTAATAAAAAGATACATTTTTCACTATTTCCAATTGTTTTACAATAATAAAGTGTTTTAGGGGTTTCCGCTTGCCTTTTGACAGCTGAAGCCAAGATGCCAATGCTGCTCTCTCTGGGCGGCATGGATGAATGTCCTGGAGCGCTGCTGACACTCAGCTTTACTGTGGCCTGACCCTTCTCACTGATACCTATTCTACAAAACACACACACGGGAAAATATTACAGACTAATTCAATAATAAATAACTCTGCTAATAGAGCTGCTCAAAATAACTCACAGGGCAGCAGGTCCATCCAGGCCACTTATGACACCGTCCAGAACTGCCAGGCCTTCATCTAAAACATACTGGAGCTTCACCCCTCGAGTCTTCAGGAGCTTCACGATATTGACTGCACCATGTAAGCCATTCACCTGACATATAACCATATAAATAAGTGCATTAAAATAAGTATTATAAATTACAACTAATCAATTCACTTGAGACTGACCTCCTCGTCGTGACCCAAACCAATGTAGAAGCTTCTCCGAGGGGTGTAACCTCGTTCCAGAAGGTATTCCAGCGCCTGAAGGATCCCCTTCAAGAGCACATCATTACAGTTAGCATCAGGTGTGCAGTTGTTTCAATGAAAACGATGCAGTGCTGAATCACTGTACCATCACAGACTGTTTGTTGTCGATGGTTCCTCGTCCATAAATGAAGCCATTGATCTCTTGAGCAGAGAAAGGAGGAGCGTCCCACCCATCCGCCTCATCGGCCGGCACTACATCAATGTGAGCCAGCAGCATGTACGGCTCCAGATCAGGCTCTCTCCCTGGTACCGTGAACAGATGGCTGTAGTTTCCCACCAGCTCATGTTTGACCAGGCTGGATGAGAAGACCTTTGGGAAGACTGAGAAAGAAACCAGTCTTAAATAACACTCCTTTAGTTTCACTCAATGCAAAACCTAATATTACTAAAGGAAAAGTGGCTACTTTCCTTAAATACAGTAAAAAAAAATAATGATTACAAAATGATGAAGGAAGTGTCAAGTGAAATGAAGCGCTAACCTTCAGAAAATGCTTGTTTATATTTTTTAAATTGTATTTTTATGTTTTCTATATATAAGGTTTGGAATTTTTGTTACCCTGTTACCAAAATGTAGGACGAGCTTCAAGCCGGAATTGTGTGATTACATTGTTTTCAGGCAATGCAGAAAGGGTCCACATGATGTCACTGCCTCTGAGCCCAATTTTATGAAATGCTTAACTATTTGTAATGGGAAAAACACGTTTTTTGTATGTATTTATAGCTTCAAAAAGGTAATGGGACACAAATCAGGGGAAGGTTTCAGTAATCTATCGTTGACAGCACTGTTTGATGCTGTTGTAACTCATGGTGTCTCACCCCTCCTCAGCAGCCCGTCGAACTCGCGCAGCGCGCTCGTGTTCACATTTGTCTCAGTAAATGACACCGTGGGAATCTGTATGGCCGCTATGAAAGAGACGAAAACAAGACATTTGCAACAGCTACATTACAATTACATTTGTAATATCAACAGCACACTTGTTAACAGCGTCTCCGTTTACTGTATCTAAATGTGTTCCTGTCAAATCTATTCACGTCACGTGATGAGTTTCATGTCAAACTGCACTTAGGGATCGGGGCAGAGACGGACTCGGTATTTCTACGTTGTTTGTTACCTTTGAAATTTGCCAGCAGGTTCTTCCTCTGTTGCGGACTTAAATGAAGAGAAATGGTTGTTGTATTTTCCCATTTTCCCAGCTCAAGCCCCGCGTTCACATCAAATGTAAACGTCCTAACTGTGGCAACAAGGAACAAAACTGTAATCGCAAATATGGCACTAAACAGCAGCACTTTGAGAAACTTAAATAATTTCCAGTGAGTACTGTGGCCTGTCATGTTTCAGGAAGTACGAAAGAGTCATTTCATAATCAGGGTTCATGTTTATCTAATACCTCACTGATGACGCAGCACGAGCGCCCTCTGCTGCTGTGGATTAGAATCACGTGAATCAGCCATGGAGATTTTCATATTGGTGAACGGCCATAGGTGGGGGTGAAGGGTTAGTTCACCTAAAAATTAAATTTCTGTCATTAATTACTCACCCTCATGTCGTTCCAAAACCGTAAGACCTTTGTTTGTCTTTGGAACACAAATTAAGATTTTTTTGATGAAATCCAATGGTTGAATTATCATAAAATCATCATTATGACCATCAGGTGACAAGGCACACATGCATATAGGCTATGTTAATTATATGTATGTGTTTTTGTTTACTTTATTTAATAAAGAAAAACCATGTGCTCTGTTCATGCTCTGCTGTTTAAAACTGCATGAATTATTTAGTCAAAACACAACAAAAAGCTTTTTACTGCAAAAACAAACTAAAAGACTGAAAATAAAATAAAACACATGATAAACATGATAAAATAAGGACAGTGACAAACAGATATGAGCAATCAGCATATGAATCTCAACAATGGTGACAACTAAATATTCAGACAATCAGATCAACTCTGGACATCACAAAAGTGATTAGTTATAACAAAAACCACAGCATAAAATAAAAGCAAATAGTTAGAATTAAAAAAAATAATAATAGGACAATTCAGCTGCATATTTTATTCATGCTGTGATGTATGCTGGGAGTTTTGTACTATTGTTTCTAGCATGCATTGCAGCATGACACTTTTGATTGTCACCATTATTGAGATTCATGTGCTGATTCTTGATGTCTTTGTGTGTCTTTTTTTTTTTTCTTTTTTTTAAAAATAATCTTCTGATCGGTTTTGTTCCATTATAACGTTTCAGTGATGGTCAGTTTTGTTTGGTTGCGAGATCTCAGTTGGTTTCGTTTTGCTATGACATTTTAAAGACTGTCAGTTTTGTTAGTTTAGTAGATTTCAATGTTGGTTTGTTGGTTTGTTATGTTCCATTACAAGATTTCAATGACGGTCAGTTTTGCTGGGTTACGAAATATCAATGACAGTCAGTTTTCAGTGTCAGTCAGTTTTGTTCTGTTACGAGATTTCAAACACGGTTGGTTTTTGTTTTGTTACGAGATTTCAGTGATGGCCGGTTTTGTACGGTTATGAGATCTCAATGATGGTCAGTTTTGTTCCTTTACAAGATTTCAATTACAGTTTGTTTTCATTGTCAGTCAGTTTTGTTCAGCTACGAGATCTCAATGTTGGTCAGTTTTATTCCGCTATTAGATTTAAATGACAGGTCAATTCACAAGGTAGTCAAAGAAAAACTGCATAAACAGAACAGACCGGAATGCATGCATGCAAGCTAGAGCGACAGTGGGGGGTCTTATCCCAAAAATCAGAGGGAAATGATAGATGAATAACACTGATGTAGAAGCACCAATTCATGACTTTAAGCCTAAACTTGACATAATCTGTAAACTTGTCCCTCAAATCTGATTGGTTGATTTGAATGTTGTTCCAGGATCAACAAAATATGTTGACCCAGGAAAATGTTGAACTCAGCAAAATCAGGTTATGTGTTCAGGTCCCACTCGGAGGTGGTGCGAGTAGAACCCAGTGGGTTTATACTTACAACAGAGCAAATGTTAATCTCTGAACATATTTTTGTAAAGTGTGTTGTGAAAATGAAATGTGAATATATATCTCTATGAAATTTTGTTTATATACCAAATATTTTGACAATCAAATACTCATACACACTGCTGTTAATGTATGGATTAGTGTTTTATTAGCTATTATTATTATTTATCTATTTTTTGTAAAAAGTGTTTTCATGCATGTTTGGCAGGAGTTTTTGTTCCATTTATGCTGTTCTGACCAGCAGGGGTCAACAGTGTGTGGTTTCAAATGTTTCGAAACAGTGAATCATTTTGCAAAGCAACTGGTTCAATTGTTTCAAAGCTTTTAAAAACTTTGTTTCTCCCATCACAAGTGTAATGTATTAAAAAAAAAAAAAAAAAAAAAAAATGTGTAAGTGCTATCAATAATTCACTCTTTGCTGGGAGTTGGACTGACAGGCGATCTGACCAATCATAATGTTCAATGTGCCGTTTTGTCTGACAAATTATACTGCGTTCACGTCACCTCGTATTTACCGGAATCTTGAGATGACAACACGTGACGTTATATTCGGAGCTGTTCACGTCCTTTTGGTCCTTGGACTGGGAATTATGCGTTTCCATGACACCACTATCAACACCTAAATGAATCTACAGCGGTCAGTTGGTACAGCGGCCACGTGGTACATGTGGGAGCTCTCAGAAAACTCCCAGCTTACAAGCTGTAATTACGAGCTCTACGAGGACGTGAACGCTTTTTACAAGCTAGAATCTCGTAACTACAGGAATTACAAGGCCGCGTGAACGCACCTTATATCAAACTGTAGAGTTAGTAGGTGGACTTGTAACCGAGACCAGCTAACGTTAGTGAGACCTGTGCAGGTAAACTTGGTGTTCTTGTTATTGGGCCTGCTTCTCTTGCCAGCGACCAGCGTTTAAGTCCTGCTTGGAGTGGTTCAGAGTGCACAGGTTACATACATTTAAAACATGGTTTGTATTGAAACGTTTCTGTGGTTAGAAATATTTTGTAACAATATATACAATATATACTGTTCAAATGTTTGGGGTCAGTCATTTTTTTCTTTTTTAAAGCAAAATTAGTAATTTAATTCAGTAAGGATGTGTTAAACGGATTACAAGTGATAGTAAAGGCTTATGTTGTTAGAAAAGATTTCTATTTTGAATAAATTCTGTTCTTTTTAACCTTTTATTCATCAATGAATCCTAAAAAAAAGTATCACAAGTATCACGATTAAAATTCAGCTTTGCATCACAGAAATAAATAATATTTTAAAGTATATTAAAATAGAAAACCATTATTTTAAATTGTAATAATATTTCACAATATTAATGTTTTTCTGTATTTTTGATGTAATAAATGCCGGCTTGATGAGCATATGACACTTCTTTCAAAAATATTAAAAATAGTAATGAAAAAAATGAAAGTTCCTCCATGTAAGTTGTAAGAATTTATTAAAAGACTATATAATTTGTGATGTGAAACTAACTAACTACCTGCATGGTATGTGATGTAATGTAGAGATTATTTTTCCTCAGGGTTACACCCCTTATGGGCGACTGTACTGGGGCGTTGGGCAGTATGTGATGTGCTGTATGGCCTATTTTACACCAGGTTGACACACTTAAGGCAGGAACACACCAAGCCGACGGTTGGCCGTCGGGCAGTTTTTCTTCGTCGGCCAACTAAGTTTTCTCAGTGTGTTTCGCACCGTCGGCTGAAGTTGGTCCTCGTCTGCTTTTTTTCGGCTGATTCGACATGTTGAATCGGCGTTGGAGCTCGTCGGTCCGTTGGGCCATCTGATCATTCTGATTGGCTGTTCAGCTACTGCCACCTGCTGTCCGGAAAGGCATTTCATCTCACGCAGGCGCAGAACTGACGTGCTACTTGGCCGTCGGGTGTAGAGCGTCGGTTTGGTGTGTCAGGCCAACTTTGGACACAGACGCTGCCGACGTGAGCCAACCACACAGTCTGCTTTCGTCGCCACTAGTTCGTCGGCGTCGGCTCGGTGTGTTCTGGCCTTTAGTGTCACACTTAGTGTAGACAGTACAGCTTATTGCAACTGTACAGGGGTGTTAGGACCCACTGGCCTCTCTAACACCTCTTCCCGAGGCTATCCAGTCTCCCAGGAGATCTCCCATTCAGATAAAGACCGGGCTCAACCCTGCTTAGCTTCAGTGGGTGTGCAGGTGAAAGTTACAGGTTGACCGCTGCAGGGCTTCTCAAACATCTTTCCAACCATAGACCCTCTTACCAGCGCAGTTAATCTTGAGTTTAAAATAGAGAAAATAGAGAAAACACTTTAAAATCTATTACACAATCCTTCACTTGACCTCTGGACACCAAGTCTGTGTCAGACACATAGGATAAATAATTAGTAATACATAATTTCTAATAATACATAGTTATCAAATTAAAGGTAATGGTTTAAACATTTAACATTGTCATTTGGAGGTTTAATCTCCAGTGCAGATGACTGTGATCATCCTGTCAGTTTATTGGACCATAAAGATAAACATAGTCATAAGGTGATGATAAATGTGGCATTTTTTTGAGCAATGTTTCCGTCAACAGGCAACCTGGTGAGACACAGGCAACTAATTGTCAATGGACAGTTAGCAGCAACCAATCAGAGAGTAGCAAATCTTGTGCTAACCTAATAAATACTTTATTAAATACTTGTTAGGCACTTTATTTCAACTTTTCAAATATTTTCTTCATTTTTATTAAATATAAATGCCGTTCCAATCTGATTTGTGATAGGAAAATGGAGAAGAGCGAGTTTGGCAAAAGGCGAATTCGAAAATAGGACGCGTGTTTAGTACCATAAAGATAAACATAGGCATAAGGTGATGATAAACGTGGCAACTTTTTGAGCAATGTTTCTGTCAACGGGCAACCTGGTGAGACACAGGGCAACTATTTAGGTCAATGGACAGTTAGCATGGACGGTTATTTTTCAGTATTTAACTGAAAACATTTGGACACCTGTTGGTATTTTAAGCGTTAAATTAGATAAATTCCCTGTTTTGGGTTGACACATAACAACTTACAGTGTAAAAAGATATAAGTTCAATCTCCTTTTCTTTGCTCCATTGCCGCCGAGAGCTGCCATCTTGTTTGGTTTTTTTCTGAAATCTCTGCAGTATATATTTATCTGTATATACTATGTATATGTTCTGCAATGGAATGCTATAAGTCTAGTAACCAATGGTCAAGAATTCAAGAGATTTACTGATGCATTTGTCGAAAAACCTGATTTGATATGTGTTCAGTAGACATGGCTTAAACCATGCTTAGATTTTGTTATCCCATGTTATAAAAGTTTAAGAGCATATCGAGTAAATAGGGTTGGAGGTAGATGTGCCACTTTTATTAAAAATGGTTTACAATATAGAAGAGTTGAGATCAGCATAGAGCTTGAATGTGAGATTGCCATAATATGGTCAGAGCAGGAAAGGATTTCTATAGTTATTTATGACCCAGGACTGCAGTTAGATGAAGAAAAACTGGAAGGAATAATGGCTAAAGTGGAGCTGCCAGTATGGGGATTTTAATGCACAGTGGAGTTTGGGGGAGTAGTACTTGAGATAGAAGTGGACCAGTCCTGGAGGATTTTATTGAAAATCATGGATTGGTAGTGTTGAATGATGTTAGGTCAACTTGGTCATGGTGCAACCTCATGTATTGACTTAACCTTTACTTCCCCTGAACTTGCCATAGAAGTGACCATGTTCCAATTTTAAGAAAGATTGGGAGAAGGCTAATTAAAGAACAGGGCTACAGGCCAAAGAAATTACGCAAAAGCAAGGTGGGATGAATTTAAAGAAAGAACTCAGAAAATAGTGCATAATGTGTTTCAAGGAGGTTTAGACGGATGCATGAAATAATTCAGTTTGTTAGCATAGGCTGCAGACAACTTTATCCCAAGAACTGAGTTCTCAAAAGAATGTGCCCTGGTAGAATGAGGCATGTACTCTTGCTGTTCGAGTTAGAAATAGAGCATATCGACGACTGAGGAAAAACCCAATAGAAAACCATACAACTGTATATAAGAAATTAAGGGCAAGAGCTAAAAGAGATCTCTCAGACTACAATTTTTATTTTGAAGGATGTACTGTTACTCCATCTTTGGGAGTTAAAGACCTGGGTGTTATATTAGACAGCAACTTGTCCTTCGAAAATCATATTTGTTACAAAAACAGCCTTTTTTCACCTCAGAAACATTGCTAAAATATGGTGAGACGAGCAGGGCGGGTGAGAGCCGCGAGGGAACGGCGCATGGCCGGTGACGCGAGTGTTAAAGGGGCTCTATGTAGGAATGACACCCAGTGATCAAAATAGGTACTGCAGTCCAAATTCAAAATATTGTTTGGCCCGCCCCCTCGTTCAAAGACGCGACTTGCCAGCAACATTAGGTAGCGCAATTCACAATGAAAGCTGAGGAGACTTACACGCTGTAAGATGATGAGTTGATTTATCTGTTTTAATATGCTGTTGTTCATAGATATTTAGATGGATTCAGAGGCTTTTTAGGTCAAGTAGAATCTGCAATTCTCTGACCCAGTTTGTTTATTGGTTTCCATGGCTGCAATACGCGGTGTTTTCCACCAACTGGCAACCAGTGATGTCGAAATACTATTGGATAAATTGGCAGCACACGGTTTCACACAGAGGGGGTTGTTTATATATTTTAGAGGTTGCATTAGACTTGCGTTTCGCCGTCATTTTGATGGACAGGATCGTAAAAAAAAATTCATCATAATCAATATTACCCGTCATTTTAATTTTTATATTTTAATGATAAGATATTTTATTCACAAACTTACAGGATAAGCAAATAGGCATAGGCTTGCATTTATTTATACTATGAAAAGAAAGTTGATCAAAGACAAGCTGCGTCACTTTCAGTTTTTATCTTGAACTCTTGTCACAGATTGTGAGTGAATGCGATCATCCTTTCCTCTTTACTACTGTACAGAACGAAATAAACATGAATGAAAATAAAAAAAAAAATCATATAACACCTGTCATGTCTTGTTTTGGTGTTGGTTCATGTTCACATTTCATGGTTTATGTTATAGTTATGCTTTTTCATTGCTTTGTTTGTTTTCCTTGTTTGCCATGTGCTTTTGTCATGTGATTTCCCTTGCCCTCATGTAATCATGTCATGTGCTTTCCCTGTCTCATGTGTCATGTTCTGATTGGTTGTCATGTGATTTCAGTTCTGTCCTGTCATTGGTCCTTTGTCTTGATTGTTCACAGGTGTTCCTTGTTTGTCATTAGTCTCTTTGTATAATAGTCCTCATGTTCCATTGTTATCTTGTCTAGCTTTGTTGAATGTAACCTGCTATGGTGATTGTCAGGATGTATCAGGATGTATCATATCATAAAATCCGTATCATATCATAAAATCCATATCATAAAATCATATAACATATAATCATCTCTACACTGGTTACCTATTAATTTTGGTATCAATTATAAAAGTATTGCTACTGACCTATAAGGCCCTTAATGGCTATAAGGCTCCTGTACTTAACCGATCTTCTATCGCCCTACAATCCTTCACGCTCTTTAAGATCACAAAACTCTGGACTTCTGGTTGTACCTAGGATATCTAAGTTCACTTTTCACATTCACATTTGGCTCCTAAACTATGGAATAGCCTTCCTGATAATGTTTGGGGCTCAGACTCGCTCATCCAGTTTAAATCTAGATTAAAGACGCATCTCTTTAGCCAAGCATTCACATAATGCATCTCATATCAAATCAATTGCACATGACTATCTTTGCTTAATGTTATGAACAGCAGCTACGCTAATTATTCTCCATTTGCTTTTCTGCGTAATACGGAAGAGGATTAGGGCCAAGCAATAATAAAAAATAAGTTGTTAAATTTCGAGAAAATTTTTTTAAATTTTGAGAAAAAAGTCTAAATAAAATGTTGAGAATAAACTCATTAAATTATGAGAAAAATGTCGTTAAATTTCGAGAAAAAAGTCGAGATAAAATGTTGAGAATAAACTCATTAAATTACGAGAAAAAACTTGTTAAATTTCAAGAAAAAAGTCGTGATAAAATGTTGAGAATAAACTCGTTAAATTATGAGAAAAATGTCGTTAAATTTCGAGAAAAAAGTCGAGATAAAATGTTGAGAATAAAGTCATTAAATTACGAGAAAAAAGTCGTTAAATTACGAGAACAAATTCGTTAAATTTCGAGAAAAAAGTCAAGATAAAATGTTGAGAATAAAGTCGTTAAATTACAAGAAAAAAGTCGTTAAATTACGAGAATAAACTCATTAAATTATGAGAATAAAGTCATTAAATTACGAGAAAAAAGTTCTTAAATTATGAGAACAAATTCGTAATTTAACGAATTTGTTCTCGTAATTTAACGACTTTTTTCTCATAATTTACTGACTTTATTCTCAACATTTTATCTCGACTTTTTTCCTCGAAATTTTAATGACATTTTTCTCATAATTTAACGAATTTGTTCTCGTAATTTAACGACTTTTTTTCTGATAATTTAATGACTTTATTCTCAACATTTTATCTCGACTTTTTTCTCGAAATTTAACGAGTTTTTTTCTCGTAATTTAACGAGTTTATTCTCAACATTTTATCACGACTTTTTTCTCGAAATTTAACAAGTTTTTTCTCGAAATTTAACAACTTTAATCTCGAGATGGTTTTATTTTTTTATTATTGCTTGGCCCTAATCCTCTTCCGTAGTTTTACCTCGGGACGCACATAGAGATTACATCAGCTTCAGTTTGGATCCAGCCTCTTAAGAAGACCTCAGATGACCAACACCTGTGAAGAGATGACCCCAACTCCTGCGAGGACTTCAGATGAAGCAACATCTGGATCAACATCCACATTACCAAATTTCTATATATACTAATTATTGTTAATATGTAATTCATTTTTCCAGGAGCTCATTACTTCTACCTTCAATTATACTGCTAACAGTGATTGTAAATTAAATTGCTTAAATGATTACATTATTAGCTAACTGCATTCTCTAAATTGGAATGTTGACATTCATTCTCTGTAAAGCTGCTTTGAAAAGATATGTATTGTGAAAAGCGCTATACAAATAAATGTGAATTGAATTGAGTCATAAAAGATGCAAAGAGAGAGAGTTGGCACAAATTTCGTAGTTTTTTAGGAGTGGAAACAAATGTTAGGAAATTATGGTCCTTAGTACATACAATTTCAGGAGTGTATAAATCAATTAAAGTTCCAGTTTTACAGATTAAGGGGCAAGAAGCAATTAATAGTGATAAAGAAAATTATTAAAATTTGATGATGCCTATTTGGAATAGACTGGCGTGCACATAGAGATACATTAATGATGATTTACAGGGGAATCATCAGATCTAATATCGAATATGGATGTATTGCATATGGGTCTGCAGCACCATCTGCTTTAAAGAAATTGGAAGTTGTTCAAGCTAAGGCTTTAAGAATTTGCAGTGGGGCAATGAGAATAATGCCAATTATGAATGAATGAGGCATTTTTATATATTAATGCACTCTTAGTTGAAATGGGGGAGACTACATTGGAGTTAAGGAAGAATAAGCTGTCTCTGAACTATTGGTCTGCTTCAAAGCCTTAATTTCAGAAATCCGGCCAGGAGTTTATTAGATGAACTTTGGAACTTTTGGGTTTCAGAGAAGGGGTGGAAGGGATATAAAGGGGAGCATGGTTAACTCCTTGAATAAGAGAGCTCAAGAAATGGTTATGAAAGACTTCATAATTGGACCAGTAGTGTGTTGGTCTCCAGTCCCCACCATGGATTCTGCCAGAGCCTACAGTTGATCTCTCCATCAAGTTAAGGAAAATAAGGGTGATCTTGTAGCCATGGTTAATGAGCATTTAAGAGGAAATTGGAAAGACTGTATGTTGCAAAGAATGCACACATTCAACACTTAAATTAAAAGGAAACTTATAAAAAAAAAAAAAACAATGGATTTTATATTGTCTGCAGGTAGAACTGAAACATGCAGTTTTTTTCATAATGTTATCAACTGTTAGTATTTTGACAGTCATTGTGGTATGTTTGACTATATATTCATGTTTGATAGAAAACTAGTGCTAGTGTTTTGACAGACTGATTCAATTGGTTTTGGCCAGAAAATTAACTATTTGTCCAGTTGTGTGATGTGGGTGTGTTGCTGCATTAAAAAGTATTTTAAGTATTGGTAAACGCTTGTTAGCAATTGTAAAACACTATAATAGAGTTGTGTACTTTGTCCACTTCTGGTTCTGGTTAATCATTGTTAGAGGATTAAAGGTAAAGGTTATATGTTAGAGGTAAAAGGGAGGAATATAAATGATAATTTCCGCATTTCATATAGCAGACAGTTTCTTGGCAGATACAACCATCACTTCATGATGAACAAATTCATTTTTCTAACTGGTAAGTAATTGTTGCTCTTACAGAATGTTTTTTAAAAGCTTGAGTGTTTTAATGTTTTATATGTCAACATTTAATTTGTATCTCTTTTCAGGCTTTTCTCTGGCATTGTGTCATTTTGGTAAGGTTTTTTATTTTTTTGTTTGTTTCATTGTTAAATATTACATTTAATTCATGTTTATATAATAATAATAATTATTATTATTAATAATAATATTATTATTTTTAGTGCTGTTATTAATTTAATAATAATATTTGTGTAATGAATAATTATAATATTAATTTGACATATTTATTTCAGGATTGGCCTCCGAACTGGCATGTTACTTCACAAACTGGGCTCAGTACAGATCCGACGGTGGCAAGTACGAGCCATCTGATGTGGACCCACATCTGTGCACTCATTTAATTTATGCTTTTTCCAGTATTAATGAGGAAAATGAATTGACAACCACTGAAACGAATGACAAAACTCTCTACAAATCTTTCAATGAACTAAAGACAAGGTATGTGCTGTCATCTGATGTTTTCTTTGTGAATATAGTTGTTAATAGAATAGAATATGTTATGTAATGTAGTTTTGAATAGTGATTATTTGTACAGTGAATAATGCTACACATATTTGGCTTGACAGAAACCCCAACTTGAAAACTCTGTTGGCTGTCGGAGGATGGACCTTTGGCTCAGAACAGTAAGAGTCCTGCTCAAACACTGAATAATGAAGGACGTGTGTTGAACAGAAATGTTTATTTCATCTTCATGGAATTCTCTGCCATGACTTCAGGTTTAGTATCATGGTGTCCACACCAGAAAACAGGCAGACCTTTATTCAGTCCTCCATCACATTTCTGAGGAGCCACGGCTTTGATGGTCTGGATCTGGACTGGGAGTATCCCGGTGCCCGTGGAAGTCCTCCAGAAGACAAGCAGAGATTCACTCTGCTGTGCAAGGTACTTCATTATTTACAGATTTGCGTTCTCTCACACAATGGTTTTTAACCCTAAAATAGGCAACGTGTACCACGAGTTACATAGTTTTTATTGTCTTGTTTGGGACATAAGAAAGATTTTTTTCATCAAATCCTTTTATCTTTTATCATAGTCTGGTCTGTCTTGAGTATGCTGGTCACATGATTTGTTTCAGGTTTTCTGTGATTAATCAGCCAGCCTGACCTAAATCCAACATGGGCACCACTGTTGCTGGACATTCAGATTTTTTTGAAAAGTAAAAATATTAATCTTACTTTTTTCAGAAAAACAACTCCTAATATTAATTGTGAGTCTTAAGATGTTGAAAAAGAAAATTAAGTTATATGTTGCTCATGCTGTTATTTTGAAAAGTTTGTATCTCCCAGATTACGTTTCCTGTTTAGGGTATAAAAAAGGATTATCCACAGTATTGACAGTGAATGGTGTTTCAAGGTAAACTGGGCTTCCTGTAATGGTCATTGCATTTTTGCAAATTCTGGGGTGATGAGTGAGAGGTGGGTTGTGGGTGGTGGGAGGGCCAGCAGAAATCTCGTTCCAGGACTGGGGCCCCTAGGTAAGACCCTTATAGGCCCTCCAGGCCCTCTATACAGTCCCCCTTCTCAATCTATGTATTTTGAGTTTTAAAAAAAATGTGCAATTGTTAATATTCACATGTAAAACTGATATTATTACATTTTGTTGACTACATCTTTGCAATTTTAACTAGATATTTCCTTGCAGAGTTTCACACAGCTCATTTTATGGTAGAACGATAGTGTCCAACCCTGCTGGAGGCCCACTGTCCTGCTGTCCGGTTTAGCTCAAACATACCTGAAACACAAACAAATCTTACCAAAGTCTTCAGAAAAAGACTTTAGTAAGATTTGTTTGTGTTTCAGTTTTACATGTGAATATTAACATTTGCACTTTTTTTTAATCAAAATACATAGATTGAGAAGGGGGACTGTGTAGAGGGGGCCCAGAAGCCTGGAGGGCCTATAAGGGTCTTCCCTATAGGGGCCCCGGTCCTTGAACACGATTTCTACTGGCCCACCCACAACCCACCTCTCAATCGTCACAGGATTCACAATAATGCAATGACCATTACAGAAAGCCCAGTTTACCTTGAAACACTATTCATTGTCAATACTGTGGATAATCGTTTTTTATGCCCTAAACAGGCAACGTAACCTGGGAGTTAACTAAATCGAACTAAAATCAACTAACAAGTAACAACTAATATCCAAACTACATCAAATATTTCAAAAATTGATGATCATTTTCCAGTCTTGCCTGTTTAAGGGTTAAAATCAATCTATGCTCTTTACAAGTTAACATGGTTGAATGTTGGAGTAAAAATAATAAATAATCAGAGGAAGAATGAACGTGCATGCATGTCCAAAAGTCCACTGCTTAAATGCTTCTATTTTGCATTTTTCTATATAAAAATGGGTAACACTTTACAATAAGGTTTCATTTGTTAACATTAGTTTACTACATCAGTTAACATCATGGTAAATTATTTTAAATATTTCAAAATCCTAAAGCTCTTTGTTTATTTCCGGGTTTATATTAGATTTTGTATGGAAGAGGATTAGGGCCAAGCAATAAAAAAAAAATAAAACCATCTCGAGATTAAAGTTGTTAAATTACGAGAAAAAAGTCGTTAAATTTCGAGACAAAAAGTTGAGATAAAATGTTGAGAATAAAGTCATTAAATTATGAGAAAAAGTCGTTAAATTACGAGAACAAATTCGTTAAATTACAAAATTGTTCTCATAATTTAACGACTTTTTTCTTGTAATTTAACGACTTTTTTCTCGTAATTTAATGACTTTATTCTCAACATTTTATCTCAACTTTTTTCTCATAATTTAACGAGTTTATTCTCAACATTTTATCTCGACTTTTTTCTCGAATTTTAACAAGTTTTTTCTCGAAATTTAACAACTTTAATCTCGAGATGGTTTTATTTTTTTATTATTGCTTGGCCCTAATCCTCTTCCGTAATTTTGAATTGCAGATTTCCAACGTGGATTATAATTTACACTGAGTTAAAAAAGGTCTTAATCCACTGCAAATATGTGACTATAACAGGAACTCTTGGAAGCTTACACGGCAGAGGGTGCTGCCACAGGACGTCCCAGACTCATGCTCACCGCTGCAGTGGCTGCTGGGAAAGAAATCATTGATGCTGCGTATGAAATTGCAGAAATTGCCAAGTATGCCTCATGAAGAGTTTTGTTCACTTTGAATCATGAAATATGATTAAGCTGCGGACAGAATCTCTTAAAATGCCAATCAAATGATCATTTAGTAATATTTAATGTATAAATGGGCGCTGACTATGAACTCGCTATTTCCCTCTTGTAATGCAGGTATTTGGACTTCATCAATATCATGACCTATGACTTCCATATCACATTGGAGAATGTCACTAGACACAACAGTCCTCTGTACCGTGGCTCTGGAGACACAGGAGACAATATCTACTTAAATACTGTACAAAGGCCTTATATCCTACTATAAAATGTCTGAAATATAACATAATATATAACATATAATTGATTTGTGAATGATACTATGAGTAATTGCAAATAACAAGCAGCTGACAACATGCAACAGGAAATAACTGATTCATCATGATAATGCAGGATTTTGCAATGAAATACTGGAGAGATCAGGGCACTCCTGTGGAAAAGCTGAGGATGGGGTTTGCAACATATGGAAGAACGTTTAGCCTGGCGTCTGAAAACACTGGAGCCGGAGCTCCAACTAGTGGACCTGCCTCAGCTGGAAATTTCACTAATGAGGCCGGATTCTGGTCCTATTATGAGGTCTTATCTTCAATCCAACACTTAGAACGTACATTATAGCACAATATTTAATTGAGAAAATAAAATCAGAAGAGTTATGGATTGATTATCTCCCATCAGATCTGTACTTTCCTTCAAGGAGCCACCGTGCAATGGATTGATGATCAGAAAGTTCCTTATGCAACCAAGGAACAGGAATGGGTGGGATTTGACAACAAGGAAAGCTTTACGACTAAGGTGAATATGTCATACAGGTTGGAAAATACATACAACTTAATGCAATTCTCATGCTCTCAATAACTAGATCTGGTCTGCTACAGGTGAACTACCTGAAGGAGAACAAGTTTGGAGGAGCTTTCGTCTGGGCTCTGGATCTCGATGACTTCACAGGACAGTTCTGTGGGCAGGGCAACTACACTCTTATTAGGCATCTCCACTCACTTCTTAATACTGGTACATTTCAAGCTTATTTCTGCCACATAAGAAAAAAAACATGCTTTGGTACATCATAATTATCACATGAAAAGTCAAAATTATGAGATGCTAATTTATAATTATGACATAAATGGGAAAAGGTTGGACATTGATCATTATTTGTATCTCCATAATTTCAACAAAAAAAATTCAAGTCAACTCATAATTATGACTTAGTATATCAATTTCGACTTCTGATCTCATAATTTTGATATGAGTATGACATTTTTAATATGAGTATGACTTAGTAGACTTTTTGATCTCATAATTATGCCATAATTTCAACTGTCAGACTTCAATTTTGACTGTCATAATGACTGTTTTCATAATTTCAACTGTCATGATTTTATCACATTTTCATATCATAATTATGACATAGTCTCATCATTTTGACTTTTATATAAATTATTACTTTATATCTCATGATTATATTATATAAAGAATAGATAATGTACAGTCTGTTCTGCGTTACCTTGTCAGTTTATTTTGCGATAATAACTCTGACTGTACATTATCCCTTTATTGCATGGCTCCTCCCCAAATAAATAAATATATGGGCATGAAATATTAATTCAAGTTGAAATTTGACGAAGCCAAATATTAGGAAATATCAGACCGCTGGAAATCCAATTGACCAATCAGAATCAAGTATTCCAGGGAGCCATGTAATAAACCAGATTAATGATTGGAAAACTTGAGATAAAATATCAAATTCCAATTTCCTCCTCCAGAGTTTCCAACTCTCCCTCCAAATACAACACATGTGCCCTATGAGACCACAACTTCCTCAGGAGCAGAGTGTCATGAGTCGGGTTTGATTTTCTCCCTGTTTCTTATTTCCTCCATCATTATTACTACTTAAGACTTATAATTTCCACACCTGTTCCTTCTTTACTCTAATTTTCTTTGCTATTTCTCTCTGCTGTTTTCTCGCCTCTTTGCCAGATTATTATTATGTGCTTTCTTACGTGTGTCCCGGCTCTTCATGCTACAGGATTCCCTTCTCGTGTTCTCTGTGTGTTCATTCCTGTCTGAGTCACAATCTAAGTCCCAGACTTATTCTTGCCCCGCCGTGTACGTCATACCCGTTCTCTGCCCAGTCTCCCAGCAGCCAGAGATCGAGTAGATCACTTGCGGTACAGATTCTCTAAGTCCGGGACAGAGCCTCTGTGTTGTTGCGACCCCTCTGCCAAGACCTGGATCGCTTCTGTTGACTTTTTCTCGTGAACTGTTTCCCAGCTGCGAGTACACAAGAAGCTGGTGCTCGGCAGACTGCCTGAGTTATTAGGGCCCAAGCCCCTCAGGCACAGGGCCCTTTTGTTTTTCTAAGGAGAATTTTTTTTTTCCGTCATCCAGGGCTTTTTGGGGGCCTTAACATGCCCACACATTAACATGCCCACACACATTGGAATCTGCGGCCATTAGGAAGCCACAAAGGATAGGACCAAGGCATGGCTAAGGGGCTCGACAGCGCCCCCTTGAATGGTGTCCAAAAACTTGGTCCGTGTATCAAACACGCTTTCATGTATTTGTATGAAACCCGGTACACATTTCTCTGTGTGTGTGTGTAGGTGTGTGTGTGTGTGAGTGAGTGAGTGAGTGAGTGAGTGTGTGTGGGTCTCTGTCTGTGTCTCTCTCTGTACTTCTTTTGACTATACTTGTGAGGACCAAATGTCCTCACTTATTTTGTGGAATACTTTCACAACCCAAAACCCACACATTTGACTGGTCCTCACTATTTTAAAAGGCTTTTAAATCAGCCAAAATATGTTTTTATTTAAATATAGTGATGGTAACATGTTTCTGTGATGGGTATAGGTTTAGGATTAGGGGTTGGGTTAGGTGATAGAAAATATTGAATACTGACCTGTGTTGTGGAAATTTTAATTTTTCATATGCTTTTTACCTGTATTCTTATGAAATATGATGCTTATGGAACATGGTATGATGTTGGCTTCATTGGTAATGTTTAACATAGTGTTAACATAGATGTTAGAAATAGAAAGAGCAAGATATAGTATGGGGAAATGCAAGATGTATGTCTGTGCTAACAATGTGTGGAAAGTTACAGCCACTAAGGGATGTTCCAAATATGGTAAAAGGACAGAGGCTTCGGCCTTGGAGGTTAGAGATATAAAAGTGAGGGGAAGCTTTCGTTCTTGGTCTTACACTCTGCAGCTACTTGTGTTTCTGTATAACCTGTCTGACCTTTCTTGCAAGAAATAAAAGCTTTAAAGACAATTGGACGTGTTTGTCTCTTATGCAGTAGAGTCGGAGTTGATTTTGTTTGCCACAACACCTGGTTTAAAATCAGTGGAAGTCTATGCAATGTCCTCACTGAGACAGCAATACAAACCTGTGTGTGTGTTTACCCATTTTTTGATGAACTTATAGAAATATTGAATGGCAAATGATAACTTCACACTCATTTGAAATTGAACCATGACATTATATCACTATTTGGACAGGACTTCTTTTTAAATGTCATTTGAGTTACAATTATTATTACCAACACCTGTGATTTCATGTTCTGATTCATACAAGACTTAAATCTTTGTTTTGTGTTTACAGAGGAGAGTGTGTTTTCTTGACATGGGTGTTATAGAAGGTTATGTGCTGTGTTTGCAAACGTCATGTACAATGCATGTCTTTAAATTAATTATTTATTGATATAATTCAAATTTATTAAAAATCACTATTTAAGTAAATTTCACTTGATTTTATAAAAGTGGCTGTTTAAAATAAACTTGCATATGGGCATTTGCATTTGATCATATGGGCACCAGCTGCTGCAGTAAATGTGTTGTATTCAAATAACTTTGACATAGTCCTTTTATGTTTACCCCTTTTAAATGTGCACAGTTGCCCTGAAGCCACCGGGTTGGCGGTGCCACTGGGCTTGGGTCCGCCATCGCTGCTTGCAGCTATATTTCCTGTTATTATTAATAAACTGTATCTTAACTGCCTTTTAGCTTCTGGGTCCTCTGCTTTCCACAACACAGAGTTCTGTAAAGGCAGACCAGAGGGAATCTATTTATTTGGGTGACCAAAAAAATTAATCTACTAGTCATAATGATTTCAGAAGAGCCCAGAATAAATCAAATATAAAGCTTTATTTGTCAGGTAACAATGTATCATGCCAATTACATAATTAAACAATGAGAATCCAATTCAGAAATTATAAATACATAACATCAATTGCTCCAAGATGAATCTAAGAGTGAGAGATGCATACTGCATACAGCAGTGTGTCAGTGTTTTGCATGCAGAGCTCCAGACACTCAGACAGCACTGAACGGGGGTTTTC
The DNA here is from genome assembly GCF_018812025.1 of Megalobrama amblycephala. Taxonomy (NCBI): domain Eukaryota; kingdom Metazoa; phylum Chordata; class Actinopteri; order Cypriniformes; family Xenocyprididae; genus Megalobrama; species Megalobrama amblycephala. The sequence continues at coordinate 10,608,309 of NC_063067.1, read as the reverse complement.
TGGTTGCAGAATCACAGTTTTACCTGTTTTAGGCTGTTTGACCACTTTCCTTTAAATACCCAGATCAGAAAAAAGATCTAAATTGTAAATTACAGAAGGCCTTTTAAAATTATACGAACATGAAAGGGAAAAAGAAATAGATGCACAAGATACAGTACATCATATGTGGTATATAAACATTCTTAGTGAACTTTCAGCCAGAGAGATAAGAAAAGGAGTGGAGAGGGAGGAAGGAGGTTTACAATGGGAGAGCAGAGAAGACTAGGGAAATTTCTATGTCCTTTCTTTATGATCTTTTCTTCAGATTAGCAATTTTATTGTTTTGTTGCATGGGTCTTTTTTTGTGACAGTTTCTGTGAATTTCGATCTTACCAGATAAGATATTTTTTTAAGATAATGTTGGAATATTTATCAGGAAAAAAATACAGAATAAGAAAGAACACAAATCTATGTTTGTATTAACATTTTTTTTTATTATTAATTTAACATTTCTGTTAATGGAATTAAATTAATTTCATAAAAATAATCAATAAACAACATTTACAGTAATTTTCAATCAGACCATTTCAGTGCAAAAAATAACTAAGAATTCAAAGTAACATTCTAACAACCAAAAACAACAACTGTGTTGAGCTGCAGCTTTGTGATGCAAATTCTCCTATGTAGAAGGCGATGTTCTTGTGACCTTGAGCAACGTTCCCTAAAAGTTCTCTAAAGGTGATGAAAATTCCAAACCTTTACAGAACATTCGGGACATTCCTAAAGCGTCCTCTTTTAGTAATGAAAGTGCTGCAGTTTAAGGTTCCTTATATGACTTTAGGGGGACGTTCCATTTTGGTTATTCTATGGTCACATAAGAAAGTTACAAAGAGGACATTTGGGACATTAACAGAATGTTCCCATATGGTCCTCTGTTAGTCACTTAATAACATTCCCGATATGAGTTATCAGATATCATCCTATAGTAATAGTTCCCTAAACATTCCCAAACGTTCCTTGGAGATCCACCAAATAACATCCCCAAACCCTTAAAAGAACTCCACATCGTGACAGTCTCTGAACGTTCTGGGAACGTTACTAGGTGACAGGTTACCAAAACATCCCCAGTGGTGTTAAGGACATTGTCTAGTAACGTTCCCAGTAGGTTCAGAGACGGTCACGATGTGGAGTTTTATAGAAAATAATAAAGTTTGAAGTCACTGTTATGGAGGTGAGCATTTGCTTTAGATGGGCTTTTGATTCTAGATATTTTAACATTAGATTTTCTCTGCCTGCTTTTACTATGTTTCCAAAATACACAGCAAAAATTGCAAGAAAATTTCTGTTTAGATGAATTTGGTATTTAATGATGTTGATTTAATCATCATGGAGAATTCTGGTTCACTGATCCTTTCCAGAGTCTAAACTATGAGTGTGTTATCTGTTAGTTTTGCATTCATTAAAGGTCCCGTTCTTCGTGATCCCATGTTTCAAACTTTAGTTAGTGTGTAATGTTGTTGTTAGAGTATAAATAAAATCTGTACAATTTTAAAGCTCAAAGTTCAATGCCAAGCGAGATATTTTATTTAACAGAAGTCACCTACATCAAATGGCCAGTTTGGACTACATCCCTCTACTTCCTTCTTTAATGACGTCACTAAAACAGTTTTTTGACTAACCTCTGCCCACAGGAATACACAAAAAAGGGGGCGTGGTCTTGTTGCGCTCCCACGGAGAAGAGCAAGAGTTGTGTTTGTAGAGTGTGTTTGTCGTTATTTTCATCCCGCAGTCCAATCACCTTTGTTTGGCCTTCCCAGGGACGCTGTACTTAGAGATCAATGGTTACAATTTATGTTTAACTCGGTTCCCGAAAATTATAATCCACATGTAAAACTATGTTTACAATAACACTGAGCGCATGCATCTCCACGTTATGGTAAGAGGCGTGACCTTTCCGGGCAAGGTGCGCTAAGCTGCTGTCGAATCACAACACAGGAACCGCTGGCACAATCAGAACTCGTTACGTATTTCTGAAGGAGGGACTTCATAGAACAAGGAAGTCATCAGCCCGTTTTTATGACAGTGGAAACAGCGGTATACAGATAAGTAAATTATGTGAAAAATACGGTGTTTTTTTACACGCAAAACATGAACACGTTATATTGCACACTATAAACACAATCAAAGCATCAAAAAACCACAAAAAACGGGACCTTTAATGTTTAGTTTTTTATCCGTTTTTTTTTATTTTTATTCATTATACAGACAGAGTTTTGAGCAGTGTCTTTTAGACTCACACAGACATCATGAATCAGCGTATGATCCTCAACAATGGTGACAATAAACAAAAATCTTTTTTGTGGCTTTAGTAGCTTGTTTTGTGATGTTCAGAGTTAATCAGTTAATCTGAAAATTTTGACACCATTGTTGAGGATCATACGCAGAATCTTGATGTCTTTATGAATAGACATGATGCTGTCTGAAAAATTTCTGCACAATGATAAAAACATTAGTATAAAGAGCCACTCTCCTGTGTTTTACCTCTGAGGGTCACCTGATTTGAACCACATTGGTGCAAAGCGATATATGTCTCGGGTGATGTCCCTGTAGTGCCGGCTGTCAGTGTTGCCAACACATACACCTGTGAGAGGAAATCATAGAGCAGCTAAAAGTGGCTCTTCACGAGACAATGATGTGCGTAAGTGGCACTTAAGCAGGAATGCATGACTTCACTTACCAGGGGCCACTGTGAGCTGAGGAAACATGACCTGCACTGTTTTCTTTATGACCTGGAACCCAAAAGCCTTCTCATCATATGAGCTATTGGGCAGCGGGTCGAATCCATTGACCATCTCTACCTTCACACGCTCATCTGATATGGTTGACTTGACCAAATCCATAACCTAAAAGATGACATAAAAGGGGATGTGATGTGATCAAACAGTGAGTGATTATAGTCAAGAGTTTGATATAAAGGGATAGTTCAACCAAAAATGAAAGTTCTGTCATTTAATCACCCTCACATCATTTCAAATATGAAGATATTTTGAAAAACAATGGGACTTTTATTGTATGGACACACATCATTAAAGAAAGTCATACAGTTTTTCAGTCACAAACATTTTTTTATTTTTGAATGGGTGAACTATCCTTCTAGAGTTAGTTTTTTATTTAGAGTGATTCATGTGAAACTGGTTGAGAAGGTGTGAAGAGCAAAAGATAATAGATGAGCTATAACAACTCTAGCCTGGATGAATGAGCCATTGAGTGGCTACAGCGTGACCTCTCACCTCCTGCAATGTTTGGGCTGAGTGGATACGGAAATTGACAAAAGCTTCAGGATATGGGTATATACAAGCTTACTTAGATGCTTATTTACAAAGTTAGTGTTTGTTGCATTTAATCAATAATACAGTAAATCATATGTTAAATATTTTACAAATATCCTGTTCAGCAGCATCTTCTGAAGACTTCAATCATGGTGTTTCAGGGAGTTCAGAAACTGCCTACTGATATAAAGAATAACTCCCTTTGGAGTGGACTTTGTGCTTTGTAACTTTGCAGACCTTTTTCATTCTCAAACAGCAACATTACACAATAAAGAAACATAATATGTCCTCTTTAAATTAACTTTGGTAGTCCAAACAATTTTCAGTGCAGGAAAAATCCTGTATAAAATATACTTTGATATGATATTGATTACTGTAGTCAGCATTAAGACAATAATATGAACTACCTGCTGAGTAGCGGAGAGAAGAGCCACAAATTAGACATGATGAATCTGAGAGGCAAACCAAACTACAAAATAAATAAGAGAAATGGTTTGTTGTAAAGCAAGTCTGTATGTCATAAAACGTAGCCTGTAAAATCCTCTGCTTGAACACTTTTACCTTATGTGCCAGGTGTTCAAATGTGCCACGCTCAGGACCATATCCAAACAGTCTGGGCATCCGATTTTCCTCCAACCTGAGAAAAGATGTTACCAAAAACATCATTTAAATAAAGTCTTTAACTCAGTTTAACACTGTTTTGAGAATAACTTGATAGCAATAAAAAAAAATCACAAAAACCTCTAATAAAAAGATACATTTTTCAGTATTTCCAATTGTTTTACAATAATAAAGTGTTTTAGGGGTTTCTGCTTGCCTTCTGACAGCTGAAGCCAAGATGCCAATGCTGCTCTCTCTGGGCGGCATGGATGAATGTCCTGGAGCGCTGCTGACACTCAGCTTTACTGTGGCCTGACCCTTCTCACTGATACCTATTCTACAAAACACACACAGGGCAAATATTATATACTAATTCAATAATAAATGACTCTGCTAATAGAGCTTCTCAAAATAACATTCTCACAGGGCAGCAGGTCCATCCAGGCTACTTATGACACCGTCCAGCACTGCCAGGCCTTCATCTAAAACATACTGGAGCTTCACCCCTCGAGTCTTCAGGAGCTTCACGATATTGACTGCACCATGTAAGCCATTCACCTGACATATAACCATATAAATAAGTGCATTAAAATAAGTATTATAAATGACATCTAATCAGTTCACTTGAGACTGACCTCCTCGTCGTGACCCAAAACAATGTAGAAGCTTCTCCGCCTGTAGGATCCCCTTCAAGAGCACATCATTACAGTTAGCATCAAGTTGAAGTAAACACTTGTTCCAATGTAAAACAATGCAGTGCAGATTCACTGTACCATCACAGACTGTTTGTTGTCGATGGTTCCTCGTCCATAAATGAAGCCATTGATCTCTTGAGCAGAGAAAGGAGGAGCGTCCCACCCATCCGCCTCATAGGCCGGCACTACATCAATGTGAGCCAGCAGCATGTACGGCTCCAGATCAGGCTCTTTCCCTGGTACCGTGAACAGATGGCTGTAGTTTCCCACCACCTCATGTTTGACCAGGCTGGATGAGAAGACCTTTGGGAAGACTGAGAAAGAAACCAGTCTTAAATAACACTCCTTTAGTTTCACTCATTCCAAAACCTAATATTACTAAATCCTACATTTTAGGGAAAGTAGCCACTTTTCCTTTAGTAATATTAGGTTTTGCAATGAAAAATAGAGTTAAAAATAATGATTACAAAATAATGAATAAGTGTCAAGTGAAATGAAGTGCTTAACCTTCAGAAAATGCTTTTTTATATTTTTAAATTGTATTTTTATTTATTCTATATATAAGCTTTGGAATTTTTGTTATCCTGTTACCAAAATGTAGGACGTCTAAAGCCTCTGAGACCAATTTTATGAAATACTTCACTATTTGTAATGGGAAAAACATGGTTTTTGTATGTATTTATAACTTTGAAAAAGGTAATGGGACACAAATCAGGGGAAGGTTGCAGTAATTTTGCGTTGACAGCACTGTTTGATGCTGTTGTAACTCATGGTGTCTCACCCCTCCTCAGCAGCCCGTCGAACTGTCCTAACTGTGGCAACAAGGAACAAAACTGTAATCGCAAATATGGCACTAAACAGCAGCACTTTGAGAAACTTAAATAATTTCCAGTGAGTACTGTGGCCTGTCATGTTTCAGGAAGTACGAAAGAGTCATTTCATAATCAGGGTTCATGTTTATCTAATACCTCACTGATGACGCAGCACGAGCGCCCTCTGCTGCTGTGGATTAGAATCACGTGAATCAGCCACAGAAAGGGTTAGTTCTCCTAAAAATGAAATTTCTGTCATTAATTACTCACCCTCATGTCGTTCCAAAACCGTAAGAACTTTGTTCGTCTTCGGAACACAAATTAAGATATTTTTGATCAGAATCAGAAGAATCAGAATCAGAAAGAGCTTTATTGCCAGGTATGTTGTTTACACATACTAGGAATTTGTTTTAGTGACAGAAGCTCTACAGTGCAACAGAGTAACAGTGACAAGACAAGACACATAATAAAAAGAATAAAATAATAATATACAAATTTACAAGATAGACAAAGTGCAAAAAAGCAAAAGACAATATATATTATAGACAATTGTATGTACAATTATGTGTGCAAATTGAGATATAAATAAGTGTTTTAAGTAAATAATGTGTAATAGTGTTATGTGTTCCGTGTTTGTCAAGTGTTCATGAGATGGATTGCTTGAGGGAAGAAACTGTTCCTGTGTCTGGTCGTTCTGGTGCTCAGGGCTCTGTAGCGTCGAAGAGTTCAAAGAAGTTAAAAAAAAATGACAGTTCAAAGAGGGAGTGTGCTGGATGTGAGGGGTCCAGAGTGATCTTCTTTGCCCTTTTTCTCACTCTGGATAAGTACAGTTCTTGGAGAGTGGGGAGGGTTGTGCCAATGATTCGCTCAGCAGACCGGACTACCCTCTGTAGTCTTCTGAGGTCAGATTTGGTAGCTGAGCTGAACCAGACGGTAATTGAAGTGCAGAGGATGGATTCGATGATGGCAGAGTAGAACTGTTTCAGCAGCTCCTGTGGTAGGTTGAACTTCCTCAGCTGGCGAAGGAAGTACAACCTCTGCTGGGCCTTTTTCACAGTGGACTCGATGTGGTTGTCCCACTTCAGGTCCTGGGAGATGAAATCCAAAATATTTTTTTTTTTAAATCCCCTATAGAAAGCAATGCACTTTCCATATTCAAGGTCCAGAATAGTAAAGACATTAAAATAGTCAACGTGACTACAGTGGTTCAACATAGAATCAACTTTAAGGCAGAATCATAAATGACAGGTAATACAAGATTACAAGCATTAGGCAGGGCTCGATGTGAGGGGGATGCCATCCCCCTTGTTGAAAAAAATAACTAAAAGCATCCACTTCGTAAAGCCACCACCTTCCTTACCATCCCCATTAGATTAAGAGTGTTATGTATATTATGTAAACAGAAGAGAACATAAGGAATGATATTATTAATGTTTTAAGAACATTCCCCTGATACATTAGAACGAATATAAAACAGCTAAAGTGCATTAATGCTGTAAGAGATCATTGTCAAAGGGAGTTATTGACAGTTAACATCATCATTATCATCATCAGGTGATAATGCACACATGCATATAGGCTATGTTAATTATATGTATGTTTTTGTTTACTTTATTAAAAAAAAAAAATGTGCTCTGTTCATGTTATGCTGTTTAAAACTGCATGAAACATCTAGTCAAGACAAAACTAACAAAAAGTGTTTCACTGCAAAAACAAACTAAAACACTAAAAATAAAATAAAACAAAACACACAATAAACATGATAAAATAGAGACAATGACAAACACAGATATGAGCAATCAGCATATGAATCTCAACAGTGGTGACAACTAAATATTCAGACAATCAGATCAACTCTGGACATCACAAAAGTGATTAGTTATAACAAAAACCACAGCAAAAAATAAAAGCAAATAGTTATAATTAAAAAAAATAATAGGACAATTCAGCTGCATAATTTATTCATGCTGTGATGCATGCTGGGAGTTTTGTACTATTGTTCCCAGCATGCATTGCAGCATGACACTTTTGATTGTTACCATTATTGAGATTCATGTGCTGACTCTTGATGTCTTTGTGAGTCGTGTTTGATTTTCTTTCTTTCTTTCTTTCTTTCTTTTTCTTTTTTTTTTTTTAAAATCATCTGATTGGTTTTGTTCCATTATAACGTTTCAGTGATGGTCGGTTTTGTTTGTTTGCGAGATCTCAGTTGGTTTAGTTTTGCTATGACATTTTAAAGACTCAGTTTTGCTAGTTTATTAGATTTCAATGATGGTTTGTTAAGTTCCGTTACAAGATTTCAATGACGGTCAGTTTTGCTGGGTTACAAGATCTCAGTGATGGTTGGTTTTCAGTGTCAGTCGGTTTTGTTCTGTTACGAGATTTCAAATAAGGTTGGTTTTGTTCCTTTGTTCTTTTACGAGATTTCAAATACGGTTGGTTTTGTTCCTCCGTTCTTTTATAAAATTTCAAATACAGTTAGTTTTGTTTTGTTACGAGATTTCAGTGACGGCTGGTTTTGTATGGTTACGAGATCTCAATGATGGTCAGTTTTGTTCCATTACAAGATTTCAATCACAGTCGGTTTTCATTGTCACTTCTAGATTTCAATGACGATTGGTTTTGTTCCATTAAAAGATTTAAATGATTCATTGTTGTCACAGACACGTCAGGCTCCACCTCCCGTCAATACCCACGCACCCAATCACCGGAATTCTAATCATCGCCACCTGCACATCATCAGCCACTCAATCACCAGCACTATTTAACCCACACTCACACACACACCAGTTGTCCGGTCTCGTTTGTAGTACAGACTCATGTATGCGAACCTCAAGGACTCAACCTGCTATTTACCTGCTACTTACCTGCTACTTACCTGCTACTTACCTGCTACTTACCTGCTACTTACCTGCTACTTACCTGCTACTTACCTGCTACTTACCTGCTACTTACCTGCTACTTACCTGCTACTTACCTGCTACTTACCTGCTACTTACCTGCTACTTGCCTGCTACTTACCTGCTACCAGCGATCCCTATCGCTCCGTTGTCTCCAGTTCCCCTCCTGTGTTCCTCCTTCCGTGTGTGTGAGTGTTCCTCGTCAGCCATTCTCCAACTCCTCGACTTTTACCTCCATCTGCAATCACAAGGACAGTATCAAACCTCTATCATCTCATTTGAATTCTCCATCTTCCATTTACTCACCTGCTCATTGCTGTTTCTCAAATAAACCACCATACTTGCTTTTACCTCTGCCTCCGTGCCGTCTGTATCATAACAATTGTCAGTCAGTCAATTTTTTTTAATGGTTCAGTTATGAGAATTCAATACAGTATGTTTTGTTCTTTTACGAGATTTTAATTAGTTTTGTTCCATTAGAAGATTTCAATGAGATTTCAATGACAGTCGATTTTGTTCCTTTACGAGACTTTAGTAATGATTGATTTTGTGCTTTTACAAGATTTAAAAGACAGTTGGTTTGTTTCCACAATGAGATTTCAAAGATAGACAGTTTTGTGTCATTATGAGATTACAATGACGTTCTGTTTTGTTCCGTTGAAAGATTTCAATGACAGTGTTTTGTTTGATTTTGAGATTTAATTGACCGTCGATTTCATTCTGTTATGAGATCTCATTGATGTCTTTTTTTCTTTACGAGACCTCAATAGTACAGGTTTTGTTTTGTTATGAGATTTTAATGACATTCAGGTTTGTTCCTTTACAGGATTTCAAAGATGTTCGGTTTTGTTCTGTCTATTTTAATGATGGTGGGTTTTGTTTTCAATACAAGATTTCAATGATGGTTAATTTTGTTCCTTTGTGAGATTTCAAAGACGGTCGTTTTTTGTTTCATTGAGACATTTCAATGACGGTCAGTCAGATTTATTCTGTGATTAGATCTCAATGAGGCTGTTGAGGAGTTTTGTTGCAGCCTCAAAAAGTGCCACACCCCTCTATAGCATACTCATTTCCCTGTTAGCCTTAAGCTCCACCCAACCAATCTCAAGCCAATTAGGACTCCTCTCAGGCTTTATTAGCTGCACCTGTGCCCACAGCTTCCCATTCTGTTGTATGTGGCTGTTCTGTGCAGGGGACTGACTTTTACTCCTTTTGATTTCCTGCGTGTTTGTAAATGACAATGTAAGTGCTTTTTTTTTTGATACTTAGAGATTTGATTTGACTTAAGTTTGCCCTAAGTATGTATTTCAAGTTTGTTTTCCTGCTTAGGCATGTGCTTAGTTAGCTTATTGTGAGTAAGTAGCCTCATTTCTTGTTTATATGACTTGTGAATTCAGTGGAAGATTTGTACTTGCTTTGTAACCGATTTGTTTATTATTCAAACCTAAAACTCTGTATTTCTGTTTCAATTTGTAGAAACCACACGCTCACATGCTCGCATGCTCACGCTTGCATGCAGACACATGCACCTATATATATACAATACCCTTGGATGTGCAATAAAAAACTTGTGAACCTGAGTGACTAGACTGGACCTGTTCTTACCGACAGCCCCACTGGCTTCAAGCTAGCTACCTGAACATTCCTCCTCCTTACTCCTTTTCATGGTCCTTCGAGCCGGAGCTCATTGATGATCAGTGGATATGTCTAGTCACTCCCTGCCCTCATTGTCTCCGCATGAGCGCCCACGCCGCCAAGCCCAGCTCCCTGCACATTATGATGATTTCATCCTGCAATATCATCCGCAGTCCCTATCTACAGCAGAAATGCCAGAAAAACAACCTCCTTATCCTGCATATATGTCTGGCACTGATCCTCATTATCAACCCCGGAGAGAGGGTGAGTCCGAGGAAGAGCTAGAAGAGCCGGAACTACCCACGGAGGGAGACACTCAGGAGGATATTCCACATCCCCACTCAACCATTCCATCTGAGAGAGTGCCAACCTCTGAGGCTGAACACCCACGTGCCCTTCCAATAGCTCCTACCACTGATACCCAGCCTGTGCTCTTACAGCAATTGATAGAGGAAATAAGAAATCAAGGCAGATTAACCCAGCAGTGTATGCATTGGAGTAGGAGTAGCACCCACTCCTCACAATCTCGCTCAGCATCTCCTCGCCCTGATAGCCTTAATCTTCAACCAGTTGTATCATCACAAGCCCGTCAAACTACAGATGACCATAGGCTCCCTACTTTTCCACCTCAGCAGCAGCTTCCTTCTCCTCCTCCTGTAAGCCGTGCCCCTCTTACTCAACCTGTGCCACAGTCCATGCAACTCATGCATCCTCCTGGCTGTGGCCAGTTTCCTGCCACATCTCAAGCACCAGCCATGTATAACTCCATGTACCCAGCCTATACCCTGCCAAGTCAACCCTTACCTGGTGTTATGTCTTATCCTGCTCAGCTGGCATACAATGTGCAGCCCTACCACCTGATATCTGCTGCCCCTCTAAGCCAGCTAGTTCCTCCTGTTGGCCCCCAGCAGTCAAACTACAGTATAGGAGGGTAGAAGGTCCTTCTTTCCCTGATCTCACGAGGGAGGATGAAAGCCAGTACCTGATGCTAAAGATGGCCCTATCCAACTTGTTAGATCTAAGAGAATCAGAACAATACAAATACCACATCCTGTTGGATCATCTAAAGGTAGATCAGGCAAGGAGACTTGCACTGGCTTATGTTTATGCCCCAGATCCTTACACTCAAGCTATACGGGCCCTAGATGAGCGTTATGGTCAACCTAGACAGCTTGCTTTGAAGGAGCTCCAAGCTATAATGGAGATGCCTGTTATTCAAACAGGTGATGGTAGAGGCTTAGACCAATTTTCCCTCAGACTTCAGGCATTAGTGGGCCTACTTCAGTCCATGGGCCCTGAAGGCCTCTCTGAGCTTACCTGTGGTTCACATGTTGAGCGGCTTTTAGAGAAGCTTCCACATGAGCAGTTCTGCCAGTTTAAGAGATGTATGAGTTTGAGTAGACCAGGTCCCCTTTCCTATAACCTCCTGGATTTTTCATATCATTCCCTAACCCCTGACCTTCAGGCAGCTCTAGCCAAGCAAAGGATTTCCTTCAAATTCAATCCTCCACACGCACCTCATTTTGGTGGAACCTGGGAGCGTGAAATATGCTCCATCAAAATTGCCCTGGAGACCACCCTAGGTGCTCAAGTTGTCAGTGAGGAGGTACTACGCACAGTCATGATTGAAATTGAAGGCATTCTAAATTCTAAGCCCTTAGGCTACGTATCATCTGACATTGCTGATCCTGACCCTGTGACCCCTAACTTGATGGGGCGGCATGATGCTTCTCTTCCTCTGGTAACCTATCCAGACTCTGAGCTGTACAGTCGCCGTCAATGGCGGCATAGTCAAATCCTCTCTGACCATTTTTGGGCCCATTTCCTCAGAAATTACCTCCCTTCTCTTCAGTCCAGACAGAAATGGCGCATAGACAATCCTAACCTGCAACCTAACACTGTTGTGCTAATTCTGGATCCTCAACTTCCCCGATCCCAATGGTCAGTGGGTAAAATCACCTCCCTCCATCCCAGCAATGATGGCCGTTGTAGGGTTGCTGATGTCCAAGTCAAGGACAGGACATACACGAGACCAGTTGCCCACCTTATCTCTTTCCCAGCCCTACCTGATACCCCCTGAGTTGTCAAATTTGCAGTACAAATTTGGGGGCGGCTGTTGAGGAGTTTTGTTGCAGCCTCAAAAAGTGCCACACCCCTCTATAGCATACTCATTTCCCTGTTAGCCTTAAGCTCCACCCAACCAATCTCAAGCCAATTAGGACACCCCTCAGGCTTTATTAGCTGCACTTTTGCCCACAGCTTCCCATTCTGTTGTATGTGGCTGTTCTGTGCAGGGGACTGACTTTTACTCCTTTTGATTTCCTGCGTGTGTGTAACTGACAATAAACCACACGCTCGCATGCTCATGCTTGCATGCAGACACATACACATATATACAATACCCTTGGATGTGCAATAAAAAACTCCTCAACATGGATGTTTTTTCTTTACAAAATTGGTGACGGTCAGTTTTATTGGATTACAAGATCTCAGTAATGGTCAGTTTTGTTCAGTTACAGTTAATGTTGGTCGATTATGAGATGTTGGTCTCTTTTTTTTTTTTTTTTTTTTTTTTTTTTTTAAGCGTTCCCACCTCCCATACTGATGATCGAATGTTTGAGTCCGCTCAGAGCGGGGCAGTTAGGACCAGGTGGGGTAATGTTAATGCCATGACCCGGAGGGGAGTGAGGTTTAAGGGGGTGAGTGTAATGAAGACCAGATAGTAGAGAGCTGTACTGGTAAACCTCTCTCCCCACCTCAAAAGGTGCACTAGCAAAGGATGTTAGAAACAGTGTTCTTTAATCCCAAAGTATAGTTCACTTTTTACGCGTATGCGAGGGTCAGCTTACAATGTGCGTGACATGAATTTCGTCATCAGAAGAGTACGTGTACTGCCAAATTTTTGTAACCGCGGGTACTTGTATGCACAGGTCGCACATGCGCAGTTGATTTTTTTTTTTTGCAGTAATCAGTTTATCCACAAGGTGGCAATCGTGCTCTGGGGGCGTCGATTCACAAGGTAGAAAACAGACTGGAACGTATGCATGCAAGCTACAGTCACAATGGGGGCCTATGATTGTGCAAAGAGGTTAGGAAGTACCCTCATCTCATTTGTACAACTTTAGCATGAAAGAATACAAAGGGTTGTAACTTGTGGCGAGAGATTGCTTAAAACTGTGTATGCATCGATTGCCTGTGTTATGCGTATGATTCAAATGAAGTACACTTTCCAAGGCTGTGCATTCAAATCGACTGTAAAAAAATGAAGTATACCCAGGGATTTAGTCTTCTTGTTAGTGTCCCCATTTCCTATGCCAGCAACCTGGGTTCAAGTCCCACTCAGAGGGGGTGCGACTAGAACCCAGAGGGTTTATACTTACAACAGAGCAAATGTTAATCTCTGAACATATTTTTGTGTGATGTGAAAATACATAATAAATGTGAATATATATCTCCATGAATTTTTGTTCAGATACCAAATATTTTGACAATCAAATACACATACACACTGCTGTATGGATTAGTGTTTTATTATTATTATTTATCTTTTTTTTTTGTTTTTTGTAAAAAGTGTTTTCATGGATGTTTGGCAGGAGTTTTTGTTGCACTTATGCTGTTCTGACCAGCAGGGGTCAACAGTGTGTGGTGTTTCAAATGCTTTGAAACAGTGAATCATTTTGCAAAGCAATTGGTTCAATTGTTTCAAAGCTTTGAAAAGCTTTGTTTCTCCCATCACAAGTGAAATGTATTGAAAAAAAAAAAACTTTTTTTCCATCACGTGGAAGTGCTATCAATAATTAACTCTTTGCTGGGAGTTGGACTGACAGGCGATCATAATGCTCAATGTGCCATTTTGTCTGACAAATTAATCAAACTGTAGAGTTAGTTGGTGGACTTGTAACTGAGACCAACTAGTGAGAACTGTGCAGGTAAACTTGGTGTTCTTGTTATTGGGCCTGCCTCCCATGCCATCGAGCAGCGTTAAGTCCTGCTTGGAGTGGTTCAGAGTGCACAGGTTACATACATACATTTAAAACATGGTTTGTATTGAAACGTTTCTGTGGTTAGAAATATTTTGTAACAATATATATTCTTTCCAAAATAGAAACATTTTGTAACAATATATATGTAACAGAGTTCGTAATAAAAGGAAGGAAGACGACAAGGATCGGCTGTGACTACTGGCTGCTTTATTGGCAGAACCAAACAAAAAGGCGTGCAGACAGGCACAAAAACAGTCATAAACAATATAATAATTCACTCCAGCAATTTCAGTAGGTCTCCAGGAGTGTGGCAGCCAGTAGTCCTTCTCTCTATCGCTCGCTCCTGTTTCTCCTGGCGTTAAATACTCTCTCCACGCCAATTACTGCAACAAGAGACAGGTGTTTGTTATTTGCACTTAACCTGCTCATCCACCGCGCGTCTCCTGACCATAGACATTATAATAAACACTAGACGCCCCATTGGCTGCTGGACCGTACGTCAACGGCGCCGCCATGTTGTGCGGGGCAACGTTCCCATAACGCTCATAACTGAAATTGAGAAAATGCCTGCTTCGTGTGCTGCTTGGGGCTGTACAAATCGCTGCACAATTGAAAACCGGTCTCGGGGAATAACCTTTCAAACATTTGTTTCTGGTTGTATTTGGTCATTATATAATTGATAGTAGTTGGCCACCAGAGTCAGTCAGACTAAAATAGCTAGCGATGTCACTAGTTAACTGTGAAAGTTGAGACGTGAGTTTACATGATTTCTAATATAGTTTTAGCTTATGCTTTTTTATAAACTAAAGTTTAAATATGCATCTCTATTTTATTAAAACGGGCTTGTATGACAAGTACTTGTTACGGCTAGGTGACTGATATTTTGTTAATCTTGATCTAACCCTTACTGTAACTTTAGTTATCTTTTCACACATTTAAGTTTTCACAAAGACAACGAGTTGAGGAGACAGTGGGAAGTAGCTGGGAAGTTTCCCGACTCATGTACATTATTTAAAAGTTTGCCATTAAATGGTGATTTGTTTATATATTTATTTATTTTTCAACCCATTGCAACCAGGGCTACACAAGCCTCAAGGAAAGCTGAGGAGAGCCTGTCAGTGCACTGTTCTCACCATTTCCAAGAGACTGATGGAAAATATATAGCCTTTTGTTGTTGTTCTTATTATATCAATAGGCTACTATATTATTATTGTACTAGTCACTATTTAATTTACTATTTTTATTATTGTCTGTATTATTCTGCAATTGATATTACATTGTATTTGCGATTATTATTATACCAATACTATTATTATCAATCTATTATAGTTATGATGTTATATTATTGTCTATATTCTGTAAATGATACTACATATTCTATTGCTATTATTATAGTATTATTAAACTATATGCTATTATCAATATATTATATTATTGTACTTATACTATTTTATAAATGTTCTATTCATTACTCTTTTATTTGCTGTATACTGTTTGTTTATTGACAATATTATATTGTAACGATTTGTACAGTTATTAATCAATTTATGGGTGGAATATGAATATAATAATTCATAAGGTTATGAATAAATTATGATTCATATATCAACCCAACGGGGAATTAAACATATATTGTGAATCAATTACAACGAATTATAATCAATTACATATATGATTAGTTCTGGTTTAATAATTATCTAGAGAAACTGTTCGTTTGTCCAGCAAACTAAGTCCCTCACAGAATATTATAAACAGAGGTCTGTTTCTGGCCATGAAAACTTCCTATTCTACTCCAAAGCATAAAGCAAGGATATAGGATCGAAACGTTAAAGTGACTTGGGTTTTCAGCTGAAAGAACAAACAGAACAATCGAGCATGAATAACGTTTTAATATATGCAAACTACGAATACAGAGGTTATACATCTAAATACAGAATACAAGAAAATACACACCTATGTACAAAAAGGGAACGTAGAGAAGTAGAGAAGGAAAGAGAGAAGGCAAGTAGCAAACTCACAACCAGTCCTGGAAAGCCAGCACGGAAATCAGTTTCATCATCTAAGATTGAGAAACGGCAGTATACTTGCATTGGTTGCGTGTGTCGGGGAATTTCAGGTTAGCGCTGGTGCAGTTCGTTGGCTTCCTCCGTTCAGCGGGAAGGTTTGAACTGAGGACGTGAAAGTGAGTTTCGCTGGAAGATGGCGATCCCGAAGCTGAGCGCGCGATGGCAGCGCGTGGTCACCGGAGAGGTCCGGGAAAAACGTGCACGAGATGCTCGTGAGACAATCGGGAGAGACACACAGGAGAATTGTGCGTCTTTGCTTTTATGACAGATAAGCCGACACACCTCCTTGAGGTGGGGTAGCCAATAACATGGGTGCAAAGTTGGCGGGAAAGCTTTCCCTTTGTTTTTGGTCTTGCAAACTCATTTGCATGACTTTATGACTATCAGGTTCGGATTTCAAGATGGAGTCATTTTCCTTCGAAGTATCATTAAACACATAGTACAATGCATTTGTCAGCAGTGTGACATATCATTCAGTGGAATAAAGCTCAGATGAACGGAGCTTTACAAAGAGAATCTAGACTTCGACATATAAACGAAAGGCATGTAGAAGAAGTTATGGTTTACAGACAAAATTCCCTCATTAATAGGAATGAACACTAGAATGGCTACAGTCATTTAACACTCTAAAATTCTAAACACTAGGAAGCATGCATATGCACTTAAATATATGAGCGGGATACACTTTGGCACAGTTCATATCTTGACATATACAGTACATACCATCTCTAGGCATGTTATGTATATGTGTGTGTGTCTGTATGTGTGTGTGTGCGTGTGGTGTGTGTTGGAATTGTGATCTGGTCAGTCTCTGGCGCTGAGTTTCTTGCCCACAACCGGGGAGTTGATCCTTCTGATGTTCCCAAAGAGCTAGGAAATTGGGTCATCACTGTCTTACCTTCGCCCAGGCCACAAAGATGTCAAAGTGGGCTCATCTTTGCAGACCTGGTCGGAGCCGACTTGAGTGATTAACGAACACAGTTCCAGCAGGCTAAAAGCATTCTGAAACATTCCAAAGTTTATTGATTATCCTGATACATGTGCATATGCTACAATATACTTTATTATTGACTATATTATTATATTATATACTACATAAACTATTTCTTATAGTGTATAACAAACTATTTACTATTCTCAATTTCTTTATTTGCATTGCACTGTGGTTGTACCATATCATATGTTTTACCATAAAGAATCCATCAGTTATCTTTGTTGTTGTATGTTTTTGGAGTATCTATCAGACCGCTTTCGCACTAAAATGATACACATTTTAGTGCTATAAAAATACAGAAAGCAGCCTGTGTGATTTGTATTTGATGATTTGTTTAATTTTATCAATGGTGGTCAATTCTAAGCTCAAGAAAAGCTAAAATTGCATTAAAAACAGAAAATCCCTTTTTTTTACAATAAGAAAACTTTATTTAATTTAATGTGAAAATTAAATTATATCTCAGTATGGGCGTTTTCACAATTCTTATGCAAGAATAAAGCAGTCAAATACATGACAAGTCTGATCTTTGACTATTTCTTAATTAAAATAAATATTTTATATGTCTAACTATAGAGATCTTAAGTAACTAGAACTTTTTGTACACCACGTACATTATAAACCACTGAAATTGGTTGATAAATGTAAACGTTATTTTTGTTTTTATCCAGAAAAACCACAGCTCGTCCGTTTACTTGTGTTTGTTAACAGCGCAGACGTGCCCCGCACAATATGGCGGACTCGTTGACGTATCGCAGCAACAGTTGAAAGCGGCCAATAGGGCGTCTAGTGTTTATTATATGTCTATGCTCCTGACACTCTCCCCCGCTGCAGCGTTCGCTGAACCACGCCCCCCTTGCCACATACCCCCACCGCTCGACTCAGGCCGGGGAGCCATCCGGCCTGCAGCGTGAGGGTGAGGACAGCCCACCTGATGACCAAACACTCCTTCTCCACGGTGCTGTACTTAGTCTCTCTCTTAGAGAGCTTACGACTAATGTACAGCACCGGCCGTTCCTCCCCCTCTATCTCCTGGGACAGGACAGCACCCAGCCCCCTGTCCGACGCGTCAGTCTACACACAAAAGGGAGAGAAAAATCAGGAGAGTGAAGCAACGGCCCGCCACACAGAGCAGCCTTTACCTGGGTAAATGCCTGCTGGCATGGCTCCATCCATTGGAGCTTCCTTTTTAGGCGCTTCCTTTTTAGTAAGATCAGTCAAGGGGCTGGTGCGGTCCGAATAATTAGGCACAAACCTTCTGTAATATCCCGCCAGCCCCAAAAACTGTCTTACCTCCTTTTTGGTCTTGGGGTGCGGACAGGTCGCAACTGCTGCAGTCTTATCAATTTGGGGACCCACCTGTCCATGCCCCAAGTGGAAGCCCAGATACTTTACCTCCACGCGCCCAATCGCACATTTCTTCGGGTTGGCCGTGAGCCCAGCTCCTCTGAGCGACCTCAAGACCACCCTCAGATGCTGCATATGCCGCTGCCAATCGTTACTAAATATAATAATATCATCTAGATAGGCAGCCGCATACGCAGCATGGGGCCGTAACACCCTGTCCATCAGCCGCTGAAAGGTAGCCGGTGCCACGAACAGCCCGAACGGAAGTGTAACAAATTGGTGTAATCCAAATGGTGACGTGAAAGCTGTTTTTTCTCGGGATAATGGAGACAAGGGGATCTGCCAATAACCCTTTGTCAAGTCCAATGTCGAATAAAAACGAGCCGTACCAAGCCGGTCAAGCAATTCGTCAACCCGTGGCATTGGATATGCGTTGAATTTCGACACAGCATTCACCTTGCGAAAATCCACACAGAACCGCACCGAGCCACCCGTCTTAGGAACCAAAACTATCGGGCTCGCCCAGTTACTGTTGGATTCTTCTATTACCCCCATTTCAAGCATCGCACCTAATTCTTCCTGAACTACTTTTTTCTTGTGTTCAGGTAATCTATATGGCCGGCTGCGAATGACCACGTGTGGCTCTGTCTTGATATGGTGCTGAATGAGATTTGTACGGCCAGGTAGGGGAGAAAACACGTCGGCAAAATCCGCCTGTAATTTGGTTAAATCAATGAGCTGGGAGGGCAAGAGGTGATCTCCCCCTGGGGCCAGAGCGAGAGATCGGTTTTTTTTATATTCACCTCTGGTCCAAGATCATCCTCTCCGCTAATCACCGTCGCCAGTATCACTGATTCTCCCTCATTCCATTTTTTTAGGAGATTGAGGTGATAAATCTGACGTGCTCCTCTCATATCTGAGCGTATTACCTCATAATCGAGATCTCCAACTTGCCGTGTGACCTCAAACAGCCCTTGCCACTTTGTAAGTAATTTTGAACTTGACGTTGGGAGTAATACAAGCACTTTATCTCCCCGTGCAAATTTACGCACATTGGTTCCCCTGTTATACAGCCGGCTCTGTTTGTCCTGGGCTTGTAACAAATTCTCCATAGAGAGCCGCCCCAAAGTGTGGAGTTTTGTTCTCAGGTCCAGCACAAACTGAATTTCGTTTTTAGATTGAGAAGGTCCGTCCTCCCAAGTCTCTCTTATGACGTCCAGCACCCCTCTGGGCTGGCAACCATAGAGCAACTCGAAGAGGGAAAACCTCGTGGAGGCTTGCGGGACCTTTCGCACAGCGAACAACAGGGGTTCCAACCATCTGTCCCAATTTTTGGCGTCTTCCTGAACGAATTTACGAATCATTGTCTTAAGCGTGCGATTAAAACATTCGACCAGCCCGTCCTTTTGTGGGTGAAAGACGCTGGTCCGAATCGATTTAATGCCCAATAATTCGTAAAGTTCGCGTAACATCCGTGACATAAACGGCCGTGCCCTGATCAGTGAGGTTTTCCTTGGGAATCCCCACTCGGGAGATTAAAGAAAACAGTGCGTCAGCAACACTCTTAGCGGAAATGTTGCGGAGAGCCACTGCTTCTGGATATCGTGTTGCATAATCCACAATGTCTAACGCAAAACGATGTCCTCGTGCTGATCGCTCTAATGGCCCGATGAGGTCCATGCCAATTCTCTCGAAGGGGACCTGCATTAATGGAAGGGGGCACAAAGGTGCTTTTGGGGTGGCTGGTGGGTTTACCAACTGACATTCACAACAAGCCGCGCACCACTTGTCATCCTCTATTTAAAGCCTTTGCCCAACTAAGAGCGAAATTTAAGTTACCCTCAAGTGATCTATATAAGTATTTTCAAATAAGGAGCTATGTCACAAAACATAACGATTGGGACCTGATAAGAAGTGAGCCTACAAATATAGAGAAACATTTTATTAATTTGATTGAAAATGGTGTAATGAAAAAACAAATGTCCTTGTTGTACAAAAAATTGTTGATTGACATGTCAGATAATACACAACATATAAAACAACAATGGGAAATGGAGATGAATGTTATCTTGGATGACGATGTTTGGGTTAATATTTCTTCTGGTTGTCATAAGGGTGTGGGCAGTCAGATCTGGAGGGAATTTGATTGAAAGACAAAAATCTGATTTTTCAGGACTCCGTTGAAATCTTTCCTCACCAAGAGTAGTATGCAGGGCTTGACATTAACACCCGCCAAATGCGGGTAGATTTCAGCTGTGGTGGGTAAGACAGCCACTCCCACTAGCCACTTTGTCGGGTTGACTATAATTTCAGTTTACAGCCAAATGATCATCGAAGATCGTCGTAGCACAAAATTACAATCCAATCACACAATTCCTTATTTACACGTGCGCTCTCTCTCTCTGTCGCGAGCGCGATCAGTTCTCCTCGCGCCTGAATACACGTGCTCACAGATGTCTAAATGTCCATCGTGTGGAGTATCTCGCGTGAATACAGTCGGTTATGGCTTAAGTGGACGTAAACAGGTGGGTAATAACTGAATATGCGTCAGTTACGTCCATGCACTCAGCTGCCCAATTAAATAGGTCATTAATGTTAATCAAACAACAAAAGATGTTAAATTAATGTAGGCTATGTTAAACCTACTGTATCTGAAAAAAGATTATTTTTAATTTACTATAGTTTTTGTCATTTGCTTCTTTGCACTTTTATATAGCCTAACACAAATAACTTATCTCATATTAGCCCATGCTCATATTGTCCACCTCTTGCCCATCTGTACATAGGCCTACCAGCTGATATACAATGTAGTCTTGATTTGGGTGGTCAATCTGCATTTAAAAATTTTGAAAGAGTTTTAAATCTTCTAAATCAAGTAAAATTACTCAAAATAAAGTAAT
Source organism: Megalobrama amblycephala (assembly GCF_018812025.1). Taxonomy (NCBI): domain Eukaryota; kingdom Metazoa; phylum Chordata; class Actinopteri; order Cypriniformes; family Xenocyprididae; genus Megalobrama; species Megalobrama amblycephala. The sequence continues at coordinate 10,587,072 of NC_063067.1, read as the reverse complement.
TTAAGCATAACAAAGTACACTTTAATCATATAAAATGTAATTTACCAACATCAAAATTGTGGCCAGTGAAAATGCTGAATGGCTAGTAACTTTGGAAAACCACTAGCCACAGTGGCTGGTGAGCAAAAAAGTTAATGTCAAACCCTGGTAGTATGAGTGACAAATGTTGGAGGAAATGTGGATTGGTCGGTGATCAAACTCATATCTTTTGGGACTGCCCCATCATACATTGCTTTTGAAGGGACATTAAGGGCGTTGTGGAAAATCTACTAAAAGTGAACATATCTCTTGACTCCCAAACTTTTTTATTGGACATCTTTCCAGACAACCTTTCACAAGATCAAGCATTTCTTCTCTGTCTCTTCTTAATGACGGCTAGGAAAATGATAACAATCTGTTGGCTAAAGCCTGAGCCACCTACTGTTACGCAATGGATACAAAAGTTAAGACAAGTTTATTTAATGGAACGGTTGACAGCACAACTGCAATTAAAAGTCACAGCTTTTGAAAGAAGATGGGGTCCAGCTATTGACTTTCTGAAATAGGACACAATATATGCCTTAATTTGTTTATGTTTCTGATTGTAAATAATGTATGAAGCCCACTCTCAGGACAATGTTCATGTGTTTTTGTCTTTCTTTTTGTTTTATGTGTATTCATAATAAAGTAAAAAAAAAAAAAAAAAAAAAAATGGATAATGGATTTAAATATGTTTAGTCTTGTTTCCCTTTTTCCCCCAAAATAGAGAAAACACTTTAAAATCTATTATACGATCCTTCACTTGACCTCTGGAGACCAAGTCTGTGTCAGACACATAGGATAAATAATTAATAATACATAATTTCTAATAATACATAGTCATCAAATTAAAGGTAATGGTTTAAACATTTAACATTGTCATTTGGAGGTTTAATCTCCAGTGCAGATGAAAGTGTCAGCTGTGATTGTCCTGTCAGTTTATTGAACCATAAAGATAAACATAGTCATAAGGTGATGATAAACGTGGCAACTTTTTGAGCAATGTTTCCGTCAACGGGAAACCTGGTGAGACACAGGGCAACTTTAGGTCAATGGACAGTTAGCAGTAACCAATCAGAGAGTAGCAAATCTTTTGCTAACCCAGGGGTAGGCAAGTTCAGTCCTAGAGAGCCGCTGTCCTGCTGAGTTTAGCTCCAACCTTAATCAAACACACCTGAACAAGCTAATCAAGCTCTTCAGGATTACTAAGGCTATAGGCAGCTGAAGGTTTTTTTTCAGGGTTGGAGCTAAACTCTGCAGGATAGCGGCTCTCTAGGACCGAACTTGCCTACCCCTGTGCTAACCCAATAAATACTTTATTAAACACTTGTTATGCACTTTATTTAAACTTTTTTAATATTTTCTTTGTTTTTACTAAATATAAATGCCGTTCCAATCTGATTTGTAATAGGAAAAGGGAGAAGAGTGAGTTTGGCAAGAGGCGGATTCGAAACCGATTGCATCGAAAGCTACTTTAACACGCCATACGCCCTACAGCCTACATCACTACAGATGTTGAATAGGACGCGTCTTTTTAGTATTTAACTGAAAACATTGAACACCTGTTGGCATTTTAAGCATTAAATTAGATAAATTCCCTGATTTTGGGTTGACACATAACAACTTACAGTGTAAAAAGATATAAGTTCAATCTCCTTTTCTTTGCTCCACTGCCACCGAGAGCTGCCATCTTGTTTGAATTTTTTCTGAAATCTCTGCAGTATATATTTATCTGTATATACTAAATATATGTTCTGCAATGGAATGCTAGAAGTCTAGTAGCCAATGATCAAGAATTCAAGAGATTTATTGATGCATTTGTTGAAAAACCTGACTTGATATGTGTTCAGGAGACATGGCTTAAACCTTGTTTAGATTTTGTTATCCCAGGGTATAAAACTTTGTCTGACTTGAGACAGCGCCGACGCCATATGACTGTCACGTATGGCTTCAAAGTACCGCAAGAGCGATTCAAGAGCAGCCGGCTGAGAGCAGAAAGTAAGAGATGAGAACAAGTTTTCATATGTAGGAGCAGTGAGAAGAATTGAGAGAGCAAGTGGTAGTGGTCAAGCAACAGAACCAGTGAAGCCACAACAATTGTACTCAAAAGAACCAGATGGTTATATAATGATCAAAAAGAAGGCATTTTGGACTTCTTTTCAGAAGCAGTGTGTGCAATTAAAGAGTTGGCAAGGAATAAATCAGATGTTGCAAGAGAGGTGATTGCAGTAGCTGACATATTCCTCAAGATAAAAGATATTCAACCAGAGATAAGTATATGTATGAAGGATTATCAGGGAGGTTCTTATCAGTCAGGGGAGAGATAAGGTAGGCTAGCTTAGATGAGGAATATGTGTCAACTGAGGATGAATTGGAAGTATGTTAAGTATATATTCATTTGGATGTTCTGCAATAGATTGCTAGAAGTGTAGTAGTCAATGGTCAAGTATTCAAAAGATTTACTGATGCATTTGTCAAAAAACCTGACTTGATATGTGTTCAGTAGACATGGCTTAAACCTTGTTAAGATTTTGTTATCCCATGGTATAAAAGTTTAAGAGCAGATCGAGTAAATAGGGTTGGAGGTAGATGTGCCACTTTTACTAAAAATGGTTTACAATATAGAAGAGTTGAGATCAGCATAGAGCTTGAATGTGAGATTGCCATAATATGGTCAGAGCAGGAAAGGATTTCTATAGTTAATTATGACCCAGGACTGCAGTTAGATGAAGAAAAACTGGAAGGAATAATGGCAAAGGTTGAGCTGCCAGTATGGGGATTTTAATGCACAGTGGAGTTTGGGGGAGTAGTACTTGAGATAGAAGTGGACCAGTCCTGAAGGATTTTATTGAAAATCATGGATTGGTAGTGTTGAATGATGTTATGTCAACTTGGTCAGGGTGCAACCTCATGTATTGACTTAACCTTTACTTCCCCTGAACTTGCCATAGTGGGAGGATGAGATATATTGGATCGGTATACTATTGGAAGTGACCATGTTCCAATTTTAAGTAGGACTGGGAGAAGGCTAATTAAAGAACAGGGCTACAGGCCAAAGAAATGTAATTATGCAAAAGCAAGGTGGAATGAATTTAAAGAAAGAACTCAGGAAATAGTGCATAATGTGTTTCATGGAGGTTTAGACAGATGCATGAAATAATTCAATTTGTGACATGTTAACAAAGGCTGCAGACAAATTTATCCCAAGAACTGAGTTCTCAAAATAATATTCCCTGGTGGAATGAGGCATGTACTCTTGCTGTTCGAGTTAGAAATAAAGCATATCTATCCAATAGAAGACCATACAATTGTATATAAGAAATTAAGGTCAAAAGCTAGAAGAGATCTCTCAGACTACAATTTGTATTTTGAAGGATGTACTGTTACTCCATCTCTGGCAGTTAAAGACCTGGGTGTTATATTAGACAGCAACTTGTCCTTCGAAAATCATATTTCATATGTTACAAAAACAGCCTTCTTCCACCTCAGAAACATTGCTAAGATACGGAATATGTTATCTATTTCTGATGCAGAAAAGTTAGTTCATGCATTAACGATGTCTGGACTAGATTACTGTAATGCATTATTATCTGGTTGTCCTGCTTCCTCAATAAACAAGCTACAATTAGTCCAAAATGCATCTGCTAGAGTTCTTACCAGATCAAGAAAATATGATCATATAACACCAATTTTATCATCTCTACACTGGTTACCTATTAAGTTCCGTATCAATTATAAAGTATTGCTAATGACCTATAAGGCTCTAAATGGTTTAGCTCCTGTACTTAACCGATCTTCTATCGCCCTACAATCCTTCACGCTTTTTAAGATCACAAAATTCTGGACTTCTAGTTGTACCTAGGATATCTAAGTCCACTTTTCACATTCACATTTGGCTCCTAAACTATGGAATAGCCTTCCTGATAATGTTCGGGGCTCAGACTCGCTCACCCAGTTTAAATCTAGATTAAAGACACATCTCTTTAGCCAAGCATTCACATAATGCATCTCATATCAAATCAGTTGCACATGACTATCTTTGCTTAATGTTATGAACAGCAGCTACACTAATTATTCTCCATTTGCTTTTCTGTTTCACCTCGGGACGCACGTAGAGATTACATCAGCTTCAGTTTGGATCCAGCCTCTTAAGAAGACCTCAGATGACCAACACCTGTGAAGAGATGACCCCACACTCAAAAAAATAACTTGTTGGTCTAACTTAATTCAATTATGACACCTATTTCCACACAGTTGAACTGATTTATTTGAACTTAAGCTAGGTTAATTGTACTGATGAGTAAAATTCATCCTAATTGAATGAGATCACACCATTTTCATTTGACGTATTCTGTGAATGTTTCCTGAACCTAATTCATTCTTGTTGATCCAACCAGTGCTATTGCAATTCAGACCGGTGCCCTTGTGCAGTGTTGCTCAAGTTTTCTGCGCTTTTAAGGAAATGTAAAGACCTCTTAGTGTTTAAGTGTTTAATGTTTAGTTATTTTGAACATTTAAAAGAGTTTGTAGCGTATACATTGTTTTTTTTTTTTGTTACCATCGTGGTGAAGATGTGCGCTTGTTCTTAGGTTGTGAGTAGCTGTTGTACACAGACATACATGTTTCATGACTGTTGAGAGTAGTAAAGCTGATGACCATATGTAGACTGTGTAAATTATGTGCTGGCCCTCAAACTAATTTATTTATATTTCTATAAAAACTAAACTAAAATAATACTTTTTCATATACTAAGTGTAACATTTGTAGCATGCAAGTAATGATCAGATAAAGAACTTCTCATCACTGGCTTTAGCACAGTTAAAGCTTGTTGAGAACAACATAGTTTTATTTCATGTAGCCACCCAGAGCCTAACCACAAGGTCTACACTTCAGCATAATGGTAACCTCAAAAAATCGACATAACATAAACTCTTTTAAATGTCAAATATAACTGAACATCAAACTTTAAAAGGTATTACCCTTTACTAAAAAACACATTAAACAGCACTTAAGTTCAACATTTACTGTCCTGATCTTTCCATACGCAAAGCATCCTGGGAACTAGAAATCCACTGCCCAGTTTCAATCAATGCAACATAAATGTTTCATGTAGTCCCAACACAAATGGTTTAGGTTGACCTAACATTTTGCAAATTTAATTTCATTTAACATAATACAATTGAGTGCAAATGCCAATTAAGTAAAAAACTAAAGATTTGTGTTGGTTCAGCTTATTTTATTTAAATAAACTGAACAAGCAGCTAGAATAATTTTTTTGAGTGCAACTCCTGCGAGGACTTCAGATGACGCAACATCTGGATCAACATGCACATTACCAAATTTCTATATATCCTAATTATTGTTAATATGTAATTCATTATTTCCAAGAGCTCATTGCTTCTACCTTCAATTAAACTGCTAACAGTGATTAAATTAAATTGCCTAAATTATATTATTATTACCTAACTGCATTCTCTAAATTGTAATGTTGACATGCACTCTCTGTAAAGCTGCTTTGAAACGATATGTATTGTGAAAAGTGCTATACAAATAAATGTGAATTGAATTTAGTCATAAAAGATGCAAAGAGAGAGAGTTGGCACAAATTTTGTAGTTTTTTTAGGAACGGAAACAGGAGTGTATAAATCAATTAAAGTTCCAGTTTTACAGATTAAGGGGCAAGAAGCAGTTAATTGTAAGGATAAAGCAGAGATGTTGGTTAAAACATTTAAGGAAGTGCATAGTTTGAAGAACTTTTTCATTGGGAGAACTTAAGCAAGCTATCATAAAAGGGAAAGATATGGCACCTGGTAGAGAGAGGATAGGTTATCAGAGAGGATAGGTTATCAGATCCTTCGCAATTTAGATAATCCAGTGTTAGAAAAAGTGTTGAAGCTAATAAATACTGTATGAAAGAGTGGTATATTGCCAAGGGAATGGAAGCATGCAGTAATTATGCCATATTGAAGCCTGGTAAAAATGCTGGAGAATCCAGCTCTTACCGCCCAATTGCTCTTACGTCTGTACTATGTAAAAACGATGGAACGAATGGTTAGACAGATTAGTATATACTTTGGAGAAACAGGAGTACTTTACTCCTTACTAAAGTGGCTTTAGAAATGGTAGATCCACAATGGATTCTGTTTTTGTTATGTGGAGCAGATGACCCAGAAGCGAAGAGGCAGTTACAGACAGAGTTTATTAAATGTTCAAAAGGTTAAACACAGGCGGCCACCGAGCACCAAGTCCTCGGGTGCTCGCAGCTGGAACAACGATGAAACGAAACAGAAAAACACAGTTCTAACAGAGGGCTTGCAGTAACAGTCGCTCAGTCCCAGACTTGGAGACTCCGCTGGTGGAAGAAAATCCTTAACTGTTCCTGGCAGATGGTAGACAGAGTAGAAACCAGGCTTGATGTAGATGATGGAGTGAAACAGTCAGATGTCTAGACAGCTACTGAGACTGAGATGAACACACAATTAACGACAGGAAAAAAGCAGGCAGAAATAGCAAAGAAAATCAGAATAGAGAAGAAACAGGTGAGAAGCTGATCAGCGCGAGTGCTGATTTGCAAAGACAAACAGCTGAGCCTAAGTGGCAATAATGATCAAACCCGATTCAAAATCATACCCGACTCATGACAGTTTTATTATTAGAAAGAGCTATAGCTGATTAAGAAGCAGTTGTGGGAGTTTTTCTAGATATTTAAAAGGCATATGACTATGATGAATATGATTAAGCTGTATGATGCAGAGATTAGAGGCAGGATGTTAAACTGGATAAATAATTTTTTGAAGGACCATATATTCAAGTAAAAGGAGAGGGATTGCTATCCAGTGAGAAAAAGGTAGTAGTGTAATTAGCCCAGTGTTATATATTGTGATGATAAATGATATATTTTGTAAATTGAAAGGGAGTTTGTATATGTCATTATTTGCTGATGATGGGAAATTATGGAAAAGAGGGTGAAATTTGATGTATATCTATAAACAATTACAGCAGGCAATTAATACAGTAGAAGCTTGGGCAGAGAAATGGGGATTTAAAATATCAATCTTAAAATCTAAATATGTAGTATTTGGTTTTAAAAGAGAAACTCCAGAACAGGGATTAAATATTTATAATACATCAATTGAAATGGTTAAAACATTTAAATTATTGGGAGTCTGGTTTGAGGAGAGAATGTCATGGAGGGTACACATAGATCAAATAGTAACTAGATGTGAGAAAATTATTAAAATTTGATGATGCCTAGTTGGACTGGTGTGCACATAGAGATACATTAATGATGATTTACAGGGGAATCATCAGATCTAATATCGACTATGGATGTATGGCAGGGATGGGCAACTCCGGTCCTGGAGGGCCAGTGTCCTGTAGTTTATCTCCATCCCTGATAACAACTCACTTGCCTATAACTTTCTACTACTCCTAAAGACCTTGATTAGCTGGTTCAAGTGTGTTTGATTAGGGTTGGAGCTAAACTCTGCTGGGCAGTGGCCCTCCAGGACTGAAGTTGCCCATCCCTGATGTATGGCATATGGGTTTGCAGCACCATCTGCTTTAAAGAAATTGGAGGTTGTTCAAGCTAAGGCTTTAAGAATTTGCAGTGGGGCGATAATGAGAATAATGCCAATTATGAATGAATGAGGCATTTTTATATATTAATGCACTCTTGGTTGAAATGGGGGAGACTACATTGGAGTTAAGAAGGAATAAGATGTCTCTGAACTATTGGTCTAAGCTTCAAAGCCTTAATTTCAGAAATCCAGCCAGGAGTTTATTATATGAACTTTGGGAGTTTCAGAGAAGGGGTGGAAGGGATATAAAGGGGAGCATGGTTAACTCCTTGAATAAGAGAGCTCAAGAAATGGTTATGAAAGACTTCATAATTGGACCAGTAGTGTGTTGGTCTCCAGTCCCCACCATGGTTTCTGCCAGAGCCTACAGTTGATCTCTCCATCAAGTTAAGGAAAATAAGGGTGATCTTGTAGCCATGGTTAATGAGCATTTAAGAGGAAATTGGACAGACTGTATGTTGCGAAGAATGCACACATTCAACACTTAAATTAAAAGGAAACTTATAAAAAAACAAAACAATGGATTTTATATTGTCTGCAGGTAGAACTGAAACATGCAGTTTTTTTCATAATGCCATCAACTGTTAGTATTTTGACAGTCATTGCGGTTTGTTTGACTATATATTCATGTTTGATAGAAAACTAGTGCTAGTGTTTTGACAGACTGATTCAATTGGTTTTGGCCAGAAAGTTAAGTATTTGTCCAGTTGTGTGATGTGGGTGTGTTGCTGTGTTAAAAGTTTAGAAAAAGTATTTTAAGTATTGCTAAACGCTTGTTAGCAATTGTAAAAAAAAAAAACTATAATAGAGTTGTGTACTTTGTCCACCTCTGGTTTTGGTTAATCATTGTTAGCAGAAGTCAGTTCTGTGAGTTGGGGGTAAAAGGGAGGAATATAAATGATAATTTCTGCATTTCATATAGCAGACAGTTCTTGGCTGATACAACCATCACTTCATGATGAACAAATTCATTTTTCTAACTGGTAAGTAATTGTTGCTCTTACAGAATGTTTTTTAAAAGCATGAATGTTTGAAGGTTTTATATGTCAACATTTTATTTGTATCTCTTTTCAGGCTTTTCTCTGGCATTGTGTCATTTTGGTAAGGTTTTTTATTTTTTTATTTGTTGTTTCATTATTAAATATTATATTCAAGTCATGTTTATATAATAATTATTATTATTAATATTACTTTTTGTGCTGTTATTATATTAATAATAATATTTGTGTAATTAATAATAATAATAATAATAATAATTTTATTTATTTATTTCAGGATTTGCCTCCCAACTGGCATGTTACTTCACAAACTGGGCTCAGTACAGACCTGGCGTTGGCAAGTACATGCCATCTAATGTGGACCCACATCTGTGCACTCATTTAATTTATGCTTTTTCCATTATTAATAAGGAAAATAAATTGACAACCTTTGAATGGAATGATGAAACTCTCTACAAATCTTTCAATGAACTAAAGACAAGGTATGTGCTGTCATCTGATGTTTTCTTTGTGAATATAGTTGTTAATAGAATAGAATATGTTATGTAATGTAGTTTTGAATAGTGATTATTTGTACAGTGAATAATGCTACACATATTTGGCTTGACAGAAACCCCAACTTGAAAACTCTGTTGGCTGTCGGAGGATGGAACTTTGGCTCAGAACAGTAAGAGTCCTGCTCAAACACTGAATAATGAAGGACGTGTGTTGAACAGAAATGTTTATTTCATCTTCATGGAATTTCCCATGACTTTCCATGACTGTAGGTTTAGTATCATAGTTTCCACAAAAGAAAACAGGCAGACCTTTATTCAGTCCTCCATCACATTTCTGAGGAGCCACGGCTTTGATGGTCTGGATCTGGACTGGGAGTATCCCGGTGCCCGTGGAAGTCCTCCAGAAGACAAGCAGAGATTCAATCTGCTGTGTAAGGTACTTCATTATTTACAGATTTGCGTTCTCTCACACAATGGTTTTTAACCCTAAAACAGGCAACGTGTACCACGAGTTACATAGTTTTTATTGTCTTGTTTGGGACATAAGAAAGATTTTTTCATCAAATCCTTTTATCATTTATCATAGTCTGGTCTGTCTTGAGTATGCTGGTCACATGATTTGTTTCAAGTTTTCTGTGATTAATTAGTCAGCCTGACCTAAATCCAACATGGGCACCACTGTTGCAGGACATTCAGATTTTGTGAAAAGTAAATATATATTAATCTTACTTTTTTCAGAAAAAAAATGTAAAACAACTGCTTATATTAATTGTGAGCATTGTTTTAAGATGTTGAAAAAGAAAATTAAGTTATATGTTGCTCATGGTGTTATTTAACGCATTTTGAATTTGAAAAGTATGTACCGATTATGTTGCCTATTTAATGTATAAAAAAGGATTATCCACAGTATTGACAGTGAATGGTGTTTCAAGGTAAACTGGGCTTCCTGTAATGATCATTGCATTATTGTGAATCCCGGGGTGACGAGTCAGAGGTGGTTGTGGGTTGTGGGAGGGCCAGTCGAAATCTCGTTCCAGGACTGAGGCCCCTAGGGAAGACCCTTATAGGCCCTCCAGGCCCTCTATACAGTCCCTCTTCTCAATTTATGTATTCTGAGTTTAAATATGTTTTACCTGATGATATATAAAGTGACATGAAATATTTTTTGCTGATCATTTTCCAGTCTTGCTTGTTTAAGGGTTAAAATCAATCTATGCTCTTTACAACAAGTTAACATGGTTGAATGTTGGAGTAAAAATCAATAAATAATCAGAGGAAGAATGAACATGCATGCATGTCCAAAAGTCCACTGCTTAAATGCTTCTATTTTGCATTTTTCTATTTAAAAATGTGTTACACTTTACAATAAGGTTTTATTTCTTAACATTAGTTTACTACATTAGTTAACATCATGCTAAATTATTTAAAATATTTCAAAATCCTAAAGCTTTTTGTTTATTTCTAGGTTTATATTAGATTTTGAATTGCAGATTTTCAACTTGGATTATAATTTACACTGAGTTAAAAAAGGTCTTAATCCACTGCAAATATGTGACTATAACAGGAACTCTTGGAAGCTTACACGGCAGAGGGTGCTGCCACAGGACGTCCCAGACTCATGCTCACCGCTGCAGTGGCTGCTGGGAAAGGAACGATTGATGCTGCGTATGAAATTGCAGAAATTGCCAAGTATGTCTCATGAAGAGTTTTGTTCACTTTAAATCATGAAATATGATTAAGCTGTGGACAGAATCTCTTAAAATGCCAATCGAATGATCATTTAGTAATGTTTAATGTATAAATGGGCGCTGACTATGAACTCGCTATTTCCCTCTTGTAATGCAGGTATTTGGACTTCATCAGTGTCATGACCTATGACTTCCATGGCTCATGGGAGACTGTCACTGGACACAACAGTCCTCTGTACCGTGGCTCTGGAGACACAGGAGACAATATCTACTTTAATACTGTACAAAGGCCTTATATCCTACTGTAAAACATCTGAAATATAACATAATATATAACATATGTAATGACCTGATCAATATCAGTCTTTTTGTTATTTTGTTTATTTCTGAAATATATGGGTTATTGTATTTTGTTTGATAAAGTGTTTAATGCATATGCAAGAAGATTTATCATTTAATTATTTTTGTGCTGTTCAGATGTGCCTGGTAATTTAACAGTTACGTTTTGTGTTCTCTTTAAAAATGTTTAAGGATGGTTCATTACATAAGAGAAGCTCATTAATCAGTCTGTTAATGTTAGAGATTTAGGGATTTAATGAAGTATCTTGTTGAACTATGTGAAATCCTGCGAGAGGCGAGAACGAAAACGGGAAAAAAAAAAGGAAAAAAAAAAGAACGACGAGAACGCATGAGAGTGAGCACGAGGGCTAGTCTGCTATTAATGTGGGTTTAACGCTTTAAGTTGGACTATAATTGTTTTGTCAGAAACCGCGCTTTCTGCGTGGGAGTTTGTGACTGAGGGAAAGTGAAATGCCACCGGAGTTGTGTGGTTTTGGACTGTGATGCGAGCTTATGCCTGTTAGCCTCTCTGACTAAATTAGCTCGTGGTTTTGCAGTAACATTTTTTCAGACGGTCGCGGGAGTGACCGCATACACATCGTTTGCATGCTGGACGAGGGAAGACAATATCGGGACGAGATTCGCTGGCTGACGCAGATGTTTTCTTCATTGGGGACCGGTTGGCTGTCGATGCTGGACGGACGACGCTGATTAACCCTTGCTGTGCCGCTTGCAAACGGAGTTCGCCTGAGGAGAGAGAGAGAGTTACAATCGCGGTAGGATCCGTGTTTTTTTTCTTCACTCTACACCAGGAGGTATTGTTGCTTTCTTCATTTTATGAGCTCCAACATTAAGCGCGCCAACAAACTAACTTAATGCAGGCCTGCTAAAAGAACTGAAAAATAAGAGTGCACTCAGGTTATCACAGACTTATGACTTTGGGGTTTTTTTCTAATTTGGATTTTATTTTCATATTTGCTTTTTGCTGTTCAACTGTTATGTGAGTTTTGTATAATACAAAAGGAGGAAATTGAGCTATGGCGATCTTGTTGTTTATTCTTTCACCAGCCATTGTATTTGTGTAGCTCAGTGTTTTCTGTGGTAATATTCTATATTTTAAAACCAATAATATTCTTTCAGGTACCCATTGATGAGCAAAGATATAGTGAAAATTATAGTATTCTTAGACAGGGTTATTATACAATGGAATGTCTCTTTCACCATTTTACCAAGCATTAGGGTTAAGAGGGTTCCATACTTTATACGTTGCTGTATAACGTACATGCCTCATCACGAGCATATGGTGAAAAGGGTTACATTTTTGGGGGCTCGTCCGGGATACTAATAGATTTGTAATATCCCTCAGTTCTCACTTATCTAGTCTAAGCACACAAAATGGATGTTGATGAAATTGAAGCTTGGTGTAAAAGGAAGCAAATAGCTCGTGAGAATGCAGTAGTGTTAAGTGGTTTTGATGCCAATGTCACAGATGATATTCTGCTTCAAGCTTTGAGTCTTGTTAAAGCTTTTGGAATTGCTAAAATAGTGGATCGCTGTCTAGATGTAGCTTCCAAAACCCAGTTTGTGCTGATTCAGACATCCACTGATCTTACTAAGCAGACTATACCTGATTGTGTTGGGCTCCCTGGAAAAGCTGGTCCTTGGCCTGTTCATGTGCTCCCTGTTCTCGCGGAAGGTGAAGGTTTTGAAGCCAAGCTGTTGTCCTTTTTGAAGCATGAAGGAAAGACTATTACTGATGTTAAAGACTTGCTTAACCCTTCTCCTCTTGACATGAACACTGCTCTGATAAATGCCATAAGTTCCCTGGTGGACAAATGCAATACTGCACCTGCTGATACTCAAAGCTACAGGAAGCTCCGCATGTTTTCTGGAGTGAGGCCCACCCCCAGTGGGGAAGAAGAGTATGACGCTTGGGCAGAGCAAACTATGCATTTATTGGAGGAATGGCAATGCAGTGACAATGTGAAAAAACAGAGGGTAGTGGAAAGTCTTAAAGGTCCAGCTGCTGACATAGTGAGGTTTCTACGAGCACAGAACCCTTCTGCTACTTCATATGACTACATGCAAGCTCTCGAGACAGCATTTGGAACAACTGAAAGTCCATCTGATCTTCTTATTAGATTCCGACACACACTTCAATGTGAAGGTGAGAAGCTGTCCGCCTATTTGATGAGGCTAGATAAACTGTTACACTGTGTGTTCAGGAAAGGAGGGGTGCAGCTGTTGGAAATGAATCGACTTCGCATTGAGCAGATTGTGAGAGGTGCCTTGCCACAAGACATGATTGCCCTTCGCATTCGCATGACACATAAGCTGCGTGAACCACCTACCTTCAGTGACTTATTGAAAGAGGTCCGAGAGGAAGAGGACATGCTTCAGAGCAGGAATGATGTCAAAAGCCCAGTGGCGTCACTGACTGTTACTCCTGTCCCCAGGACCACTCCTGAAACTAAAGTTGATCCTGAAGTGGAAAAACTCAGAAGAGACATTACTGTCATGAAAGCAGAAATGATTAGCCTTAAAGCTGCTACAGTAACATCCCCGCCAAATACCCAAGGTCCACAATTTGAAATCCCTGCCAAGGTTAGACACAGGAGGAGTGAAACCCTGCAAAGAGCTGGCACTGAGGAAGATAGACCAGGGATATTTTGCTATAGATGTGGGGAGGATGGACATTTCAAAAGGGAATGTGATGGTGAAGAAAATCTCAAGAGGGTTAACAAGCGCCTCATCAAACTGACAAAGAAGTTGGGAAACTACCGCGGGAACCAGTGAAGGAACGGCCTGGCTTCCCTGTGGTGAAAACACGTTCCACCAAGTGCATTAAACCAGACGAGAAAGTGGAGGAGACTATACCTGAGGGCTTAGTGGGGCCAAGTTCTGCTGTACCAGTACAGATTGAAGGCATCTATGCTAAAGCCATACTCGATACTGGTTCTCAAGTGACTTTGCTGTACAGATCCTTCTACAACAGATACTTGACACACCTGCCATTGACACCTATCAGTGCCTTGCAGATTTGGGGCCTCAGTCCTGCTGATTACCCATATGATGGCTATTTGTCACTTAAGCTGGAGTTTTTGGAAGCTGACGTTGGAGTGACTGAGATTATTGATGCCCTTGTGTTGGTGTGTCCTGACCCAGTTGTTAGAGGTGAAGCGTTCATACTCGTTGGCACAAACACACCGACAGTGAGACGACTACTAAAGAGCTGTAAAGAGAGAATAGGAGAGAATTTCGTCAGTAGCATGCACATTCATCCTGCTTTCAAAAGGGCTTTTGAACAGCTGTTAGAATGCCTACCTGATGATGATGACAACCACAAGAGAGGAACTGTGTGGTTCACACAAAGTAAACCTATTACTGTGCGCCCTGGAGGGGTAGCTCGAGTGACAGGTGTGCCAAAGTTTCAATGGATTCCACGTGCTCAAGCCATTCTGGTGGACTCACCTGAAGAACCCGGCGACGATGCAAGGTTTTTAGGAGAGCTTTTGGTCAGACCAGAGTTGCAGGTACCCACTGTTGTAATGGCAAAGAAAATCACTGTGCTGGTCAGGAATGTATCGAAAAAAGAAGTTACATTGACCAGAGGAATGCCTATTGCTCACCTGTTTCCTGTAGATGTGGTGTCCTCGTCTTCTGTAAGCCAAAAGCCTAACACTGAGTCAGCAGGAAAATTGACCCCATCTTCCTTTAATTTCGGAGATTCACCAGTCCCTGAGGAGTGGAAGGAGAGATTGGTGGGCAAAATGATGGAACGACATGAGGTTTTCTCTACCCACGAGTTTGATGTTGGTTGCTGTAAAAGTGCACATCACGCTATCAAAACCACAGAGGACAAACCTTTTCGAGAGAGATCTCGCCGACTGGCGCCTGCTGATCTAGAGGCATTGAGGCAACATCTGTCACAGCTTAAAGATGCTGGGATCATCACGGAATCAAGAAGTCCGTATGCCTCACCTATAGTGGTGGTGAGGAAAAAGACAGGTAAAATAAGGATGTGTGTGGACTTCAGGACCCTAAATCGACGCACTGTTCCAGATCAATACACAGTACCGAGGATCGAAGATGCACTGGTCTGTCTCAACGGAAGCAAGTGGTTTAGTGTGTTAGACCTGAGGAGTGGGTATTATCAGGTGCCAATGAGTGACTCCGATAAAGAGAAGACAGCCTTCATCTGCCCAGCGGGTTTCTACCAATTTGAAAGGATGCCACAAGGAGTGTCAGGGGCTCCAGCAACCTTTCAACGGATCATGGAACAAACTGTTGGAGATATGAACTTGCTTGAAGTCTTGGTATATCTGGATGATCTCATCGTGTTTGGAGCAACACTCCAAGAGCATGAGGACAGGTTGTTAAAGGTGCTGGACCGCTTGAAGGATGAGGGTCTTAAGTTGTCGCTGGATAAGTGCCAGTTTTGTCAACCATCAGTGACTTACGTGGGGCATATTATATCTCAAGACGGAGTGTCTACCGATCCAGAAAAAACTGAAGCAGTAACCACATGGCCCCGACCAAACACTGTGACTGCTTTGCGATCATTTCTTGGCTTCTGTGGATACTATAGGCGCTTTGTGAAAGATTACTCCAAAGTTGCCTATCCGTTGAACCAACTGTTGTCCGGTTACCCACCAGTTGCCAAGAAATCCAAGGGAAAAAAGGATAACCTCTACCTGAACCCATCAGAGCCTTTTGGTAGTAGGTGGGATGACAAGTGTGAGGCAGCCTTTGTAGAGTTGAAGCAGAGACTTACTCAAGCCCCGGTGTTAGCTTTTGCAAACCCTCAGCTTCCCTATGTGTTACATGTGGACGCCAGCCAAGAAGGGCTAGGTGGCGTGTTATACCAGGATCAAGGTGAAGGGTTAAGACCCGTTGCTTTCGTCAGTAGAAGCCTAACCCCATCTGAGCGACATTACCCTGCTCATAAATTAGAGTTTCTGGCTTTGAAGTGGGCGGTAGTGGACAAACTGCATGATTACCTGTATGGGACGAAGTTTGAGGTGAGAACAGACAACAACCCGTTGACCTATGTGCTGACGTCGGCCAAGCTGGATGCCACAGGTCACCGTTGGCTTGCGGCATTGTCCACGTTTGACTTCAGTCTCAAGTACAGGTCAGGAGTTCAAAACATTGATGCAGACGCACTGTCTCGTCGGCCACATCCTACGCTCACTCAAGTATCGGAACGGAAAGACATATCTGCAGCCAGTGTGAGAGCCATGTGTCAGATGGCTGAGGTGAATAAATGTAGAAATCCATGTCCTAGTAGAGCAATTGACCAATTGGGACCCTCTTCACATGCTATCCCGCAGGCCTACTGTAATATGTCTACCTTGAGTGTAAAGGAGATGCCTATTCTGAGTTCAACTGAGCTGTCAAATGCTCAGCAAGAATGTCCTGGCATTGGCGAGATATGGTCAGCTCTCAACAAAGGAGACTTGACACGAGTTGACAAGACAAAGCATCCAACCTGCTCTCTGTTGTTGAGAGAATGGGATCGTTTAAAGATACGGAAAGGAGTCATGTATCGAGTCACAAGTCCTCCTGGAAAACCCCCTCGCTCTCAGCTAGTTTTGCCAGAAAAGTATAGGAAGATGGTAACAACATCTCTGCATGATGACTGTGGTCATTTAGGCCTTGACAAAACCTACGGCCTAATTAAAGATAGATTCTACTGGCCACGGATGAAGTCAGATGTGGAAGACTACTGCAAGTCCTGTATCCGTTGTATAAAGAGAAAGACGCTACCCAAGAAAGCTGCTCCGCTGTCTCATTTGCAAAGCAATGGACCACTGGACCTTGTCTGTATGGACTTTTTGTCCATTGAACCTGATTCAAGCAATACAGAAAATGTACTGGTTATTACTGATCATTACACCCGCTATGCCCAAGCTTTTCCGACGAGAGACCAGAAAGCCTCCACGGTGGCGAAGGTGTTGATAGAGAAGTACTTTGTCCATTATGGATTGCCAAAGAGGATGCACAGTGATCAAGGGAGAGATTTTGAGAGTCGGCTTGTACATGAGGTACTTAGCACACTTGGAATTGAAAAATCAAGAACTACGCCCTACCATCCTCAAGGAGACCCCCAGCCTGAGAGGTTTAATAGGACTTTGTTAAACATGCTCGGGACTCTGGAGCCAAGCAGTAAGAGGAAATGGAGTCAGCACATTGGACACCTTGTCCATGCCTACAACTGCACTTCAAATGAGGCTACTGGGTTTTCGCCCTATTACCTTATGTTCGGGCGTGAGGCAAGGCTCCCAGTGGATCTGTGTTTTGGGACATCCAGCGATGACACACAGCAGGAAACTTACCTAAAGTACGTAACGGAGATGAGAAAGGAGTTAAAAGCTGCCTATGAACTTGCTGAGTCCATTGCTGCCAAGCAGAACGAAGGAAATAAACGGAGGTATGACCAGAAGATTCGGTGTTCACTGCTGTTGCCTGGAGACAGAGTCTTGATAAGGAACCTAGGGTTGCAGGGGAAGCATAAATTAGCAGACCGCTGGGCTTCAAATCCTTATGTGGTGGACAGTCAGATGTCAGACTTACCAGTGTTTCGGTTGAAACCAGAAGATGGGAATGGACCTATCAAAATTCTCCACCGGAATCATATCCTGCCTCTTGGACAAAATGCATGCTTGGATCCAACACCTGCGGTTGACCCTGTACCTGGTGTGAGAGTCTTTCGAAAGAAACGAAAGAGACTTCATAAACTTCGAAACTGTGTGTCAGAGAGAAGCAAGGTTTCATCTGAGACATCAGAGAACAAAGACAAAGAAGAAAAACCAGATAATTGTCATGGGAAAGAGTACACAGATTCTGAGGATGAAGGAAGTGAGATGTGCTATGACTTATCTGCCCAAGCTAACAGGACTGGAGTAGAAGGAAAGTCAGAACCATTTAGCTTGGACCTGGATATGGCGTGGGATGAGGTGACTGAACGTCAAGAGGTGACACAGCCAGAAGCAATCCAAGAGGTTACAGAGGAAACAGTAACAGACAAAGGAGGGTCTCAACCAGAGTCTGCTGAGATGATAAGTCGAGAAACAGGGACACATGAAACAGGTGAAATGAGGGAAAAGTCTCCAAGAAATGAAGTTGTTAATGAGGAAACTCAAATGTTACCAGATGGTACAAAGCCTGAGACTCTGACTAGCAGAACTCAGAGAGTCAGAAGAGCTCCATCCATATTAACATATGACACACTAGGAAATCCAAGTGTCATAAAAGCTCCTATTACTACGAGATATGTCTCTTGCCTTTATAAGTGGATAAGTGCCCAGTGATCTTTTAGGTGTAAGTCACTTAAGATTACACTCACTAATAGGTTGTGTCTACATTGCTGAAGCACTAAGTCATGAGGGCATGTCTTATATTGGTGGGGGGAGAGTGTAATGACCTGATCAATATCAGTCTTTTTGTTATTTTGTTTATTTCTGAAATATATGGGTTATTGTATTTTGTTTGATAAAGTGTTTAATGCATATGCAAGAAGATTTATCATTTAATTATTTTTGTGCTGTTCAGATGTGCCTGGTAATTTAACAGTTACGTTTTGTGTTCTCTTTAAAAATGTTTAAGGATGGTTCATTACATAAGAGAAGCTCATTAATCAGTCTGTTAATGTTAGAGATTTAGGGATTTAATGAAGTATCTTGTTGAACTATGTGAAATCCTGCGAGAGGCGAGAACGAAAACGGGAAAAAAAAAGGAAAAAAAAGAACGACGAGAACGCACGAGAGTGAGCACGAGGGCTAGTCTGCTATTAATGTGGGTTTAACGCTTTAAGTTGGACTATAATTGTTTTGTCAGAAACCGCGCTTTCTGCGTGGGAGTTTGTGACTGAGGGAAAGTGAAATGCCACCGGAGTTGTGTGGTTTTGGACTGTGATGCGAGCTTATGCCTGTTAGCCTCTCTGACTAAATTAGCTCGTGGTTTTGCAGTAACATTTTTTCAGACGGTCGCGGGAGTGACCGCATACACATCGTTTGCATGCTGGACGAGGGAAGACAATATCGGGACGAGATTCGCTGGCTGACGCAGATGTTTTCTTCATTGGGGACCGGTTGGCTGTCGATGCTGGACGGACGACGCTGATTAACCCTTGCTGTGCCGCTTGCAAACGGAGTTCGCCTGAGGAGAGAGAGAGAGTTACAATCGCGGTAGGATCCGTGTTTTTTTTCTTCACTCTACACCAGGAGGTATTGTTGCTTTCTTCATTTTATGAGCTCCAACATTAAGCGCGCCAACAAACTAACTTAATGCAGGCCTGCTAAAAGAACTGAAAAATAAGAGTGCACTCAGGTTATCACAGACTTATGACTTTGGGGTTTTTTTCTAATTTGGATTTTATTTTCATATTTGCTTTTTGCTGTTCAACTGTTATGTGAGTTTTGTATAATACAAAAGGAGGAAATTGAGCTATGGCGATCTTGTTGTTTATTCTTTCACCAGCCATTGTATTTGTGTAGCTCAGTGTTTTCTGTGGTAATATTCTATATTTTAAAACCAATAATATTCTTTCAGGTACCCATTGATGAGCAAAGATATAGTGAAAATTATAGTATTCTTAGACAGGGTTATTATACAATGGAATGTCTCTTTCACCATTTTACCAAGCATTAGGGTTAAGAGGGTTCCATACTTTATACGTTGCTGTATAACGTACATGCCTCATCACGAGCATATGGTGAAAAGGGTTACATTTTTGGGGGCTCGTCCGGGATACTAATAGATTTGTAATATCCCTCAGTTCTCACTTATCTAGTCTAAGCACACAAAATGGATGTTGATGAAATTGAAGCTTGGTGTAAAAGGAAGCAAATAGCTCGTGAGAATGCAGTAGTGTTAAGTGGTTTTGATGCCAATGTCACAGATGATATTCTGCTTCAAGCTTTGAGTCTTGTTAAAGCTTTTGGAATTGCTAAAATAGTGGATCGCTGTCTAGATGTAGCTTCCAAAACCCAGTTTGTGCTGATTCAGACATCCACTGATCTTACTAAGCAGACTATACCTGATTGTGTTGGGCTCCCTGGAAAAGCTGGTCCTTGGCCTGTTCATGTGCTCCCTGTTCTCGCGGAAGGTGAAGGTTTTGAAGCCAAGCTGTTGTCCTTTTTGAAGCATGAAGGAAAGACTATTACTGATGTTAAAGACTTGCTTAACCCTTCTCCTCTTGACATGAACACTGCTCTGATAAATGCCATAAGTTCCCTGGTGGACAAATGCAATACTGCACCTGCTGATACTCAAAGCTACAGGAAGCTCCGCATGTTTTCTGGAGTGAGGCCCACCCCCAGTGGGGAAGAAGAGTATGACGCTTGGGCAGAGCAAACTATGCATTTATTGGAGGAATGGCAATGCAGTGACAATGTGAAAAAACAGAGGGTAGTGGAAAGTCTTAAAGGTCCAGCTGCTGACATAGTGAGGTTTCTACGAGCACAGAACCCTTCTGCTACTTCATATGACTACATGCAAGCTCTCGAGACAGCATTTGGAACAACTGAAAGTCCATCTGATCTTCTTATTAGATTCCGACACACACTTCAATGTGAAGGTGAGAAGCTGTCCGCCTATTTGATGAGGCTAGATAAACTGTTACACTGTGTGTTCAGGAAAGGAGGGGTGCAGCTGTTGGAAATGAATCGACTTCGCATTGAGCAGATTGTGAGAGGTGCCTTGCCACAAGACATGATTGCCCTTCGCATTCGCATGACACATAAGCTGCGTGAACCACCTACCTTCAGTGACTTATTGAAAGAGGTCCGAGAGGAAGAGGACATGCTTCAGAGCAGGAATGATGTCAAAAGCCCAGTGGCGTCACTGACTGTTACTCCTGTCCCCAGGACCACTCCTGAAACTAAAGTTGATCCTGAAGTGGAAAAACTCAGAAGAGACATTACTGTCATGAAAGCAGAAATGATTAGCCTTAAAGCTGCTACAGTAACATCCCCGCCAAATACCCAAGGTCCACAATTTGAAATCCCTGCCAAGGTTAGACACAGGAGGAGTGAAACCCTGCAAAGAGCTGGCACTGAGGAAGATAGACCAGGGATATTTTGCTATAGATGTGGGGAGGATGGACATTTCAAAAGGGAATGTGATGGTGAAGAAAATCTCAAGAGGGTTAACAAGCGCCTCATCAAACTGACAAAGAAGTTGGGAAACTACCGCGGGAACCAGTGAAGGAACGGCCTGGCTTCCCTGTGGTGAAAACACGTTCCACCAAGTGCATTAAACCAGACGAGAAAGTGGAGGAGACTATACCTGAGGGCTTAGTGGGGCCAAGTTCTGCTGTACCAGTACAGATTGAAGGCATCTATGCTAAAGCCATACTCGATACTGGTTCTCAAGTGACTTTGCTGTACAGATCCTTCTACAACAGATACTTGACACACCTGCCATTGACACCTATCAGTGCCTTGCAGATTTGGGGCCTCAGTCCTGCTGATTACCCATATGATGGCTATTTGTCACTTAAGCTGGAGTTTTTGGAAGCTGACGTTGGAGTGACTGAGATTATTGATGCCCTTGTGTTGGTGTGTCCTGACCCAGTTGTTAGAGGTGAAGCGTTCATACTCGTTGGCACAAACACACCGACAGTGAGACGACTACTAAAGAGCTGTAAAGAGAGAATAGGAGAGAATTTCGTCAGTAGCATGCACATTCATCCTGCTTTCAAAAGGGCTTTTGAACAGCTGTTAGAATGCCTACCTGATGATGATGACAACCACAAGAGAGGAACTGTGTGGTTCACACAAAGTAAACCTATTACTGTGCGCCCTGGAGGGGTAGCTCGAGTGACAGGTGTGCCAAAGTTTCAATGGATTCCACGTGCTCAAGCCATTCTGGTGGACTCACCTGAAGAACCCGGCGACGATGCAAGGTTTTTAGGAGAGCTTTTGGTCAGACCAGAGTTGCAGGTACCCACTGTTGTAATGGCAAAGAAAATCACTGTGCTGGTCAGGAATGTATCGAAAAAAGAAGTTACATTGACCAGAGGAATGCCTATTGCTCACCTGTTTCCTGTAGATGTGGTGTCCTCGTCTTCTGTAAGCCAAAAGCCTAACACTGAGTCAGCAGGAAAATTGACCCCATCTTCCTTTAATTTCGGAGATTCACCAGTCCCTGAGGAGTGGAAGGAGAGATTGGTGGGCAAAATGATGGAACGACATGAGGTTTTCTCTACCCACGAGTTTGATGTTGGTTGCTGTAAAAGTGCACATCACGCTATCAAAACCACAGAGGACAAACCTTTTCGAGAGAGATCTCGCCGACTGGCGCCTGCTGATCTAGAGGCATTGAGGCAACATCTGTCACAGCTTAAAGATGCTGGGATCATCACGGAATCAAGAAGTCCGTATGCCTCACCTATAGTGGTGGTGAGGAAAAAGACAGGTAAAATAAGGATGTGTGTGGACTTCAGGACCCTAAATCGACGCACTGTTCCAGATCAATACACAGTACCGAGGATCGAAGATGCACTGGTCTGTCTCAACGGAAGCAAGTGGTTTAGTGTGTTAGACCTGAGGAGTGGGTATTATCAGGTGCCAATGAGTGACTCCGATAAAGAGAAGACAGCCTTCATCTGCCCAGCGGGTTTCTACCAATTTGAAAGGATGCCACAAGGAGTGTCAGGGGCTCCAGCAACCTTTCAACGGATCATGGAACAAACTGTTGGAGATATGAACTTGCTTGAAGTCTTGGTATATCTGGATGATCTCATCGTGTTTGGAGCAACACTCCAAGAGCATGAGGACAGGTTGTTAAAGGTGCTGGACCGCTTGAAGGATGAGGGTCTTAAGTTGTCGCTGGATAAGTGCCAGTTTTGTCAACCATCAGTGACTTACGTGGGGCATATTATATCTCAAGACGGAGTGTCTACCGATCCAGAAAAAACTGAAGCAGTAACCACATGGCCCCGACCAAACACTGTGACTGCTTTGCGATCATTTCTTGGCTTCTGTGGATACTATAGGCGCTTTGTGAAAGATTACTCCAAAGTTGCCTATCCGTTGAACCAACTGTTGTCCGGTTACCCACCAGTTGCCAAGAAATCCAAGGGAAAAAAGGATAACCTCTACCTGAACCCATCAGAGCCTTTTGGTAGTAGGTGGGATGACAAGTGTGAGGCAGCCTTTGTAGAGTTGAAGCAGAGACTTACTCAAGCCCCGGTGTTAGCTTTTGCAAACCCTCAGCTTCCCTATGTGTTACATGTGGACGCCAGCCAAGAAGGGCTAGGTGGCGTGTTATACCAGGATCAAGGTGAAGGGTTAAGACCCGTTGCTTTCGTCAGTAGAAGCCTAACCCCATCTGAGCGACATTACCCTGCTCATAAATTAGAGTTTCTGGCTTTGAAGTGGGCGGTAGTGGACAAACTGCATGATTACCTGTATGGGACGAAGTTTGAGGTGAGAACAGACAACAACCCGTTGACCTATGTGCTGACGTCGGCCAAGCTGGATGCCACAGGTCACCGTTGGCTTGCGGCATTGTCCACGTTTGACTTCAGTCTCAAGTACAGGTCAGGAGTTCAAAACATTGATGCAGACGCACTGTCTCGTCGGCCACATCCTACGCTCACTCAAGTATCGGAACGGAAAGACATATCTGCAGCCAGTGTGAGAGCCATGTGTCAGATGGCTGAGGTGAATAAATGTAGAAATCCATGTCCTAGTAGAGCAATTGACCAATTGGGACCCTCTTCACATGCTATCCCGCAGGCCTACTGTAATATGTCTACCTTGAGTGTAAAGGAGATGCCTATTCTGAGTTCAACTGAGCTGTCAAATGCTCAGCAAGAATGTCCTGGCATTGGCGAGATATGGTCAGCTCTCAACAAAGGAGACTTGACACGAGTTGACAAGACAAAGCATCCAACCTGCTCTCTGTTGTTGAGAGAATGGGATCGTTTAAAGATACGGAAAGGAGTCATGTATCGAGTCACAAGTCCTCCTGGAAAACCCCCTCGCTCTCAGCTAGTTTTGCCAGAAAAGTATAGGAAGATGGTAACAACATCTCTGCATGATGACTGTGGTCATTTAGGCCTTGACAAAACCTACGGCCTAATTAAAGATAGATTCTACTGGCCACGGATGAAGTCAGATGTGGAAGACTACTGCAAGTCCTGTATCCGTTGTATAAAGAGAAAGACGCTACCCAAGAAAGCTGCTCCGCTGTCTCATTTGCAAAGCAATGGACCACTGGACCTTGTCTGTATGGACTTTTTGTCCATTGAACCTGATTCAAGCAATACAGAAAATGTACTGGTTATTACTGATCATTACACCCGCTATGCCCAAGCTTTTCCGACGAGAGACCAGAAAGCCTCCACGGTGGCGAAGGTGTTGATAGAGAAGTACTTTGTCCATTATGGATTGCCAAAGAGGATGCACAGTGATCAAGGGAGAGATTTTGAGAGTCGGCTTGTACATGAGGTACTTAGCACACTTGGAATTGAAAAATCAAGAACTACGCCCTACCATCCTCAAGGAGACCCCCAGCCTGAGAGGTTTAATAGGACTTTGTTAAACATGCTCGGGACTCTGGAGCCAAGCAGTAAGAGGAAATGGAGTCAGCACATTGGACACCTTGTCCATGCCTACAACTGCACTTCAAATGAGGCTACTGGGTTTTCGCCCTATTACCTTATGTTCGGGCGTGAGGCAAGGCTCCCAGTGGATCTGTGTTTTGGGACATCCAGCGATGACACACAGCAGGAAACTTACCTAAAGTACGTAACGGAGATGAGAAAGGAGTTAAAAGCTGCCTATGAACTTGCTGAGTCCATTGCTGCCAAGCAGAACGAAGGAAATAAACGGAGGTATGACCAGAAGATTCGGTGTTCACTGCTGTTGCCTGGAGACAGAGTCTTGATAAGGAACCTAGGGTTGCAGGGGAAGCATAAATTAGCAGACCGCTGGGCTTCAAATCCTTATGTGGTGGACAGTCAGATGTCAGACTTACCAGTGTTTCGGTTGAAACCAGAAGATGGGAATGGACCTATCAAAATTCTCCACCGGAATCATATCCTGCCTCTTGGACAAAATGCATGCTTGGATCCAACACCTGCGGTTGACCCTGTACCTGGTGTGAGAGTCTTTCGAAAGAAACGAAAGAGACTTCATAAACTTCGAAACTGTGTGTCAGAGAGAAGCAAGGTTTCATCTGAGACATCAGAGAACAAAGACAAAGAAGAAAAACCAGATAATTGTCATGGGAAAGAGTACACAGATTCTGAGGATGAAGGAAGTGAGATGTGCTATGACTTATCTGCCCAAGCTAACAGGACTGGAGTAGAAGGAAAGTCAGAACCATTTAGCTTGGACCTGGATATGGCGTGGGATGAGGTGACTGAACGTCAAGAGGTGACACAGCCAGAAGCAATCCAAGAGGTTACAGAGGAAACAGTAACAGACAAAGGAGGGTCTCAACCAGAGTCTGCTGAGATGATAAGTCGAGAAACAGGGACACATGAAACAGGTGAAATGAGGGAAAAGTCTCCAAGAAATGAAGTTGTTAATGAGGAAACTCAAATGTTACCAGATGGTACAAAGCCTGAGACTCTGACTAGCAGAACTCAGAGAGTCAGAAGAGCTCCATCCATATTAACATATGACACACTAGGAAATCCAAGTGTCATAAAAGCTCCTATTACGAGATATGTCTCTTGCCTTTATAAGTGGATAAGTGCCCAGTGATCTTTTAGGTGTAAGTCACTTAAGATTACACTCACTAATAGGTTGTGTCTACATTGCTGAAGCACTAAGTCATGAGGGCATGTCTTATATTGGTGGGGGGAGAGTGTAATGACCTGATCAATATCAGTCTTTTTGTTATTTTGTTTATTTCTGAAATATATGGGTTATTGTATTTTGTTTGATAAAGTGTTTAATGCATATGCAAGAAGATTTATCATTTAATTATTTTTGTGCTGTTCAGATGTGCCTGGTAATTTAACAGTTACGTTTTGTGTTCTCTTTAAAAATGTTTAAGGATGGTTCATTACATAAGAGAAGCTCATTAATCAGTCTGTTAATGTTAGAGATTTAGGGATTTAATGAAGTATCTTGTTGAACTATGTGAAATCCTGCGAGAGGCGAGAACGAAAACGGGAAAAAAAAAGGAAAAAAAAGAACGACGAGAACGCACGAGAGTGAGCACGAGGGCTAGTCTGCTATTAATGTGGGTTTAACGCTTTAAGTTGGACTATAATTGTTTTGTCAGAAACCGCGCTTTCTGCGTGGGAGTTTGTGACTGAGGGAAAGTGAAATGCCACCGGAGTTGTGTGGTTTTGGACTGTGATGCGAGCTTATGCCTGTTAGCCTCTCTGACTAAATTAGCTCGTGGTTTTGCAGTAACATTTTTTCAGACGGTCGCGGGAGTGACCGCATACACATCGTTTGCATGCTGGACGAGGGAAGACAATATCGGGACGAGATTCGCTGGCTGACGCAGATGTTTTCTTCATTGGGGACCGGTTGGCTGTCGATGCTGGACGGACGACGCTGATTAACCCTTGCTGTGCCGCTTGCAAACGGAGTTCGCCTGAGGAGAGAGAGAGAGTTACAATCGCGGTAGGATCCGTGTTTTTTTTCTTCACTCTACACCAGGAGGTATTGTTGCTTTCTTCATTTTATGAGCTCCAACATTAAGCGCGCCAACAAACTAACTTAATGCAGGCCTGCTAAAAGAACTGAAAAATAAGAGTGCACTCAGGTTATCACAGACTTATGACTTTGGGGTTTTTTTCTAATTTGGATTTTATTTTCATATTTGCTTTTTGCTGTTCAACTGTTATGTGAGTTTTGTATAAGACACAGGAGGAAATTGAGCTATGGCGATCTTGTTGTTTATTCTTTCACCAGCCATTGTATTTGTGTAGCTCAGTGTTTTCTGTGGTAATATTCTATATTTTAAAACCAATAATATTCTTTCAGGTACCCATTGATGAGCAAAGATATAGTGAAAATTATAGTATTCTTAGACAGGGTTATTATACAATGGAATGTCTCTTTCACCATTTTACCAAGCATTAGGGTTAAGAGGGTTCCATACTTTATACGTTGCTGTATAACGTACATGCCTCATCACGAGCATATGGTGAAAAGGGTTACACATATAATTGATTTGTGAATGATACTATGAGTAATTGCAAATAACAAGCAGCTGACAACATGCAACAGGAAATAACTGATTCATCATGATAATGCAGGATTTTGCAATGAAATACTGGAGAGATCAGGGCACTCCTGTGGAAAAGCTGAGGATGGGGTTTGCAACATATGGAAGAACGTTTCGCCTGGAGTCTGGAGCCAGTGGAGTCAGAGCTCCAACTAGTGGACCTGCCTCAGCTGGACCTTTCACCAGAGAGGCCGGATTCTGGTCCTATTATGAGGTCTTATCTTCAATCCAACACTTAGAACTTACATTATAGCACAATATTTAATTGTGAAAAATAAAATCAGAAGAGTTATGGATTGATTATCTCCCATCAGATCTGTACTTTCCTTCAAGGAACCACCGTGCAATGGATTGATGATCAGAAAGTTCCTTATGCAAACAAGGGACAGGAATGGGTGGGATTTGACAACAAGGAAAGCTTTACGACTAAGGTGAATATGTCATACAGGCTGGAAAATACATACAATTTAATGCAGTTCTCATGTTCTCAATAACTAGATCTGGTCTGCTACAGGTGAACTACCTGAAGAAGAACAAGTTTGGAGGAGCTTTCGTCTGGGCTCTGGATCTTGATGACTTCACAGGACAGTTCTGTGGGCAGGGCAACTACCCTCTTATTAGGCATCTCCACTCACTTCTTAATACTGGTACATTTCAAGCCTATTTCTGCCACATAAGAAAAAAACATGCTTTGGTACATCATAATTATCACATGAAAAGTCAAAATTATGAGATGCTAATTTATAATTATGAGATAAACAGTCAAAATTATGACATAAATGGGAAAAGGTTGGACATTGATCATTACTGTACATTATCCCTTTATTGCATGGCTACTCCCCAAATAAATAAATATACGGGCATGAAAAATTGATTCAAGTTGAAATTTGACGAAGCCAAATATTAGGAAATATCAGACCGCTGGATGCCGTGATTGACCAATCAGAATCAAGTATTCCAGGGAGCCATGTAATAAACCAGATTAATAATTGGAAAACGAGATAAAATATCAAATTCCAATTTCCTCCTCCAGAGTCTCTCCCTCCAAATACAACACATGTGCCCTATGAGACCACAACAACAGCATCCACTGCTCAATCTACTAGACCTCATGTTGTACCGACAGCTCCCTCAGGAGCAGTGTTCTGTAATGGCAGACCAGACGGACTTTATGCAAATCCAGCTGACCCAATGACCTTCATTCATTGTACTAATGGCAGAACCATTGTACAGAGATGCCCTGCAGGGACCGTCTTCAATCCCAACTGCTTGTGCTGCGACTGGCCTCAATCTACTAGACCTCATGTTGTACCGACAGCTCCCTCAGGAGCAGAGTTCTGTAAAGGCAGACAAGAGGGAATTTATGCAAACCCAGCTGACCCAGTGACCTTCATTCAGTGTGCTAATGGCAGAACCTTTGTACAGAGATGCCCTGCAAGGACCGTCTTCAATCCCGACTGCTTGTGCTGCGACTGGCCTAAGAATTAACCTCACATTATCACTCTTTCACTCCTAAAAGGGAAATTTTGAAGTACTAGTATTTAGGGCCACTAGTGGCGCAATAATTTCACACTTTACCTTTAAGTTTGTGTTAATGTCTTCAAATTTAACATGGACAGCCAATGATATAATATTACTTTTGCAAACTATTTTGTTGGGTCTTTGTGCTCCCTTTTAGTTTAACTTGTTTGATTAAAACTAGCATGATTAAAAAAGCACTAATTGTTCACTTATTTTACATTTAGAGTGTGTTGCATACTTATAATTATTCATTCATCAGGGACCCGATGTCACACAGAGTCTCACGCCGGCAGGGTCCCGGGTCTCACGGTTACAAACTCGCCAGTCTGATTTTTTAAAGGGGGGGGGGGGCGTGACCAAAAAAGTTTGAGAACCACTGGTTTAGTCATTTCCATACAACTTGCAAAGTCATTGATCAAGTTCAGAAAGTCTCAGATGATGTGCCTACTGCTGTCTTCATTCGTGAGCATTCAGTTTGACCTATGCTGGACACAGATTTGCAGTAACATCAGCCTCTACATAATCTACTAGTCATAATGATTTCAAAAGAGCCCAGTATAAATCAAATATAAAGTTTTACTTGTCAGGTAACAATGTATCATGCCAATTACATAATTAAACAATGAGAATCCAATTCAGAAATTATAAATACATAACATCAATTGCTCCAAGATGAATCTCCCAGATAGCAAGCAATGATCAAAATAATGTTAAATCAATGTTAATGTGTCAACGTTAACCGTATTGATTCAATATCACTTTTGCACCCACAATTAATATTGAAAAAATTTTGAAATTTCAACCAAAAAATAAAAAAATCAATGGTAATGTTACAATGTGATGTTGGTTCAACATCATGCTTGCACTCTCAGAAAATTAAACACAACTACAACTGGCTTAAAGCTACACAGCCTGAAATCACAATAAATCTCTCAAGATCACTTTGGTAAACACTGTTACATAGACCACAAACTCACACAAAAAGCTAAGAGTCAATCTGCCCAACTAAAGGAAACACAAAATGGTGACCAAACATTTTCAATAAAACATCAACATCTAAACCTCTGTTAATTCTCAAAAAGAACTTCTGCTGAGATCTTGAGAGATTTATTGTCTTCTTTTATTTTCAGTTGATTTCAGGCTGTGTAGCTTTTAAGTCAGTTGTAGTTGTGCAAGCATGATGTTGAACCAACATCACATTGTAACATTGATTTAACGCTATTACCATTGATTGTTTGTTGAAATGTCAAAATTTTTTCAACATTAATTGCGGGTACAAAAGTGATATTGATTCAACGCCGTTAACGTTGACATTAACATTGATTTAACATTATTTTGATCATTGCTTGCTATCTGGGTCTAAGAATGAGAGATGAATACCTGACATCTGAGAGACACACAGCAGTGTTTTGCATGCAGAGGTCCAGAGACTCACACAGCACTGAGTGGGGGTTTTCTGGTTGCAGAATCCCAGTTTTGCCTGTTTTAGACTGTTTGACCACTTTAATACTTTAATCCCTTTAATACTTTCACTTTCACTTTCCCTTTTCAATCTTTCTCATAATGTGAGACCATTTTACCAATTGCACTGAGACATTTAAAATTATACCAAACATGAAAGGGAAAAAGCAATAGATGCACAAGATACAGTACATCGTATGTGGTATATAAACATTCTTAGTGAACTTTCAGCCAGAGAGATAAGAAATGGAGAGGGGGGTTTATGATGGGAGAGCAGAGAAGATTGGACAAATTTCTATGTCCTTCATCTTTTTTTCAGATTCGCAATTTTATTGTTTTGTTGCGTGGTGTCTGTTTTTTGTGAGAGCTTCTCATTTCATAAAAATAATCAATGAACAACATTTACAGTCATTTTCAGTCAGACCATTTCAGTGCAAAAAATAACTAAGAATTCAAAGTAACATTCTAACAACCAAAAACAATAACTGTGCTGAGCTGCAGCTTTGTGATGCAAGTGATATCCAGAAGGAAATGCTTAAGGAGCCAGACATAATCGATCATAGGATATCATAATAAATCACTTCAGTCTAACACAATGTCTAATGATAATCTATTGGCCCATACTGCAGTTTTTGAAAATGTATCACAGCATTAACCTTCAATAAAATCTCCAAAAATGCAAACACTATTAAGAATAGTAGAATAACTATAGAGAGCTGAGGGTGTTGTGCTGAATCTCTCAGAAAGTTGGTCCAAAACACCAAAGCAGCAAGTCTGACAATGGAAAGTCAGAAATATAAACTGTGTTTTGAAACAGACTTAACCAGAGAAAAATGAGATGTTTCTTCCAGTTCTCCCCTGAACCCAGTAATTTTTTTTTTCTGATTTATTCACAAATCTAGCTTATTCTTTTCTGTGAAGCTCAGTTGAAGTGTAATTGTGCTTAGCAATGCTTTTGTTTTCATCAGGGTTGCTTATGTTTACATTCAGTCAACAAACATATAATTATTTGGTCAAACGTTTTTCTAATAACAATAAGTTCAAATAGAAATACATACAGTATGTATGTAATATGACATTATTTATAGTATACACATACTGTATACTGTAAGCCACTTTGAATAAAACCATCTGCCAAATGCTTGAATGTAATGTGAACCTAAGCACAGGGTTAATTACACCCATGCCCTGCTGTCAACACCTGACAAACAGCAAACTTGTGATGTGTTTTTTAAATTGTTCAGTAAGGAATGCAAAAATGAATCTTTATGATTGATTTTTTTTCACAACCTACAATACTTTAGTATTTTTTCTAAAGCTGCTGTATTAATTTGATCCAGATATTCAATTCACATCAGTTAAAACAAAGCTCCCTTAGCTTAGTTTCTTAACCTTCAGTGTCTTGAGATTAGTGCAAGTATCATCCCACCATTTACAGCTCATGCTGGCTACTGTGAGGTGGCGGCAACTTCCTGATGTCATTATTCTGGATGAGCTGGAAGTAGAACAGCACGATCTCTTCATAGTTCTTAATGGAGATTCTCTCGTTCACACCATGGAATCTAAAGGAGGAACACGAACGTTTACACAAGTTTATTAACACTTCACAAAGTGTAGATTTACTGCACTGCTACTATACATTATTTACATACACCAAATTCTAACATCGCCAACTAATTCTAATTATGACCTCGCCATCTACTGGCCTGGCATGCAGAATACAGTGTTTTTAGTCGTTTTAGTCATTTGTGTATAAACAGAGATTGTTTTGACAACATTGTCGTCTGTACACAAAGCTTTTGAAAAGCACAAAAAACGTTTTCTCATTTGTTAGTACATCTTTGTTGTTTAATCGTACCCTCAAGCTGGATACTCCACTACAAAAATGAAAGTTCTTCATTTAATCACCCTCACATCATTCCAAACTCACATACAAAGATATCTTGAAAAACAATGGGGTACAAACAGCACGGGACTTTTATTGTATGGACACATCTTATTTTGCGTTCCATTAAAGAAAGAAAGTCATACAGTTTTTCAGTCACAAACATAATTTTAATCATTAAAATTATTCAATTTAATCAAACATAATTCAAATAATTTTTGAATGGGTGAACTATCCTTCTAGTGTTAGTTTTTTATTTAGAGTGATTCATGTGAAACTGGTTGAGAAGGTGTGAAGAGCAAAAGTTAATAGCTGAGCTATAACAACTCTAGCCTGGCTGAATGAGCCATTGAGTGGCTACCAGAGCCGGCCCTCCCTATAAGCGAACTAAGCGGCTGCTTAGGGCCCCGCCGCCACCAGGGGGCCCCCAAGAGCAAATAAAATGACAGCTTGATTTTGACATTGCGCATTCTATCAGTTGCAGTTCTGGCGCATCCGTCTCAATACTGTAAAACTTGACGTTCATTCGCATCACGTTACACTCACTCACAGGACACTGCACTTATCGCAATCACAAAAGTTCATTATTTGCATGTGCTTTAAAGCATTGCCGGTTAAACATTTCATTCGCGTGCTGTTCTTAACCAGAAGCATGCATGCACACTAAAAGCCTGTCAAACAGCCTCCGATTAGTGGACTGCATCTGCACTAATACTGTCAAATACACACAAAGTTTAAATAAACAGAGTTGGTTATGTCTAAAGTGAAAGTAATCAGTTGAGATAAAATCGGATGCGCGTCTGTATTTTAGATGCGTGCCGGTCTTAAAGAAACAGAAGCCTAAAGCCCCGGGTATACTTCTCTTTCCGCGCGTTTGCATTATGTATTATGTTTGGAACCTCACATACCCCGAAATCGCGAGATGTCAGGGAAAACATAAGACTGCAAGTTAAATGAATTATATAATACATATAATCTGGTAGTAAAATATAAAGTGTCGCGCATTTTATTGATGCAAAGATGAAAGGGATATGTGTAGCTATTTTGTACATCATTTGGAACTGCTTTTTATTCACTAAGCAGGATCGGAGAAGAAAAATAGTGCATCCACCATTGCAATATAGTTCAGAAGATACACCAAGAGAACAAGAAACAAAAACGATGGGGAAGGCATGCTTCTGAGTAATAGTAAGCATGCTGCCTTTGTCCTTAAAGGGATAGTTCACCCAAAAATGAAAATTCTGTCATCATTATTTTTACTCACTCTCATATTGTTCCAAACCTGTATTCATTTCTTTCATCTGCTGAACACAAAATAAAATAAGATATTTTGAAGAATGTGGGTGTATAACCAAACAGTTGGTGGGTTTTTTCAAAATATTTTATTTTATTTTATGTTCAACAGAAGAAAGAAACTCATACAGGTTTGGAACAATATGAGAGTGAGTAAATGATGACAGAATTTTCATTTTTGGGTGAACTATCCCTTTAATGTTAATAATATTTACTATTGTTATCTTCATTTCTTACAGGTCCATCTAAACTATTCATTTTATGTAACTATTTAAGTATTTATTTTAACACTGTCCATTCTATACATTTACATTTATTTTTTATATAAAAAGTTACTGTTTATCATTAGTTATTTTAACCGAGGGGCCCCCAAATGAAATTCTGCTTAGGGCCCCATCAAAGCTAGGGCCGGCCCTGGTGGCTACAGCGTGACCTCTCACCTCCTGCAATGTTTGGGCTGAGTGGATACGGAAATTGACAAAAGCTTCGGCGTATGACGGGATTACATTAATCTGTAAGAGAAAGAGAAATAATACAAAGTTAGTGTTGGTTGTATTTAATCATTAATACAGTAAATCATATGTTAAATATTTTACATATATCCTGTCATGGCAAAGCTGAATTCTTTCAGCAGCATCTTCTGAAGACTTCAATCATGGTGTTTCAGGGAGTTCAGAAACTGCCTACTGATATAAAGAATAACTCCCTTTGGAGTGGACTTTGTGCTTTGTAACTTTGCAGACCTTTTTCATTCTCAAACAGCAACATTACACAATAAAGAAACATAATATGTCCTCTTTAAATTAACTTTGGTAGTCCAAACAATTTTCAGTGCAGGAAAAATCCTGTATAAAATATACTTTGATATGATATTGATTACTGTAGTCAGCATTAAGACAATAATATGAACTACCTGCTGAGTAGCGGAGAGAAGAGCCACAAATTAGACATGATGAATCGGAGAGGCAAACCAAACTACAAAATAAATAAGAGAAATGGTTTGTTGTAAAGCAAGTCTGTATGTCATAAAACGTAGCCTGTAAAATCCTTTGCTTGAACACTTTTACCTTATGTGCCAGGTGTTCAAATGTGCCACGCTCAGGACCATATCCAAACAGTCTGGGCATCCGATTTTCCTCCAACCTGAGAAAAGATGTTACCAAAAACATCATTTAAATAAAGTCTTTAACTCAGTTTAACACTGTTTTGAGAATAACTTGATAGCAATAAAAAAAAATCACAAAAACCTCTAATAAAAAGATACATTTTTCAGTATTTCCAATTGTTTTACAATAATAAAGTGTTTTAGGGGTTTCTGCTTGCCTTCTGACAGCTGAAGCCAAGATGCCAATGCTGCTCTCTCTGGGCGGCATGGATGAATGTCCTGGAGCGCTGCTGACACTCAGCTTTACTGTGGCCTGACCCTTCTCACTGATACCTATTCTACAAAACACACACAGGGCAAATATTATATACTAATTCAATAATAAATGACTCTGCTAATAGAGCTTCTCAAAATAACATTCTCACAGGGCAGCAGGTCCATCCAGGCTACTTATGACACCGTCCAGCACTGCCAGGCCTTCATCTAAAACATACTGGAGCTTCACCCCTCGAGTCTTCAGGAGCTTCACGATATTGACTGCACCATGTAAGCCATTCACCTGACATATAACCATATAAATAAGTGCATTAAAATAAGTATTATAAATGACATCTAATCAGTTCACTTGAGACTGACCTCCTCGTCGTGACCCAAAACAATGTAGAAGCTTCTCCGCCTGTAGGATCCCCTTCAAGAGCACATCATTACAGTTAGCATCAAGTTGAAGTAAACACTTGTTCCAATGTAAAACAATGCAGTGCAGATTCACTGTACCATCACAGACTGTTTGTTGTCGATGGTTCCTCGTCCATAAATGAAGCCATTGATCTCTTGAGCAGAGAAAGGAGGAGCGTCCCACCCATCCGCCTCATCGGCCGGCACTACATCAATGTGAGCCAGCAGCATGTACGGCTCCAGATCAGGCTCTTTCCCTGGTACCGTGAACAGATGGCTGTAGTTTCCCACCACCTCATGTTTGACCAGGCTGGATGAGAAGACCTTTGGGAAGACTGAGAAAGAAACCAGTCTTAAATAACACTCCTTTAGTTTCACTCATTGCAAAACCTAATATTACTAAATCCTACATTTTAGGGAAAGTAGCCACTTTTCCTTTAGTAATATTAGGTTTTGCAATGAAAAATAGAGTTAAAAATAATGATTACAAAATAATGAATAAGTGTCAAGTGAAATGAAGTGCTTAACCTTCAGAAAATGCTTTTTTATATTTTTAAATTGTATTTTTATTTATTCTATATATAAGCTTTGGAATTTTTGTTATCCTGTTACCAAAATGTAGGACGTCTAAAGCCTCTGAGACCAATTTTATGAAATGCTTCACTATTTGTAATGGGAAAAACATGGTTTTTGTATGTATTTATAACTTTGAAAAAGGTAATGGGACACAAATCAGGGGAAGGTTGCAGTAATTTTGCGTTGACAGCACTGTTTGATGCTGTTGTAACTCATGGTGTCTCATCCCTCCTCAGCAGCCCGTCGAACTGTCCTAACTGTGGCAACAAGGAACAAAACTGTAATCGCAAATATGGCACTAAACAGCAGCACTTTGAGAAACTTAAATAATTTCCAGTGAGTACTGTGGCCTGTCATGTTTCAGGAAGTACGAAAGAGTCATTTCATAATCAGGGTTCATGTTTATCTAATACCTCACTGATGACGCAGCACGAGCGCCCTCTGCTGCTGTGGATTAGAATCACGTGAATCAGCCACAGAAAGGGTTAGTTCTCCTAAAAATGAAATTTCTGTCATTAATTACTCACCCTCATGTCGTTCCAAAACCGTAAGAACTTTGTTCGTCTTCGGAACACAAATTAAGATATTTTTTATCCCCCAAAGAAAGCAACGAACTTTCCATATTCAAGGTCCAGAAAAGTAAAGACATTAAAATAGTCAACGTGACTATAGTGGTTCAACATAAGAATCAACTTTAAGGCAGAATCATAAATAACAGGTAATACAAGATTAGAGGCAATAGGCAGGGCTTGATTTGAGGGGGGATGCAGGGGGATGCCATTCCCCTTGTTGAAAAAAAAAGACTAAAACCACCTTCCTTACCATCCCCATTAGATTAAGAGTGTTATGCATATTATGTAAACAGAAGAGAACATAAGGAATTATATTATTGTTTTAAGAACATTCCCCTGACAATATAAAAACGAATATAAAACACATCTAAATTGCATTGATGCTGTAAGTGATCATTGTCAAAGTGAGTTATTGACAGTTAACATCATCATCATCATGTGATAATGCACACATGCAAATAGGCTAACTGTTAACTACAGTTACATGTTAACTACATGTATGTGTTTTTGGTTACTTTATTTAATAAAAAAGCCTTTCAGTGAATAGCCTTCAGCATTTCAGTGATGGTCAGTTTTGTTCGGTTGCAAGATCTCAGTTGGTTTCGTTTTGCTATGATGTTTCAATGAATGTCAGTTTTGTGTCATGAGATTTCAATGACAGTCGGTTTTATTTGGTTATGAGATTTTAGTAGTGGCCAGTTTTGTTAGATTGCGAGATCTCAATGATGGTCAGCTTTGTTCCTTTACAATATTTCAATGACAGTCAGTTTTGTTCAGTTACGAGATCTCAATGAAGTAGGCTATGTTTTGTTCCATTACGAGATTTCAATGATGGTCTGTTTTGTTCTGTTACGAGATTTCAATAATGGTTGGGTTTGCTGGGTTATGAGATTTCAAAGACGGTCAGTTTTGTTTGTTTTGTTCTTTTACGAGATTTCAAAGACAGTCGGTTTTGTTTCGTTACGAGATTTCAATGATGGTCTGTTTTGTTCTGTTACGTGATTTCAATAATGGTTGGGTTTGACTCTTGGCTTTTTGTGTGAGTTTTTGTAACAGTGTTTACCAAAACACATAATTTGTTGTAAAGAAAACCCAGAAGAAAAAGGATCAAGTGATCATCATCATCATAAAGCAGAGTAGTTTACTAATTGTGTATTGAAATGTTTCTGCAGTTAGAAATATTTAGTAAAAATATATAATCTTTCCAAAATAGAAACATTTTGTAACAATATACACTACTGTTCAAATGTTTAGGGTCAGTCATTTTTTTTTCCTTTTCTTTTTTAAACAAAATTAATTAAAATTAAAAATTAATTTAATTCAGTAAGGATGTGTTAAACTGATAACAAGTGATAGTAAAGGCTTATATTGTTAGAAAATATTTCTATTTTGAATAAATTATGTTCTTTTTAACATTTTATTCATCAATTAATCCTAAAAAAAAAAAAAAGTATCAAAGGTTCCAAAAAATATTAAGTAGCAGAACTGTTTCCAATACTGATAATACATTTATTATAAAATTAGAATGATTTCTGAAGGATCATGTGACATTAAAGACTGAAGTAATGGCTGATTAAAATTCAGCTTTGCATCACAGAAATAAATAATATTTTAAAGTATATTAAAATAGAGAACAATTATTTTAAATTGTAATAATATTACACTTTTTTTCTGTATTTTTGATGTAATAAATGCAGGCTTGATGAGCATATGATACTTCTTTCAAAAATATTAAAAATAGTAATGAGAAAAAAAGAAAGTGCTTCGATGTCAGTTGTAAGAACTAATTAAAATACTATATCATTTGTGATGTGAAACTATCTAACTAACTGCATGGTATGCGATGTAATGTAGGGATTATTTTTGCCCCAGGGTTACACCCCTTATTTTCTGGGGTTTATTTTAACCCTTCATTCAGTACAGTTTATGGTGACTGTATTGGGGCGTTGGGCAGTATGTGATGTGCTGTATGGCCTATTTTACACCAGGGTGACACCCTTTATACAGTACAGCTTATTGCGACTGTACTGGGGTGTTAGAACCCACTCAGGCCACAGGTTGATCAGACCCTCTTCCCACAGCTACCCAGATAGACTGGGCTCAACCCTGATTAGCTTCAGTGGGTATGCAGGTGAAAGCTCCAGGTTGACTGCTGCAGGGCTTCTCAAGCATCTTTCCAACCGTAGACCCTCTTATGTAGAAATACAAATCACAACAATGGTGACATGCTTCATGCCGCAATGCATTCTATTAACAAGAAAAAATAACTTATGTCAATTTACTTATCTAGTAAAAGCATCTGGATTTAAGAATTTTTAGATATTTAGACTGGAAAAGCACTATACAACAAAAACATATTTTCAGTGTAATACATTTGAATTACAAACTCTGTTTCTGCAATATGAAATCATCGTACATGGCAGAGATCAGATAGAAGATTAAAAACACTGAAAATGTATTCTAAGATGACACACAAAGACATCAAGAATCAGCACATGAATCTCAACAATGGTGACAATCAAAAATGTCAAGCCGCATTGCATACTGGGAACAATAATACAAAACTCCCAGCATGCATCACAGCATGAACAAATTATGCAGCTGAACTGTCCTATTTCTATTTCTTTAATTCCAACTATTTGCTTTTAACTTGTGTTGTGGTTTTTGTTCTGTCTTTTAGTAGCTTTTTGTGCATGTCCAGAGTTGATCTGATTGTCTGAATATTTAGTTGTCACCATTGTTGAGATTCATACACTGATTGCTCATATCTGTTTTTGTCACTGTAGTATATTGTTCTCTTCTTTTAACTTAAGAAATCTTATTTGTTTTCTAAAATATAATGCGGACTCCTGTTGCAGTAAAATGGGGTTTATAATTTAAATGTGTTAATGGCAAAACACTTTCATTCAGTGATTCAGCCTATTTCATGATGATTATAAAACCATCAACAGCTAAAAATCATCATCATCTGATCTCTTTTCAGCTTTTTTTGTTACTGCAAATGTGTTTGATAAATACACTGTCAGAGCAGTTATAGAGAAGTATAAGAGTTAAGAGCCCAACTAATGGAAACACCAGTCACCATTATGGTAACTTCAAATGAAACAAACATGAGTGTTAATCTTCCGTTAATGAATGACAGAAATAAAGTCAGTCTGGCTAGTAATATGTGAAGCTGTAATGCTGTTTGTGGAGTTGAGAGAATTAATGTCTTCTTTTATCTTCAGTTGATTTCATCTAAGGGTGTGACTGAAGTCATTTGTAGCTCTAGTGTTTCTCTTGTCTCTTTTTTTCTGTTCTCTTCTTTCCTTCAGTGATTTTGCTTGTTAACAGGCTTGTTAATGCTAAGATGATTCTATAAATAACATATAAAGACTTTGTGGCTCAGATAAGGTCCAGTTCCTCTTTATTTCTTTGCTCTTGGCTGACATGTGGCATTGCTATGGCCTGCTTTTGGCTCAGATCTGGTAAATAAGAGTAGTCCACCCAAGTGCCATCATTCCACGCCACATGGCTCAGATCATCATACCATGCATGGCAGATGTGGTCCTGATTTTGCCCAGCACAAAGTTGCTATCTGGAAAGTGTCATAGGAACTCATTTCTAGAGTTATTTTTATTAAAACTATATGTTGATAATAATTAAACACTTCAGTGCCCTCCAAAGGCACCATTTTTGGTAGCCTATAAAAAGGGATGGATTGTGTGTGTGTGAGTGAGAGAGTCTGGTGTTCACTCCAATACTACAATTATAATTTAAAGCTACAGTCTGTAACTTTTGGTGCTCTAGAGGTTAATAAATAGAACTGCATGCATCTTGTGGAAGAACATTGTAGCCGGAGCTACATCTCTCTGTTTGTCTATGACGAGTCATGAAGGTACTGTGCTACTCCGCAGCAGTGCAGATCCGACCAGTGTAAAATAGTCCTAATATAAACAATTATAGGTGTTCCATAGTGATTCAGGATAAGACAAAAACACAGTTTGGAAAATGGATTCATTATGTACTTGCTCATTATATAACTTTTGTTAATTTTGAACACAAAAAACGTTACGGACAGCAGCTTTAATGAATAATGCCTATTTTACTACTCTTTAAACCAATAAACAAAAATGTTTAAGGCCCAGTAAGGCGATGCAACCAGGGAAAATATTTACTAGATGAGAGCAATGAAACAAAGGTCAAATACATGAGGTTATAAACTACATAAAGACGGTGTCAAAATGTCCTTCTGGAGGAGTCTTTATCTTCTCTCTGCATCTTGATGACTTTGCAGGAGTCTACAGTAGTTCTGTATAGGGCAACTATTGTCTCAGCCAGCTCCATAAACATCTGAATACTGAATACTTTTCATGTAACATTTGACTATTAATCATTGACAGTGTGACAGAGCAAAGTCAAAAATACAAACTCTTGACATACAGAAGACTCCTTGTGAAATATTACATAAAAAATGCAATAACCTGAAGGCTAAGATATTCTATTCAGTGAAGAGGAGCAGAGTGTAGGCAAGCCAGAGGTTGTGTGTGCAAACTGTAAACCCAGCTGACCTGACGTCCTTCGTTTACAGAGTTACTCTGTGTGTGCTGCTGCTGGCCTCAGAATTAACCTTGAGTTACCCAGCACTAACACAATAGCTTTTTTTTCAATAACAAGAAAATCTTGAGATTTAAAAATATTGGAACTTTTTCACACACAGCTTTTACCGGCCTATGTCCGTTATCCTCATACCCCTAAACCTCACTCCCATCCAGGTCACGGCACCAATGTAACCCCTCCCCGTCCGCATGGGAGTCGGGCGCTCTAACAAAGAACCTAGTGATTTGTAATTAAAATAACTCATCCAGTGAAAACTATCCAAATATACTATAGAAAGGAATTGCAAGAAAATTATTTTTATTATCAATCATGTCATTTTACATGCATCATTTCAAGCAAATTAAGGAAATATATTTACAGTCATTTTTCAAAGTTTGGGGTCAGTAAGATTTTTTTATGCTTTTAAAAGAAGTATTTTATGCTCACCAAGGATACATTTATTTGATCACAAATACATTAAAAACAGTAATATAGTGAAATACTATTACAATTGAAAATAATGGTTTTCTAATTGTATATTTCTAATTGTATATATTTTATATTTATTCCTGTGATGAAAATCAACATATTATGATTTCTGAAGGATCATGTGACACTGAAAATTCCAGTGTCACATGATCCTTCAGAAATCATAATATGTTGATTTTCTGCTCAAGAAACATTTCTTGTTATTATGTTATGAAAACTATTGTGCTGCTTAATATTTTTGTGCAAACTGTGATGAATAGAATTTTCTGTTACATTATAAATATCTGTACTTTTGATCAGATTAATGCATCCTTGCTGAATAAAAGTATTCTTTCAACAACAACAACAAATAATAATTGTAAGTGCAGAAAATGTATGTCTTTTATTTTGTATTTTTTCTTGTATGTATTTCCGGGTATGTTGGTCAAGCGCTGGTTGGTGCAGGTATTTACGTAAGTGTTTCCTGTTTTTGAATGTAGGTGCGTAGCTGGGAATGCTCACTTTCTGTTGACCGTTTTTAACCATTCTCAACCTGTCTACAGTTTCAAGTATTTTCTTTTCATTGACTATATTTAATCAAAACAACAATAAAATGTACTTGGTTTTAAATGCATGAGAAATAAACGCGTCACACAGTTTTGTCCTGGCTGCTGCTTAGCCTCTCAGCGGCTATAGGTTGCCGCTACATGTTAGTCAACAGAAAGTGAGCATTCCCAGCTACCCACCCCCTCTCTACGCACCTACATTCAAAAACAGGAAAGACTTACGTAAATACCTGCACCAACCAGCGCGTGACCAACATACCCGGAAATACATACAAGAAAAAATACAAAATAAAAGACATACATTTTCTGCACTTACAATAATTTTTGACTGACCCCTTTTGAAGAGTACTGTACATGAACATAGAATAAAATATATTTTGTGGAGATTTCATATTCACGTTCATTCAGTCAGAACAAAGCTTATAAATTCCACAGAATTCCAAAGCATGACATCTGTTCATTTTAGGTGCGAGGAGCCGGCAAGTTCCTAATGTCACTATTCTGCATGAGCTGAAAGTAGAACAGCACGATCTCTTCATAGTTTTGGATGGAGATTCTCTCATTCACACCGTGGAATCTAAAGGTAAGTGCAAGCTGTTTAATATTTAGTTCCTTTTACAGCTTCAGATAGAGTACCAATTCCGTGTGTCATACCTTGCAGTATCACCGGGTTTGTACCATGATGGGGCAAAGCGATAAATGTCTGGAGACAGTTCTGTGTAGTGCCGGCTGTCAGTGTTACCCACGCAGATCCCTGTGAGAGGAAATCGTACAACTGGTTTGTTGACAAAACTAAGAGTAAGAGAAGCTCTTCATGAGTCAATGATGTCTGCAAGAGGCACTTAAACCCCTTGAGCTCTTGATAGAGAGCAAATATAACAATGATGACAATGCTGAAAGCCTTACCAGGAGATACAGTGACCTGAGGGAAAATGTCCTTCACAGTTTTCTTTATGATCTGGTACCCAAATGTATCGTCATCATAGGAGCTGACGGGCAGAGGGTCAAATCCACTCACAAACTCTACCTTCACACGCTCATCAGATATGGTGGATTCAATCAGCTTTAGAACCTAGAAAGTGA
Organism: Megalobrama amblycephala; assembly: GCF_018812025.1. Lineage (NCBI taxonomy): Eukaryota > Metazoa > Chordata > Actinopteri > Cypriniformes > Xenocyprididae > Megalobrama > Megalobrama amblycephala. Next base: position 10,543,963 of record NC_063067.1, on the reverse strand, counting down.
ATAGGGAATTAATTAATAAACTTTTGGTTTTAGTAAACTTATATTAAACTTAATATATTAAAGTTTGAAAATCTACCACTGACGTACAACAATAGAACATTCTGTATTTAAAATGTAACCAACAGCAATTAATATTTGCAATCTCAATTCTGATAGGTGTTCTTTCTTACATCTATTTCTTTTTCAATTAATTTAGTTATCAGTAAACTCACTCAAAATCCAAAAAAGAGCATTTTTTTTTTAAAGATTTACGCAATTTAAATAATAGTAAATTAATAATTCCATCAAATTGAACTGAATAATCCTTACGCAATTTCATTTAATAATTGATTAAGGATTGTTAAATTATTAATTGCATGTCAATATTATACAAGATGATGAGTATAAAACTACTTAAAATACTAGGAGGGAATTAATAATACATAAAACAAAAAAGTATAAAATCAAGTAAAATACAAAAATAATTGAAATAAATAGCTACTTTACAAACTTAAAAAAAAACATTTTTTTCTTAATAGTTTAATATTTCTTAAATAAGTCTTAATAGTTTGATTATTTAGAGAGTAGAGAGACTGGCTTCATTTAATATGTTTTTACTAGTACATTTGTAAATGTATACGAAATTGATGAGTGGAATGAAATTAGTAGAATGGCAAAATAAATGCAAAGTAGTTTCGTAGTTTTTTTACTTTATAACATTATAATACAGTAGTTTTGAGAGTGAAAGTAAATGGATAAACAGACGTAAACAAAGAAAAGACCATTCTGAAATCTGATTGGTCTTTTCTGTCTGTTTATCCATTTGCATATTACTATTAATGTCTGTCTGTATGTGAGTTTTGTATCAGTATATTCCAGCATCTGCAGCTTTAACTCAGGGTTGAGCAAAAAATTCCTTTGTTGTCAAGCAATGCAAATCTAGTTAAAAGTATGAGCTAACTAAATGTGCTAATGCTGTGGCTACAGCGTGACCTCTAACCTCCTGCAACGTCTGGGATGAGTGGATACGGAAATTGGCAAAAGCCTCAGCATATGCCGGCATGACATTAATCTGTCAGAGAGAAAGAAATAGTCAGATCTCCATTCATGCTAAGAGTATTTTTTTATATAAAATTGTGCATAAACAGAAAATGATGAGAATAACAGCCCACCTTCACACCCGAGTTAAACATTGTGACGGCAGTTGTTGTCCTTACAAAGGCATTTGTGTCAGGCTGTCCTTCCAAAATACTGCAAATGTGATTTGAAAGATCAGATAAGAGCATGTACTGACTTAAGAAATATTAGTTACTGTATTGAGCAAAAACGTGGCCTACCCGCTGAGCAGTGAAGAGAAGAGCCACAGATTAGACATGATCATTCTGTGTGGCCAGCCAAACTAGAAGGCAAAAGAGAAAGTATAAAGCAATTCAGTATTTGTAGGAGTAGGAGTGTCATTAAGCATTTTAAATCATCTTTGATTAATCACCTTATGTGCCAGGTGCTCAAATGTGGCACGCTCAGGACCATGACCAAAAAGATTGGGCATCCGGTTCTTCTCCAAACTGAGAAATTTTTTATAACAAAAAAATAATTAATTAATCTATCAGTAAACATCAACATTATGCAATCTGATGAATTAAACAGAAAAATGTGTAAAAATACTTGATCTAAAACAATAAACAGTCTCTGGTGTCCCCAGAATGTGTCTGTGAAGTTTCAGCTCAAAATACCCCACAGATCATTTATTATAGCTTGTCAAATTTGGGTGTGAACAAAAACACACCATTTTGTGTGTGTCCCTTTAAATGCAAATAAACTACAGCTCCCAGCTCCGTTTCCAGAAGAGGGCGGAGCTTTAACAGCTCGCGCTTCGGTTGCTCAACAACAACAAAGCTGGAGAATCTCACGCAGCCAAAATGACGATTGTCAGTAATGGTCTTCAGCCTTACATTGTTCAAACCGGAGTCGGACACTGATGGAGAGACTCAAGAAGAAGTTCCAACTTTTAGAATGAAACTGGACGTTTCTGAACGGTTAGTGGATAAATTTATGTAGTTGCTGTGGAACTGATTCAACTCATCGACTAGCATGTGCCGTCATGTTAATCTTTTGTGCAAATCCAGTGTTGAATCGACACTCGTTTGTGAAGCGGTCTGGCGTAAAATGACAGCATGGTAACAACACTCTACTACAACAACCTCTTCTCTAAAGCAGCCCAACACACCCTTGCCTCCTTTGTCCTTATGTAAATTTTGGGGTTTGTGATGTCACCAACCCAGAAAGAAGCGTGTTGTAGTCCCTACCAGCCATTTGTTGTTGTCCTTAAAAAGTGATTTCTTTAAAAGAATATATCTCCCTTTGCATTGAACTTTGAGCGTCGTAACTTTGCAGATATTGTTTATGCTCAAACAGCAACATTACACACTAACTAAAGTTAAAAAAGTGAAATCATAATCAAGGACCCCTTTAAAAGTAATGCAGTACTTTAATAATCACTTGAAAAAGTAATCTAATTAAGTAACTCACGTTACATGTAATGTGTTACCTCCAACACTGATTATAATCTGCTATAATACAGTAGTTTTGAGAGTTAGATGTAAATGTGCCAGACGAACGTTGATAACGGCTTTTGCATTGGGTTTGTTCCATTCTTTCTTGCTTTTGAAAATGCAATATAGTCCTTTGTGAACTTCCCCGTTACAGGTGCAAAGAAAATATTTATATTAAGATTATCATTAGAGTTTTCATATTACAGTAAATTTGAACATATTTTCCTGCCTTCTGACAGCTGAAGCCAAGATGCCAATGCTGCTCTCTCTGGGCGGCATGGATGAATGTCCTGGAGCGCTGCTGACACTCAGCTTTACTGTGGCCTGACCCTTCTCACTGACACCAATTCTACGAAAACACACAAGGTATAAATTACACACTATAATTCAGTCTTAAAATAATTATATTAATACAGTAAAACAATGATCTCACAGGGCAGCAGGTTCGTTGAGGCCATCTACCACACCATCCATAATTGTGAGACCTTCATCTAAAACATACAGAAGCTTCACCCCTCGACTCTTCAACAGTTTCACAATATTCACAGCACCTTCTGTGCCACTAATCTGAGAAAATCAATTAAACAGCTGCATTAAGACAAGCTTTGATTTCAGCAGATGAACTATGGTTAACATACAGTATGATCTTATACTGACCTCCTCATCATGACCCAAACCAATATAGAAGCTTCTCCGAGGGGTGTAACCTCGTTCCAGCAGGTATTCCAGCGCCTGAAGGATCCCCTTCAAGAGCACATCATTACAGTTAGTATCAAGTTGGAGTGAACAGTGTGCAATTGTTCCAATGAAAACCGATGCAGTGCATATTCACTGTACCATCACAGACTGTTTGTTGTCGATGGTT